>NW_027555847.1:319069843-319804843 GCF_003287225.1 Phascolarctos cinereus
CGTGCCCATACCAGAAAAGGTGCTGTGCTCTATGAGCAAAGCAGAATTGAAGCAGCTCCAAAAAAACCATGAGATGAACAAATTTAGAGAATCCACCCCAAATGTTCACATAGATAGAGCATTCCAAGCTCATTATTGGTCTGATCAGCCACAGTCAGACACGCTGTGACTTGACTTTAACATAGTGATGTCATTTTGGTCCTCTGAGAATGTAAGACAAAAACCACAACAGCAACATAGTAGGCACTTAGTAAATAATTGCTCCTGCCCTCCCTAAGAATTATCTCCAAGACGCAGAACTTGGGAAGTAACTAAAATATCACAGAGTAGCACGAGGTTTTCATGGTCCAACCTTCCTGCCTTCCTTCTTTGTTGACATGTGACATGAGGGTGAAGTGGTGCCTCTGGACTCTTGGCGGTCAGGCTAGACTCAATCACGGAGATTTTCTCTCTATTAACACTGATATGATTTCTGTTTACTCCCACCCAGAAATCCCTTTCTTTGGAAACATCTGAATCTGGTTCATTTCTGCAAACAATAAAGGCTACTAATAAGCATAAATCATATTTTGGGGAAGGACAGGACCTGTGAATTCACTAGTACAGTGAAGTCTCCCTTCATAAAAGCAGATTGGCATCTGCTCTGAAACTTAGATTCTTTCATTTTTTTGGGTGAATTTCCCTTCTTATTAACATGACAACCATCATATGAATTTTCCATATACAAATAACAGAAAAAGATTATATGTGAAACCATAAATCTCTATTATGTGCCATTTATTCTATGCATCTTTAAATTTTAACGTGATAGTACTAATGTTGTTCTGCTTATTGGTGTCCCTTCTGAATGGCTTTCTTCTCTCTTTTGTATAATTTTAAATGTGTCATTGATGTTGTTTTCTTTCTTTTCCCATCAGTATCATCATCTCTCCTCCTTGCCCTATCGCCTCATGCCACCCACACTGCCTGCCACAATTCTACTTCCCTTTTAACAAGTGTAGTCAGGCAAAACAAATTCATACATTGTTGGTATCTGATAATGAATGTTTCTTACTGTACGTTTCGTCCTGGTCCTTCATCAACTCTTTGCTGAGAGGTAGGAAGCAATGGTACATCATTAGCCGGGATTTGTCATTGGTCATTTTTTGGATCAAATTTCTTAAGCCTTCCAAAGTTATTTTCTTTTACATTATTAATTGTTCTTCTAGTTCTGATCACTTTACTTTGCATCAGTTCATACAAGTCTTTCCAGGTTTCTCTGATCTGTCTGTTTCATTATTTCTTGCAGAGCAATATTCCATTACATATTCCATAATCTGCTCAGCCATACTCCACTGGATGGGTATGCACTTTGTTTCCAATTCATTACAATAATAAAAAATTTTGTAATAGATATTTTTGTATATATTGGTTCTTTTCCTTTGTATTCCATGTCTTACACTATGCCTAGTGGTGGTATCTCTGGGTCAAAGGATGTACACAATTTAGTTACTTTTGGATTATGTTTTCAAATTGCTTTCCAGAACAACTGGATCAGTTAGCAGCTCCATTGATAGTATATTAGTAAGCTTGTCCTTCTATAACTCTTCCAACAATTGTCATTATCCATCATAGTGTAATATGCTATCCTATTTCTCAAGCATTTCCATTTCCTCTGTCAGAATGTGGTGAAAGTACTAGTATGAATAGTCAATCTGATAGGTGTGAGGTGGAATTTCAGGGTAGTTTTCATTTGCATTCTTATGATTAATGAATTAGGGAATGTTTTTCAAATGGTTGTTGATAATTTACCTTTCTTCTTTTGAAAACTAGATGTTCATTCCCTTTGATTATCTGTTGAGGAATAGCTTTTATTTTTGCATGTTTGTGTCAATTTCCTATATGTCTTGGATATGAAACTCTTATTAGAGAAATTTGCAATAGAGGCTTTTCCTCCCAATTAACTGTTTTCCTTCTAATTATAACAGCACTGATTTTGTTTCTACGAACATTTTTCAATTTTATGTAATCCAAATTGTCTCCTTTATATTTTATGATAATCTTTATCCCTTGTTTGGTTAAGAATCTAGATAGATAGAAAAGCAGCATGAAGTAGTAAGTGAACAGAAGGCCAGCCTTGGTGGCAGGACTTCCTGTGTTGTGTAACCAAGGGCAGGGGCAGCTAGGTAGCACCATAGTGCACAAAGTGCTGAGCCTGGAGTCAGGAAGCCCTGAATTCAAATATGACCTCAGAAATTGTGTGACCCTGGGCAAGTCACTTTATCCTGTTTGCCTCAGTTTCCTCATCTGTAAAAGGAGCTGGAGAAGGCTATGACAAATCACTCCAATATTTTCACCAAGAAAACCCCAAATGGGGTTACAAAGAATCCTACAGGACTGAACAACAATAAAACCAAAGGCAAGACCCTTAATCTTCTAGTGCCCCCAGGTGACTCTAGGACTCTTCAGTGAATGAAGCATGGTTAATCTGCTTCTGGGAAGAGAAATATCATTTGAGGGAGGTCCCTACCAGTCCAAAACAACCACAAAAGATTTTGGGGTTTTTTTTGTTTTGTTTTGTTTTGTTTTAGCAGATGCATCATGTTGTTGACACGTTCTTCTTCTTCAGAAATGTTTCCAGTGTTTACCTCAAAGTTATCACAATTAGGAATCCTTCCTACTATCTCTCTGGCTGAAGGTTGCACCACTTCCTCCTTCCTTAGCAGAAATACACAGCATCCCTTCTTATACTTTTAGGTAACTGCAAAGTAACTTTTCAACCCTTTTTTCTATGGATTTATTTTAATAAGCCTATTAGCCTTTCCACATAAGGTCCACTTGCCAAGCCTTTAATCATTTTCTTCAGTGTCTCCATTTATCCCTTCAACATCAGGGCTCCGGGATGATTGCCCACTATGTCCAGGCTTCACCTTCATCCTAGAGTTTTGAGGGAATCCTTGTCTTGGTACATGACAACCTCATTCCCAGATAGCCTAACACCTGGAGAGAGAATGAAAGCTTCAGTTTCACTAATATCGCCTGCTCCACAACATTGGCCTTCTCAAATGAAGTTGAAGAAGTGAGAAATAAATGGCTGGTAGATCAGAAACACTAATCTGTCCCTTTACCAAAAGGATTTTCAAAAAACATGATTTTTAAAAAATTATATTTTAATGATTTATTACAAATGATATTGAATATCAATATATTGAGTTCTTCTTCCACAGCTAGCTCTCTTCTCTGCTGCCAAGGTCACAATCTTCTGAGCTCTCCTGCTTCAGGTAACAAGAAAGCTGGCAATCTTACTTTAAAAGTATCCTTTAAAAGGATGCTAGGGGTATGGTTAATTTTGGTCAGCCAACGTAAAGCTATCCTCTAATTTCATCAAAATCACTTAAGGAATTCTTTACTCACTCTTCACAAAAGAATAATAAAGAGCATAACTCTTTTTTTGATACTTGGACTTGTAATTTCAGTGGTATATAAAGATTCCCAGTGAAGAAAATTCCTCTATCAATGCAGGTTGTATGCTGGCATTGCAAATAAGAGTGCTAGGAAGTTGTCTGGTATAATGAGTTAAGTGACTTACCTGCAAGTCAGACAGCTAGTATGTGCCAGATGCAGGATGTGAACTCAGGTCTGCCTGACTCTGAGACTAGTACTCTAGCCAATATATCACACAGCTTCTGCATTAATAAAAGTATGATGCCCCCCGCCAAAGAGAGGTAGTAGTTCCATTTCTATTTTGTGCTGTTCTGATCATAGCTGGGACATTACATTCTGTTCTTGGCACCACATTTTAAAGGGACATCGACTAACCAGAGTGTGTTCAGAAGAGAGTGACCTAAGATGATATGGACTCTGGAAAACACCTTATTAGGAGTGATAGAAGGCTCTGGGGATGTTTAATCCAAAAAAAGACAAGTTGGCAAAGGGGGAGATAGGGTATATAGATGCAGACAGTGATAGCTGTCTTCAAATAATTGGAAAGGCTGCCACAGGAGGAGTTAATTATCTTCTGTATCAATGCATAGGAGAGAACTTGAACCGATGAATGGAAGTGACAAGGAGGAAGATTCTGTCTAGACGTCAGGAGGAATTTGGTGATAGCTAGAGTGGCCTCCTTGTGAAAAAGGGTCTTCTCCCTTAGTGAAAGCATTGTGACAGACTGGTAGGCCCCCTCGCCTGGGAGGTTATTGCACAATTGGCTTCTTCTTTTTTTTAGGCAATTGGTGTTAAGTGACTTGCCCAGGGTCGCACAGCTAGTAAGTGTCAAGTGTTTGGTCTGAGGTCAGATTTGAACTCAGGTCCTCCTGACTTCAGGGCCGGTGCTCTATCCACTGTGCCACCGAGCTGCCCCCACAATTGGTTTCTGTATTGGCTATGGAGGTTGGCCTAGATGAAATTTCAGATACTTTCTAACCAGAAACTTCTTTGAGACTCTGACTCTCCTTACAGAAACATCTAACAAGGATAGCCCGCTATCTTCTTGGTAAAGTGCTTAGCGCTAGTAGGTTCTACATAAATGGTTATTCCTTTCCCAAGATGGTCTCTCAGGCAGAGTGTGGATTATTGCACCTTATCATTGTCGCTCCTGACTCTTTTTTTTTGAGATTAGGAACACAAGGGGTGATAAATGGAGGGTTTGCAGAAAAGGGAAAGTTTCAGAACTGAATGCTAGACTTCCTGCCCCAGCTTCACCTGCATTATGCCTTATAGATGGGCTTTTTCTATCTAATGTTTCCTAAGTGTTGTACCTGTGGTAGGAATAGCCAGGTGCTGGTGTCCAGCTCACGGTTTCGGGACTACATATAATAGGAGATTATATAATAAAGTGAGGGTAATGCAATGGGAATGGGATTGAGTGGGGAGTCAGAGGACTTGAGGAAGGATGATGCTAACTCTGGAGTCAGAAGGCCTGAGTTCAGATTCTGCTTTTGTTACTTGATACCTGTGTGACCTTGAACTAGTCACTTTCTCCCCTCCCCCAGCCTCGGTTTTCTTATCTATGCAATAAAGAGATTGGACCAGGTGACTTCTAAGGTTCCCTTTAGCTCTAAATCTGTCCTCTTACAACTGGAGTTTGACTTCTGTCTCTGCTGTTTACTATCAATCAGTCAACAAGCATTTCAGTAGGCATTTACAACATGCCAATCCTTGTGCTAAGTGCTGGAAATACAAAGCCAACCAAATCCAAATGGAGTGTGTATTCTAATGGAAGAGCTGATGTGTAAATGTCTCAGTATATACAAGGTACATACAGAGGTAGTCTTCCTGGGTCACTTAGTGCAAATCTGTCTTTAACCTCTCTCTGGGCTCCAGTTTCTTCATTTGTAAACACAAAAGAGATTCAACCAGCTGGCTCCCAAGGTCCCTTCCAGCTCCGACACACTGGGATCCTATAAATTTTACACAATGGACTCAGTGTGGAGGGCTTGGATGTGAGTACTCGCCATTCACCCTTTTGGACTCCCTAAGAAGCATGCCAAAGATAAAGTGACTCCCATCCTCCCTCTTGCTGTTTCCAGGAGCTAGGAAAGTTGCCCAAGCCATTCCTGGCTCCCTGTGTGTTGATTCCTAATCTCCTCCCTGTGGGGAAGCACTCGCCCAGGGTCTCATTTGGCACAGCACACTTAAGGGGCCCTGCCCATGATAATAATCATGATGGATACCCATGTCCAGCCCCATTATCCCTTTCAGCAGTCACTGGTAGAGGAGGAGCAGCCCACGGATTCTTCCCTGAGATGGAGAGGGGAGGGATTGGCTCCTGATCACCTTTCACAGACCATTCATATTTGTCGGGACCACATCTGTACGGTAGTGAGTGGGCAGAGAGAGCACAAAAGGTGTGTTGTTTGTGGCATAGTAAATAGAGAGCTGGACTTGGGTCCAGCTTGGTTCAAACTGGGTTCGAAACTCACTTTAGATGCTTACTAGCCATGCAAACTTGAGCCTTTCTGAGCTTTGGTTTTCTCATCTTCCCAGTGTAAGGAAAGAAAAACCCACTAACAATTGCCTCCAACAGTTGAGAGGGCCACCTCAGGAGCTTGTGGAACTCTACTTTGGGTGTGAAGAAGATAGAAATGAGATGATTTATCACTCCAGAGTTTCCCTTTTTGTATTTATTTTGACAGCTTGTAACATTCTTATTTACAGAACTAAAGGCCCTCAAGCAGAGGATGCATGACCATTTATTGGGGCTGTCACAGAAGAGATTCTTGTCAGGTACAATTTGGAATAATACTTGGGTTCCAAAGTACCTTCCAGCTCCAAATTGTGTGGTATGGTGGTAAGAATATTGGATTTGGAGTTGAAGGAACTGGGTTTGAATCCTGACTTTGTTCTTTTTCCTCTAGGTCACTTGTGACTTGGAATCAGAAGGCCTGGATTTGGGTCACGGATCTGCTGCTACTTATGTGACCTCCAACAAGCCACACAACAACTGAGCCTCATCTTGCTCATCTAAATGTAGTCCATATAAGCTCTGAGATCCTCACCCCAACTCCCACTCCCACAGACTGTTCTCGAATCCCTGGATAAGGCTACTCATCTCTCCCTCAGGCTGGACTTGACTCCCTTTCACCTCCAGCTTTTGCCATCATGACTGAGTTTATGTTTCAGCAGGGCCTCCCTTGGTCACTGTATATGGGTTTCTTTTCATTTGATTCAATTTCTATGCCTGTTATTAGTGTTATTAGATGAAAACGTGTTTCTTAAAGAACATGCCATTTTTGGGACTCTACTTTGAGTCTGAAGAAGATAGAAATGAGATGATTTATCACTCCAGAGTCTCCCCTTTTATATTTATTATGAGACCATGTAATATTCTTATTTACATAACTTATTAGCATCTGGCTGCTGCCTTCTCTGAGGATGGATTTAGTTTTTTCTTGGAGCAATCAACAGTATCTCTCTCTCTCTCTCACTCTCTCTCTCTTTCTCTCCCTCTCTCTCCCTCCCTCTCTCTTTTTGTGAATCTGGCAAGTGGATTCCAAATTCCAGCTGCATTTTATTTAACAAAATGCTGTCAGAATTGCTAATAAGCTTTTCCTGTATTTATACTCAATCCACAAGCTTTTGTTTAAGAGTTTTGATTCACTAAAACATTACCCAATACACTTGTGGTAAAAGCAGATGTGTTATTGTTATTAATAATATATCTTATCAAATGCATTGTGCATAATAATAATACTTATTTTTATGTAGAACTTTTTATTTTAAAGTACTTTACAGATATTATTTTGTTTGTTCTTCACCATAACCCTATGCAATAGATAGTGCAAATGTTATTAACCCCATTTGATGTGTAACCACTTTACTCCATTTTAGCATTGATATTTTAACTAGATGATTGAACACTTGCAATCAATTTATCAATTAATTATAGACTTTTGGCTAAGTACAAAAAGTCTTTGAAAGTCTTTGAAGTGAAATGATACCAGACAGGTACTCTATTTCAAATGGCTGAGGGACTTTGTCACGCTTTTTGGGTCCTGTATAAAAGCATCAAACTAGCTGGTCTCCAAGAGATTCTAGCAAATGTAAAATAAAGAAAGAGCATTCTGAATAAATCCCCTGAGGAGTACTGTGTGGGAGAGAGAGGCAAGCACTCTGGCCTGGACTCAGACACCTCCCTGCTCTCCACTTTGGCCGAAGGAGTATCTTGGGAGCTATGAGTTTCAAAGAGTCTGGGGGATATTGGACTTCTCATTTTCCCATTAGTATCCTAGACTAGCAGCTATGGAAGCCTTAAGAGCCAAGGAAAAAGTGGACAGAGATTCACATGCTTAAGGGGGACCTTCTCGAGCACCCATGAAGGCAGGAAAATGGCTACCAACAACCAGGAATTGTTTTACCCCTTTGTCTAGTGTGCTCTCTAAATCTGACTCAATTTCGCTTGGATTCTGTATGTACTTGTTGGAAAGTGTGCCGCAGACTTTTGAGAGAGTATTTTACACCAACAGTTTTTATTGTATCACCTTAGTAAATATCCCTTTCTAAAAGCTACTTAAGGCTGGCTGACTAAATTGATTCTCAATTTATAATCTTGAGGTGGGGAGTATACTGGGGGCTCCAGCCCCCAGTATTGGAGAATCACCTCTGACTCCTCAGGATACCTCTAGAACCCTGAGGGAGGGATGTAGCCTTGCGCGGGGACTCAAGACTCATCTGTATGAGTGGGAGTTTGATGGATCGTCAGAGCTTATAAATACAGGCTACATTTAGATGAGGAAGATGAAGTTCAGATTAGTTGTGTGGCTTGTTGGAGATCACACTAGTAGTGAGTAGTAGATCAGATTCATGACCCACACCCAAGCCTTCTGACTCCAAGTTCAATATTTTTACTACTACAAATACTGATGTGAATTATAGCAAATAAGATCTTTGTCTGTGGATTACAAAAACAAAAGTACGAGTGAAAACCAGGTATAGTTAGATGTTTGTGCACCATGAGATCACCAATTTGTTAGCAAAGATCAAAAGAAATACCAAATCAGAAGAATACAATAAGATATATGCAACTGAAGCAATTCCAACTGGATCTATTTTATTTTATTAAATGGTATATTATTTTTTCTAATTACATGTAAAGATAATTGCAACATTTTTTAAAATAAAATTTTGAGTCCCAAGTTTTTCTGTCTCTCTCCCTCCCCTCATCCTTCCCCAAGGCAGCAAGTGATCTGATATGGGATAAACATGTACACTCATGTAAAACATATTTCCTCATTAGTCATGTTGTAAAAGAAGAAAGAACAAAAGGGGGAAGAAAGCACACAAAAAGAAAGTGAAAATAGTTTACTTCGATCTAAATTCAGATTTCATCAGTTCTTTCTCTGGATGTGGAAAGCATTTTTTCATCATGAGTTTCATAAGATTTATCTGGTTCTATTTTAGCAAGCTGTTGCTACTCAACATCTCTTACACCTGATGCCTTCTCTCTACTAATATAGGCAACATCTTCATTCAAGCCCTCATTTCTTCTCACCAAGTCTTATTGCCAATCAGTCATTCTGCCGCATTTCCCCTCCCTGCTTGATCTGGGACAACTAGGTGGCACGATGTATAGATCATTGAGTTTGTAGTCAGGAAGACTTGAGTTCAAATTTGAACTGACACTTACCAGCTGTATGACTCTGAGCAAGTCACCTATTCTGTTTGCCTTGGTTTCCTCAAATGGGGATGATAATAGCATCTACCTCTCAGGGTTGTTTTGAGTATCAAATGAGATAATATTCGTAAAGCACTTAGCACAGTGCCTGGCACTGGATAGGTGCTTAATAAATACTTATTATTTCCTTCCTTCCTTCCTTCCTTTCCTTCCTTCCTTCCTTCCTTCCTTCCTTCCTTTCAGAAAACAGAAAATAGATAAAAGAACAGATATTAGAATAAATGTTCAACATTTCCTAGTAAATTTAACCAATTAAAATCAATCACCATGAGAAGAGCAAAAGAGCCCTAAAACTTTTTATCAGATAACACCTGATCTCCTTGTTGAGAGGGATGATAACCAAGGTACCACAAGTTTAGAATATACAAATAGTTTAGAGTTTACAAAAATATTTGTAAAATACTGTGACATAAGACGGTGAACGTGCCACCACATGAAACAGCAAGAAGCTATAGGTGGAAAAACAAGCTTACGAAAAGCTTGCTGAGAGAACCAACTAAGCCAGGTCAGTCCAAGGCCCTTTAGGGATTAAACTGAAAGGAAAACAACAAATAGATGAAAAATGGAAAAGATCTGAAAAAATTTCAATAGCAAAGTCTCTGTTTCGTCAACAACAAAGGTGTCTTTATTGGATCACCATTCTTGTGATGACAGCATCATCATCCCTGATGAATGAAAGAAATGACATTAAAGAAAACAAAGTTAGGAAGAGAGGCTGGATTGGACTAATCCTATGCAGAGGATGTCCATACAGGAGGCTATACAATTTTGAGGGCACCGATGATCAGTTTTTATGATATTTGAAAGAAGAGAAGATCCAAATAATTAGAAAAAAAACCACAGAAGTGATTAGTACTGATGAAAGGCAACCAAGAAATATGAGTAACTGTTGAACAATTTAGTTTACTTTCTCATTGCTAGAAAATCTGTATAAGAATAATCTACACATATAGTAAGGGCATCCTTGATGAAGATTTGAACAGAGAACAGGCAGGCTTTCACAAATTATAACCTACAGGAGACTACCTCTTTATATTCCTACAATTAACTAAAAGATAATGGGATCTTGCTTGTTTGTTGACAAAAAAAAATGTGGAATAAAACACGTTCTTATTTAAAGATATGTCCAATGCATTTGCCAGAATCATACATGATTCCTTCAAAGAAAACCACCACAACCGTGATAACTTTGTTTGACAGTCTTCTGATTGTTAATATCAAGTGACATCAAAAAGGGAGACATATGCTGCCCAGATATATCTGTTGCTTTCATGGAGGATGTCCTAAGTATAGTCCAAAATGGGACTCCCTTATAGATGGTGAAGTATTCAGTATACTATTTGTGAATGATACTGTGCTGATTGCAAAAAACTGAAGAGCCTCCTAAATGACATGCATAAATATTCTAAAGAGTCTGGCCTAACTATACACACTGGAAAAAAAAATGAGAATGAAGAATGCCTAGCGTCCAGTCAATGACATAAAATTGGATGAGCAATCCACATCTCAGAAAAACACAAGGGATAGACAGTGATCGAGGCCCAGAATGAACAGAAGGAAGAAACTGGAATCCATTGGCTTTGGGAAAGTGCACAATGTTTTGAACGACCCAAAGCTTCTCCCTTAAACAGAAGTTCATTTTTTAAACATTAACATTCTGCTGATTTAACATTTAACATTTAACATTCTGCTGATGCTATAAGGCTATGAGTCATGTAATATAATAATCTCCAAATGAAATAAAATTGTGGGTCACCCAAAGATCAGTGGAGAAGCACATGATGGACATGGGTGGGCTAATTACCTTGTATCTGCTTTATTTATGTTTTGTGCAGACCTATGTAAAATCCCCTAGCAAGGGGCTGGCTGTCCATAAAAACCCTGAGATCTTTAGTTCTTCCCAGTTTGAGAAGAGAGGAAACTAACTGAGATCAGCTCTCAGTTGGGAGGGTGGAGTTTTTTCCACAGACTACAGCTGGAGTTTTGGGACTGTCCCTGAGCCACTATGGCAGCAGCTGGTATCTGACACATCTGCATTTCCCTTCTTCAAGACCATGAGAAATTACTTCTAACTGGTCAGTATATGACTGTGTGTTCCCCCCATCCCCCACCCCAGACACTCTAGTAGAATGAGCCCAGGTACTGTAGGACTCTGGGTAAGTCACTTCACCATTCTGGGACTCAGTTTCCCCAAATGCAAAATGAAGAGGTTGCACTAGACCAGTGGTTCCTAATCCACCATAGTTATACCTTTAGTATTCATTGATTGAGAGAACGTGCAATTGTAATACTAGCTAACATTTCCACAGAGCTTTAAGGTTTGAGAAACACTTTATATACTTCATAACAACCTGGTAAGATGGGTACTATTATCATCTCCATTTTATAGATTAGGAAACTGGGGGTCAGAAAAGTTGAGAATTTCTCTGAGTCACACAGCTAGTAAGCATCATGGGTAGGATCTGAACCCCAGGTCTTCTTTTTTCCACATCTCATAATCTTTCCTCTATAGTATACTGCCTCTATAATGGTGACAAAAAGCTACTATGAAATGATTTTAAATGAATTTACATTTAATTAGTCACAACAAAATCTATGTACATTTGGAAAAGAATAACACATATATACGAGATATTTATTATGTCTATAGCAGGTATGATTGCTTATTTATTATATTGAGTCATTTAATGAAATTATATGTGTATATATATGTATAGTATATTTCATATCTCTTCTCTCAACGTGTCTGTGGCCCTCAGGTTGGAAACTTACTTGACTAGGTGATCTCTAAAGTCATTTTCAGGGGTAAGAAAAAAACTCCAACTCAGGAAGGCCTGGATTACTAGATGTGCTTATATTTATTACCTGTATAAATTTAGGTAAGCCTTTGAACCTCAGTTTTTCTGTAAAATGGAAGCATTTTGCAAACTTAAAGCTCTATATAAATGTCATTATTATTATAGAAAATTTATTATTATAGAAAAATTGTTCTTGATGAAATTAATAATAATGATGGTAATAATAATAGCTAGCACTTATATAGCAACTTGAGATTTGCAAAACACTGTACATATGTTATCTCATTTCATCCTCACAACAGCCCTGAGGTGCTATAATTATTTCCATTTTACTGAAAGGAGATTAGGTGATATTCCCAGAGCCACTTCACCCATTAAATGTCTATTAAATAGCTATTAAATGTCTGAGACAAGATTTGAATTCAGGCTTTCCTGACTCCTAGTCCAGTGGTTTTATTCATTGCACCACCTAGCTACCTCAAGATCAGATTGAAAACAAAACAAAATTTAAAAAAAAAACAGTCCTGGTAAAGTTGCTATTGTCATGTTATTCTTTTATGCTTAATGTTCTTAAGATTTTTGCACAGATGGATACAATAATTACTTTTCTGTAGTTGAACAAAAATAATAGGATGTAAAATCACCTACGTTATGCTTACTAAAAGCATCCTTGACACAGGTCCAGTAGCACATAAAAAGATGTGCATAATCTGTATCCCATCCTATTTACAAATGATTTTGATTTCTTCTACTAGGTCTCTACATTTTGAAAGCATTTCATTCCATACAGCTTGAAGATTACACATAGACATCTTGGCTACATCTATTAAAATATTGTCCTTAATTTTTGTGGATTAATATTATGTTCAGGAAATTGGGGGCAATAGTTCAACATTGGGAGAAGCTCTGCTTTTTATTGGTTGAATTCTCAAGAACATTTTGAGGTGTGTATTTATAATATTGTCATTTCTTATCTGTAGATACATGAATAATAGTTTATTGTTGTTGTTTTTCAGTTGTGTCTGATTTTTTATGACTCTATTTGGGGTTTTCTTGGCAAACATACTGGAGTGGTTTGTCATTTTCTTTTCCAGCTTGTTTTACAGATGAGGAAACTGAGGCAAACAGGGTTAAGTGACTTACCCAGGGTCACACAGCTGATAAGTGTCTGAGGCCAGATTTGAACTCAGGAAGATGAGTCTTTATGACTTTAGGTCTGGCACTCTCTCCCCTGTGCCACCTAGCTGTCCATGAATAATAATAATGAGCTTTTAATGTATGATTCTAGATACCAGGTCATGACTTGATGTGCATTATGTTGCACAGTTTTAACAGTTTCCTGAATTAATGACTAAGTCCAAGCTCTTTAAGGGTAACCCTTCTGGAATTTCTGGCAGCAATGACACAGACCTGAGTTGCCATCTTAAGCCACTCTGTTACCGTAACAAGTCTGCACTATGCAAATACTTGATGCCTCTTTGATGACATATTGTTTGCTGAGGGCCTACTGATGTCACCCATGAAGGGCCTTTGGATTCCATTTATGTAAAATCAAAGCCATTGTACAGGCTCCATTTGAAGGTAAATCACTTTCATTTACATTAGACAAATCCTATAGCGAATACCTGCCACCATTTATTATTTTTCCTTTTACTATTCCTAAGGGAAGTGATGCCTCATTTCTCACAATGTATTTCTATAGGTTTTCACCCTGCTTATTATGTGGGCTGGGAAAAGTCTGTCAAACCTCTTTCTCCTTTTTAGTGAAGGAGCATCATTGTGATTATCATCTTATTCTTTTCATCTTTTTAAATATCATTAAGAAAGAACTGATCCAAGGGGAAGCCACTCTTCTTCTATGATTCTTTGATGTTTCATGTTAGATAGACTCTTCTGCCAGTGGATAAAAGGACTGCTTTTTGTAATCGAATGAAAGGATTGGGATGTCAGTTCATCTTCTGCAGACTCACTGAAAGCATCTTCAGGCTAATGCCTAGTAGCAAACAAGACTATTCCCATATGGTTTTAATTTCTTTCACTAGGTCTCTATAGTTTGAAAGCTTTTCATTCTGTGTAATTTGCAGAGTATGAATAATTGTTATGGTAGCATCTATCAAAAATGTTGTTATTTGCTTGCACGTGTATAATCTGTATCAGATTGCTTACCATTTCAGGGAGCGTGGGCAAGAGGGAGGGATAGAATTTGGACTCACAACATAAAAACAAAAATGAATGTTAAAAATTGTTTTTACATGTAATTGGGAAAAATAAAATATTTTAAAAAGAAATGCCTTAGAAATAAAAAATATATATATTGTTCTTAAATGTGGGGGCAACAGTTCTAATTGTAATGATGTTCTAGTTCCAGTGCTGTTTTTTCATATAATTTCCAAGGATATTTTGAGGTTTGCAACTACTAGTATCTTTCCCAGTCCTCCATAATCTTAGTATCTTTCCTCAGAGACTACCCCTCCTTTGTGCTGTATATATCTTGTTTGCACATAGTTGTTTTCATGATGTCTTCCCCATTAGATTGTGAATATACACAGGATATAGTAATACCTGATATATAAGATATAATAACAAATAAGATATAATGTATCTGTGCATGGTAGTTTGTATGTTGTCTACCTTATTAGACTATGAGCTCCCTAACAACAGGGAATGTTTTTGTTTTGTTTTGTTTTTTGCCTTTCTTTGTATCCCCAGTGCTTAGCACAGTGCCTCACACATAGAAGGTGCTTAATAAATGCTAGTTGACTGATTGACAGTAGTACAGGGGTTTGTTATCCGTTAGCTTATATGGAGCTCAAAACTTTTTTTAAAAATGCTAAAAATTGTTTTAATATGTAAATGTGGGAAAATAAACACATATTTAAATGTAAAAAAAAAAGAAAATTAGGCTAAGAAATCAAGTAAATAAAGGTGATGCTGATAATAAATAGTTAACATTTATATAGCAAGAAAGAGAAAAGAATACCAAGCTTCTAATGTACAATTCTAAGCCAACTAATGGTGGCCTCCTGTATATCTCTTAGAAGCTACAGTTTTGCAACTTGCGATGATGTGTTGTAAAATTTCCACCATTTCATTGAATATTCTACCCTCATTAGTGAATTCAGGCTCCCGAAGGATAACCTTTCTCTGAGAATAGTTGTAGTAGTAGTGGTAGTAATAATAATAACTGCTTGTCTTAGCTTTGCTTCACAATCAACCCTAGACCTTTTTTTCTATAGTATTAGTTGATCTCTTGCCATTCATTCTCTTTGTACTTTTAATTTTTCTTCTCCTAATGTATAATTTCACTCTTTCAAGTTTCATTTTGTTCATTTCTGTTCTTCTTCAATTTGTCGAGTATACTGAATCCTAATCCTTTTCCCCAAGCTAGTTCCTTTCTCAACCTAAACCAATGTGTGTTGGTTTAATATCCAAATATGTTCAAATTCAATATCCAGTATGTTTAATTCAATATCCAAAGCATGTTTATTTCACAACTAGAATAAAAACAAACAGTGTTTAAAGGTAGTGAGTGGGCAGCTGGCCCACTTTTAATGGTCTTTATTTTCCAGTGATACCTCTTCAGTGCATTCATGAGCTCACAGATGTAGATATTTCCTCCACTAGTGCAGATCACAGCCCACCTTTGCATTCTCATCTTCTATGATTCTTGTCCATATTCTTCCATATGTCCTCCCCAGAGGACATTCCCAATACATCTCTCTGGTTCTTCATACAAATTTCATGAATATCAGCTCAACACTTCAGGTGTTCATGTGTTATCCCTTGCTCTCTGACATAATGACTAAAATGTAGTACTGAAAAATAGGGAAACTACACTGTGTCAGCAGTATTATTCAATATTGTGTTAGACCATTTAAAATAACTAGACAGTATAAAATATCTGAGAGTATACCTGCCAAAACAGACACAGAAACTATATGAACATAAACATAGAACACTTTTTATACAAATAAAGTCAGATTGAAGTAATTATTATTCATGAGTAGGTAAAGCCAATATAATAAAAAACACAATTTAACCTAACAATTAAATTACTAAAAAATTATCTTACTGAGTTAGAAAAAATAATAACAAAGTTTATTTGGAAGAGCAAAAGGTTAGGAACTTCAAAGAAACCAGGGGAAAAAAGATGTGAGGGAAGCAGATTCAGTAGTATCAAACTTTAAACTTATAAGGTGAGAACACTGTTGAAGTGTAAAGTGGATAATTTTGATTATTTTAAATTAAAATTTTCTTGTATAAATAAAACCTATGTAACCAAGATTAGAAGGAATGCAGAAAATTGGGAAAAAAAACTTTCATAGACAATCTCTCAGATAGAATGTGACTGGGTTGGAATATTGCTGTGGTGTAGGAAATGATGAGCTGGAACGTGAGAAGACTCCGACTTATGAAGGAAGATGCATTCCACCTTCAGAGAAACAGATGACAAATGGAAATAAACACAGTACGGTCTTACATATATATGTATGTGTATCTGTGTATATATATGGGCATGTTTATAGATATATATATGTATATATGTGTGTGTATAAAGATTACATATATACATACATACATACATATATACATACATAGATAGATAGATGATATAGATATATACACAAAATCTGTGTTTAATTGTAGCCTTCTTTGAAGGGGGGTTGGGAAGGGAAAAATAAAGTAAAAAGTACATGGCAGAGAACTCAAGGTTTTCTTGAAATGGAAATTTATTGTTTTATATTGAATCATCTTACGTTCTGCTGTGTACATGACAATTTTTGTATTTAAGTTTAAAATAAACTTAAAAACAGAAAAAAAATAAAAGAGGAAACTGAGACACCTTCAATAAAATAAAATAAAATAAAATGTGGCAATGTAAAATTTGCATGGCACTGTATATAGATTATCTAATCTGATTCCCATAACAACTCCATAAGACAGATAGTTCAGGTTTTATTATCTCTGTTTTATGGATGAGGAAACTGAGTCTCAGGGAAGTTAAATTAATCGTTTACAGCAGCTATCAAGTATCAGAGGTAGCATATTCCCACACAGGTCTTTCTGACTCCAAGCCCTGAACTTTGTCCTCTGCTCTATGCTGCCTCACCATGACTGGTGCGTAGCTCCTTTTCCAATCATATCTGTCCTTGGGGATGTCTTTTATCTCACACACAAGTTATCTGTGGTCATGTGCTACAACCCATTTGCATCCACTAGGAGTCTTTCCATTTCCCTGTGGGCAGGGGCACCCTGGAGCCAGCTCTAATGACTTGTGAGAACCCAATGTTAAACCAGCAATCACTATATATAAATCAGAGCTTGATTTATTGGTTAGTCGACTATCTAGACTTAAGAAAATGATAATAACACAGATTAATCTTTAAAGTCGTGCATACATTTCTCCCCTCTTCTCCCCCACATTAAACATTTACCAGCACATCCTTGCCTATAGGTTATTTGCGATTGCGATCCTGCTGACTTGGTGATCTTCCATTTTTCACAGCAATAAAGTCTCATTGGGAAAACTTTGCTGTTCAAAAGTTGGGCTTTGGTGGCAGGAAATAGCTTTAAAATGTGATTCAACCTTATCTCCTAATCAGTTTTAAGCCCAGTTCGTTGTCCATCTGCAGGGTGCTATAATGGGTATCCTTCTTAACTCTGGAATTATACCACTACTTGGTTTCAAGGTGGGGGTTCATATTTGACTTAAACTGTTACCCAGTGTATTCTCTCCCAACAGACCAGGCAAGAACTGTAAGTCAAAAAACAAAGTGCTTATTTAAGACAGCACAGCAAAGTAAATAACAGAGAAAATCAAGTAATATAAGCCATTCTCAGTTTGCTCCCTTTCTTTCCCACTCCTATACATGATTAAGTATAATCTCCTGTAGACTCCCCTGCTTATTAGGGTGGAGGGGACAATCCCTCAGGAAGCTTGTGCTCTGTGGGAAGGAAGGGTTGGAACTCTGGCCAGGGTTCTCTCAGCTCCATCTTGCAGTAACTGACTGTGCCTTGACTGACTATGTCTCTGCTGCCCCCTGGCTCCTGACTCCCCACTCCACCTTCCCAACTATCATCTATTGAAGCTTCATCTTCATAATGAAGATGACAAAGCTTCAGCAGACCAAGAGGACTCTAGCGTATGGCAGGACCTCAGCTCAGAAGAAGCCTGGCAGCAGATGGCAGCAGCGGATCAATGGTAAAACAGGCAGCCGCAGCTTCTGAGGCAGAGAAGAATGTCAGCTGCAAAGGCTCACTGGACCAGCTGTGGGGAGAAGCAAGAAGCCAAGGGGCACAGATGGTTTCTACACAGAGTTGTGAGAGGGGATCCGGCTGGGCTGTCACCTCAGGATGGTGAGCTGTCTGATGAAGTGTTCTCTTTCTCCGCTGGTTGTGAGGGATTTACCTCTTTGTGTAGGCGAGAGGTTCCCTCTTGTTATTTACTTTGCTAGTTTGTCCTAATTAGAAGTTTTACTATTTGATTTATGTTTCTTAAGGGATTGTGTTGTGAGGGATTTCTTAGTAAATCATACTTTTTTGTGTATGAGGAGGGGTTTCCCCTTTTTATTTACTTTGCTATTTTGTCCTAATTAAAAGCTTTGCTATTTGGCTTATGGCTTTTGATCTCACAGAAGAAAATGAATTGGATGGGATAGAATCAAGCTTTATAAGAATAACTAGAATTACCCAAATATCCTACCCTGAACTTGGGAATGGGATAGAGACTGGTGCTACATATAAAGGGAGGCATACCTATATGTAAACTTAGAACCAAAAGCCCATTGGTATGGGACTATCTACTGGTGGAGATGAAGTTGTTGAGAGGCAGAGGGCTTTAATTCTTGGCTAGTCCTGATCTGGAGACTCTTCAAGCTGGAGTCCACCTTTGGGACTCTCAAGTAAGAGCAAAGCATAGAGCTTGGAAGAGGCTAACCCCACTCCAGGTTGTTTAAGACTCTGGGAAGACATGAGAGGAGTGGGCAGTCTCCACTATGTCCCTATTCCCAGCTTGCTACACCAGAAACTTCAGAGAGTTTCACCTTGGGTGAGACCTAGGACCCTCTCTCTTGGTTGAGATGAGTTATCTTGCTCCTAGTAGATCTGTATTCACTCTGTGTTGTCCGGTATATATTCTTCTCTGTATTCCTTCTCTAATTTCTATTTTGCTACAATTTGGATAAATGGGCTTCTTTGTTATTTGCTATGTGTGTTCACTGTGGAACTGGTATTAGGTGGAAAAGGGGTCAAGCCTTGGATACAGAACTTGAGTCCCTCTTTCCCCTCAAATAACAAAGCAATCAGAAGTTAGATGGAAACTGATCATATCCCCTAGATGAATGATTACTTAAGGGAATAGACAGGTATACTTCTATCCTGGTATCCCCTCTCTCTGAGGAAAGCAAAATGGCCTCCAGTCCCAACCTCTTGCTTCCCCTCCAGGCAGGAATGAAAATCTCCCTTGGAGAAGGGGAGGGAAAGAAGAGGCTAAAGATGTCTATTCTGCCTCCCTTCAAGCTGCACCTAAGGACAATTCCTTGACCACCCATGGCCCCTCTGTATGTGGGGCTTCCCACACTTGATCGCTACATATATAATGTCTAGAATCATGCTTGGCTTCCACTTTCATACAGGTTAACAAACTATTATTTGTGGAGTGGAAATCCTTGTCCCACTCTAATATTAGACCTAGTGAAGGGAAGACTTAGTTGTCTGCCTCTGAGAGGGAGTCTGAATTGCAAAGGATGGCTCACAGGGATCCTGAGGCACCCACTTTACATGTGTAAGAAATGGTTTATACAGGACATCAGGGAGTGGGAAAATGAGCCCAAACCCCTTTGCAGTGTACATGCTCTACTCCCTCAAGGTAGTCCCTCTTAGGGATAATGGAGGAGGGGAAGTAATTATCTACTGAGAAGAGAACAGGTAGCTAGGCAGTGCCATGGATAGAGCACCAGACCTGGAGTCAGGAAGACTCATTGTCCTGAGTTCAAATCTGGCCTCAGATACTTGCTAACTATGTGACTCTGGGCAAGTCACTTAACCCTGTTTGCCTCTGGTTCTTCATCTGTGAAATGAGATAGAGAAAGAAATGGCAAATCACTCCAGTATATTTGCCAAGAAAACCCCAAAATGGAGTCACAAAGAGTCAGACACAACTGAAAATGAGTAGAGAGCACAAGCAGTTATATTCACTGGCTCCCTATCACTGGGTGGGGGAGGGGGCATGTGAGGGGAGAATTGTGCTAAATATTTGATGATGAAAGTGGTGGAATGGAATGTGAGAGATCTGTATTGACGTCAAGTTTGTCTTTTGTTTTATTTATATCCATGACATTGTGAGGCGATCTAATTTTCCATTGTAATTTTTTTGTTGTTGTTGTTAAGAATCAAAGTGATGAAAAGTTAATTTGAGCCTGAGCCTGGAAAGATATTTTTAATCTACAACCAGAGGCCAAACAATGCTCTATATGTCTGTCTGCCTGTCTTCCCTTTGAGTCGGTAACTAGGAGACGAGGGGGCAAAGGGATAATCTCTTCTAGATATTAGGGCTGTCTAAGTAGTCAGTGAGTGCTTGAGAAATTTGGTTGCCAATTCGCTACTGGCAATGTGAAAATGTCTCCCTGACTCTGGAAGTTTGGAGGCAGGCCAGGCGCTCTGTCTGTCAAAGGGGCCTAGCAGCGCCTTGGCATTGAGCTCCTGACACTGTCTGGGCACAGACCCAGCCTCCTGCTGCACACAGAGTGTCCGGTTCCAGCTCCCTGATCCAGAACTGCTTTGTGCTTTTTAACTCAGGGGCAGTGCTGGGCACACGTTAGGTCACGTTCGGGAGCCAGGACCCCTTCACTGCTCATCAGCAGCAGTGTGGTGGCTATGGAAAAGAATCAGAGGTTCTTAAGGGGAATCTTGGGAATGTGGGCAAAAAGTTGGGTCCTGAAGGGAGGTTAATAATAACGATTTATGTCTTTTTGTGGTACTTTGAGGTTTGCAAAGCACTTTACCTACAATGTAACATTATCCCATTTGACCCTGACAAAGACCTGCGTGGTAGGCACTGTAAAAATCCCTATTCACAAATAAGGAAACAAAGTCTGAGAGGCAGAGGTGTGCTGGAGTTCTCTCAAACTGCCTAGAGCTAATGGCTATATTTTCAACGTGACATTTACACCTCTCAAATCAGCAAACCAGGGATTGCTTGTGCTGTTTTGTGGATTGTCTAGACTTAAGTAATAGAGAAAATGTTAATAATTCAGATTACTCTTAAAAGTTCGTCATGACTGTGAGTTGTTTGTTTGTTTGTTTTCAAAGAGCCTGTTGTTAATTATTTACCAGTCCACCAAGGCTGCCTTATTAGACCCCATTTATGATCCCTGATGAGAAGGTTCTGAAGGAACATATGTATCATCCTACCATGTTAGAATGCAAGTAGTTCATCCTTATTTAGTCCCTTATGAGTGCTCCCTTATATTTACCTTTTTATGTGTCCCTTGACTCTGGTATTTAATGTTAATCTCACATGTCCTGATTCACATATTTTGTCCTCCCCATTAGATGTGAAGGCAGGGACTTTTTTTTTTGCCTTTTCTTTGAATCCCCAGAACTTATCATAGTGCCTGTTACATCATAAGCAATTAACAAATGTTTATCAATTGAGGGAAAAGCAAATATATATATATATATATATATATATATATACATATATATATATATATATATATATAATGAATATGAAAAACTCCTTGTAACCTATATTATGTTTGGAAAGATGTTCCTTAACTATGATTAATCTTCTATACTTTACCATGTGTATTATGCTTTAATTGTTGGTACCATATATCACCTATATATTGGCAAATCAAAAGTTTCTTAATAATGAGAATATTTTTACTCTAGTGGATTTCTGATGTTTCTTAACTGTGAGGGTTTTTTTCTGTATCTGTAACCAATCGAATTCAGTAAGCATTTCCTTCTATTTTATTGCTTTTCTATATAAAAGAAGCTATGTTGGAAAATCAAGTAGAGTTTATAATCAGAAGTTTCTCTCTCTGTGTATCTTCCTTGCATTGCAAGTGACAATCTGTTGACTAGTAACTATGTCTCGGGGGTTTTCTTTTTTCTTTTTAAATATCTTTTTATTTATCTCAGTAAATATTTCCCAAGTTATATGTAAAAAAATTTTAACAATCATTTTTTAAAATTTCAAGTTCTAAATTCTCTCTCTCCTTTCAACTCTTCCCCTCTCCTTGAAAAGGCAAGCAACTTTATATCAATTATACATGTGAAATCATGCAAAGCATATTTCTATATTAGTCATGTTGCAAAAAGAAAACACAGACAAAAAATAAAATGAGAAAATTTTTAAATGTAAAAAAAAGTATGCTTCGATCTACATTCAGATTTCATCAGTTCTCTTTCTCTGGAAGGGGATAGTATTTTTCATCACGAGTCCTTTGGGAATGGCTTGGATCATTGTCTCGATCAGAGTAGTTAATTCTTTCATAGTTTATCATCTCTGTAATATTGCTGATACTGTGTATACAGTATTCTCTTGGTTCTGCTCACTTCACTCTGTGTCAGCTCATATAGGTCTTCTTAGGTTTTTCTGAAACCATCTTGCTCATAACTTCTAATAGCATAATAGTATTCCATCATAAGCATATGCTGTAACTTATTCACCCATTCCCCAATTAATAGACATCCCCTCAATTTCTAATTCTCTACCACCACAAAAAGAGCTGTTATAAATATTTTTGTGCAGATTTGTACTTTTTGCTTTTCTTTTATCTCTTGCTGGGTCAAAGGTTATGCACAGTTTTATAGACCGTGGAGCTTAGGTCCAAATTGTTCTCCAGAATGATTCATCTAGTTCACAATTCTACCAATAGTGCATTAGTGTCCCAATTTTTCCAAATCCTCTCCAGCATTTGTCATTTTCTTTTTCTGTTATGTTGGCCAGTCTGATAGGTATGCAGTGGTACCTCAGAGTTATTTTACTTTGTATTTCTTTAATTAGTAGTGATTTAGAGCATTTTTTTAGGCAATTGGGGTTAAGTGACTTGCCCAGGTTCACACAGCTAGTAAGTGTCAAGTGTTTGGTCTGAGGCTGGATTTGAACTCCCATCCTCCTGACTTCAGGGCCGGTGCTCAATATTTTTAAAAATGACCATTGATAGCTTTGGTTTCTTCTTCTGAAAACTATTTGTTCGTATCTTTTGACCATTTATTTACTAAGGAATGGCTTTTATTTTTACAAATCTGGCTCAGTTCCCTATATGTTTGAGAAATGAGACCTTTATCAGAGGAACTTGCTACAACTTTTCCCCAGTTTCCTTCTAATTTTGAATTCATTAGTTTTGTTTGTGCAAAAGCTTTTTAATTTTATAATTTTATGTAATCAAAACGATCAGTTTTACTTCCCATGATCCTCTCTATCTCTTGTTTGGTCATAAATGCTTCCCTTATGTATAAAGATGACAAGTACAGTTTTCCATGCTCCCCTAAATAGCTTATGATATCACCCTGTATGTCTAAGTCATGTAGCCATTTGGACCTTATCTTGGTGTATGGTGTGAGATGCTGGTCTATGCCTAGTTTCTGCCAAACTGCTTTCCAGTTTTTCCAGCAATTTTTGTCAGATGTTGAGTTCTTAAAAGTAGTTTTCCAGTGAAGAAATTAAAACAATTTATAGTTATATGAAAAATGTCTAAATCATTATTGACTCAAGAAATACAAATTAAAGACACATTGAGATATCATTTTACACCTATTCAAATTACTAATTCACTGTTGGTGAAACTGTGAACTGATCCAACCATTCTGGAGAGCAATCTAGAATTATGCCCAAAGAGTTATTAAATTGCCTAAACCCTTTGACCCTGCAATACTACTACTAGGTCTCTTTCCCAAGGTGATTAGAGAGAAAGGAAAAGAACCTGTATGTTCTAAAATATTAATAGCAGCTCTCTTTGTGGTGACAAAGAACTGAAAATTGCAGGGATGTAATTGGAGAATGGCAATTTGTGATATGGGACAAGTTGTGATATATGATTGTGATGGAATACTACTGTGCTATAAGAAATGATAAGCTCAATGATCTTAGAAAAATATGGATAGACTGGCACGAAATAATGAAAAACAAAATGAGCAGAACCCAGAGAACATTATACACAGTAATAGCAATATTGTTTTATTCACAACTTTGAGCAACTAAGTAATTTTGACTATTACAAATACCCATATTAACTACAAACAACATATGAAGAAAGATGCTATCTGCATCCAGAGAAAAAACTGATAGAAGAATGTATAGAATAATTTTACGTGTGTGTGTGTGTGTGTGTGTGTGTGTGTGTGTGTGTATTTGTGTCTAATGGTAAACATCTTTTGGTTGGGGGGAAGAAAAAAAGGAAAAAAGAAATTTACATTATAACTTTATTATATATACATAATAGATTTGCAGTTTCATGTGCAATCTCTTTTTTTTTTCTTTTTGGCAAGGCAATTGGGGTTAAGTGACTTGCCCAGGGTCACAGAGCTAGTAAGTGCCAAATGTTTGGTCTGAGGCCAGATTTGAACTCAGGGCTAACTGACTTTAGGGCTGGTGCTCTATCCACTGCACCACCTAGCTGCCCCTACAATCTCTCTTTTTGCTATGTTATGGAAATGCTCGTTTTATTCCTTAAGTTTAAAATAAATTAAATTTAAAAATTAAAAATATTGAGTGCTTACTCCAAAAGTTTGGATCTTATGGTTTATTAAACTTTAGATTACTTTGGTCATGTACTACTGTGTATTGTATACCTAATCTTTTCTAATCTATTGTGTGCCTAATCTATATGCATCACTTTATTTGTTAGCCAGTACTAGGTTATTTTGATGATTGCCACTTTGTAATATAGTTTGAATTCTGGAACTGCTAGGTTGCCTTACTTCACATTTTTTTTTCGTTGCTTCCTTTTTTATATTCTTGATCTTTTTTTCTTCCAGATGAATTTCGTTAGTATTTTTCCTAGCTCTATAAAATAATTCATTGGTAGTGTAATTGGTATGGCACTGAGTAAAGTGAATTGTCACTTTTATTATATTGGCTCAGCCTACCCATGCACAATAAATATTTCTCCAAGTGTTTAGGTTTGTCTTTATTTATGTGAAAAGTGTTTTGTAATTGTGTTCATATACTCACTGGGTTTGTACTGGCAGGTTGACTCCCAAGCATTTTATGTTATCTACAATTCTTATAAATAGAATTTCTCTTTCTCTCTCTTTCTGCTGTTTTTTTTTTTGGTAGCATAAAGAAATGCTGATGATTTATGTCAGTTTATTTTATATCCTGCAACTTTGTTGAAGTTGTTAATTGTTTTGACTAATGTTTTAGTTAATTCTCTAGGCTTCTTCATCTGCACAGAGTGATAGTTTTGTTTTCTCCTGGCATATTTTTATTCTTTCAACTTTCTTTTTCTTTTTATATTGCTATAGCAAACACATCTAGAACAATATTTAATAAGAGTGGTGCTAGTAGACATCCTTGCTTTATCCCTGATCTTATTGGGAAGGCTTTACGTTTATCCTCATCACAGATAATGCTTGCTCTTGGTTTTAGATGGATATTACTTATCATTTTAAGAAAGGCTCCATTGATTCCTATGCTTTCTAGTGTTTCTAATAAAAGAAGGTGTTGTATTTTGTCAAAGGCTCTTTTCATCTATTGAAATAATCATATGATTTTTGTTTTTTTCCCTCATGTTAATTATGCTGATAATTTTCCTAATATTGAACCAGTCCTGCATTCCTGGTATAAATCCCACCTGGTCATAGTGTATGATCTTTGTGATACATGCTATAATTCTTTTGCTAGCATTGTATTTAATTTTGTTTTGCATTGATGTTCATTAAGGAAATTGGTTCTGTAGTTTTCTTTTTCTGTTTTTGTTCTCCCTAATTTAAGTATCAAAACCATATTTGCATCATAAAAGGAATTTGGCAGGACTCTTTACCTACTTTAAAAAATAGTTCATATAGTATTGGGATTAATTGTTCTTTAAATGTTTCATAGAATTCACTGTTTGGTCCTGGGGATTTTTTCTTAGGGAGCTCATTGACGGCTTGCTCAATTTCTTTTTCTAATACAGGGTTATTTAAGTATTCTACTTACTATTCTGTTAATATGAGCCCTTCATATTTTTGTAAATATTCACCTATTTCACTTAAATTGTTATTTTGCTGGCATATAATTGGGCAAAATAGCTCCTAATAATTGCTTTAATTTCATCTTCATTGGTGGCATATTTACCCTTTTTGTATTTGATACAGCTAATTCGGTTTTCTTCTTTCTTTTTAAAAATAAAATTAGCCAATGGTTCATTTATCTTTTTTATAAGACCAGCTCCTATTTTTGCTTATTAGTTGAATGGTTTTTTACTTTCAATTTTTATTACTCTCTCCTTCAGTTTTTCAGGATTTCCATTTTGGTATTTAATTGGGGATTTTAAATGTTCTTTTTTTTAGTCTTTTTTTTTTTAGTTGTATGCTTAATTCATTGATTTGGTCTTTCTCTCTTCTACTGATGTGCACATTTAGAGATAAAAAAAACTTTCCCTAATTACTACATTGGTTACATTCCACAAATTTTGGAATATTGTCTCGTCATTCTATTTAATGATTTTTATGACTTATTTTTTGACCCACTTATTCTTTAGGATTAGATTATTTAGTTTCTAATTAATTTTTAATTTATTCCTCATGGTCCTTTATTAAGTGTAACTCTTATTACATTATAGCCTGAAAATAGTACATTTAATATTTGCTTTTCTACATTTGAGTATAAGGTTTTCATGTCCTCATACATTGTCAATTTTTGTGGAGGTGCCATGTACAGCTGAGAAAAAAGATATGCTCCTGTATATTCCCCATTCAGTTTTCTCCAGAGGTCTATCATATCTAACTTTTCTAAAATTCTATTCATCTCCTTGAATTCTTTCTTATTTATTTTATGGTTAGATTTATCTAGCTCTGAGATGGAAAAGCTGAGGTTCCCCACTAGTACAGTTTTACTATCTATTTTCTCCTGTAATTCATTTAACTTTTCTTTTAAGAATTTGGATGCCATGCTATTTGATGCATATATGTTTAGTATTGATATTACTTCATTGTCTATGGTGACTTTTAGCATGATGTAGTTTCCCTGCTTATCCCTTTTAATAGGTCTATTTTTGCTTTTGCTTTGTCTGAGATTATTGTCACCTCTGTCTTTTTTACTTTAGTGAGGCATTATAAATTCTGCTCCAGCCTTCCCCCCTCCCTTTTTTGAACTCTGTGTGTCTTTCTGTTCCGAGTGTATTTCTTGTAAACAACATATTGTTGGATTTTAGTTTCTAATCCATTTTTCTATCCACATACATTTTATGAGTGAGTTCATTCCATTCACATTCACAGTTATGATTACTAACTGTGCATTTCCCTCCATCCTATTTTCTTATATTTATCCTTCTCTCTTTTTATCCTGTCCCTCCTCCAAAGTTTATTTTGCTTCTGACCACTGCCTTCTTTTATCTGTCCTCCCTTTTCTAATGCCCCCTTTCCTCCCTATCCCTTTCCCCTCCTAATACCCTGTTGGGTAAGATGAATTTCTATTACCAAATGTGTAAATACATATTTTCCCTCTCTGAACCAATTTAGATGGGAGTAGCTAGATGACACAGTGGATAGAGTGCCAGGTCTGGAGTCAGGAGGACTCATATTCCTGAGTTCAAATCAGGCCTCAAACATTTACTAGCTGTGTGGCCCTGGGCACACTGTTTGCCTCAGTTTCCTCATCTGTAAAATGAGCTGGAGAAGGAAATGGCAAACTACTCCAGTATCTTTGCCAAGAAAACCCTAGATGGAGTCATGAAAAGTCAGACATGACTGAAACAACTGAACAACAACAAAGAGATGTGAGTAAGGTTCAGGTTTTGCCCATCCCCAGACATTTTCCCCTTCACTGTAAAAGCTCTTCTTTGGATGCCTTTTTAACTTGAGATAAATTTCCCCATTGTTCCTTTCCCTTCCTTCTTTTCCCAAAACATGCCTCTTTCTCACCTTTCCATTTTTTGCATTATCCCAAAATAATTGACTTCCTCCTTTGATCATTTTCCACGTATAATCCTTCTAACTACTCTAAAAATGATAATTTTTCCCTTATTTTTTTCCTTAATACTTTATTTTTCCAGTTAGGTGTAAATATAGTTTTCAACATTCATTTTTGTAAAATTTTAAGTTCCAAATTTTTCTCTCTCCTCTCCCCCTCCCCAACATAGCAAACAATCTGATGTAGGTTATACACGTACAATCATGTTAAACGTATTTCCACATTAGTCATGTTGTGAAAGAAGAATCAGAACAAAAGGGAAAAACCATGAGAAAGAAAAAACAAGAAACAAGTGAAAATTGTATGTTTTGATGTCCATTCAGACTTCATAGTTCTTTCTCTAGATATGGACAGCATTTTCCATCATGAGTCTTTTGGAATTGTCTTGGATCATTGTACTGCTGAGAAGAGCTAAATCTGTCAGTTAATCAAATGATAAAGTTCTTAGATGTTATGTGTATGACCTTCCCATATACAAAGGACAGTTTAACCTTATTGAGTCCCTTATGATTTGTCTTTTTTTTTAACCTTTTTATGTTTCTCTTGAGTCTTGTATTTGGAAGTTAAATTTTCTATTCAGCTACGGTCTTTTCATCAGGACTCCTTGAAAGTCACCCATTTCATTAAATATCCATTTTTTTCCTTGAAGGATTATACTGTTTTGCTGGGTTGGTTAGCCAGATCTTTTGCCTTCTGGAATATCATATTCCAAGTCCTTCACTTCTTTAGCATGTAGGTACTAACTCTTCTGTGATCTTGACTGTGGCTCAATGATATTTGAATGGTTTCTTTCTGGCTGCTTGAAGTATTTTCTCTTTGATCTGGGAACTCTGGAATTTGGCTATAACATTCCTGGGAGTTTTCATTTTGGGCTCTCTTTCAGGTGGCAGTCAATGGATTCTTTCAATTTCTATTTTGCTTGCTGATTCTAGGATATTGAGGTAATTTCCTTTGATAATTTCTTGAAATATGATGTATAGGCTCTTTGTTTGATCATGGTTTTCAGGTAGCCCAGTGTTTCGTAGATTATCTCTCCTTGATCTATTTTCCAGGTTGTTTTTCTGATGAGATATTTCTCATTTTCTTCTATTTTTTCCATTCTTTTAACCTTCTTTTATTGTTTCTTGATGTGTCATAGAGTCATTAGCTTCCACTTGCCCAATTCTAATTCTTAAGGAGTTATTTTTTTCTATTTGGCCAATTCTGTTTTTAAGGTGTTATTTTCTTGAGTATATTTTTTTTTGTGCCAAGCTGCTAATTATCTTTTCATAATTTTCTTTCTTTGCTTTCATTTCTTTACCTAATTTTTCTTCTACCACTCTTATTTTATTTTGAAAATCATCTTTTTTTGGTTCTTCCAGGAATTCTTTTTGGGCTTTTTGTCCAGTTCACATTTTTTTTTTCCTTTGAGGCTTTGCTTGGAGTTGTTTTGACTTCCTTGTCTTCTGAGTTTGTGTCTTGATCTTCCCTATCACCATAGCAGATTTTTATGATCAGGTTCTTTTTTGCTGCTGTTTGCTCACTTTTCTGCCCTGTTTCTTGATTTTGAACATTATGTTAAAGGGGGCTCTGTTCCTGACATGGGTGGGTGAGGGTGAAAAGGGCACTGTTCCAATCTTTTGGTTTTTTCACACTGCTGCTTTCAAAGCTAATTCTGGAAGTTTTCAGTGATTCCAAGGTGTTGTGATCTGGGGAGAGGTATAGCTCCCACTCTCCTGGTCTGCACTTTGGTCCTTACATGGGAAGAGCCCCTGATCCCTTGGGATTACAATCAATACTGATTGTCAGGGCTCCTGCTCCTTGGGGACCAAAAATGATACTGCCCTTCAGGGCTTCTTCTCCCTCTTGACCAAAAGTGCTTCTCTCCTCCCTTAAGCTATGACCTAGAAGTGGGCTTAGGCAATGGACTTGTCAACAACATCAAGTCTTGCATCTAGTGCTAGCACAGTGGTCTCTTGTAACCTTTTTCTGTCCATTTGTCAGGTCACCTTACTATCTCTGGCTTGAGGTCTTCTAAAACTGCTGCTGCTTCTGTTGCCAACACCTAGGACCACTGCTCGTATTTCATCCACCCCTCTGTCACAGATCTTTCCCTTCAACCTCCTAAGTTGTCTTGGAGGTGGAAGAATGTCTCACTGAGTTTTTGTTCACTTTGTCACTCCAGATTCAATTTAAGCTGTTATTTTAAAGTTGTTCAAAGGGGGATGTTGAGAAAGCTCAGTTTAGTGCAGGGGAATGTTGGGAGAGCATAGCTCAGTGCTTTCTCTATTCTGTTATCTTGGCTCTACCCCTAGAAGTCCAGGGTTTTCTTTCTGGAATCATAACACTCCCTAGGGATGCCCCTAACCAATATGCCCCCATCACTTTTTTTTTGTAAGAGTTGGCATCTTTGAGGACTACAGATAGCATACTGCACACAGCTCAACTATTCAGGGAAGCATTACTATTAAGCAAAACCTATAGCTGTCCCATTGACCACTTAAGAAAAAAGGAAAAAAATTAACAATTCTGGAGAAAAATTGAATTCCAAACATTACATTTTGTATGTCTAATAAATCTAATCTGGAAAAAGAAGAGCCCTGATAATATGGATTTGTGATATTTTTGCCATACAAGAAAAGCTTAAAGAAGACCTGATTATCCTATGTACAGGTGTCAGAGGTTACCTCACACAAATTTTCAATTTTCAGAAGGATAAAGAATTGAAATCCAAAGAGAGTCTGGAAAACTCATTTTTACCAATAGTTCTGACCTCCATTTTAACCAAACCATGTACTCAAACAGCAGCAAAATTACCTGAATTGCGTGCCCTCTCAGTAGTGAATATGTTCATGAGCAGCAAAATGGTCAGAGAAGGGAAATGAGAATAATGGTCATAGTCAATTCACAAATTGGGCAATTAGTCCATAAATAATATCAAAATGGAGAGTATATCTCTGTGTCCCAATTTGCTGTCCTGGTAATGACCTCAGGAATTGCTCCTAGATCCTTAATGACAGGAGAGATCTCTAGCAAGGTGTGTTTTGAAAAAAGTGACCCTGCCATTAACCCAAAGGGATTAAACCATTCATTAAAATGTTTATTCTTTGGATGAATATTCCCCCAGTCCCTAAATATTATAACACCAGATTTCAGGCTCCCATTACTCTAAGGCCATGTAGTATAGTAGAAAGAGCACCCATTCTGGAGTCAGAAAACTTGGGTTCATACTCTGCCTCTGATGTTTACTTTCTGTGTGGCCTTGGAGATAGGATGAGCTAGCTGCTAGGGAGCTTTTCAATTTGAGATCTATGGTTCTATAAGTCAAAAAAGTAACCACACCATGTGATTTTCTGGCAGAGTAGCACCTTAACTCCGGACCTGTGGTGGTCTCTTATTTTAGATGCTAGAGAGGACTTGATCTTAACCTTTATGAACAGGTCCTTCTAGACTCATGAATTAAACAATTGGACTAGGAAGAAACCATGGCATCTAAGCCATGTTTCTGACTAACAGTGGTAGCTGTTGAAAGAAAAACCTGTGATATCTATTTTGAAAAATATAGAAGGAACAGTCAACTGTTGTACAGTTGTTGTTTTCTATCACACCATACCACCTAAAATAATGGATTTTACCTGTTAAAACTACACGTTGGGTTTTTTGAAACAATACTAGTCCACTCAGGACTAAGGAATAATGAAGCTACCCAAAGAGCTTTTTTTTCATCTGTTATTTTTATCTGTTACATAAGTTATCATTTGGATACTTAATATGTGGAAGATACCAAGACAAATGGAATTGAACTTGAATTAGATATTGCATAAAGGGTTACAGATAGAAACACATATGTACATAAGCTGAAAATAGACACTTCTCAAAGATAGTGTCATTTGCTTTAAAATTTTTAAAATTTTAATATTTAATTTTTCCAATTACATGTAAAAACAATTTTAACCTTCATTTTTCATAATTTTGAGTCCCAAATTCTCTCCTGTTCTCTCTCTCCTTTCATTGAGAAGGCAAACAATTTGATGAAGGTTATCCATGTGCAGTCCTGCAAAATGTGTGTCCATATTAGTCGTCTTGAAAGAAAATGCAGATCCAAAAAAAAAAACCCAAACAAGAAAAAAATTTAAAAGTAAAGAAACTGTATGTTTTGATCTACATTCAGATTCCATCAATTCTTTCTCTGGAGGTGGATGATGGTTTTTGTCATAGATCCTTCAGAATTGTCTTGAAGCTTTATATTGCTGAGAATAGCTAAATCATTCACAGCTAAGTCAGTTGATCATTGTACAATATTGCTGTTACTGTGTACAATAGTCTCCTGGTTCTGCTCACTTCACTTTGCATCAGTTCATGTAAGTCTTTTCAGGTTTTTCTGAAAGCATCCTGTTCATCATTTCTTATTGCACAATGATGTTTCATCTCTATCATATGCCCCAATTTGTTCAACCATTTCCCAATTGATGGGCATCCCCTCAATTTCCAACTCTTTGCTACCAAAAAAGAGCTGCTATAAATATTTTTGTATATATAGGTCCTTTTCCTTGTGTTTTTTTTTAACATCTCTGGGATACAGACCTAGTAGGATGCCATTTGCTTTTATAAATTTGCTATTTTTTTTTTTTGCTTTTTGCTAGGCAATTGAGGTTAAGTGACTTGCCCAGGGTCACACAGCTAGTACATGTTGTATGTTTGAGACCAGATTTGAACTTAGATCCTCCTGACTTCAAGGCCAGAGCTCAATCCACTGCAACACCTAGCTGCCCTTAAATTTGCTATTTCTGCAAAAGCATGAAGAACATGGATAATAGAACCTTGTGAAAATTGATAATGACATGCACATATATTAGTAAATATGTAAATTCACATTATATATGCCATCAAAGGCAGTTAGGTGGCACAGTGGATAAAGTGCAGGGCCTGGAGTCAGGAAGACTAATCTTCCTGAATTCAAATCTGGCTTTAAACACTTTACTAGCTGTGTGGCCCTGGGCAAGTTATTTAACCCTATTTGCCTCAGTTCCTCATCTGTAAAATGAGCTGGAGAAGGAAATGGCAAACCACTCTGTATCTTTGACAAGAAAACCTCAAATGGCCTCATGGAATGTTGGACAGAACTGAAAATGTCTGAACAACAACAATGCCATCAAAAGAGAAAAGTGAGACACTAGTTGTCACTAAAGATGTTGACTATGTAGAGTGCATCTAGAAGAGAGTCACACAGACTGATGCCCACAGATCAATGGAAGAAATGGAGGATGTTTTGCCTAGAGAAAACTTTGGAAAGGATATAGTTGCTGTCTTCAACGACTTGAAGGAATGTTACACAGCAGTGGGATTAGATTTGTTTTGCTTGGCCCCTGAGAGCATAACTAGGATTAGTGTGTAAAAGTCACAGAGGGATAGAGTTCAGCTCAATAAAAGGAAGAAAATGTAATGCTCAAACTTTCCCAGAAACAGAATTACCATGACAGGTAGTAAGTTCCCCAACAATGTAACTCTTCAAGTGAAAGGTGAACTTGTTCAGGATGTTGGAAAAGAGATTCCTGGCTTAGGATAGGTTTGAACTCGATGGCCGCTGATGTCCCTTCCAACTCTTGGAATCTCTAGTTCTTCTTGGAATTGGAAATTGAGAGAGTTTTCTCCTTGACTCTTTGTGGAGCAGTTTGTTCACCTTCAAGGCGCTTTGGGACTGTGCAGTTCAAAGGCACAAAACAGACATATAAACCTCTGGAAAAAGAAGGGTTTCTACCTGCATTTCAGCTAATTACCAGGACTGTGGAAAGCTTTTTGGAGAATGGAAAAGGAGGGTCAAAATGTGCCTGTTCACAATTCACTTTGGCCTTTAGCTTGGAGGAATTGGGGGAATTGAGTCAATGGGATACTTCATGGAAACCTTTCCTATTTTGAGCCAATGACCTAGGATTGAGGAGATGGAGGGAATGAGGAAAAAAATGAAGGGAATATAAAACTGTATTGTATTATGCCTTATATCTAGTGGGCAGCAAATAAATATTTTATTTGACAGTTTAAGGACAGTGACACGATGGGAAAAAAAAACAATTTGTGTTTTAGTCCTAGGCAGCTAAGTGGTGCAGTGAATAGAATGCTGGGCCTGGAGTCAGGAGAACCTGAGTTCAAATCCAGCCTGAGACACTTACTAGCTGTGTGACCCTAGGCAAGTCACTTAACCTGTCTGCCTCAGTTTCCTTATCTGTAAAATGGTGATAATAACAACACCTACCTACCCAGGTTGTTGTGAGAATCAAAAAAGATAATATTTGTAAAGTGCTTAGCAAGTACTTGGCACATGTTAATAAATGCTTGCTTTCTTTCTGTTCTTGACTTGCCACTAACTTCTGACCTTTGGTAAGACAATTCACTTTTCTGGGCCTCTGTATCCTCCTCTGTCTAATGAACTAGCAGGTCTAGCTAGAAAGTCCCTTCCAGTTCCAACATTCTCCAACTCTTGGTGATGCGTCATTTTCCTTAGGTGCTCAGCTTCATTTCATCTGGTCTGTAAGAGAGGTGTTAAGTAATTCCACTTTAGCCTGTAATAGCAAAATCACAGCTTCACTTTAAGTTTCTAGCTGCACTGCTATGAAAGTCACAAGGTAGTAATATTATTCCATATAAGGAGTATTCTCTCCACCCCATTCTCACCCCCATATAAATTGAAAGAGTGCTGGATTTTGAATCAAAGGACCTGGGTTTGAATTCTGATTCTTTTGTTTACTACTTGTGTGATTAGGGGCCTGATATTTGACCAATCTGGACTTTTCAGTTTCCTCATATGGAAAATAAAGGGATTGGAGTGGTTAATATCTAAATCTATGAGCCTAATGCAAAATTTATTTGTAATACTTTCATTTTCAATGGAATTTTAAAATTTTATTTTAAAAAGGGAATTTTAAAAGTTTTTATAACAAATTCTCTCAAAAGGAAGAATTAATCTAATGATGATTTAGAAGAAGCAGCACCACTATATTTTAGTCCATTTCATGATCAGGTAAGGAAGGAAATAAAAGGGAAAGAAAGAAACAGGCAGAAAAAGAAGAAAGTGAAAGAAAGAGACACAACCTTATTGGAAAGCAAGAGCTATTCACTAATACTGGTCCTATTTGGGGGGAAGCACAACATGCTACCTTTATTTATTTTTCATTTGTTTGTTTTTGGAGGCAATCAGGGTTAAGTGATTTGTCCAGGGCCACACAGCTTGTAAGTGTCTAAGGCTGGATTTGAACTCAGATCCTCCTAACTCCAGGGCTGGTGGCTCTATCCACTGTGCCACCTAGCTGCCCTTAACATGCTACCTTTAAAACAGGAATTCATTGCCATAGGCAATTAATTAATCAATAAGCAATCATTAAGTACCTTCTACATACAAGGCAGAAGTAGAACAATCCCTACTGTCAACTGACTTAGATTCTAGCAAGAAGAGAAAATGTACACATATATAAGTATATTCAAACTATATAAAATAGATGCAAGATAATTGGGGAAAAGTCACTCACAGTGGATCAGGTAAGGCTTCCTGCAGGAAGCGGCACTTGAAATGAGACCGAAGAGTCGAAGATGAGGAGAGAGAACATTTCAGGAACAGAGGACAGCTAGAGCAAAACCACAGAGACGGAGAAAAAGTTCCACATATGAGAAATAATATGATTTTGGCTGAACTGTTCACATGGAGGAAAGTAATAATAGGCAATAAGGCTATACAAGTAGATTGGGTGAGGTTACAATGAACTTTAAATTCCAAACTTAGGAATTCATAGTGGATCCCAGAGACAAGAGAGAGCTGCCAGAACTTAGTAAACAAGGTGACACGGTCAGATCTGTATTTTAGGAAAATCGCTTTGGAAGCTTGGTTGAAGATGACTTGGGAAGAGACACAGGGAGATCAATTAAGAGCCAATTATAATAGTTAGGATGAAAAGTGATGAGGCCTGAACTAGGTTAGAAGCTATGTGAGTGGAGAGGTTTCCAATTCAAGAGATGCAAGAGAAATGAAAAGATTTGGCAACTACTGTGAGATTGGGGGTGAGTAAAAGTGAGGAAATGAGAATGACACCAAGACTGTGAACTTAGGCGTCTGGAAAGATGGTGGCGCCTTGGGCAAAAATAAGTATTAAAGAAGTTTAAAACAAATGAAAATTTGGACATATCTTGAACCAATTAAGGCTTGTAACAGTCACCTACAACTGAACCACACCCTCTGACTGGATGCCACAGTTTTGTGTATTTTCAGTTATTGCTTCCACTGATGCAGAAAGCAATCCAGCCACTGCTACTCATCTCATTCAGCTCTCCTCCATACCCTCCCGTGTGTGCCTCAAGAGCTCCACCCAAATTCTAAAGACCTTCACTGGGTTCTCTTGACATTGGATGGCTACCAATAGAACATGTGGGCCATCTGTCAATTGTTCTTGTGATCACACTATTTTTTTATTTAAATAATCATACATTTCCCTAATGACATCCTTACACCATTTCTCCTGCACAATGCCTTGTTTATCATATGTAGCAACTTGCTCATGCCCACCATGACCTTTTTTTGTCCTTTGGGTAAGCTTCCTCCTCTTTTTGGAGACCACAATATTCTGTGATTGCTAATATCACTGCAAGAACATATATGTTTAAAATACAAGCCTTTGTTATAGGGAGTTTATGGTCATTAAAGAACTATACTATTGATTGCAGAAATGCAAATTGAAACAATTTTGAGATATTTTCTTACATCTATGAGAGTAGCTAAAATAATAAAAGGGGAAATTGATAAATGTTGGAGGGGATATGGAAAAATTGAGACATTAACACACTGTTGGTGAAATTATGAACTGATTGAACCATTTTGGAGAGCAATCTGGACTTATGCCCAAAGAGCTATAAAACCATTTGATCCAGCAATACTACGATTAGGTCTGTTTTCCAAGGTGATTAGGGAAAAAGAAAAAGAACCTATATGTTCCAAAATATTTATAGCAGCTCTTTTTGTGGTGGCAAAGAATTGGAAATTGAGGAGATGCCCTTAAATTGGGGAATGGCTAAACAAGTTGCAGCATATGATTATGATGGAACACTACTGTGTTATAAGAAATGATGAACTGGTTGATTTTAGAAAAACACGGAAAAACTTACATGAAATAATGAAAAGTGAAATGAGAAGAACCAAGAGAATGCTGTACACAGTAGCAGCAATATTGTCACAAGAACAGTTTTGAATGATTAATTCCTTTTGGGTATCAAAAATACTCAAATCAACTACAAAGGATCAATGAAGGAAGATGCTACCCACCTCCAGAGAAAGAACTGATAAATAGAAGTATGTATAGTATGGTTTTGTATACATATGCATATTTATGTCTAATGGTAGCTTTCTTAGGGTAGGGTGAAAGTTGGGGGAAACACAAAGCACAGCAAGGAACAAAAGAAAACTTGGAAACTCAGAAAAGCAGAGTAGCTTTGAAAATGATGAGTAGTATTTATTACATAGTTTAAAAAAAAGAGTGTGAAATGGAAATTCATGGTTTTATATTGAATCCTCTTTTTATTTTGTGGTATACATGGAAATGTTCTTTTGAGTGTGTGTGTCTTTTTGTATTTAAGTTCAAAATGAATTTTAAAAAGAGAACTGTGCAATTTCTCATAGGCAATGTAGCTTACTTTCTTCCTCCAAGTTATTGTCCATTTACAGTACCTGTTCTGATATATAATATTAAAATATATATATATATATAATATTATATAATACATAATTTATAATTATATTATTATATGATATAACTAAGCACGTCACAAAATCACACGTCTGAGGCTAGATTGGAACTCAGGTCTTCCTGACTTAAGGTCCAGTGCTCTATCCATTGTATCACCTAACTGCCTCATTAGATAAGAGGTATGAACAATATCAACAAAAATGTATGATTTGAAAAGAAAATGAAGAAGAGAGGCTACATGATGTGGTGGAAAGATCACTTGATTAGGAGTCAGAGAAATTAAGTTCAAATCCTGGCTTTCCTACTTACTCCCTGAAGCTCTGAGAAAGATCCGTCACCTCTGAGTCTCTTTCTACATTCTCATCTGCAAAATGGGAGCCAAAACACTTGTGATATCCAACTCACCAGACTGTTGCTTTGATGAATGGGTTTTGTAATTGTAAAGTGCTACATAAATGAGTTATTATTATTATTCTCATCTATAAAATGAGAGGGTTGAACCAGATGGTACCTAAGGTCCCTTTCAGCTCCAAATTTCGTGATTCAGAGATTGATGTCCTGAGTGCTACAATGGTCTCTCGCATATATATATGAAATATCTCTGCCTACACAGGCTTGGAGGTTTTTCCTGAGGGACAGCCATGTGACACTGCATGCAGTATACATGAAGGAGACATGACTTTTGATTGGCTCAATTATAAGCCTTGATATTTTCTACCAGTGTGAATGAAAAAGGGATCTCTTTAGATTTTTTAAAGGAGGACTTTGCAAGAGGCGAGTTGAGAAGGATAAGTGTGGACTTTTGAATGATTACCAGAAGCCCTCAGAGCCTCAGATTCTTAGGAGAGGCTGCACCCCTCACCCGCAACGTGCTCTTGCTTCCAGTCTTAGTGACTTATAGGAAGGGCTCGTCCCCTCACCCACACCTCTGAGATTGTTCTCCTCATGGTTAAGTCATGATGTTTTTAATCTTGCTGCCAAGCTGAAGAGCTCCTTTATTTTATGCATTTTGGGGGTATATTCTGATTTTTTTTAATAATTTCTCTGTTTTTTCATTTATTACTTACTTTGATTGAGAGGTATAACAGCTATTCATAATCTTTTGAGCAACCAGTGTGGCAGGAAGGAGCTATTCTGGTGATAGTACGATAAGTATTACCTTTCCTTCGAGAGTGATCAGGAAAGTAGCATTTATCTTGGGCTCCAAAGCATTGTATACCTATACTACTAATATCTGAGGCATGGTGGGTAGATTTAATTCTAGCCCAATACCCGTCTTAGAGATAAACAATTGAAAAAACATGTGCCCAGCCACAGCCTTCCTCCTCATCCCCACAAAGACAGAAATCACAATCTCCCTTTGGAAAGAGGTGGGTCCAGTCCCCAGATGAAATATTTATCTATACCACACACAAGACAAATTATCTTTGTATTTAAATAACAATCATGTATTCTTTTTTATAATTTAATATCTTATTTCCCCCCAATTAGACATAAACAATTTTTAACATTCTTTCTTCAAATTTGGAGTTCCAAATTATCTCTCTCCTTTCCCCTCCCCCCCCTTATTGAGAAGACAAGCAATTTGACATAGGTTATAAATGTGTAGTCATGCAAAACACATTTCCATGTATATAACCACATATTCTTTACACACACACACACACACACACACACACACACACACACACACACATATTGATGTTTTCTCTTTTTACATGATCTTTGTCTCTGAATATATACCCCTCCCTTATCCAGAGACCCATTTCCTGAAACAAAGAATTAAAATGGAAAATGAACATTTCAGTAAAACTAACCAAGACATCAACCAAGTCTGAGAAAGAATGTTTCCAACTTTCCTTTTGTCAGTTTCAGAGAAGAATATGTTATCTTTTATCCGTTCCCTTCTGTCCTTCCTCCCTGTTTGACACTCTTCTCACACATCCCAAATATGAGAAATAAATTCCTCTTCCTTTTTCTCTCCTTTCAACACTAGTTTATGCCTTTTAACAACCCTCCTCTTTCCCTTCTAATAAAGATCCTTTTTGTAGGATTATACTTAGCTTTGGGCAGCTAGATGGCTCCATAGTGCAAAGAGCACTGGACCTGGAGTCAGAAAGACTAATCTTCCTGAGTTCAAATCCAGCCTCAGACACTTACTAGCTGTGTGACCCTGGGCAAGTCACTTAACTATTTACCTTAGTTCCCTCACCTGTAAAATGAGCTGGAGAAGGAAATGACAAACGATTCCAGTATCTTTGCTAAGAAACCTTAAATAGGGTCAGGAAGAGTTGGACACAATTGAAACGACTCAGTAACAACAAAATACTTAGCTTTGCAGGGTAAGTTATTCTTGGTTGCAAGCCTGTATCTTTTGCCTTTCAGAATATTGTATTCCAAGATTTCTTGTCATTTATAATTAAAGCTTCCAGGTCTTAAGTGATCTTAACTGTGATTCCTCCATACTTGGAATCTTTTTTTATGTATGTTTGCAACATTATTTTTTTGTGTGTGGAAGCTGTGGATTTTGGCTGTGACTTTACCAGGATTTTTCTCTTTTGGATTTCTTTTAGGAGATGATTAGCGTCTTCTGGTTCTAATATATCTGGACAGTTTTCATTTATGATTTTCTGAAATGTAATGTTCAGGATTTTTTAAAAAGCCATGGTTTTTAGGGAGTCAGATGATTCTTAAATTATCTCTCCTTGACCTTTTTTCCAGATCAGGGTTTTTTTTTTTAACTACAGCAGATATCTTACATATTCTTCTAATTTTCAGGCTTTTAATTTTATTGTAATATTTCTTTCTGTCTTATAGAGTCATTTAATTTAGTATGGTCTATTCTAATTTTCAGGGAGTTTGCTACTTGGATAAATTTGTCATTTTCTGTCCTAAGCCATTTATTCTCCTTCCAATTCTTTCTTTCAGAATTTTTGTTTCTTTTTTTAATCTCTTGCTTAATTTCTCCTAGATATCCACATAATCATCTCAGAAATCTGCTTTTTCATTTGACCCTCTGCTTGAAAATATTATTGAGGTAATTACTCCTTCTAGCTTGGATTTTAGGGTATCCTTGGCTCTAATAAACTTTACTGAAGTAGTCATATAAGAGTTGGGTTGCCTGCCACTGTCTGGGCATCTATCTTGGCTGAAAGTTGATATTAATCGTACATTATAGCAATGATATGTTACATTCATGTGCCATAAAAGTGTTGTGATGAATATTTTGATGTATATAGAATCTTTTTGTCATTGACCTTCTTGAGAGAGCAGTGAAGATCTCTGGGTAAAAGAATATGCTTTTGATAAATTGCTTTCCAGAATGGTAGAACCAATTCACAGCTCCTCCTACAGTGTATTAGTGTGCCTTCCTTTCTGCAGCCCTTCCAATGTTGGTTAGTTTCATATTTTTTCAACTTTTCCAGTTTGCTGGATTTGAGACAAATGCCCAGTTATTATTAGTGATGTGTAACAGTCTTTCCAATGGTTGTTAATAGTTTGCAAAATTCTTTGGAGTACTGTTTGTTTAAATCCCTTGATTGCTTATCAGTTGGTGAATTGTTCTTAATCTTATACATGTGTGTAAGCTCCTTGCATATCTTGCATATCAAACTCTAATCGGAAATATTTTATGTGATTTCCCCTCAATCAATAGCTTCCATTTGTATTTCAATACATTGATTTTGTTTATGTAAAACCTTTCAAATTTCACATATTAAGATTTTACTATTTTGTCTTTTGTTATCACTTCTCTCTATTATTTGGTTTAAAACTTTCTCCTACTCACAGGCATGAAAGTTACTTCATCTGATTCTCTTCTAATTTTTTTATGGTGTTAAATTTGATATTCTGGTTACATATCCATTTTGAGACTATTGCATTTTGCGTAAGGTATTCTAAAACTAATTTCTACAAATTACTTTACAGATTTTTCAATAATTCTTGGCAAATAAGGTCTTCCCCAAGAAAATTTTGTTTATGGCTTATTGACCACTGGATTTTTTTTAGTCTAAATATTTCTGATTCTTTCTTACCTAGTATTTACTAGATAGTAGATCTACTCTTCTGCTTTTGTTTTTCAACTAATACTATGTAATTTTTATTATTACTGATTTATAACATAACATGAGGTCTGGAAGTGTTATTCTTACTTTATTCCTCATTTTAAGGACTATTTCCTTTACTATTCTAGACTTTTCATTTTTTTCAAATGATTTTGTCTAAATTACCTTCCTTGATAATTTGATTTGAACAGCACAAAATATATAAATTAATTCAAGTAGCACCACCATTAGAGAGCCAATGGGATTCAATACAGTTAAGAAGACTTATGTTCAAGCCTTGCCTCTGACACATATTTACTATGTAACTCTGGGCAAGTCATTTAACTTTTCAATGCTCTTCATAATTCCCTAAGACTTGAAGTTGTATGAAGTTTCTGGTCTGCATCAGTAGAAAGACTTTTGTCACCTGGGAATTCCTTGTACCAATGACATCACACAGATAGTCCCCATACTTATCCCTATCCTTATCCTCAATACTGTCATCTTTGGGATCCTCAGATATGTCTTCAGATGTACCCTTTCTGCAGTATTTACGGAAAGCCATGAACAAGAGTCATGCAAATGAAAAAGATGCAGGTTTGCCATCTGCACCATTGGAGGGATAACCCACACGATGAAATCATATTAAAGTGTCATCTCAAGAAAAGGGACTGAACATAATTTTGGGAAGGCCTTCCACTTCAAGGCGAAGAGCTCTAGTTATCGTTTTGACAATTAGGCAGTCTAGTGTCCAAGGCTTCTTCTTTCATCAAGAAGACATACTGACCTGTGGCTAATGCCTCAAATAGAAATGTGAGGCTAGGTTTTCATTATTAAGTACCTGTGATGATAAGCAATGATGAAAAACGTTTTAGTGTCTTCTAGAATAGTGGACTCTACCGTTTGCGATTGCATAACCTTATTAGTAAAATATTTTTGATTGAATACCTCTGAATTCATATTTATTTACAAATGATGTAACGACATATACTACACTAATATAGTGTATATGTTAAAATCATAATAAAAAATTTAAAAGTAGAGATAAAGAATAAATAAACAATATTTTAACTTGTATTTTATTTAAGAATGGTATAAAACCTTTTTTTGCACTCAGTAAGCCAAGCAATGTGTTTCATATGATTCACTGTTTTAAAAAATATCTTGGTTTAATATCTTGTGATATAGCCATTTGAAGATCTGGTTCTAAATTCAGTTGATTTCCACATTCGGGTGTAACAGCTATTATAGTTGAAAAATAAGCTTCCTTATCTAATATCTACTGGTTGACCTCACAAAAGAAAACTTCAGCCCAAATCAAAGAAATATGTCATGGTCTACTGTTATTCAATCATGGCACTTAGTTTTCAGTTCCACCCATGTTGTAATGCAACCTCATCAGAAAGTGGTATTTTGCTTTAACAAATGGATGCAAAACCCACTGACTCTTTTTCGGAAAATTTTCAAGCAGGTTATAAAATCTAGTTTCCAAGTGTTTTAGGTGTGCACAAATGAGGGGTTTTTTTTTTGTGAGACTTTTACATCATTTTCAGTGACAAAAAGTTTTAGATGTCTTACTAATTGCAATGATTTATACTATCCGTAGCTAATAGCTCAAGTGAAATTTGAATTGGGGCAAGATTCGTTATTGCAGTGGTTGCAAACCCATATTAAAATAATTTTCTTGATAAATTTGAATTTGTTGGATCAATTTCTTGCCAGATCTAACTAGGTCATCCTTGTTTTTTTGCCTTGTAATATGATTGATGAAGAGCTCACACTGGGAGCAGGAGAAGTGTCAGCTTGGTCATTTTCTGTCAAATTGTGCGCAAATTGTTTATGTTCAATCCACGGGTTGGTTGGTTGGTTTTTTGGAAGGGACAGGAATCTCTTAAAGCCACTTATCTACTTTGAAAAGGGTAGTAATAATCTATACATCTACCTCCCCAGGCATGAGTTAGTTGAAATCTGTGGCAATACACTAAATGCAAATGATGAGTGAGGAAGCCACTGTCAATCTTACCACCGCACTGTGAAACATCCCCTCTTCCCTCCAGATGCCTCACTTGCTGTTTATGGCATGTGTCCTTCTGACAGGCAGATTGATAATTCATTGTTGATCCATATATTCAATATCAATGAAGCTTAGTTTGATTATTTATTAGATTAAACACATAGAAATAGAGGTTTTAATATATTCTTTCTTACATCCAGTGGATTTTCTTGTGCATTTATTTTACTTTGTAGACTACTTGCTCTAGAAACCTGCCTGAGCTACTCATTCCAGCCCTTGCCCAATTAATAGCAGTCACAGAGACAAACAATGCACCTGAGCATCTCTGCTAAGCTCTGAACCTTCAATATCACTGGTTCTCCCTAGCCTGGGCCATGGTGAGATCCTCCTGATAGAATGGGGACTTGCTGCTCTCTAGTGAGGCCATATGAGGTCAATTATTAAAGCTTAAATTTATTCTATGCCACAGCAGTGATATCAAACTCATATGGAAACATATTCCTGCCACCAAATATTGACTTAGAAAACCACAAATTAACATTATTTGCATTGTGTTTATTTTAATTTATCTTGTTAAACATTTCCCAATTGCATTTTAATCTCGTAAAAGGCCATGAGTTTGCCACCTCCATTCTACAAATTCTCAATAGAGTTGATTAGTGCATGAATGCTTTCCTAAGGTTCCAACTGATTAAGGGCAGCACGTTTGTTTTTTAAGGGGTGATTCTGAAACTTAGCTCAGTAGCAAGTCTTAGGCCACACCAAGTGGCCTAAGAGTTTTAATTCCTCCTCTTGCTGGAATGAAAATTGTGCTACTATGTTTGTGCTTCCTGGGGCTGGTTTTGGTGATGGAGTAATGATGTACCACCTGGACAGACTCATCACAGTAGTGCCAACACAGTAGTACCAATAAGTGACAAGCTGATCATCAGAGGGGCATTTTAATGCATGTGTTGGCAGTGATGTTGACATATGGAGTAACGTTACTGTCTCTCACCTAATTGGAAATTGGAAAAGTGAGCAGCAGCGAGCTCCTCCTCCTTGGATGTCCTGCCAAGCACCAGCTTGTCATCACCAACGCTTCCTGCCTGAGAGAGACATTACTAATGTATCCACCAAGATCCAAACAGTAACATCTTATTGTTTATATTGTAGTTTATCAGTGAAAACTGAAGAATGTTAGGATTATTACAGCTACCCTAATCTTGAGCTGCATTAAGAGACATGTAGCTTCCAGGAGTAAAGAGGTGATCATCCTGGAGTGTTGGGTTTAGTTCTGGGCACCACAGTTGAGGAACAACATTGCTAATAATGATACAATAAAAATAATAATACCATATAGTATATTATATACAATATATAATATACTATATAATATAATATTGCAATATAACAAAAATAGCTAGCATTTGCAAAATTCTTTAAAATGTGCAAAGTATATTTATAAATATTTTCTCATTTGATCCTCACGACAACCCTGTGAGGGATATGCCATTATCATCTCCATTCTATTGATGACGAACCTGAGGCTGAGAGGCTCAGTGACTTACCCAGGGTCACACAACTAAGAAGTGTCTGACTTAGGATGCCAACTCAGGATTTCCTGAGTCAAGTTCAATACCCTATCCATTATAGCACCATATCACTAAGCTGCCTAGTATTCAGAGAAAGACAGTTGGGATGGTGAAGGTCTTTGAGTCCATGGTATATGAGGATTGCTTGAAATCATCAGCTGATATTTTCCCTGGAGAAAAGAAGATACAATTAGGACATAATATCTGTCTTCAAGTGTTTGAAGAGCTACATGTGAAAGGGAGACTAGAGTTGGCTCCATAAAGATGAGCCATAAGTAATCAGTGAAAGTTTCAAAGAAGCAGATTTAGGCTTGATGTTAGGCAAAACTTCCTGAGGAATAATTGGAGTGAGCTGAAGTCTCTTAAGATGTGGTGAGCTCTCCATCTCTTCAAGCAGAGGCTGGACAATGCCTCCTCAGGTATGTTAGAGTAGGGAATTCCTTTCAGGTTGGACTAGATGTCACTTAGATCCCTTCCAACATTAACATTCCCTGATTCTGTGAAGTCTTGAATATTGGACTGACCACCTACTTACTACATCTTCCAATTCTTCGCTGGTGACACGGCAAATGTGTCATAATGTGACATGGAGACCTACTGAATTAATTATCCTCAAACTTTCAGCACTAGGCAACTTCAGTGGGGCAGAAAGCTCCTTCCAGCCACACACTTTCCATGGCCAAAACAAATAATTAAAATGTTGCAGAGTTTAGGTATTATTAAAGAAGTATTTTTGAAATATTGATGTCTGAGCTTTTTCCATATCTAATTTAATCAGTAGGGGAAAATATACCTCTTAAAAATAACAAACATTTGTGTAACTTCAATTTGGCACCAGCCTCTATACCATCTGTAGGAAAGAGGACACTTAGAAACTGTATTTTGAGAGTCACTGGAACTTCTAGTAATCTCCTGTGAATGCCAGTCATTTGTTAGCTAAGACATTTGTTAGTAAGACCCTGTGCCTTGCTGAGACTGTCTGGCTCTGAAAATATTGACCAAGGGTAAGTCGTTGAAAAGGAAAACAGCACATGCAATTCACTCATACTTGTGTAATTCAAGAATAGTTCCTAGTGATGCCTATAATAAGCTATGAAGATTTTAATACAAATATACATATAATTATTTTTGACAATAGAAATGTAACAGCCTAATATAGGAAAACCCTTGCTAGTTGTTCCCTATTTATAGACATCAGTCCAAGTTCCATCTTGTAGCATATCTACATATACTATATTTATGTTATATTTGCTCCGTTCCATCATTCAGTCAATAAATAATGATTGAGTACTGTATACATCACATGTAATGGGTGCCCCGTAAATATTTCTGTAAGTAAGTGCCTGTTATACACAAGGCAATGTGCTTGTTGCTATGAGGGGCTGCCAAGATGTAGAAAATATGTTCCCTCACCTCAGTGAGCTTAGAACCTAGGCAGGGGAAACAAAATGTATCTATGTAGAAAGATAAGTACAAGGGAGCATAAGGAAAGAAGTGATTTGGTTGTATGGATTATAAGCATTATAAGAGTTTAGAGGAGAACAAGATCACTGAGGGTTGGGATAATCAGGAATAGCTCTATGGACAAAGTAGGGCTTAAGCGGGGTCTTAAACAATGGGTGGAATTCAGATTAATGGAAAGAAGAAAGAGAGACCACTTCTAGAGGGAGGAAATCATGTCAGCAAAGGCAAAGGAGGTAAAAAAATGCAAGGCATATTCAAAGGCTGAGCTCTGACTGGAGCTAAGGATACATGTAGAGGAACACTGTAGAAGAGTAGTGGGAGATGGAAAGGTAATTTGGGGACAAATGTAGGGGGACTTTAAATAGAAGCCTTGGAATTTGGATAATAAGGAGTTACTGAAGGTTTACTAACAGGAGAAAGACATGAGGAAAGAAGGAAGATTAATTCATGCCAGAGGAATTGGAAAGCAGAGACTAGAGGAAGGAAGACTAATTAGAAGACCACTATAGTGATGCTGGCAAAAGTAATAAGGTCTGGACAAATGTAGGGGCAATGAGTATAGAAATGAAGGTGTGGGAGGAGCATTATGTATTAGGCTTCTTGCTGAGTAGGCTAGGCTTTTCCTTCACCCAAAAGCCAGGGAAGCTTTCTCTGGGACTTGATTTGTGTAGGTTGCTAAGGCAGAAGCCAACAACTTTTGGCTTGCCTGTCACCTAGGCATAAACAATTTAACCCCAGAGGAATAAGGCCCCTCAGAGTTGGCAGATATCCCTCTGCCATGCCCATCTGACCCAATACACTTTGCTGACTAAGATATATTTTTGTATGGAGAGAAAGGGGGCTTCATCTACCTGAACCAGAGCTATATCCTGGCTGTTTGTTCTTTCCATGCTATTTTAAAATAAACTTCTTTTTGTTAAGTGTTGTATAATTGTTAAATGTTTCATTTCATTTTCATCCTAAACATGGACCAATCTAAATCAGTCCTGGTCTGCTATATTTGGCATCAACCAGCAGTACTGGATTGGAACGAGCTCATGGTCTTTGTGGTTGAAGTAGAAGATGGACTCCGATGAAGCAGAGGCTCCAGGGATCAGATGGCCCTACATGGAAGACAAGTTCTCTCCGTGAGACAAAGTGGGACTCCCATTGACCTAAAGAGATTAGCCTGGTGGGGATAAAGAAGATTGAAATGGAGTATAAAGAGAGTGCCAATAGAGCATTCTCTGATTATTGCTGGTGGCCATAGAAAAACTGGAATACCAGCAGAAGAAAAATAAAAGTAAACTTTTCCTGTACTTTGAACAGCTAAAGACTGAGTCATTTTTTTTGTTTGTTTGTTTTTAAGGACTCTGTCCTAAAGGCAGAAGGGCAGCTGGCTGTTGAACTTAGTAATAACATAACTGAAAGGTGCAATGATCGTGAAAGTAGGTACTGATAGGCCTTGGGCAAGTCTGTTTTCCATATAAAGATCATTCTGGAAAATGTATTGAGTCCCACAAAGACCATGACCTTAAGAGATTGGGAATGGGGATGAGTATTAAAACAAGAAGTCTACCCCAGTAATAAGACCTAGAGACTCAATGTTAGAAGGTGGGCATGTTTTTGCAACCTAGGAACTTGGGAAATTGCTGAAAAGAATTTAAATAGCAACCTGATGAGTCATTGGAATAATGGCTATTGAGGGCATAGCCCAATTCAATTCAGAGTCCCTCCCTGTGGCAGAGTTCTGTCTGCTTCGGGAGCACTTTTTAAAATTAAGTTAAATTATCTAGAGATTCCAGATGGTGACTCTCCTTTGACCTTTTTGAAGTGGCAAAGGAGAATTGTATATATGTAGTGCCATAAAAATGAGTTCCTGTTGCAACCGTTTCCCAGACAGGGGTCTGAAAAAGAATGGGTAAAATTCCTGAAAGAAATAGGTTTGGTAGACTGAATCTATGCTGCCCTGATCCTCAACCCTCAAATCAATACACTGATCATTTTTGGGTGTAATTAGATTCTGACTTTTGGACGGAACACTGGCTGAATGTTTTCAGATTTTAGCTTTGAGACTTCATAAGCACAGCACTCTATTGCCTTGGGTAGAGTAGTAAAATTTGAGCAGGAGATCAGGCAAATTTGGCTGACGGTCATATGGATGCATTTCACAGTTCCACCAACAATGTATTTGTGGGTCTATCATTCCACAATCCCTTCAACATTGATTATTGTCAACTTTTATCATGTTTGCCAATTTTCAGGATGTGAGGGAAAACCTCAGGGTTGTTTTGATATATATATTTCTTGTATTATTGGTGATTTGGAGCATTCTTTCGTATGGTTGCGAATACTTTGCAATTCTTCTTTTGATAACTGTTCATAATCTTTGACCACTCATCTATTAACCAAATGTGTATATATGTATATATATATATATATATGCATATGCATATGCATATATAGATATAAATATAGATATAGATATAGTTTATGTGTCTTGAATACCAGATTCTTATTAGAGAAATTTGATGCAAAATTTTTTCCCATCTGTCCTCTTTCTTTCTTGTCCTAGATGCATTTATTTTCTCTGTGCAGAAATTTTTCAGTGTCTTATAATCAAAATGATCTATTTCATCTTTTGTAATTGCCTCTATCTCTTGTTTGATTAAGAATACATCTCCTGTCCAAAGCTGTGAGAGATATATAATTGGCTTCTCTTCTAATTTTTTTATAGTATGATCTTTAGTACTAAGTTCATGACATCCACTTAGAATGTATTGTGAAACACGGTGTAAGATGATGATATAAGCCTAATTTCTGCCAGATTGCTTTCCGGTTTTCCTAGCAGCTATAAGGAGCATTTTTTCCCTAGGCAATTTATCTTTTCCACTTCACGAAACACTGGAATATTGAGTTTCATTGTTTCTGATTTTCCCTCACTTAGTCTGTTCCATTGACCTAGCTGTCTGTTTTTTAACCCATAGCAAATAGTTTTGATGACTGCTGCTTTATAAAATAGTTTGAGGTCTGAAAGTGCTGTCTCCTATTCATTTCCACTTCTTTTCATCATTTCTCTTTATATTCAAGATCTTTTTTTTTCCAAATAATTTTGTTATTATTTTATCAAGTTCTACAAAGTATCCCCTTGGCAATTTGATTTGCATAGCATTACAGGAATAAACTAACTTTGGTGCTATTTTCATTTTTATTATATTGGCATGGCCTATCCATGAACTCTGAAAATTCCTCCGACTGTTTAAATTATTCTTTATTTCTTTGAGGAACACTTTGTAATGGAATCTGTACAAGTCTGGCATGTTTTTGTGGATTAATTCCCAGATATTTTAGCACTTTGTAGTTATTTGGAATGATATTTCCCTTTTATTTTTGCTTATTGGATTTTGTTATTATTACAAAGAAATACAGTTGATTTTTGACTGCTTATTTTGTAGCCTGCAACTTTGCTGGAACCATTAATTGTCTCAGTCACTATCTTTGTCAATCCCCTAAGAATTTCCAAATATACCATATTATCATCAGCAAATGGGGATAGTTTATCTCCTCTTTACCTATTTTTATTCCTTTCATTACCTTCTCTTGTTTCATTATTATTGCTAACATTTCTAGAACTATAGCAAATAGTAGTGGGGAGAGTGGGCATCTTTGCTTTACTCCTGTAATGGAAAAGGTTCTAATGTATCCCCATTGCATATGATGCTTATTTTTGGGTTTAGACAAATTCTTTCTATGATTAAAAAAAAAACCAAGGTACCCCTATGCCCATACTTTGAAGGTTTTTTGGTATAAATGAATGTTGTATTTTGTCAAAGACTTTTTCTGCACTAATTGAGTTAATTACATCATTTTGGAAGTTTTGGTTTTTAGTATGTTTAATTATATTGATTGTTTCTCTAATGTTGAATCATCCTTTCATTCCTGGTATAAAACCTACTTAGTCATAATGAATGATTTCTTGGATAAATTGCTATAATCTGTTTGGCAGGATTTTGTTTAAATTTTTTGAGTTAATATTCATTAATGTATTGGTCTATAATTTTCCTCTATGTTTTAGCCTTCTGTGGTTTACATACTGAAATGATATTTTTCTTATAAAAGGATTCTAGTAGGATTCCCTGTTTTTGAGAATAATTTGTGAAGTCTGGGTATAAATTGTTCTTCCTTCCGAGATCTTGGGTCATTTCAGTCTCCCCACCCATACACACACACACACACACACACACACACACACACATACTTTATTTTTCCCTATTACTCACTTTCTGACTCCTTCCTCTTGATAGTGGTTTCCTCAAAGTGTCTCAGTTTCCTTGAAGCCTGGTCACTTCACAGTTCACCTGCCTACATATCTGCCTCAAATGACTTTTGTGGGGATAGAATTGGCCTTAGCTGGAAGCTAGGATCTTTCTTTCAGGCTTAGTGGAGTGCTGTACAATCCCTTACACATGTGTTCTGTCTTATTCCCTCTATTCTTTAGTCCTCTGACCCAGCAGTACTACCTTCCTTGTACTATTGCAGTCAAGGTTGATCTATGAGGTTTGGAATTTGGATCTTTGAGTCTCTGGAAGGTGGTGGAGTGGCAGAGGTCATGGAAAGTTCAAGGGAGAGGGTTACACTCTATTTCAAACCCGGACATGTGTCATTCCCTACTGTCTGCACTTTTCTGCTGTCCTGCACAGATCTTTTGCAGGAAGGAGTGCTGCTACAGCGCTGGACGCTAAGGTCCCAGCAAATTTGTACAGCCTGAGACCCAGATCTCCAAGGCATTGGAAAAAGGGAGAGAGACCAGGTTGTGGGGTTGGATTTTATTGTAAGCTCATGAATTGGATCAGCTAGTGCAAGTTTACTGCTGGTAGTGTGGTCAGTGAGAGGGGTAAGGGTTGCTAACCGAGTTGAATATAGGCATTTAGTTCTTTTGGGTTCCTGGTGTCTTAGACCATGGATGGCTGAAGTTGCTTTTTCTTTGGCATACAATCCTTGTTTTGGAGAGGCTTAAGAAGTTATGACGATAAGATAAATAATCTAGTCCTCCATATTCTTGGTCACAAGACCCCAGCAATTCACTTTCATCCGGGAAAGGGTCTCTTCACTGTATACCTTTACTGTGCTTCCCCAGAGGTAATTGAAATCTCCTTCATTTTGCCACAATCTGATGGGCAAAGACCTGCAAAGGGGCCCCACTTTCTGAGGGTATTGATATTGACCACCACAATGATAATGTAATGTTGATTGGATCAGACAAGGCATATCAGATGGTGGTACATTTGAGGAACAAGGGGTAGAAAAGCAATACTATGAAAATCCAAGAGTTAGTCCACCTAGCCAAATTTTGTGGAACATGGTGAGAATCAGAAGAAACCAGATGATCCCAGACAAAATCCAGAACAAACAGCATTTGCTTCTCTGATATATAAAAAAGAATCTCATAGGATTATTAGACTCTTTGGGTTTTGGAGATTTCACATTCCCCATCATTGATAGTTTGGCCAAGAGAGAATCATAAGCCACTATCTTTTAGTGGTCATTAACTCATTAATGGGGAATATCTTGAGGGATGAGAATCCTGGAAAGTGAGGGACAGAGGGGATAAGCTCTTCATCTACATTGGTTCCTGAGAGGTAGTTATGGACTTGGTTGAATGGTCTGGGACCCAGAGAGAATAAGATTAGATAACCAAATGACCTCCTCAGAGACCACTCATTATCTCATATTTGAAAAATGTTTATTTGTATGCTACTAAGTCCTATTTGCCACTGAATATATGATGAAGGGTAATACCATCACCCTTCACCTATGGTTGTCTATTATGAGTTGAGTAACACAAGATAGTCCCTTTAACAACATAGGTAGAACATAGAAGGTCTGTATTGTTAAATGGAAATGGCACATTCAAGATGTGTTTGCCTGGATTCCTTATGTAGTAGCTTTGCCAGAGACTGAGGCCTCCAGTCTATGTCCTGGTAATCTGCCTCTTCCACAAGCCCAGTGGCCCCCTACCTATGAGGATCTGGCTCCTGAGTAATTTAATTTTATCTGGTTCATTGATGGTTTGGCCAGGACATAGGCACAAGCAGCTTTTCAGTGGTCATTAATCCATTAATGGTGGATATCCTGAGGGATGAGAATCCTGGAAAGCAAAGGACAGAGGGGATAAGCTTTTCTTCTACATTGGTTCTTGGGAGGTAGTTATGGTCTTGGATGAATGGTCTGGGGCCTAGAGAAAATAGTATCAGATAATCAAATGCTTTCCCTTTGGAGATGAGCATAATGGAGGAATTTTAATGATGCTTCTCACCACATGCAATTGTTTATAGGCCATATTAGTACTTATCAGAGATATCATATGCTCTCTGTTGAGCTAAAAAAAAGATTGATGTCATTAGTAGAATGACATAGGTTGGGGAATGGGTCTATTGCCAATATGAACATGGCGGCAGTGATGCTATGTTGTACTGGGTATGGAACCATATGGCAGTCCTCACAGAGAGTGAGGCAACTACTTCTGCCCACTAGGGAGCCTCAGGCCAACTGGAGTTTCCACCTATACTACAGGATCTTCAACTTGCCACCAAGTGACTACTCCATTCCCATCTCAGGACAAGAGATTTGTCCTTGCTAAACAATTCCTTCTCATGCTTCTGACTAGGAGGACAGGGTACTCCATTAGAAGCTATTTCCACAATGAATCAGTACCACCATAAGTAGGAGGAAAGCTCTCTTATTCAGTGGTTTCTTAGATCCACCCTCCAGGCAGACTTACCTCCTAAGGGTTGATTGCAGGTGAACATGGTTCTGTTTGACCCTCTCTTGCCCTTCCTTATTCTGTCTCTGGAACGGAGTTCCCTGCCCCCTCATAAGATTTCATATCCCTGAGAAAAACCACTCACATCCTTCTTCGATTGTCATTTCTCTTTCCCAGGATGGTTTGGGCAACTTCTTTCCAGAAAAGGCTTGGGGGATCAAAGGGTGATATTCTTTGGAGGCATCTTATGCTCTAAAGACATGGGGAGGTAAAATGGTGAAATTGTCTCAGCATAAGTGTGGTAAATGTGTATATACCTGTAAAAATGGGGTCCTCTAATATGTCCCTCCATGAAAGCAAGGGAGAATTCTTACCAGGCATGTGCTAGATAGAGTTAGCTCAATCTGGCTCATGAGAGCCTGGATTGATAAATTTTCATTTATACCTCAGATTTCAGCAAAGCTGCAAATCAGGGATTTTTTTTGTTGTTGTTGTTTATTGATTTGGTTTGGTTAGTTGTCTGGAATTTTTAAAAGTGTTAACAATGGAAATTAAACTTAAAAGTGTGTCAGAGCCATATTTTCCCCCTCAGGAAGAACTAGGTTGTTTTCACAAGTACACCCTTAGTTCTTGGCCAGGCACTGTAGGAAAATGGGGCTGGCCCTCCCCCGAGGTCTCTAGAGAGTCAGAAATTTGGTATTGTCCCTTTCCCCCCTAAGGCTTCTATGGAGAGGAAGGTCCTGGATGGTGGGCTGGGGGAACCCTGAAGTGGTAGTGATATAATGTAAGTCTTAGTACCCACCCTGGCATGAGGATAGCCTGCATGCAAGAGAGTAATAATCTCTTCCCTAATCATATTACAGGTGATCCTGACCCATGATGAGGATTTATGATCATGCTAGAAGTATTTCTGATGATTCTGCTCTGATGATTCTTGCAGTGGTTCCTATTCATCATCATAGCTTTGCATTGGGTGATCCATTGTGAAATGACCTCAACATCACCTACTATATGACACCTCTGAGATTCAATCCTTCCAAAGGTGTGAGATGCAGCCTGGGATTTCTGGTCTTCCTTTTCTTCCATATTTGGCAATTCATCAGGAGGTCATCACATAGTTTGCTTCCTCCCCTAAATTCTAGTCTTTCTATTTCTGTTTTTCTTTTACCTGAGCAAAGTTCTTCATCCAGTGATACCTAGTCCAGGTTTCTCACATTCCTGATGTCAAGGCTGTCCAGAAATGGCCCTAAAACTATTTAAGTGTGGAAGGAACTCTAGAAGACCTTTAGGATCTTGCCACCAAGGGGTGGGATGTGGTAGGAGTACTATCTATTAGGGTTCCTGTTGTATAAACAAGTCTTGGTTGTGCATGCATGTGTGTGTGTGTGTGTGCGTGTGTGTGTGCGTGTGTGTGTGTGTGTATGTGTGTGTGTGTGTGTGTTGTTTCCCTCCTAGGCAGAGAAGGTGAGCCTGAGACTTGATTCATCTAGGGGACTAAGGCTTAAGCTATTGATGCAGCTTCCCAGTTGTATAGGACATAAAAAGGCTAGACTATAAGGAGTAAGTGATGCTCAGATTTGGCAGCTATTCCATTCCTCTTTCAGTTATCAAACTCTTCTACTTCAACTCACCCTGCTGATCAGGTTTACACATAGCAATGAAGGGAACTGTGTCTCCCTGAATCAATGTTGCATTCTTGCTGACTATCCTTTTTGTTAAGTGTTGGATGGTGTATGAATCTCATTTCACTCCATTCCTGAACCTGAACTAACTAGACTAGCCTGAGTCAGTCCTAGCCTATGATAGAAGGAAAAGGTGGAAAAAGAATGTAGAGGCTTTGATGACTGATAGAACTGAGAGGGAAAAATATAAAATTATTTTAGTTTGTTACAATCATTGAAATGGGTATAATTTTATTATTATAAATTATAAAAAATTATATAATTTATTATTGGGGAAATGACATTAAAGAAGAGATATGTTTGCTGCTATACTCCAAAAGCTATGGGACTTCTTCATCTGACTTGCAGGTGGAACTTTCCATATCTGTTGTCTCCTCCTTTAGAATATGAGATACTTTTCTATTTGTGTCCTTAGAGCTTAACTTGAAATAAATTCTTGATAAATTCTTCATTTATTTATTTATTCTCTTCCTTTAGAGTTTCCTTTATCCTTTTCAGATCCTTATTGTTATTATATGTGGACCTCTAGGTCATTTCCCTCTACTTACATTAACCTTAGAACCAGGCTCATAGCTTCCTTCTCCACTCAAACCTCTGTTCCTTTCAATCACCCTGGTCTCCCAGTTCCTCAAGCTCCTCCACCTTAGGAACTCTGCCTTCAGTCTACCTCAACCCTGAAAAGGAGTGCTTATACCTTAGACCTCTTCCTCATGGCCCTTCTCAACTTCCATCCACCTCCACTGAGTTTTACTAAAGTGCCAGAATTGTAAATCACAGCTCTATGTGGGGGACTGCGAGAATGATGAAGGGGCAAGGGCAGAAAGTGGAAATCAGGAACCAGCTTAGGAAGGGAGGTAATAGCAAGAATTCAATACATTTCTTAAGTACTCACTTCATGAAAGGCACTGTGTTAGGGTTATGAAGAACAATTCATGTAAATGAACCCATTATCTAATATGTATCTAATATGTACCAGGCTTTTTTTTTTAAAGTGGGTTGAAGTGATAGAGGGAGGGATATTCAAATCTAGCCTGCAGGACAATATCATAGGCTCCTGGAATTTCATATATGTGTTAGCAAGATTGTAAGATCTTTTAAAGCAGTGAGTGTATCTTTTATTTATTTTTGTAATAATCACTGGAATAATGGTAGAGAACTAGCTTTCAGGCCAGAAAGACTTAGATTTAAATCCTGCCTTTGATATGTACTAACTGTATGATCCTGGATGAATCATTTAATTTCTGAGCCTTCTAGTCCAGAGGTGTCAAACACACCATGTCCCACAACACTGAGAAGTGCCCTGAATCAGATTAAAATGTAATTGGGAAATATTTAATAAAATAAATAAGAATACAATAAAACATAGATAATACATTTTAAAACAAAGTCAATATATGGCCCACAGGGATCCCTAGCTACAAATTAGTGACCCTGTTTCTATTTGACTTGGACACCACTTTTCTAGGCAGCTAAGACTATAAATTGCAAAGAAGCTTCTGACCTGCATCAGTAGAGGGAATTTCCTCCTCTTAGCGTTCCCCATACCGAAGAAATCATAGGTCTAGTCTCTATTCTGTTACTTTAATCACCCACTCTCCCACAGTTCATTGTACAGAGACCAATGTAGGTGCAGCAGTAAATGCTAGCTGACTGGTTGTTGGGATACATTTTGCAGGATGGTATGGGGCAGTTGGTGGGGCAATGGACAGAGCGCCGGGCCTGAGTTCAAATCCAGCCTCAGACACTTATTGGCTGTGTGACCTTGGGCTAGTCACTTAACCCTGTTTTTCCTCAGTTCCTCATCTGTAAAATGAGCTGGAGAAGGAAATGATAAACCACTCCAAGTTCTTTGCCAAGAAAACCCCAAATGATCCAACTCATGAAGAGTTAGACACGACTGAAATGTTGAATAATAACAAGATTGATTCAGAAGAAAAATGTAAAATGTGGAGTATGTAAAAACTCATAAGGCTTAATAAATTTGTACAGATGCAGAAAACTCTTGTTAATAGTTTCTCAACACCGTCTGTTGTCAGGCAGCATTTCAGGCACAGTTGGCCTGATGACTGCCAGAGGCATGTACTGTGTACACATTTGCCTAAGTATTTCTATAAGGCCCTTCTGGAAAATCCCCACACTTGAAGCTTATGTTTCACAAATTAGAAAAGCGATTCAGTTGATTTGATGTGTTGATTCCTTTTCTTCATGGTTTCTTACCTTCTTTCTTTTTTCAGTTCAACTAATTTCTTTCTGAAACTTCTGTATTTTGACTTTGGCATGTATAACCTTATCTTAAATTCCCCAAACCATGCTTATCTCCTCTGAATATTTTCTTTTCTCCTTGGAGATTCAGGTCTCTTTGTTATTCCTTTTCCACCGACTTTCTTTTTACACTTTCTGACCTTTTAAAGTCATTAATGAAGGTTTTATTTTTCATTCAAATACCTCAGAAGCCCTAAGGTTTAGTATGGAGAATAGAGGATAAGAGTTCCAGTCATTCAATTAAATTTAACAAGCATTTATTTAACACAGAGCTATTATTACTAGGACAAGGATGTTGGGGTCTTTGCCCTAAGAGGCTAAAATTTCACGGGTAGTGAGTGTACTTGAACTCATTCCAGCAGCAGGTAAAAATAACTAAGCTAGCCCCTAGTGAGCAAGAATGATGAGCTAAAATAGGAACTCACCAGATGGATCCTTTATCTTTCTTTCTTTTCCCACTCACTTCAACTCTTCTGTGGATCATCTTTGTCTTGCTTATTCCCTGGAGGTCAGTCAGCAATGTGGGGAAGGGGGGGAGTAGACAACGGCAACCTACCCGCAGCACACTTTAAATATGCATTATTAACATTTCCTCCATCATTTCTTTTTTGGTGAGACAATTGGAGTTAAGTGACTTGCCCAGAGTCACACAGCTAGTGAGTGTTACGTGTGTGTTTAAGGCTGAATTTGAACTCAGGTCCTCCTGACTCCAGGGCCAGTGCTCTATCCACTGTGCCACCTAGCTGCCCCCATCATTTTCTTAAACTAGATCAATCAACAAAACAATACCTCAAGTATCAATTTGTAGCATTTGTGAATTCCTGAGATGTAAATGCTCCCACTGAACATTTAACAATCTGCTCTCCATAGTCAGTTCATGTTGACTCTAGCATATCATATCACCCTACCTTTTAGGCTTTACCATATGGTCTATATCCTGGGGTCTCTTCCCAAGGTTCCTATCCCTCTCCCCAGTTCAGCTGAATTTATCTTAAAATGCCATTCTGGAGTACCTTTGTGATGCTGGTCCCAGCATGTTTTGGGGTGCTTGCTCCAAGTGCCAGAATGACTAATTATGGTTCTGCGTAAGCCCTTACTCTGCCATAGGAACTATGCTAGGAGGTAAAGCTACACAGACCAAAGAGAAAACAGCCTCTGCCCTTAACAAACTTACATTCTGTGGTGGGGGATATAATTTGTGCCTAGATGAGTAAATGGAGAGTGAGAGGTAATGAGGACCTAAACTGGCATGGTGGCCTGTGTTCATCGAGAGATAAGGACAGATGTCAGGGTGCAGTGAGTGATGGGCTGCATATGGGCCCAGCAATGACATACATGTGCACAAATATTTCTAGCAGCTCTCTGTGTGGTGTCAAAAAATGGGAGACAAAAAGGATGTCCAGTAGTTGGGGAATGGATGAACAAATAGTGACACATGAACATAATGAAATATTGGTGTGCTTTAAGAAATGAGTAAAAACGGTGATTTTGAAGGGATGTGGAAAGGCTTGCATAAACTGACCCATTGAAGCAAGCAGGACAAGGAGGATAATTTATACTATAACATAGATATTCTATAATATTGAATACTCTGGTCCCCCCCTCCCCCCCCACTGCCTGAAGGCCAGGTGTGTTGTCCTTCACCCCTCCTCCAGGGTTTTCCAGTACTTTTACGGAGATTTGGGAGTGTCTGGTCTCTCTGTCATTGGCTCCAGCTTCCACAGATGGTACTCTTTCTTCTTCTTTTTACGGTCACCTTTCTATTTTATTTTATTTTTTAAAAAATTTATTTATTTTTAGTTTTCAACATTTACTTCCACAAGATTTTGAGCTCCAAATTTTTACTCCATCTCACCCCTCCCCCAACCCCAAGATGGCATGCATTCTCAATACTCCTTCTCCTCATTTGCCCTGCCTTCTATCTCTCCCCCCCTTCTCTTATCCCCTTCCCCTTCTATTTTCCTGTAGGGCAGGATAGATTTCTGTAGATGGTGCTCTTTCTAAGGTTCCCTTGTGCCCCCAGTTTCATTTAACCACTTAACTAACGGACAACTCTTACAAAGGAATATTTACTTCAAAGGCATAGCAAAAACAAACATACAAACACTGCCCCCCAACACCTGCAGAGTTACACACAGGGGCAGCACACCATGCTACCAGGCTCAGTCTCTAGGGAGGGGAAGGGGATTAGGTTCATAGCTCAATTGAATTTCTATATAACATGGTCACACCAAGTTCTGAGTAGAAAGCTCCCTCGGGCTCATATTTCACTACCCAGACTTCTCCGAGCTTCCCTGCTGGGCTGACAGCAACATTGGGCTTGGCATCCTGGATCCAAGGTAACCATGGTTTAAGCGCCTCCATCTGGGGAGTCCATCGGCTGTTCCTGTAACAAAAAGGGAAAACAAAACAGATCCAAACTCCAAATCCACTTCTCAGGATCTAAAAGGGAGATGGGGGTAGGGTAGGGTGGAGCATGGGGTGTGAAGGTAACTCTTCATCCTAAGCAGCTTAGTTTATAGTGCCTCCTGCTTTGGGTGAACAGAACCTTCACCCCCTGGACATAGCCAGAAAGAGAAAGAAAATGTCTCATTCTGGCATTTTTAAAGATACAGCTTGTTCTGGCTTCCTACCCAAGTCATAGGGGAACAGGATGTCTTTTCCTGGAAGCAAAGCATCTTCCGCTTGAGTGACTCCACCTTAGGTGATCTGGGCATGTGCCAAGGCTGGGTTACATTCATAAAAACAATTTTGGAGACACAGTGACCATCCATGACGCCAGCAGATGTATGATAAAGCTGGCTATCCACCTCCTGAGAGAGGTGCAGAATGAGACATTTATTTTTTTAGACATAGCCATTAAGGGAATTTGTTTTGCTTGATGATGCATGTTTGTTTTTCTTTTTTTTTTCAGTGGAGTAGGAAGGAGAGAAAATAGATTTCTATTCATTTAAAAATATAATAATAACAATGACCACAACTATAAAGTTGTAGAACCTGCCTTAAATCTTGACTCTACTGCTTAACTTTTATGTGACCGGCCAACTCGATTCACCTCTCCAACCCTCAGTTTCCTTATCTGTAAGGGAGCTGAACTTCCTGACCTCTGAAGTCCTTTCCAAATCCCCAGATGTGCTTCTTTGATCAGTATACAAGCTGACCCTAGAGGCAGAACTGATAAAACTTGGCAACTGACTAGGTAGGGATGAGAGGCTAAGGGAGTTAGGAGAGTTTAGGATGTTTATGAAATTGCAAACCCAGGTGCTTCAAATGATGACTTTTTACGCCCTCAATAGAAATAGTTACGAAAGGGGATGGTAATTTGATTAGGGAATATGTGGATTTCAAAATGTCCCTGGTCTATGGGATATCATAGGGCAGCTAGGTGACACAGTGGATAGAGCACCAGGCCTGGAGTCAGGAAGCCCTGAATTAAAATCCAGGCTAGCTGTGTGACCATTGGCAAGTTATTTAACCCTGTTTGCCTTGGTTTCATCATCTGTAAAATGAGTTGGAGAAGGAAATGGCAATCACTCCAGTATCTTTGCCAAGAAAACCCCAAATGGAACCAAGAAGAGTCAGACATGACTGAAAAAAGTCAACAACAAATGGGATATCAAGGTGAAGAGGCTTAATGGGTAGTTGGTGATGTGGGCTGGAACTCAGGAGAGATATTAGTATTCGTTAGATCTGGGAGTCATTTGTGTAGAGATGTTAATTGAATCTGTGGAGGTTAATGAGTGAGTGTGGAAAGAAAGAAAAGGTCCATGGTTAGAGTCATGTCTTCCTTCCTTCCTCCCTTCCTCCCTCCCTTCCTCCCTTCCTCCCTTCCTCCCTTCCTCCCTTCCTCCCTTCCTTCCTTCCTTCCTTCCTTCCTTCCTTCCTTCCTCTCTCTCTCTCTCTCTCTCTCTCTCTCTCTCTCTCTCTCTCTCTCTCTCTCTCTCTCTCTCTCTCTCTCCTTTCTTGATTTTGATACCAGCTATGGACATTATGGGCATTAATTTCTTTATCTCTAAAATGAGAGAATAATGCTTTCTGTCTCCCTGGGCAGGTGGAAATGATAAAACAGATACCCTGAAGGACAGGTGATTAAAACTAAAAGACTGGATTCAAATCCCTGTTTTGCATTCTACTACCTATTTAACATTAGGAAATTCTCTTAATCTTGTAGGCCTCTGTTTCTTCATCTGAATAGTAAAGCGATTAGATTAGATGATCTGTAAGGTCCCTCAGGATTTTAAATCTTATCATCCAAAAGAAAAGATAATAGAAGTTATTCCATTAATATTCTATATATGTGTGTAATTTATGAGTTGTATAATAATAGTAATTAATATTTGCCTATTTCTTAGTATACCATTTTGCCCCACAAGAACCCTGTAAGATAAGTAATGAGAACATTATTATTTGTTTCTTTATAGATCAAGGAACTGAAGCTCAGAGTAGTTAAATTATGTGCCTGTGGTCACACAGCTAAGACTTATTACAGCAGGTTTTGAATCCAAGTCTTCCTGACTCCAGGTCCAGTTCTCTAGCCACTAGACCAGCTGTCAGAAGGATTGTGTCCTTCTTTTCTTTCTTTTTCTCTCCCTATTCCCTCTGAAATGAATCTTACTTAAAAACAACTTGCTGTGGTTTCCTTTTCATCCATAAGAAGTCTTATTTTTCATCATTATTTCTAGATGAGAAACGCAGCAGGCATGAAAGCTGTTGTTGGTCCTTGTTCTGAGCTGACTCAAGCCACGTGGGCAGCCAAAGGGAAAATGGGGATTTCAAATGTCTTGGCCATTTTTGTTGTTAATTCCTCCATTCCCCAGAGAACTAGATATCCTGTGGAGTTCTAGGACTCTACTGAGGTTATAACAAATGTGGCGATAATGGCAGTCTAAATGCCTGAGTTATAATATTTAATTGGGTAGCTTGGCCTCCACTTAAGGTGGAATTTTGGAAGCCTGATAATTTTCACAGAAACCTGTGACTTCAAGCATCTTAAAGAGAGGGTTTGAGAAGGAAATAAAGAAAGGAAAGACATCCAGGATATTTCAATTCATTTGTGCTTGACTTATATTTATTAATTGTTCATATAATTAACACTGATTTTTCTCACAATTAGGTTTTGATGTGTTATTCTTTCAAAAATAAAAGTCTCTTTTATTGGTAATGGTATCTTACCTTACAGCCCCAAATTATATTGGTAAGTGGAGTCGTAAAATATTCTCACATAATTTAAACATTTTTGGGTTGCAGGAAGCTGGCAGAACAGGTCCTACACCCCCTTTTCTTTGGGTGCTGAAGAAGAGCCTAATAGGGAAGAAAACCTTAGAAGGCCATCAACAATAGGCATTAAGAGCCTACTATGCGTCAAGCACGGTGCTAGGTGCTGGAGGAATCCAAACACTACAGTGAAACTATCCTAGCCCTTATGGAGATTATATTCTATACAATCCAGTCTGAGCCACACTGTGGGATACTGAGTCACAAAGAAAGGAACTTAACTCCTCTAAAAGACAAGTCCTGAAACTCTTTTATCTCCAGAGGGTCAGGCAAGAAAGAACTCAAGAATAGAATTTGGAATTAGAAGACTTAACTCCATGCGCAGCGAAAATTAAGTACCTCTGTGAGCACTGCCAAGACACATCACCTCTAAGAGTCTATTTCCTACCAGTGTAAAAATGAGGAAAGTGGTCTAGATGAGGTCTCTTGCTCCAAAACCCTAGATACAACGATTAGAGGAAATGACTGAGCGCTAAATCCACGCTAAAACAGCGCTTCGGGAGTGCGGTGGGCGCTAGGACCCTGCCATTGGGCAGCCTGGGGACGTGTCGGAGGAGGGCTAGGGAAGCTTTAGCGCCCAGAGAAAAGGCTCTTGGAGAAATACAGCCCCTTGCACGTGCGGGTGCGTCCTAGACACTTGGCTGCAGCTAGGATGCGGGGGTGTGGGTCCGGGTCCCAGGCGGGCGGCGCGGAGACTGCAGCAGCGTCAAGCTGCCGCCGAGCTGCTCCGGGGAGCCCGAGCAGTCTGCAGCCCAGAACCGTCCCGGGGGAAGGGATCTCCTCACCCGCTCTGCGATCAGCACTGGGCTCTCCTGCCTCTGCCGGGATGCATGAGCCGGGCGCTCGCGAGGGACGGCGGTACAGCAGCAAAGAGGTGAGCCTTGGGGTTGGGGGCGCAACTGGAGCCGGGGGCGGGGAAGGCAAGCGGCTTCCAGCGCCAGGATCACTAAGTCATGTTGGCAAAACACAACCTCCAGGGCATGTCATTCAAACTCAGGCTGTTCTAAAGAGAGGGCGAAGCCAGACCCCCCAGATAGACACCGGGATTGCAGTGGGCCTGCCGACTTGTTCTTCTGGGGTAGTCGAGGAGAGTAACTCCCCCACCTTCACCATGTTTCATCTTTGAGGGCTCCCGTAGATCGCCTCCCTGGCAAGGGGTAACCTGGTTGTCTTGGTGTTTCCCCCATGCCCATCTTCCTAGCTTGCTACTTCCCCAGCGTCGGTAGGACCTCGGAGACTCCTTTCGTATAAAAGCTACCTGCTCGCTTCCAAGGGGACTCGCCCTCCTTCCCGGCGAGTGTACATTCTGGCCGACTTGACTTTCTTTCTCCTGTTGCGCCTCACTTTTCCCACACTCAGATCCCTCTTTTTTCTCCCTGCTCGCACCCTGCCGGTAGCACTCTTTAGAGGGGTGTGTGTGTGTGTGTGTGTGTGTGTGTGTGTGTGTGTGTGTGTGTGTGTGTCTGTGTGTGTCTGTGTCTGTGTCTGTGTGTGTCTGTGTCTGTGTGTGCGTGTGTGCGCGCGCGCGCTCCTCCTGCTCCCCCTCTCTCGCTGCGTAGCTGCTTTCTTTTTCTGGGGGAAGGCTGCTTCTTACAGCCTCTGCTGTTTGAGACCCTGTTGCTGGCCTCTGCTGGTTGAATCAGCTGAAGGCTTCCTCGGCCTCCCAGTGCACCCCCCCCCCCACCCCTTAGAGGCCCTTATCGCCTCTCCCTGGTTATCCAGAGGACCTAAGATTTCTTTCCAAAGCAGTCACCACCTAGGGCGATGTTTGCTGGGCAAACAGAAGAAACATATTGATTTAACAGTTGCCTGTGGGAAGTTGTACTGTGAGGGAGGAGTGGTCGGGACGGAGAAAAGGGTCTCCTTCTAACTGACGGCGTTTACAGTAATAACAATCTGCTGTGCATAAGAGGCGGGAAGTGGGTTGATTGCCTTTCCGAGCGGTGCTGGAGGACAGGGTGAATCGGCTTGTGGATCAGAGCTCCAGGATTTTCTGTGTTCTGGGATCCAGGACTCTGCTCTCTGATTGATTGCTCCGGGCAGTAGGGGAAAGTTACAATTGTCTTCGGTTTTGGAGGGCTGAGGCCAGGACAGGAAATCGTAATACTTTACTTAACCTTTATAAATACAAAGATAGTTGTCTTAATCTTTTCAAATCTCCTCTGTAAAGCCTCAGCCTTAGCATTCGGTTGATCCAGTTTTCAGTTGCAGGTTGTTTTTGAGCCTACGGAGTCTGACATTAATTTACCTCTCCATGTTGGCAGTCTTAAGAAGGAACTCATGATTGAATGAATGAGCAGGCCTGAGTTGCCAGGGCTGCCACTTGGAATTCTTGTTTCACTGGAGTACCCACACTGGACTCTGTGTGTGTGTGTGTGTGTGTGTGTGTGTGTGTGTGTGTGTGTGTGTGTGTGTGTTTATGTTCAAGTGTACACGCTCCAGCAATATTTGTAACGCTCATGTCAAGACATTGCAGATATTTTGAAGATTTTATTTTATTTTTTTGCGGGGAGTAGTAGGAGCCCTGAAATTATTTAACAAATCTATGGTGACTGAAGAAAAAGGAAAAACCTTAGGTTGATGTTGTCTTTCCTGGGGCCTGTTAATCAAAACACCTTCAGTAAGTAAGGGGTGTAACTGAGAGAACTAAATAACTGTGTTACCAGTTTTCTAGAACTGCATAGTCTAAGGAGCTCATGTCAGCAGTCTGCCACATATGGGTTTTATCCACTTTATAGATTTTCTATTCATCAAAAAGGGAGGAAGAATTCACTTAGGATAAGACTCCATCTGACAAATAGGGGAGAGAGGGAATGAACATTTATTAAACATCTAGTATGTGCCAGGCAAAGTCACTTAACCCTGTTTCCCTCAGTTTCCTCATCTGTAAAATGAGATGGAGAAGGAAATGGCAAACCACTGCAGTATCTTTGCCAAGTAAATCCCAAATGGGGTCACAAAGAGTCAGATGGGACTGAAACAACTGAACAACAGCGAGGACAACAACATGTGCCAGTCACTATATTAAAGGCCTTTTCCTGGGCAAAGACAGGTGAAGTGACTTGCCTAGGGTCACACAGCTAGCAAGTGTCTGACCTTAGGTCTTCTGACTCCAAGGCCTAGTGCTCTATCTATTGTGATACCTAGCTTGGCAAAATCATTGTTTTGTACTTATGTAATATTGTGTATTGTAGTTACCTATTATTTATACCAGATCTTACTATAAGGGCAGTGGCCCTGTAAAAAGTAAGTGATCAGTAAATGTTTGTTGATTAAAATGTTGGTTGTTAAAATGTTTATTAAGTGAAAATATTAACCTGAAAACTTTTTACTGTCTTTACACATTTATTGGCATCGTGTCACAGTGTATCTGATGAAAGAGAGAAGAGTTAGAATGAAGAAAGTCTGGACCAGAACTATGGGATAATTTGTTTTTATTGAAATTCTGCCACATTGAAATCAGATTGTTTTTAGATCTGTCCCAATTCTTTCAGACTCTGGGGCTATGGAGCTGGGTTAAAATGGATGAACATTCAGTTAATACTGACAGTACTTTTGCCTGCGTATGTTGAGGGCCCAAAATAAAGGATCCTATTTAAGAATGGGGTGTCATTTTTTAACCAGGAAAGGCATCATGATCTCTTCTGAGTTAGTGCTGATGGAAAAGTCATTCCTTTTTTTTAACCAGCCTGTCACAGGAATAAGTAGGGGTCAAGCAGCAGAATGTATTTCATGGCCACTGAATTCATGAAAAATTAGGAAAAGTTAAAGGATGCTGCTTGGTGTGATCACAACAGCTTAATATGTTGTTTCCATATTATGAAGTGAGAAAATTTGTCAGTTGACAGGATAGATATTACACCACCAAATTACCTGCAATTTATAAATCTTAGAGAGTGGCTGGAAGCACTGAGAGATTAAACTAGTGTGTGTCAAAGGCAGGATTGGAACCCAAGGCCTTTCTGAATCCAAGGTCAGTGTTCTATCCACCATGCCATGCTGCCTGTCTGCTCAAGGGGGAAAAGCACAACAATCTCAGTCCAATCCCAGTACAATTTAATATATTGAAGCCAGTATACTGTACTTATTCATTAGGGATTGACTTAGTAGCAACTTCTCATGGTGGTATGTTTGATAATGAAAAAATAAAGAGGTCTCCTGGGGCTTCGCTAAATATAACATATCTCCTGAGCCTTCTAAAGTAAGCACAGCTTAGAACATAGTACCCTGTTCACTTGTTAAACCTAGAGCTGGAAAATACCTCAGTGGTCATTGAGTCCAATTTCCTTATTTTATATTGTTATTTTAAAAAATTTATTATTATTATTATTTATTATTTTTAAAATATAAATTTATTTATTTTTAGTTTTCAACATTCACTTCCACAAGTTTTTGAGTTCCAAATTTTCACCCCATCTCCACCCTCCCCACCACCCCAAGATGGCATGCATTCTGAATATCCCTTCCCCTAGTCTGTCCTCTCTTCTATCTCTCTCCCCTTCTCTTATCCCCTTCCCCTTCTATTTTCCTGTAGGGCAGGATAGACTTCTGTACCCCATTTCCTATATTTCTTATTTCCCAGTAGCATGTGAAAACATTTTTTTAAACATATGTTTTTAAAACTTTAGGTTTCAAATTTTCTCTCTTCCTCCCTCTCCACCCACCCTCATTGAAAAGGCAAGCGACTCAATATAGGTTGTACATGTGCAGTTATGCACAACACCTCCATAGTAGACATGTTGTGAAAAACTAACTCTATTTCCCTTAATCCTATCCTGCCCTCCCATTTATTCTATTCTTTCTCTTGACCCTGTCCCTCCTCAGAAGTATTTGCTTCTGATTACCCCCTTTCCCAATCTGCCCTCCTCTCTGTCATCCCCCTGCTCTCTTGTCCCCTTCTCCTCCTATTTTCCTGTAGGGTAAGACAGATTTCCATACCCAATTGAATGTGTATGTTATTCCCTCCTTAAGTCAAATCCTATGAGAATAAGATTCACTCATTCCCTCTCACCTTCCCCTGTTTCCCCTCCACTGTGAGAGACTTTTTCTTTTGTGTTTTTTTTTGAGATAATTTACCCCATTCTACCTCTCCCTTTCTTCTCCGAGTATCATCCTCTCTGATCCCTTAATTTTATTCTCCAGATATGACCCCTTAATCTTCAACTCACCCTGTGCCCTCTATCTATCTACATATAAAAAAATTTATTATTTTTTAAAAGCACAGACTTTTTTGTTCATTTTTTTTCAGTTCCAAATTATTTCCCTCCCCCTACTCCCTCTCCTACCAAATGAAGAGGCAAGAAAAACAAAATCCATAACAAATATGTATAGTCATGCAAAACAAATGTTCACATTAGCCATGGCTATGTAGATATATGTATATATACACATACATACACACATATGTATATATACATATACCTATATGTACACATACTTTAATCTGCGCACTCTGAGTCCATCAGTTATCTCTCTGGAGGTGGATAGCATGTTTTGTCATGAGTCCTTTGGAACTGTGGTGGTTCATTGTGTTGATTAGAGCTCCTAACTCTTTCAAAGTTTTGTCTTTATGGTATTATTATCATTATCTTTACAAGATTGCTGTTCATGCTGTCCATCATGTAGATTGCTCAGGTTCTTCCCACTTTACTTTGCACCAGTTCATGGAGTTCTTCCCAGGTTTTCTGAAACCATTGCCTTCATCATTTCTTATACCACAATAGCATTCCTTTACATTAATATACGCTAACTTGTTCAGCCATTCTCCACTTGATGGGCATCTCCTCAGTTTCCAATTCTTTCCCACTACAAAAGAGCTACTATACATATTTTTATATGTATGGGTCCTTTTCCTCTTTCTATGGTTTCTTTGGGGTATAGTCCTAGCAGTGGTATTGCTGGGTATACACATTTTAATAGCTGTTTAGACATAATTTCAAATTCCTTTCCAGAATGGTTGAATTAGTTCACAGTTCCACTAACAGCGCATCAATGTACCTGTTTTCCCACATCCATTCTAAACCTTGTCTTTTTCCTTTTCTGTCATCATAGCCTGTCTGCTGAGTTTGAAGTAGTACCTCAAAGTAGTTTTAATTTGTATATCTTTTATATGCCTGTTTGTATAGGTTTGATTTCTTCTTCTGAAAACTGCCTATTCATATCCTTTGATCACTTATCAATTGGGGAATGGCTCTTATTCTTGTAGATTTAGGTTAGTTCGCTATTATATTTTAGAATTGAGACCTTCATCAAAGAAATTTACTGCAAAGATTTTTCCCCCAGTTTCTTTCTTTTCTTCTAATTTTACCTGCATTTATTTTTTTTTATGCAAACACTTTTAAATTTTATATAACCAAAATGATCCACTTTGCCTCCTGTGAACCTCTCTATTTCTTCTTTGGTCATGAACTCTTCCTCTACCCATAGATACAGTAGATACTTTCTTCTCTGCTCTACTAATTTGCTTATGATATCTTTCTTTATGTCTAAATAATGTACTCATTTTGAGCTTATCTTGGTATACAGTGTGAGATATTAGTCTGTATGTATATAAGTTTTCAACCAGACTGACTTTCCGTGGTTTTTCCAGCAGTTTTACTCATATAATAAGTTCTTGCACCAGTACCTGGGATCTTTGGGTTTATCCAATCCTAGGTTACTATGTTCATTTGGTTCTGTATATTATATACCTAATGTGTCTTACTGATCAACCTCTCCATTTCTTACCCAGTACCTAACTGTTTTGAATAATTACAGTTTTGTGATATAGTTTGAGATCTAGTATTGCTAGGCCCCCTTGCTTCCCTTTTTTCTTTTTCCATTGATTCCTTTGATATTCTTGGCTTTTTGTTTTTCCAGATAAATTGTGTTATTATTTTTTTCTAGCTTGTTAAAGTAATTCTTTGGCAGTCTGATTAGTATTACATTAAATAAGTGAATTAATTTAGGTGGTATTGTCATTTTTATTATATTGACTCCACCTGCCCATGAGCAATGAATATTCTCCAATTATTAGACCTTTATTTTTGTGAAAAGTGTTTTGTAATTGTTTTCATATACTTCCTGTGTGTCTTGGCAGTTAGACTCCCAAGTATTTGATCTTATCTGCAGTTATTTTAAATGGAATTTCTCTTTCTATCTCTTCCTGCCAGATTTTATTGGTGATATACAAACATAATGATTTGTGTGGATTTACTTTATATCCTGCCACTTTGTTGAAGACATTGATTGTTTCAATTAATTTTTTTAGTTGACTCTCCAGGGTTGTCTAAATATACTATTATATCATATACGAAGAATGATGGTTTTGTTTCCTCATTGCATATGCTTATTCCTTCAGTTCCTTTTTCTAGTCTTATTGCTATACTTAGCTTTTCTAATATGATATTAAATAGTATTGGTGGCAATGGATATCTATGCTTCACTCCTGATCTTAGTGGAAAGCCTTCTAGCTTATCCCCCTTACAGATAATGCTTGCTCTGGTTTTAAGATAGATATTACTTATCATTTTAAGGAAAGCTCTATATATTCATGGACTTTCTAATGTTTTAACATGAATGGGTTTGTATTTTTCCTGTATCTATTGAAATAATCATGTGATTTTTGTTGTTTTTTGTTATTGACATGGTCAATTATGCCTATTGTTTTCCTAATATTCAACTAACCCTAGATTTAAGTACAAATCCAGCCTGGTCATAGCATGTGATCTTTGTGATATACTGCTGTAATCTCCTTGCTATTATTTTACTTACATGTTTTGCATCAGTCTTCATTAAGGAAAATCAGTGTATAGTTTTCTTTCTCTGTTTTGCTTCCCCATGGTTTAGGAATCAAGATCATGTTTACGTAATAAAAGGAATTTGGTAAGATTCCTTCATCTGTTTTCTCAAAGAGTTTGTATAATATTGCAATTAATTGTTCTTTGAATGTTTGGTAGGATTTCCTTATAAATGCATTTGGTCCTGTTTTTCCCCCAGTAGGAAGCTCATTCGTGGCTTGTTTGATTTCTTTTTTTGGGCAATTTATATTTTTGTAAATACATTTAGATTGTCAGTTTTAAGGGCAGCTAGGTGACACAGTGGTAAAGCACCAGCCCTGGAGTCAGGAGGACCTACGTTCAAATCTGTCCTCAGACACGTAACATTTACTAGCTGTGTGACTCTGGGTAAGTCACATAAGCTCAATTGCCTCACTTAAAAAAAATAGATTGTCAGTTTTATTGGCATGTAGTTGGGCAACATAACTCTTAATAATGGCTTTTTTCCCCCTCTTCATTGGTTTTCAATTTACCTTTTTAATTTTTGTGATTTGACTTTTTTTAAAAATCAAATTAGTCAATGTTTTTTTCCCCCAAAAAACAACTTCTAGTTTAATTTAGTTGCTTAATGGTTTTTTTTTTTACTTTACATTTTGTTAATCTCTCCTTTGATTTTCAGAATGTCTATTTTGGTATTTAATTTGGGCTTTTAAATTTGTTTTTCTAGTTTTTTAGTTGTATGCCCAGTTCACTGATATACTCTTTATCTTTTTTGTATTCTATCTTTTAAGATTTCTCTTTCTTTTATAATTTCTCTCTTTTGCAAATATTTATACATTTTATTTGGATTGTCAGTTTTATTGGTATAAAGTTGAGCAAAATGCCTCCTAATAATTGCTGTTATTTCCTATTCATTGGTTATGAATTCACCTTTTTCATTTTTATACTGGTAATTTGGATGTTTTTCTTGTTCTAAATGAAAGTAACCTAAATAGACACACTAATGCATTGTTGCTGGATCTGTGAATTAGTCCAACCACTCTGCAGAACAATTTGGGACTATGCCCAAAGGGCTATAAAATTTTGCTTACCCTTTGACCCAGCAATACCGTGCATCAAAGAAAAAGGAAAATGATCCATATTTACAAAAATATTCATAGCAGCTGTTTTTGTGGTGGCAAAGAATTGGAAACTGAAGAGATGCCCATGAATTGGGAATGACTAAACAAGTTATGGTATATGAATGTGATGGAAAACTATTGTGCTATAAGAAATTACGAAGGGAATGGTTTCAGAAAAACCTGGCAAGAATTGTATGAACTAATGCAAAGTGAAGTGAACAGAACAAGAACAATCTATCCAGCAACAGCAATATTGCACAAATAATCAACTGTGAAAGACTTTGTAACTCTGATCAATAGAGTGATCCGCCACAGCACCAAAGGACTCATAATGTAAAATGCTGTCAACTTTCAGATAGAGAGCTGATGGACTCAGAGTGCAGACTGAAGCATTTCCATTCTATTTCCCCCTTCCTTCCTTCCTTCCTTCCTTCCTTCCTTCCTTCCTTCCTTCCTTCCTTCCTTCCTTCTTTCTTTCTGAACATGGCTAATGCAGAAGTGTTTCGCATGACTTCATTTGTATAATGAGTGTTTCTTGACTTCTCAATGGGTAGGGGAGAGGTGGAAGGAAGGTAGACAATTTATAACTGAAAATTAAAAAAATTAAAAATCAAATTAGCAAAGGGTTTATTTTGTTTATTTTTTTAAAGCATGAAAATATAAGCAGTTAGAGATATAAATTTTTTCTTGAGTACTGACTTGGCTGCATCCCACAAATATTGGTATGTTGCATCATTGTTGTCATTATTTATTTTTGGTGAGGGAATTGAGGTTAAGTGACTTGCCCAGGATCACACAGCTAGTAAGTATCAAGTATCTGAGACTAGATTTGAACTCAGGTCCTTCTGACTCCAAGGCCAGGACTCTATCCACTGCTCCACCAAGCTGCCCCTTGTTGTCATTATTTTTTTTGGTCATTATTTTTAATGAGATTATTGATTGTTTCTATGATTTGTTCTTGGACTCACTAGTTCTTTAGCATTAGTTTATATAGTTTCTGATTAATTTTTCATCTATGCTTATTGAATGTAATTTTTATTGCATTATGGTCAGAAGATGCAATTAATATTTCTGCTTTTCTGCATTTGTTTGTGAGATTTTTATGCCCTCAAATATGCTTAGTTTTTATGAATATTTTATGCATAACTGAAGAAATAGGTGTACACCTTTCTATTTCCATTCAGTTTTCTATAGAGGCCTATCATATTTAACTTTTCTAAAATTCCACTTTTCTTATTTATTTTATGGTTAGATTTGTTTAGGTCTGAGAGGGGTAAATTGAGGTCCCCCTCTAAGATAGGCATTTAACTTTTCCTTTAAGAATTTGAATGCTATGCCATTTGGTGTACTTATGTTGTCTATGGTACCTCTTAGCAAAATGTAGTTTCTCTGTTCATCTCTTTTAATTAGGCCTATTTTTGCTTTTGCTTTGTCTGAGATTATGATTTTCACCACTGCCTTTTTTGCTTCAGCTGGAAGAAAATAGATTCTGCTCCAGCACCTTATATTAACTCTATGTACATCTTCCTATTTCAAGTGCCACAGATAGTGGAAAAAGCAGGGGGATGGGAAGTCTGAGTCACAGCTAGTCTAATCCTAGCTCTGTCTTAGACTCATTGTGTTGCCCTGGGCAAGTTTATGTCTCTCTCTTGGACTGAGTTTCTTTGTGTGGGGGATGAGAATGTTGGACTAGATTGTTAGTTCTCAAAGTGAGGTCTGGGGATCCCTGGGGCTCCTCTAGACCCTTTCAGGGTGTTCTTGAGGTGAAAGAAATTATAATACTAAGACATTTTAATTTCAAATATAGTAAATATTTGAATATAATATATTCAAATAAATATAATACAAAAACTCTTTGGGTGGGAGGGGTTCTAAATAATTTTTAAGAGTATAAAAGGCCCCTCCCCTTTCCTCCCCTTCTCTTCCCTTCCTTATTACAATGTAATTTCCTTTGTGATATAATGTATGTTAGAAATAGGCTTGACACCAAAAATTTAGTATCAAGAAAATTTATTATAAAGAAAGTCCAGAGGATTTAGACGTTTCTGGCTAGAAGCGGGCTCCACCCCTCTTCAGGAGGGGTGGGCCCTGAGTGCAAGGGCAAGCGTGCTTTTATGCAGTTGAATTCGGCGGGAAACCTCCCAGGCCGGGATTGGTCCATCCCTTCCCAGGTTACACCTTTCCTTACATGTTTCCCCTTGATATGCTCAAGTATGTTCCCCCTCCCTTGGTCATACATCCCATGACTCGTTAATGAGGCTCCAATTTTATGCGGGGTGTGTCAGATAATAGTAACGAAGCTCATTAAGCAGGCGCACTAGCACTTTTCAGGTGTCCTCAGGTTGACCCCAACTGGTCTGAGCTGGCTTGACCCTTATCTTGATTTTGGGGTCCTCTTAGAACAATCCACTTACTTCCTATTGGTCAAGCCCAGCCCACCTACAGTGTACCACTTCCTGGGACCTTTGTTCTTTAAATCTCTGCATTATTCTCTTTCTCTGTGGAAATTTAACCTTTACCTGACTCTCACATGTAGTTTTTTTATGCTTCTAAAATCATTATTCTGGGGAGTTCATAGGCTTTAGCAGATTGCCAAAAGGGTCCATGACATAAAAAAGGCGAAGGCTAATCTAGTCCAAACCATTCATTTTCCACATGAAGAAACTGAGGATCAGAGGTGAAAAGACTTACCCAGATTCCTAAGGCACTAGCAGTGGTAAGCAGCAGTTTCCCACCCCCAGGTTTCCCAATTTAGCGCTCTTTTTAATAATTTTTTAAATTTTTAGGCATTTGGGGTTAAGTGACTTGCCCAGGGTTACACAGCTAGTGTCAAGTGTTTGGTCTGAGGTCACATTTGAACTCAGGTTCTCCTGGCTTCAGGGTCTGTGCTCCATCCACTGGGCCACTTAGCTGCCCTCAATTTAATGCTCTTTTTGCAATGCCATCCCGGTTGACCTCTAAGAATATCATTATATTCTCAGTTCCCTACATTGAGAATTGCAGGCACACACATCGTGTTTTCCTTGGTGGCCACCTACCTTCCTGAAGGTCCTGTTTCCATTATGGGATCTGAACCTTATGCATGGTGATTTAGGAATCCTTCACAGTTGTGCAACTTGAAGAATGTAGCAGTTCCTGGGTTCCTGCTTAAAGCCTTACCTTCTTCAGGGACAGCTCCCCAGAGCCTTCAGGGCTAAGAGGCTTAAGATTCTTACTGCTAATGAGTGCACATGGGCTTTCATAGAATGCCTTGAAGGCATGTATTCATTTGTGAATGATTACAATAGTCAAAAACATTTTATTTAGCATCAGCAAGGAACTGCAGAATAAAGTCATGGATTTTACTGCTGGAAGAGGCCAAAGGGGTGGAAGAAAACCAGCTTTGGTATACTAGGAAGTCAGGGCAGCTAGGTGGTACAGTGGGTAGACTACCACTCCTGGAGTCAGGAAGATCTGGGTTCAAATCTGGCCTTAGACATTTACTAGCCAAGTGACCCTAGGCAAGTTTTACCCGGGTTCCTCATCTTGTCCACTCTGGAGAAGGAAATGGTAAACCACTCCAGTATCTCCAGGAATACGTGGACATTGTTCGTGAAGTCATGTGGAGTCAGAAATGACTGAACAATTGAACAATAACGACATACTAGAAAGAAGACTGGCTGTGAAGTCAGAGGACCTGGGTTCCTATCCCACCTCTGACATATTGCCTGTGTGACCTTGGGCAGGTCACTTAATTTTCTCTGACTACACTTTCCTTATCTGTAATATGAGGAGGTTGGACTAATGGCCTCTATGGTCTCTCAGTCTGTGGTCTTTGCTTTTGTTCAGGGCAGTAATATCCACTTCCAAAAACCTATTAAATGCCTACTCTGTGTTAGCACTACACGGGTCAAGGAATTTCCAAAGATGAAAACAAAACAATCTGCCCTTAAGAATCTTAATTATTAATTTATTAATCAATTAATAAATATTTACTTGAATGCCTTCTATGTACTAGGCACTGTATTAGATGCTGGGGACACAAACACAAAGAATAAAACAGTCCCTATTTGGAAGGGCTCAATGATAATGAAGGGACTAGAACTCAGTTCTCCTGCTTCCTGGTAAAGTTAGTTCATAATGTGAAATTCTTAGACTGTCATTCAGGGCCCTCCACAATCTGGTCCCAATTTATCTTTTTTTTTTTTTAAATCTCTTACTATTTCCCAGCAGGAAGCTTCTGTTCTACCCAAACTGATCTTTATTCCAGCCCCTGAAACACCATTACCCTTCCTATCTCTGCTCTTGCTCACGTCATTCCCCTTGCTTGGAATGTTCTCCCACCTTCTCCTGGCCTTCAAGGCATAGATCATCCATTATCTCCTCTTGCAAGGCCTCCCCAACTTGGCCAGTCCATAGGGATCTCATTTGTTTGAATTTCTATAGCACTATTTACTTGTACCTTTTGTTTGACACCTAGCACGTTACCCCAATGTTGTTATTGTTAGTTATTACTATTATTAGTTATCACTTTATAGCCACGCCCTGTCTCCCTAACTTCATGATGAGTTCTTTGAAGGTGACTCTAGGCACAACACCTAATCCTGTTTACCTCAGTTTCCTCATCTGTAAAATGAGCTGGAGAAGGAAATGACAAACCACTCTAGTATCTTTGCCAAGAAAACCCCAAATGGGCTTACAAAGAGTCAGACATAACTGAAAAAAAAATGACCGAACATCATCATGAGATGATGCTAAAGTCTGAGGGCTCTTAACCTGGGACCCACAGACCCAAAAGAAATCCTTGGATAGATTTCAGGGGATCCATGACCTTGAAGGAGAAAAATTATATCCTTATTTCAGTTAGTTAGTCAATAAGCATTTGTTAATAGCTTCATAAGTCTCAGGCACTGTGCTAAGCATTGGGAATACAAATACTGTAAAAGCAAAAAGAGAGTCCCTGCCCTCAAGGTGTTTACATTATAAAAGAGAAGACAGCACATAAAAGGGGAACAGAAAAGGTGGCAGAGGGAGCTTGATGGTGGAAAATGAAGAGATGGCTAACTTGGGCACCCTCCTTAAATGGAGATTCTCAGAGGAGACTGTCACCCAGAGTCAGAGGTAGGGCCCCCAGGGGTGAAGAGTCTTTCTAGGATGGGAACTCTAGGGCTGAGGTAATCTTCCATAATGAAGAGGTTGCTGGTGATGCTGGGGAATGTCAGAGAAGCCCAGAGGAGTGCATCCTAGCAACAATACAGCATTACTGAGATGACTTAGTACTGACAGTTGTAGCAGCTACCCAAGAGAGAAAAGGAAGACTGGGAAAAGACAAGAAAACCCTTTTGTCTGAAACTCTGTATATACTGCATTGTGAGGCCGTAAGATTTCTTTGCAGTGCCATGTATTTTATTTTGTCTATTTGGAAACATTATTCTGAGAAAAGGTCCATTAGCTTTATCAGTCTACCAAAGGGATCTATGATGTAAAAAAAGTTAACTCTTGCTATTGACGGATTTAAATATGAAATGGATATAAACAGTACCCAGCCTGCAGTTGTTCAACACAGGATCAGCCAAATGAATCCAGTGTAAATATCACTCTAAGCTGAATACTTTTAGCCACCTTCCTTTTTCTGCCACTGACCCTTGTGGGGTACTTATTGCCTGGCAAATTACTTCCCTAGGACACTGAACAGAACCTTAGTGAACTTAATGAGCTACTGCTCTCCCATAGTTCTTGACATACTCCCAGGAAATAATAAACATATTAGGTGGGGGAGGGGGGACCCTGGCAGATGAAATAACAGAAAAACAAACAAATTTCCTTATTCTGAAGGACCAGTATTTTAGGTGTTCCATTGATGACAGAGTTTATGTGCATGTGTGTATTGGAAAAAAAAAATCCAAGAATACCCCTCTTGTAGCTGGATGGAATGCATGAGAAGGAAAATTAGCTTCCTTAGGGAGCTTTCATCAAACCCCCTCTGTTTTGAGAACTGAACAAAAGACCCTCTTAGCAACATGAGAGAGCTTTAAAAAGTGGAGAAATTCCAGAGACCAACTAACTGGTGATGGAATAATGGCAGAAGGGTTGGTCATAAAATCATGTTTGTAATCAAGGACTTGATATGAACATTTCTATCAGACTGAAAAAGCTGGCAAATTGTGTCTTTGTGTTCGAAGAGCATCCCTTTGCAGTAACTGATTTTAATGTTTTCAGGGGAGAAACTCTTTCTTTACAAAGTAACTTATGTGGTCACTAAAGCCATTGTGATGCCCAGTTATGTCTTACTTCCCTATGGTCACATAGCTAGTAAGTGTTTGAGGCAAGATTTGAACTCATGTCTTTCTGACTCCAGGTCCAACACTCTATCCACTGCTCCATCTAGCACCTCAGTTTTGGGATGAATAGCCACTATGTAGAATATTATAGATGATGGTATGGCATAGTCTAGCTTTTAAAGATTAACATTGATAAACATACAGAATGCTTATCCTAGGTTACAATGAAGTTACCCACTGAAACACACTCTTGTAAATAGGAGATTCAGTTGAAAGCAAAATTAAGTCTGAAGGCATTGGCTAACATTAGCTCTGTGTCCTAACAAGCTCAGCACCTGGTGTAAATAATTTCCTGCTGAACACGGAAGGCCTTTTTACCCATATTCTGTTAAGGATCAGGGAGGCAGCTCCATCAAACAAGCAAACGCAGCCCAACATCAAAAAAACAAGCTGAGAAGGGTTGGTTTGCTTGTTTGTTTTGTTTGTTTTTTCCATAGAGCTATTTGCTTATTCTATGGCTGAGGTAAGACTGGTGGTTTCTCTAAAGGAGCTATTAGAAAGCCTCTGGCTTTTGAACTAAAAGAGCATGGCAGAAGCTACTCTTCTGATGAGGAATAGATGCTGCTAGAGCCAGGGTTGGAAGATGAGGTCAGAAGCTTCACAGCCATGTACCAGTGGGCTGTGCACCTGACAAGGCAGTGTCCACTGCAGTAAAGAGTTGGGACTCTGCGTCTGGTGGGAAAGTATCTGTTAGTCTGTCTACCTATCTGATAGACCATAATGGGGAACACACTTGGTGGCAGCAGCATCCTAGCACCACAAGAGCTGTAGCTTGATGGCATGAATTGCTTCTTGACTTGCATGCCCTGACCATGTATTCCTTACCAATGTGTCTTTTTACATGTCTTCTCTCCATATGTCAACTCTTCCCAATGATGGTTTGTGTATTTGTAAAAGAATGTGCTTCAGGTTTATAGGGGAAATCTTCTATTTGTGCTTTTATGACTATGCCATCTCATTAAATTCCTTTGCTTTGAATTAATTGTGTACTCTCAGTGAATTGGGGCTCATGAACTTTGGTGTATGTGGACCCACAGACTACCTTGAGCCTTCTCGATGGGAATCTGCTCTGTGAATTAGAGGGTGCCTTCACACATTACATCTTTAAATATAAAGTTCACCTTGAACCTCAAAATCTTCTGCCTCTTTTAACACCTTGATGTTTCACCTTCTTTTCTTTTCTCTTCTTTGAGAATATTCTGTTTGGGGTGAAGTTACCAAAAAGGCAGGTAGCACCGAGAAAAAGGAGGAGCATTTAAGACTAATTAACAAGAGAGCTGGAAGCAGAGTCCAGGTTGTTAAACTTTCAGTCCTGTATCCTTTCCAACTACAGCACATGACAACTGAGGTCAGACCATGGCAGTGCTAATTCTCAGTGGTCATTCTGTTGTTGTTCAGTCGTTTCAATTGTGTCCAACTCTTTGTGACCCCATTTGGGATTTTCTTGGCAAAGATACTGGAGTGGATTGCCATTTCTTTCTCCTGCTCATTTTGCAAATAAGGAAACTGAGGTAAACAGGGTTGAGTGATTTGCCCAGGGTGACACAGCTAGTAAGAGTCTGACAGTCATTCTAAGCTGTAGTTAAATCAGAATCACCTCCAGGATACCTTTCCCCTCCCCACCTAGAATTCTGTGGAATACTTCCATATTCCCCGGACTGGGGAGGTTGGAGAATAGTTTTAGGGACTGGAGAGGAGTGTGACAGTTCATGATTCAAAAAATAATAGCTTAGATCAATTTTAATAAGTAGAAAGTGAAGAAATCAAAGCCCATGTAATAATAGGCTTAAAAGGAGATCAATGTGATAAATGAGATGGCAATGTTTATCATCCAAATACATATTCAATTCACTTCTACTGAGTCTTGAGTCTCCTGTGACCCAAAGGGCTGCTAGGGTACACTTTGGGGGATTTCTCACCTTTCTGTCTTATTGTCCCTGCCTAGAAAATCTGAGAAAGTCACTATATGGAAACATCAAATGTATTGTCAGTGACTTATACCAGTGAAGCAGCATAGTGTTCAAAGCTCAAAGGAGAAAAAGTTTATTTATAGGTCCAGGAAAACAGCTAGAAGTTTGATCAGAACTTGTCAATGCCTAATAATAAGCAACCCTTTCCCAGAGATACACAATTTCAGTGACAGTTGTTTACTTCAATTCAGGCAAAAATGTATCAGGCATCTACTTTCTGCAAGGCACTATGCTAGACACATAAGAATACAAAGACAAAAATAATAGCTAACTTGAAACTAATGTCACTTGGAGCAGTCATGTTCTAATTGGACATGTTCTTCTGCCAATTCTGTGTTACTTTTGCAGTCTTCTACTGCATTGCTGCATTTGTATTTTATGTTGGTCAACAAACCTGTATCTGGATAGTTGAAATCTCCTTTATCAATTTTATTCAATCAGTCAATTTTATTCAATCAATTGATCATTTATTAAGCACCTACTATGTACCTGGCACTATGCTAATTGCCGGGGATACAAAGGAAGAAAAAGACAGTTCCTGCACTCAAGGAGTTCACAGTTTAGTGAGGGAAGATAACACAGGAAAAGGCAGAAACAGGGGAGGGAGCAGTTTCCTGTTGAAGGGGCATGATGAAGATGTGTAGCTGGAGTGGGAAGTGATCTGAGGAGGTCTAAGTTTCAGCTGATTTCATCTTGTAGGATGATGAGTTTCTGGAGATCATGAAATTTAGATCAGCTGGGTGGGAAATAAATGACAAGATTTTGTATTGATACTGGAGGTAATAGGGAGCCACTATTTACTGAATGATAGAGGATAGAATTTGATATGATCAGACCTATCAGCCTGACAGCTGAGTAAAGGATGGACTAGAGTGGGGAGAGCCTTGTGGGAAGCAGAACCACCAGCAGGCTCTTGCAGCAGTCCATGGTGGGGGTGGCGATAGCCTGGCCCAGGGCAGTGGCACTGTCAGAGGAGACGTATTCACAGATAAATAATTTTTAAAAAATTAAAAAAAAAAGATAAAGAGCACTTAAAATAGGAGATTGGAGTGAGGAATTTGTATAATTTTTAGAAGGATTACCTGTGCTGTGCCTTCAAGAAAGAAAAATAATATTCATGTAAATATGATGAGTTTGGGGAATGGTCCAGTTTGGATGGAACACAGAAGAAAGTAATGTGAAATCAGACTGTGAATTTAAATCCTAGGCTCAGGAATTTTGTGCTTTATCCTAGAATCAATAGGGAGACACTGAAGGGTTTTGAAAAGGTGAGGAACATGGTCAGAATCATGTCTCAGGAAGCACTGAGATCAGTTAGAAAGCTATTACAATAGTCTAGGTAGGTGGTACTGATGTCCTGAATGAAGGCATTTACCTAAATAACTAGAGAAAAGTGGGCAAATGTTATGGTAGTAGAATCAATATGTCTTGGTAACTGACTGGATATAATTAACAATAGCCAGCATTTATATGGTACTTCTGGTTTGCAAAGTACTTTATTTGATCTTCCCAACCACCCTATGAGGTAGGTGTTACTATTACCCTCATTTTACAGATGAAGAAATGGAGGCTAGTATAGGTTAAGTGACCTACCTACAGTCACATAGCTAGCTAGTAAGTGTCTGAGGCAGGATTTGAATTCGGGTCTTCTAACAGTCCATCTTCTATGCCACCTCACTGTCTCATAATATGGGAGTTGAGGGAGAAGACAGGAGGCAAGGATAACGCAGAGGTAATATCAAAAGCTCCAGACAAATCAAAGATTATGAGAATGGAGAAAAAGGTTATTGGATTTACTGGTTAAAAGATCATTAGTAAACTTACGAGAGAAGTTTCAATAGCATGTTAGGATCAGAAGCCATATTACAGAAGGTTGGATTAGGAAGGGAAGTCAATGAATATCAATGACCCTTTCTGGGTGCTTGGTGGTGAAAGAGGGGAGATACTTAGGATAGTTTAAGGGAAAAGGTTTTTTCAAATACAGGGGAGACCCAGGCACATCTGTAGGCAGGTGGGAATAAGAGAAAAAGGACTGATCAAACCGGTTTGTTCTTGGAGGAGTTGGGAGATGATCAGATCAAAGGCAGAAGGGAGGGAGGGCCACTATTCCTTCAGAAATTAGAATTAAGGGGGACAAGATGGATGATGTCTAAGTCTTTTGAGGTGTGCAGTAGGGGGAGTTAGGGAGCTCATGCCAGATGGCCATAATTCCCCAGGAAATCATAAACTAGGTAGGGCTACCCACCTCTTGTGTTCGCTTGTGATTATAAAGGCCTTCTCTTGTGCAATGGTTCTGGTTGACTTCTGATCTAACATGAAGGTTCACCCTGGGACATCCTCCATTCCTTTCATGTTTGAGTTGGTCTCTATCATGGACACCATGTTGACAAAAGGTACCTTCCCTGTCTGTGGTGATCATCCATGCCAAGATCTAGAAGCTTAATAAAATGTTTCAGTCTCTCTTTAACTGTCTGACAATCCCTGGAAATCCCTTGGGGAGGGGGGTATGTGTGCAACTGATTGGGGTTATTAAGAATACCTAAGACTGCTTTTTACCTGAGAAGGCAAGGTAGCAAAACACTTTGTAGTATTACTCCACAATAGGAGAAAGGAGGGAGAGAAGAAGAAATCGTCTCCACTATTCAGCAAACACGTATTACATGCCTACTTTGTCCTAGGTACAGGTAATACAAGGATGAAATATGACATGGTCCCTCACTTTGAAGGAATTTAAAACCTGGTTATCAGGGTAAGAGGGAGATATAAATAAACTGTAATACAGGTTATGACATGGTAAATGCACTAGTGAAGCCTAAACAGAGTGATATGAGAAATTTCAGAAGGAATGGACCCCTGATACCTCTAATCAGAAGGTGGCATTTGAGCTGGGCTTCCAAGAAAAGTCAGTATCTTGATGTGAGAAGTGGTATGGCCTAGTGGATAGAGAGCAGGCCTTGGACACACCAGGTGGAACTGGGTTCAAGTGTGACTTATAGCACATCCTGACTGTGTGAACCTAGATGAGTCATTATTTGGCTATAAGCCATGTAATGGGTGAATTTAAATCCCAGGTTAAGGAGTGTGTTTCTTGCTAGAATCAATGGGGAGTTACTGAAGGTTTTTGAGAAGGGGAGTAACATGATCAGAATTATGAGGGCAAGTTACTTTACCTGGAAGTGTCCTCGGCAACTCTGTTCTGCCTTAATGGGGGGAGTTCTGTATACCAATGAAATCACAGATCTGGGTTCTCTAGGCAGCTAGGTGGCACAGTGGACAGAGCCCTCGTCCAAATTAGACCTCAGATACTTACTAGCTGTTTGACCCTGGGGGGAAAAAAGGTCACTGTTTGCCTCAGTTTCCTCAATTGTAAAATGGAAATAATAACAGCACCTACCTCACAAAGTTGTTATGGGAATCAAATGACATAATATTTGTAAAAAGCTATTAGCACATTGCTATATGCCTAGCATATAGTAAGCACTATATAAGTAATATATATTAATGTAGTATATATATTATATAATATAATTAATAATATATATATTAATATAATATTATTTCCTTTCCTTTCCTTCCCCATTCCCTCATCCAAAAAAAAAAAAAAAGAAAAAGAAAAGATATCAATAGGCTACCTACAGTGTGCGTATGTGTAGGAGGGAGACAATGCCAGATACGAGGTCTTGCTCCCCCTCACTGCTGTGGCTGAGGCCCTTGGGAGGCAGAGCAGCTTGAAGGTCTCACAGTGCAAGCATCTGGACTAGCTTTAGTCGCTATTTAGTGTGTGACCTATCAAGGGAGAGGGATGGTGTGACCTCATAACTCAGCCCTACCCTGCCCATCCCCATGGAAGCGTAAAGCTCCCACAAACACAGGGTTACACCTCTCGTTTTCCTTACCCAACCCCAGCCCAGAACTGGTCTCCCCAGTGCTTCTTATTCAAATTGGGGCTGAGGAGAGCGCAGGCATTTTTCACGGGGCACCCAGCTCAGAATCGGAGGACCCTGGGCTCAAGTCTTGGCTTGACCACTCCCTAGCTGTGGGACTGTGGGCACCTCAGTGAACTTCTGTGAACTAATTCTCTTTTGTAAAGTAGAGGTGGTGATACCTCCTGGAGTTGCTTTGTAAGCCATAAAGTGCTATGTTGATATACCTCTTGGAGAGGATTTAGAGATTCTCTTTACCACAGTTAGGATGTGCTTATCCTGACATGCAGAGAAAGGGACCTGTCCTGCTCCTCTCAGTCTTGTCCTCTGTTGCATTTCTAAATGCAAAACGCAAATGTGGCGCTCTTTCAGCAAGTTCAACAACTTCTGAACTTACAAAAACAGATTATTAATAGGTGGTTTTCTGTATTGTTATAGATATTCCAAAAGTCTTAGTGCAGTTTTAGGTATTAAAGCTCAAAAAGCTACAAAATGTGATTAAAGCTTTAATAGCTCAGAACTTCATTCAGATTTTTAGGATGTCCTGTGTAGACTATGCCACAGCGTGGCATAGTCTGATGGACAGAGCTGGCCTCACAGCCATGGAAAACGTGGGTTTAAGGCCTATTTCTGACCCAAGCTGCATGGCCCTTGACAAATGATTTAACCTCTCACTGCCCCAGGCATCTCTCTAGGTGGCAGAGAAAGCTCCTACTTGTATTGGTAAAGAGAGGCTCCTTGTGGGAAGGGGAGACATTCCGTAATCCAATTTTCAGATTATTGTTGGTGGCTAGTTGTTTCAGTTGTGTGCAGCTCTTTGTGGGACCCCATTTGCAGTTGTCTTGGCAAAGATTACTAGAATGGTTTGCCATTTCCTTCTCCAGCTCATTTTACAGATGAGGAAACCAAGGCAAATGAAGTTGAGTAACTTGCCTAGGGTCACAAAGCTAGTAAGTATCTGAAGCCAGATTTGAACTTGGGAAGATGAATCTTTCTGACTCCAGGCCCAGCACTCTATCTACTGCCTTACCACCTATCTGTTTACTGCCAAAGGATTCTTTGGTTTTTCAAATGGATTTATTGTGGGATGGATTTGAGTACTTCTCGCAGAGGGACAAAGAAATGTGAGCCTCGATGTTGGGTGCCATTGCTGACTGAACATCCACCAGAAACAAAGAATGACAACGTGCACTTATGGGAAAGTGACTTCACTTACCAAAGTTCCATTCACACCCAATGTTCTGGGAGCCCCTCTGGTTATGAAGGGATGCATCCCTCTAGCCATTCTTCTGGATCATTCAACAGATATTTACTTGGTGCTTCCTATGTGTTAGGCCCTAAAGAGTCTGCAGAGAAGACTACAGCATGATTCTAGTCTCCTGGAGTTTCTAGTCCAGGTACTTGTGTCAGACATAAACTGGCCACAAAACTTGCTGATGTCAGCATCCATTTTTTGAGTTCTTAGCTGAGGTCTGCTTTGAATAGTGACTGGCACCTAGTAAGCACTTGGTGAATGCTTGTTGTCTGTTGTCCATAGATCTAAAATATTTATTCCCGTTGCTCTCTTTAGTTCCAATACAATAGCACTGGGACAGAGTAGAAAAAGCACTGGACTAGGAGTTAGGACAAGTGGGTTCCTGTTGGGGCATCACCATGGACAAGATTTGTGACCTTGGTTGAGTCATTTTATTTCTTTTGGCCTCAACATTCTCAGCTGTAAAATGAGAGTTTGGACTAAATAATCACCACGGGGCCCTCTTACCTCTGATATTCTGTGATGGACCCATTCCAAAGCAAAAGAAGCTACTAGTCTCTGAAAGGGGCAGCTGAGTGGCTCAGCAGATGGAGTGCCAGACCTGGAGTGAGGGAGACTCATCTTCCTGTGTTCCAGTCTAGCCTCAGACACTTATTAGCTGTGTGACCCTGGGCAAGTCACTTAACTCTGCTGGCCTCAATTTCCTTATCTGTAAAACAACCTGGAAAAGGAAATGGCAAACCATTCCAGTATCTTTGCAAAGAAAACCCTATATGGGGTCCTAAAGAGTTGGACACAATTGAAAATGACAACACAATCTCTCAATACAGATTAATAATAATAATAATACCTAGTATATACATAATGCTTTAAAGTTTGCAAATCACTCTGCAAATATTAATTCATTTTGTCCTTACAACAACCCTGTGAGGCAGGTATCATTATTGACCCTGTTTTACGGATAAGGAAACCACGCAAAGGTGAAATTACTTTCTCTGAGTTATACTGCTAGTAGGTATCAGAGATCCCATTGCTGACAGTCAGGTCTGCCTGATTCTAGGTGCAGTGCTCTATCCATTGAACTATTTCCGGTACATTAATGTAGCAAAATTCATTTTTCCTTTCCCAAACTGATGGGCACCTACTGTTTCCGGTTCTTTGTTTTGTTTGCACAAAAAAGCTGCTATAAATATTTTGGTGTATATGGGACCTCATCTGTCTTTGACTTCCTTGGCCTTTATGCCTAGCAGTAGAATGCCTGGGTCAAAGGGTATGGATGTTGTCATCACTTTTTTACTATAGTTCCCAATTCTTTCTTGAACAGTTGGACCAATCCATAACTTTACCAACAATGTATCAATATGTCTGTCTCTAAGCAGCACTTCTAACATTCACCATTTCCATCTTTTGCTATCTTTGACAATTTGCAGTGTGTGAAGTAAAAAGAGAAATACACATTTCTCATTATCAGTTATTTGGAGCAAACTTGCGTATGATTGTTAACAGTTCACACTTCTTCTTTGGAGAATTGTTTGCTCATATCCTGTGACCATATTTCTATTGGGAATGGCTGACATAGCTTCTTTTTTTAAAATTATTGGTAATCCTGGAGTTTGGGCAGTTGGTACTCCATCCATTAGGTTTTTAATTTTAGAATGCCATTATAGTTCAGTAGTAGTACTGGGGGTGGGGATGGTGGTAGTAGTAGTAGTAGTGGTGGTAGTAGTAGTAGTAGTAGTAGTAGTTGTAGTAGTAGTAGTAGTAGTAGTAGTAGTTGTGTGTGTGTGTGTGTGTGTGTGTGACTTTGGGACTTCTCTGAGTGATATCTCTACCATGCCCTTTGTTGTTGTGCAGTTGTTTCAGTCATGTATGACTCTTCATTTCCCTATTTGTGTTTTTCTTGGCAGTGGAGTGGTTTACCATTTCCTTCTCCAACTCATTTTATAGCTGAGGAAATTGAGACAAACAGGGTTAAATGACTTGCCCAGGGTCACACAGCTGGCAAATATTTGAGGCTGCTTTTGAACTCAGGTCTTCCTGACTCCAGGCCTGGTCCTCTATCCACTGTGCCACTTAAGTGCTCTCTACCATGCCCTAAGAAGTTCATTTCTAGAGTAAGCTGATCATCCTGTAAGATCTCCTCAGCCTTGATACTCCACCTCTCTCTCTGCTTCTCTGATTGGAGAGTGGGGAGATAAATTCCAAAATCTCCATTTAAGGAGAAAGCTCAGCTCAAGCATCTCATGTTTCACCTCACGGCACTATTTTGGCAATTCTCTGACTGACTTCTCCACCATGCCCCCAGTAGAGCACTGTACTTCCTTCTCCCAGCTTCTTCTGTATGTTGTTTTCCTCAATGGATTGTAAGCTCCTTGAGGGCAGAAGCCTTTCTTTTTGATATTTGTGTCCCCGGTCCTTAGCACAGTGCCTGACACGTAGTAGATGCTTAATAAATGTTTATTGACGATTGATTACTGATGTAACGTGTGTCTGTGTGTCTGTGTTAGTGTATGTATGTGTGTACCTACAGCTACATAGTGAGTAATTGGCCAGGACTCAAATGTAGGTCTCCTGACTCCCAGACCATGACCTTTCTACTGCACTGTGCTACATCTAATTAAAAGTAAAATTTTAGGGAGAAAGACCTCTGGCTTGGATAACATTATGTTGGGAATTTCTCATGTGACTTCCTATAATTTGGCCCTGAAAATTTCTTCCATGCTTACAGAAATTGAAATTTGGCTCCATATCTCACTAAGGTGTTAAAGGAGAAAAGTATTAACTCTTGGTGAAGTTTCTTAATTTGAATGCTGGGGCTAAATCCTCACAGCTGCACATTTCCTGTCACGCTGGTGGGGTTTGGAAGGCCTAGGAAAGTGGTCCCTCATTTTTAAAAGCTTTTATGTTGGTAGGTTTTTAATGCTCTGTAAAGGAAAGGGGCAGAGTGATGCAGAGAATAGAGAAGCAGTCTCAAAGTCAAGAAGACCTGGTTTCAAAGGCTGTCTATTGACATGTATTGTGGGGTCCTGGGCAAGTCAATTAACTTTTCAGCAGTCCAGGCAATTCTCTAGGATTGTAAATTGCAGAGAAGGTGCCAATCTTTACTGATAAGAGTTTACTTGCTGGGACTTTGCTATAGCAATGAAGTCATTTTGCTTAGGAGACAGTAAATAGTCACTCAGGCCCAGAAGAAGGGAGTTCAGGCCGCCTATAAACAAAGAGCTTGGAGCTGGGTGTTAAAATGAGTTTACAGGAGAATAAAGAAAACAAGAAACAAAAGACTCAAACATAGGTGTACCCAGGTTGCACCCTCTTCTGGATGAAGTACCTGTGTAGATGGGTCACATCTAAAAGTGATCCCCAGCTCCAGGTCGCTGGTCTTAGAAATACATCACTTTGATCACTTTTAGAGACACCCCTGCCATTATGGGACCTAACTCAGGGCCTAATTGCTGCATCAAAATGATATTGCAATCCCATTTCAGTTTCCTAAATTGTCGTGTGGTAGGCTTGTTGAACATTTGCTTTGTATGACAAGGGATTCAAGTGTGGAGAAATGAAACATCTCAGGTAACTCTAAAGCAGTCGTGTCTTGGGAGCAAATCTTATTATTTATTACTCACTGAAGCTGACCATCCCTCCCGATGTCCCTGTTTTTGTCATTCTTCTCTATTCCCATGGCTTCAACTAGTACCTTTATTTAGATGTCATTATTGATGTCTCTAACAATATCTACTCTTCATCTCTCCTCAGAGCTCCTCCATTACTGTATCTCCAAACTAAGTCTCCCACTGACATTTCAAACTGAACGTGACCAAAAATGCATTCATTCTCTTCCCCTTAAACTGGCTCTGTTTCTCAGTAGCCCTATTTTGGGTAAGTTGATCACGTTCTCTTCTGTCACCCAAGCTTGAAACCTCAGAGTTAATTTTGACACCCTATTTTGGCTAAGGTCACCATCTTTCCCTCCATCAAGCCAACTGGAATCTGGAGTCCACTTTGACTTCTCCTCTTCCCTTATTCGTAGATATCCAGGAGGCCACTAGGTCTTGTCAATGCTGTCATCATAATCTCTTTTGCTTCTCTCTCTTCCTTTCATTCCCACTGCCACCATCATCCCCACCATCTCTCAGTCCTTTGCCCTCATCTCACAAGCTTGACTCCATGGTTCTACCCTTGCATTCCTTACCCCATTGAACTTCTATCATTCATGCTTTGCTGTTCTTCAACCCTGACTCACTCCCACTGTAGGCCTTTTAGACTCTTATTCTCTGGCTTTGCTGAAGGCCATTGTAAGTAGTCATGCAGCCCTGACATCTGGGTCCACTACAAACTAATGAGCTTCCATCTCAACTGGGCCCTCGAAGCTGCAGGGCTATCTTTGCAGTCTTCCCTGATTGACTGTCTCTTGCACTGCTCCCAGTGGCTGTTCCAAATCTTCTTTCTCTTCAAATCTGATTTTGCCACCTGATTTAGTTTTGAAAAGTGAGACTGTCTCTTATGAGCTTCCTAATTTCCTTACCCTATACTTCAAAACTGTCCTATATCTTTACTCATCCTTTATTCTTTTGCTTCATTGGTTCTCTTGACAATGGATACAAGTGGTTCATGTGGGTTCTCCACTGGTTATCTCTCACTCTCGCTGTATAACTGGCGCTTTCTAGTTATCTATTTCTCAAGTGACAATACTTTATGCCCCTTCTTCTATGTAATTCCTCACATGTAATATATTGTGCCCACCATGTTAAAACTTATACTTTATCAAATGACAATGTATAATGTTGAATTTTTCAAATCTTAAAGCACTATAAAAGGACCGTTATTATGCTCTTGATTCTCTCCTCCTCATTTGTAAAATTCAGATAATGACAGCATCTACTTAGTAGGGTTGTTTGCAGATCAAATGAGATAATATATGTAAAGCACTTTAGAAGCTTTAAAGTGCCATATGTCAGCTATCATCACCACCATCATCGGCATCATTATGACAGCTTGCTCCAGTGATCCTTCTCTCTCTCTTTCCCTCCTCCTTCCCTCCTTCATTCCCTTTCATGCTCTCTTACTCTCTCTTTCCAAGCAATCCTTACTTTCTGGCTCTTGGTCTGTTGCATATAAACATGCTCAGGTCACCCCCTTCCTAACCTTAGTGAGCCTTCATTTAACTCTCAAATTACCATCCTATTTCTGTCTTTTATAGTCATCTATATTTAGTGCCATAATTTCTTCACCCACTCACTTCTCAATTTCTTGTACTCTCTGGCTTCTGACCCCAATATTTTTTTACTGAAATTACTCTCTCAAAGGTTAACAGTGGTATAAAGAGATGTAATCTTAATAGCCATCAACAAAATCAATTCAAAACAAAGGGCAAAATCTTGCCCCAAAGCTTAGGTTTTAATAAGGTAGAGCCCCATTTGGTATGTGACTATTAACTATCTTATTTTTTCTCTTTTGTTTCAAGCATCTATGTCTCATTTTTCCATATAGACTGTAAGCGCTGTCTCTGTGAGCAGGGAATTACACCTCATTTATATGCTCCATAGTTGCCAACACAATACTAGCCATAGTTGTTTGTTTGTTTGTTGTCTAAATGTGATTTTATTGGTAGAGTGAGATTTTGGTGTGAAAATTCCTCTACCAATCTAGATCTAGAGCTCCTTTATAACTTATACTTTTTAGAGAGGAGAAAATGACAAATCACTCCAGCATCTTTGCCAAGGAAACCCCATGTACAACATTGCTGTGCAATGGTCCATGGGGTCATGAAGAATCAGACACGACTGAATAATGACAACTCTTAGAGTTGCTCAGGTGTGCTTAGAGCACATAGTAAACACTTAACACATGCTTTTGTTTAAATTAATTGAGTTGAATTTCTTATGTCCACAGAAGCCTATTCTTATTATGGCATGGTTGCTGGGTGTGATGGTACTGGCTGCTAAAGAGGTGAGGCTGGTGGATCACTTGAGCTTGGGTGGATCACTTGATGCAGTAGGGCTACTGATTTGGTATCAGCTACAAGTATGGTGAGCCCTTGGGAGCAGAGGACCACTAGGCTACCTAAGGAGACATGAAATTGGCCCAAGTTGGGAAGTGGGTCAAAGCTTTGATGGAGCAGGTCAGAGCTTCTGCGCCAATCAGTGTTGGTATTGGGCCTATGAAGGCCATTACACTTCCAGTCTGGACAGAATTAAGAGATTCAGTCTTTAATACAGCCATCCATTTATCCATCCATATATATGCATATATAGGTATACACAAACATGTTGTTGTTTGTCCTTTGTTTTGTTTTTGCTAGGCAGTGGGGTTAGGTGACTTGCCCAGGGTCACATAGCTAGTAAGTGTCAAGTGTTTGAGGCTGGATTTGAACTCAGTTCCCACCTGACTCCAGGGCCTGTGCTCTATCTACTGTGCCACCTAGCTGCCCCTGTCCTTCGTTCTTGAAGAGGACCATGACATCAGGAAAGTGATGCCATGACATGCAAGTGAATTGGATTTAAGTGAGGGAGGAATGTGCAAAGTCACCAGCCTCACTTTCTCCTCTGGAGCCATCTGGGTCCAGTGGCAAGATATAGATCAGGATGACTGGAGATGGCCAATGATGCAGTGGGGGACGTTGGCCTTTTTAAGCTAAGGTGTTTAACAAGTCTCAGTTTGACTGAAGCATTGCCTACTCAGTGATTAAGGACAGGTAAGAAATGAGACAGAGAATAGCCTCTTTTACCTACTCAAAAAAGAGTGTGTTGTATTATTAAAAAGAAACTGGGAGGCTTTCCTGGGAAAAGAAACCAACTTTTATTAAGAAAAGCAAAGATGGTAGTCTGCAGTCTGCCCAGTGTGGTCTGAGACCATGAGATACAAAACTCGCAGTTATTTATAGGTCTCTTGATTCATGTATGGTGCAACAAAGTGCTCTAGAAACTGATTCATGTATGATGCAAGATTACATTTTTCAGGTCGTTATGTCCTAACGTTGTTCTTTCCGTGATGTCTCAATTAAACCTGTATAGGGTTTTCCTACTTTATCATTTTAATATAAAGATTGGTATATTGGTATGATGATTATGGTTACATACTTAAGATACATACTTTATAATGATTATAGTCATACTCTTAAGGTTAACTGACACAAGTATTGCCCTGGGACTATATCATAGTTTCGGTTACACGTGTTTTCACTCTTACTATAAATCACATAATTACTTCTTATCTTATTAAAATGATTTTAGCTGATAAAAGACTATCAAAAAACTAAGCTCTCAAGGAATTAATTATTGATTTTTCCTGTTACAGTATGTGTGTGTATGTGTGTATATGTATATATACACATATATATGTATATATATGCATATATATGTGTGTGTATATATGTATATATATGTATATATATGTATGTATGTATGTATATATATATATATATATATAATATATATATATATATATATATATATATATATATGTATATTATATATATATATATATATATATGATGTGATATAGAGGTGATATTGGGTTCTCGAAAAGAATGCTGAAAAAGCTTTGAGCATTGTCCCAGCAATACACTGTCTGCAATGTGAAGCCCAGACTAGTTAAATATACTGATCACCAGAAGATTGTCCACAAAGTCATGAATTCTTTGACTATGGCTACCCACGAAAGAAGTGAAAAAAATTTAGCCTCAGTACTGTGTAGCCTTATTCCAATTCCAAGTTGATAGTAATAAAGTGGTAGAAAATGGATTTTTTTTTGCTATGAACATGAATATAAAGATACAAAGAAGTTGCATTTAATAGGTTCTTCTCAATGATATGAATGAGGAAGTTACAGAACTGATTTTATTTTCTACTCAAAGGAAATAAAAATCATTTCAGGAAGCATTTGGCTACCTTACCTTACAGTGCCACTATGAATATAATTGTAGCTTATGCACAACACCTGCAGAAGAGGAAGAAGAAATAGAGGAACTCTATGAAGAACTTGCCAAGCTCCTCCAAACCAGGGATTCTTAACCTGGGGCCTGTAAGCTTGATTTTTTAAAAAAAAATGTTTTGGCAATTCTGTTTCAATATAATTGTTTCTTTTGTAATCCCCTGTATTTTATGCATTTAAAAATATTCTTCTGAGAAAAGGTTCATAGACATCATCAGACTGCCAGAGGGGTCCGTGATACAAAAAAGAGTAAGATTCTCTGCTCCAAATCAAGTTAACGTGTGTGTGTGTGTGTGTGTGTGTGTGTGTGTGTGTGTGTGTGTGTGCGTGTGCGCGCACGTGTGTGTATTATATATATAATGCTGGGACATTAGGGAGGGCAACAAAAATATGATGGAAAATATAGTTCATAAATAAGGAATGAAAGAGGACAAAGACTTTTTGACTACTCAGATCTTCATGCCTGCAATAATAAGAATTAACTTTTATGTAGTACTTTAAGTTTTGCAAGGCACTTTACAGATGTTATCCCATTTGATCCTCAAAACAACCCTTGTGAGGTAGGTGCCATTATTATCCCTATTTTACAGATGAGGAAACTGAGGCAGGTTAAGTGACTGGCCCAGGGTCATGAAGAGTGTCTGGGGTAGGGTTTGAATTCAGGTCTTCCTGACTTCAAGTCTAACATGCTTATGCTGTGCTCCCCAATAGTTCATGAATGTTTTTTTGTTTCTTTATTTTCCAAAAGAAAGGAGGGAAGGAGCTGGACTTTTGAGCACCAAACAGCATAATAAAAATAAAACTAATAGGAAGTGACTACCAATCAATATGGGCTATTATTCAGAATCAGCTCTCTGTGCAGTCAGACATCAAATAGTTAGACATATCCTTTGGATTTATAAATAGTAAGACATTAAAATCAACAGCAAATTAGAATGAAGATGAGATGAACTGACTGCATGCTGTGTCTACTCTGACCTATTTTAAATAAGATGTTAACTATGAAAAATAAGGAATGGATAAAAGTAAAGTCCCTTCCCTTCCCTTCCATTTCTTTTTCTTTTTCTTTTCATTTTCTTTCCAATCAAATGTGTCTCTTGTGATGACTCTTTAGCTTTCTCCTGTGTAAATCCTCATTTGTAATGTATTGCAACCCATTCATGCCTACCACGTCTTTTTCCATTGCCTTTTAAATGATTCTCAACTTAATTCTTCAGAGGCTATGAGGTAATATAACTTGAGGCCATATAAGCCATTGGAAGAATGAGTCCAACTTGGTGACCTTGCCAAATGTAGAGACATGATGATGAAGAATGACAAAAGCATTAAAAAGCATGACATCACCCCACAAAAAGGTGAAAAACAATGGAAAGACAGACAAGTCTGCAGAAACCTAGAGTGAGATTTAATTAAACCTGATCATCCAATGACCACTCATAGATGAAACTAAAATAAAGAAAAGAACCAGATACAAAGGAAGCATCATTGATGAGAGGCATCACATGTGGATTCTTTTACTTCATTACCAATTGTGCTACATAGGGGAATGTAAATGAGATTTAATGAGATAGGATGACGAGTATATATGTGTGTGTGTGTGTGTGTGTGTGTATATATATATCTCAAATGATACACACACATATATGTGTATATATATCATTTATAGATGTATATATATATATCATTTGATATATATACACTCCTCATCCTATTTCCTATATATATCCTATATATTTCCACGCACACATATACAGATACATGTGGTACATATGTATGTGCCACATATGTACCACATATAGTACATATGGAGGCACAACAGAGGCAGCCCAATTTTAAAGACTTTCAGGTATGAATTTGCAGGACATATCAGAGGGATGAACCCCAGAAGAATGGAAAGGTTGTGAATGGTATTTTTTCTTTTTAGGCAATTGGGGTTAAGTGACTTGCCCAGGGTCACACAGCTGGTAAGTGTCAAGTGTCTGGTCTAAGGCCAAATTTGAACTCAAGTCCTCCTGCGTCTAGGCCTGGTGCTCTATGCAATGCGCCACCTAGCTGCCTCTTGAATGCTATTTTAAAAAATTGATGACCTAGGAGACATTGATGACTGCTAACTACTAAATACCTCCTTTCTCAACTCTAAAATATTTATGAAAATGATCTATAGGCATCTTTAGGGTATCCTTGATGAAAAAAGAAGTGGACATATTGGCAGGCTCTTGCAGACAATTTTTTAGTTGACCACATTTCATAGTTAGGAGGTTGGCTTTATTGTTTGGTGGTTACCCCCCTCCCCCCAAAATAATTCATTTAGTTAAGCAAAATGGTATTTTAAAGGTTGTCCTTCAAAAATGTCTGTCCAGTGCATATTTAAAGATCATCCAAGTGGAATAGATTACGTATACAATGTTCAGTAGTAAATTACCACGGTAATCTAGTGTTTGATAAACTTAAAGATCCAAGATTTTAGGACAAGTACTCACTATTTAACAAAAATTGTTGGGAAAACTAGAAAGTAGTTTGGCAGAAACTAGGTCTAGACTAACATTTCACACTATATACGAAGATAAGGTTAAAGTAGGTACATGATTTAGACATAAAGGGTGATATCATAGGCAAATTAGGGTACCATGGAAGATTTTACCTGTCAGATCTATGGATAAGGGAAGAATTTAAGGCCACACAAGAGATAGAGAACATTATGAGATGTAAAATGGATAATTTTAATTACATGGAATTAAAAAGGTTTTGCCCAGAAAACCAATGCAACCAAGATTAGAAGAAATCAGGGAAACTAGGGAAAGGTTGTTATAGCAAGTTTCTCTAAAGGCCTCAATTTTCAAATATATAGAGAACTGAGTCAAATTTATATGGAAAAAATACCATTCACAACCTTTCCATCCCCAATTGATAAATGGTCAAAGGATGTGAACAAGCAGTTTCTAGAAAGAGAAATCAAAGCTATATACATGAAAAAATTCACTAAGTCACTCTTGATTAGAGAAATGCAAATTAAAACAACTCTAAGATACCACCTTACATCTATTGGATTGGCTAATATGACAGAAAAGGAAAATAACAAATGTTGGAGGGAATGTAGAAAAATTGGGACACTTAATGCACTTAAATGCACTATTAGTGCATTAAGCTAGTAAACTGAGCTATTCTGGAGCACAATTTGGAACTATATCCAAAGGGCTATGAAATTGCACAATATCACTACGAGGTCTGTATCCCAAAGAAATTAAAGATAAAGAAAAGGACTTATATGTACAAAAATATTTATAGCAGCTCTCTTTGTGGTGACAAAGAATTGGAAATTGAAGGGAAAGCCATCAATTGTGGAATGGCTGAACAAGTTGTGACATATTATTGTCATGTAATACTGTTGTGCAAAAAGAAATACCAGCAGGATGGTTTTAGAAAAACCTGGAAAAACTTACCTGAGCTGATGCAGGGTGAAGTGAACAGAACTAGGAGACCATTGTACATTAACAACACTGTCACAATAATGATCAGCTATGAATGACGTAGCTATTGTCAACACTATAATAATCTAAGACAATTTTGAAGGTCTTGTGATGAAAAATGCTATCTACCTCCGGAGAAAGAGCTAATGGAGTCTGAATGCAGATTGAAGCATCCTTTTTTTCCTTCCTTCCTTCCTTCCTTCCTTCCTTCCTTCCTTCCTTCCTTTCCTTCTTTCTTTCCTTCTTCTTTCTTTCTTTCTTTCTTTCTTTCTTTCTTTCTTTCTTCCTTTCTTTCTTTCTTTCTTTCTTCTTTCTTTCTTTCCTTCTTTCTTTCTTTCTTTCTTTCTTTCTTTCTTTCTTTCTTTCTTTCTTTCTTTCTTTCTTTCTTTCTTTCTTTCTTTCTTTCTTTCTTTCCTTCCTTCTTTCTTTCTTTCTTTCCTTCTTCCTTCCTTTTGAAATATGGCTAATAAGGAAATATGTTTTGCATGACTTCACATACATAACCTATATCAAATTGCTTGCCTTCTCAAGGTGGGGGAGGAAGGGAGGGAGGGCATTTGGAATTCAAAATTTAAAAAAAACTAATGTTAAAATTGTTTTTACATATAATTGGGAAAATGTTTAAACATTTTTACATGCAATTGAGAAAAAATATTTTTAAAAAGATCATACAAGACAAATGTATGGGCACACGCTTTTAATCCTTGCTACTGGGGAAGGCTGGGGGATTGCTTGAATTTGGAAATTATGAGTTGTAGTTGGGCTAAAGCTGATCAGGTGTTCATACTAAGCTCAGCACTAATATGGTAAACCCCTGAGAGTGGGGAGCCACCAGGCTGCCTAAGGAGAGGTGACCTGGAATAAGTCAAAAACATATTGGGTCAAAGCTTCTATAATGGTCAACAGTGAAATGGAATTGTGAATGGCCTCCACACTGCCAGCCTTGGCAAGGAGGGAAGCATAGTCTTTAAGGGGAAAAAGATTGTTCAAGATTTCCTTGAGAGAGAAGAACCACAGAAATAACTTTGTCAGGTGATCTTCTGAATATCCATATGAAATGAGCCATGACATAGGAGACATGCTTGTCAAAAATGTTTGCCAGTGTCATGGCCTCAGATGACATTGTGCTGACTGCCTTGAGCTTTGAAAGGCTACAGGATCTCCTAAGTGAGATCCAGCAACATCCAGAAGACACCCAGATCTGCACTAAAGAAAAAAAAGGTAGATAAAGCATGCATATTTCCCAGATTATGACATACAATTAGACGGGCAGCTCAACTATTAATTTATTATTGCGTATATATCTTTGACAGTACTATAGATGGGCAATGAATTTAATAATTGAGGGCAAAATTATACAAATTGAGAATTAAATAAGAGAACAGACTGAATCTCATTTGGAAAATTGCAGTCAGAAATAGATCCCAAGTTGCTATATATGGCAGAAAAGTGGGAAATGAAATTATTTGGATTTAGAACAGCAAGTACTCCAGTTTGACTAGAGTGTAGAGTGTGTAAGGGGGAGTGACAAGGAATCATCTATGAAAGGTAGGTTGAAGTGAGATTGTGAGACTCGAAATATCAAGCAGAAGTGTTCGTATTTTATCCTAAAGGCGATGAGGGAGACCATTGAATCTTCTTGAGTTGAGGAATAGCATTGTCATATGTGTTAGCCTAGCCATATATGTTTCTGGCATGTTCCCTAGCTACATGTGTTCCCTCTGTATGTGCCCTTCCCAGGAAGACCCTGGTTACACGTGTTCTCTCTGGTATGCCCTCTCTCAATAATAATATGATAACTTGTGAGAGTATAACTCAAGTATATGAAGGAAATCTCTTACCCTTTTATTTGCTATGTTGTCTGATTAAATTTCTTGTTATGTCCTCTGACTGATTAAACACAAACACATTGATGGGGGCTCAAGAGCTATGGTTTTGTGGAACTGCTGACCCAGAGAGTAACTGGGAATTGTGGTAGCTTTTTTAGGGGATTCATATGCAAGAGAGTATTCCCCAGGAGCTATGTCTATATCTATACATTTACATGTTTTGTATTTTCATAAATACTTTTCAATCTCAGAGGATAATCTTGCCAATTTTAGAACTTTCCTGTCCTTAATTTTTAATGAAAGTTATATGAGTATAAATCTGTTACCATGTGCCTACCCTCTGTTGATGATCTCCAATTTATCCTGTCTATATCTTGTTTGTATATACTTGCTTGCATATTGTCTCCCTTATTAAACTGCAAGCTCCTTGAGAGCAGGGACTACCTTTTGCTTTTCTTTGTCTCCCCAGGGCTTAGCATAGTGCCTGAAGCATAGTAGGTGCTTAGTAAATGCTTGTTGATTAACTATGATCCTACTGTAACAAGATGGAAAAGGGCATGTAGGTGTCTGAACTAGAATCCCTAGGATCAGTGGTAGCAGTAGTAGAAGTGGGAAGCAGAAATAGGAATTCAGTGAATACTTGTGGCATGCCCATGAATCCTGAAAACTAAACTGGTTCAGGGACCTTGAAGGCCCAGGGAGCCATGCCTCAAGACATAAAATAGGCAAGATTTAAAATACAGTAAGAAATGAATCACAGGAACATCTGTGTAGAGATGGAAGGGACCTCAGACGTCATCTAGTTCAAAATTATCATTTTATAGATGAGCAAAATGAGGCCCAAAGGACTGAAGTCATATGTCCAAGGTCATGCAAGTAGTAAGTAGCTGAGGTTAGATTTACACCCAGATACTCTGAGTCAAATCCAGTGTGCTTTCTTCTGCACCCCATAATGTCATTTTTAGGGTCAAGGGCAAGGATGAGAGGAGCTGGGTTTTTTTTCTGGGAAAGAGAGGTCCTCTCTGAGAACTATGTGGTCAAGAACGAATCTTTAAAAGGAAAAGGAGCCCAACTATAATCTGAAGCAGGTCCTCTAGAGATCCTCCATTGTTGCCCCCAATGAAGTGTCCAGTCCACTGTTGGAGACATCTTTTCAACTTACCGTGATCTCTTTCTGTCTTTGTCTGTGTCTCTGTCTGTCTCTCTCCAATTTTGATGAGATTGCACCAAAAATATTAGGTGAAGAGGAAATGTGAGGTGCCATAATGACTTGGAGCTTAGGATATATTAAGCCACCTCTAAATTCAAGAATTCTTCTATATTTGCCATTGTTTTTCTTCTCTTGAAAGCCCCAAAATTAATTTGGCTTCTAAATTTGAGAGCTGGCTTCTAGATGCAAAGCAAATTTGTTGAGCCATAGCTGGAAGGAAGACAGAGAGAACTAATGATAATACTAATTTAGCATTTTGGTTAATGGAGATTTACTGAGCTTGGCCATATGTGTTAGAATTTGAATTTATCTGTAATATGGTTGTGTGGGATAGCAGATAATGGGTTGGATTTAGAATTAGGACTTTCCTGGATTCCTATTGCCTCTAGGATGATTTGTAGTAAAGGGGTGAAGGGAATAAACATATATGTATGTGTGTGTGTGTGTGTGTGTGTGTGTATTATGTATGCATATAGATATACACACACGTGTGTGTGTGTGTGTGTGTGTGTATATGTCCACACCCATACACATGTATCTATATCGATAGATGTGGGGTGCATTGCGCTAGGCACTTTGCAAATATCTCATTTGATTCTCATCACAGCTCTGTGAAGTTGGGGCTTTTATTATTCCCATTTTACAGTTGACGAAACTGTGGTCAATAGAGGTTAAGTGACTTGCCCAGGATTACACAGCTAGCAAGTGTCTGAGGCCGTATTTGAACTCAGGTCTTCTTGACTCCAGATCCAGTGCTCTACCTACTCCTACTATGCCACCTAGATGCCTCAAGCTACCTAACTGCCCATTATAACCTTTCATAATCTGACTCTAACTCACTCTTTTAGATTTACTATGGTCTACTTTCTGTTCTCCAAACTCAGCATTTAATCTCCTACTTTCCTGCTTAGACTGCCTCTCCTGCTTCTAATGCCCCTCTTCACTCCAGCTTCTTATAATCCCTGGTTCCTTTCAAGATTTGGCTTGGGTCTGCCTTCTTTTGTGCCCCTAGTTGTTAAATCTCTCTCTCTCTCTCTCTCTCTCTCTCTCTCTCTCTCTCTCTCTCTCTCTCTCTCTCCTTAAATAGTCATCTATATCCCTTTAAAAAAAACAAACATGTGTCTATACCCCAGTAGAATGTAAGCTCCTGATCTACTTTACTTTGTCTTTATAAACATTTGCTGGATTTGAATTGCTTAGGTCCTTTCACTAGTTCTGTGACCGTCGGTAAGTCTGGTCTGTAAGGTAATAACAATAATGACACCATCTGCTTTTTATGGTTATTGTGAGGAAAGTACTTTTTAAACTGTAAATCACTGACATGGGCCTGCTGAGAGGACAGGTGAGGCCTCAGAATGTACTGCCAAGCATACAGTTGTCACTGACCTTGTGTCATAGAATCTTCACTACCCTTTGGTATGTTCTACTCTTAGACTTCAGGCAGTTTTCAGCACAGCTCAGTGCATAAAACTTTCCTGACACGGGGGAATACAAACACAGACACTCAGGGGAAGTCATTCAGAAACACTTTACCCCTCAAACTGTGCTGCTCTTCGACATAGTAGCCTCACTGGTCTGTCTTGTTCCCGTGTCCAACAAAACCGAGGTTTAAGGGCCAGTTTAAGAACACTTGCCCCAAAGCCTGGGTTCTGTCTGCTTTTATAAGCTGTCTGTGCATAGTCTCATAATGATAGAGAGGCTAATACCCTGCTTAGGGCTTTTATCAGTAGTTCCTTCCTTCTTGATCCCAAAGAATAATTTTAGCCTGCTTGCCTATCCGTATTCACTGTTTATGATTACCTGGGTTGCATAGAAGGAGTAGGTGTGAGAGGTGGGCCAGAAGTCACTGGAACCTGCAAGAATTTATGTGTCAAAACCAGGTAAACAAATGTCATCTTAAAGTCGAGGGGCCTCCGGTTTCTTATCTACAAACAACGGTTCTACATCTGTTCCCATTTTTAGATCAGTGTTTTGCAACCAGGCTTGGATACCCATTCCCATGGATAAAACTTACTGGGCATACTTTTTCCTCATAGGAGAAACTACTGACCTGGGAACAGATACAGGAGCAAAGTTGAGAAATGAGGTGAAACCATTGGCTAGACTAGTACCTGAGCCTAGACATTTGAACACTTTCTTGCAACGGGATATAGTGGCTAAACTCTTGAAGACAGAATATGATGGTTCAAATTCTGCCTTAGACAATATGTGACTTTGAAGGTATTACTTAATTTCTCAGAGCATCAGAGGGGAGGGAGGAAAAGATGGGTAGTATGATGTGGTACAGAGGTGTCAAACATGGGGCCCACAGCACTCCTGAGTACAGCCCGAAGCAGATTAAAATGTAGTTGGGAAATATTTGGTAAAATATTGTTAACACAATAAAGCATAGATAATATTAATATGTGGTTTTCTGTGTAAATATGTAGCCCACAGGGATCCTTATGTACAGTTTGGTGACATATCTATTTGAGTTTGACACCACTGGCATGGTAGATAAGAGACTACCTAGAGGTCCTGGGGGTCAGGAAGAGTCAGGTTCTGCCCCTATTACATACTGGTTGTGTGACCCTGAGCAAGTCACTTCTTTTTGCACTGAGAATTGCCTATACTGATGAAGTCGTAAATCCTTGATTTTTTAAAAATTTTTATTTCTTTAGGCAATTGGGGTTAAGTGACTTGCCTAGGGTCACACAGCTAGTTAAGTGTTTGGTCTGAGGCCACATTTGAACTCAGGTACTCCTGACTCAGGGCCAGTGCTCTATCCACTTTACTACCTAGCTGCCCCTAAAGAAAGACTTGATTATTTTTTTTAATTTTTATTTCTTTTGAAGTCATAAATCCTGACCAAGAAGAAAAAAAAAGTGTTGGGGTAAATACTATTACTTAATATTAACTAACTCTCAGTGTGGTTGTAAGAAAAAATGCTTTGCAAACCTTGAAAAGCTATACAAGTAAGAATTATTATTCCTTGTCAAAAAGTACAACATGTAAGCCAGGTAACAAATGAAAGTCATTGGTTACAGTTTCAAATATTAACAATTTAATATACCAAATTTGCCTCATTGTTCTCCATGGCCTCCTTGAAGGAAGTCTACTTTCTAATTTTCCCAAACAAAAGGAGTTGAGTCCGTATTTGTTCCTGGATGATTCACAGGCCCAAGATTCAGCTGTACAAGTCTAGTCTGTAAATTCTGTTTCCATTAGATTGTAAGCTCTTTGAGAGCAAGAACTATCTTTTGCCTGTTTTTGTATCACCAGCACTTAGCACAGTGCCTGACACACAGGAAGTGTTTAATAAATGCTATTGATTAGTTATTGGTGCCATCAAAGGAGTACCATTCAGGTACATGGAAAACTTGGGTTTCACTAATTAGTTACACCAATTGTCATGGGCAAGTCAATTCACCTTCTTGGGGTGCATTCAGTTTCCTTATGCACAAGGACCATAATACTTGCACTGCTCCCTTCTCCATAAGGAAAGCAGAGGATAAATGTTAACATACTGTCTTTTTAAGAAGGGAGTCAGTGCTAGCCACAAGCACAAAGAGTGAGTAGAACTTTCTTCTTACTTGGGTGTTATTATTCACTTATGCCACTCTTACAATAGTGCTCAAGAGGAGCTAGATGGAGCATGTATGTGAGAGTTAACACCATTCTAGTACTTTGTGTTGCAATTTCCAGGCTGCTGTGGTGAGTTCCATAAAGGGTAATGACTAAAGTGGGTGCAGATACAGAACTATTGATAAGCCTGAGGAATAATTAACTCCTGCTATTAATATTATGTCTGGGGTTGGTATAGAGACCAGGATCCCTGTAATTTGAACTATAACATTGTTCACTTTGGTCCTTAATGATTGTTTAGAAAGTCTGACAGATGGTCTGCATCATATTTCAACAAAGCAATATTATAATTTTTCAGCCTCACCCATTTAATGTAGTAGAATAAAGGAGGTTGCATGGAATTAGGGCACTTTAGTAGATTAAGTATGTAGGGCATTTACTTATACATTGGGAAATACAGTGTAGACTTCCATCATGGTTAGAAAGACATAACAATTTAGATGGGGGGGGAAGGTGGGGAGAAGGAAGGACTGAAAATCTCTGTTTAAATTTTTAAAAGAAAAAATGGTAGAGGTCTGGTAGTGTCCTGTAGTGGCAAGAATGTTGACTGTGGAGTTAGAAGACCTTTATTCAAATCCTAGTTCTGCTGCTTGCTACCTGTAACGTCAAATACGTAACTTCAAATACATAACTTCTCCTCTCTAAGTCTCTGTTTTCCCATCTCATTTTATAAATGAATTGGTTGGTCTAGATCTCTTTTACTCTGGATTCCTTGATCCTCTTTAGATCCAAGTTCTCTCTACCACCTTATTATTTGAATTCCACACTTAGTATCCTTCAGAGATGATGTGAGGTAGGAAAATTAAGACAGAGGCCCTGGTAGTCTCCAAGGATGTCCTTCAGGGTCTGGGGAGAAATGGAGGAATAGGACAGTGTAATGCAATGGAAAAAGCACTGAATTTGGAGCCGGTGGTTCGAAGTGATCTTATGCAAGTCATAACCTATCTGGGGCTGTTTCCCCATCTGCTGAGAATTCTGTGGGATGGATTCTCTTGCTTGGGGTCTCAGTGCTCCCATCTAAGTGTCGAGATAAGAAAACAAATTTCACTAAGGAAGAAAGGTGGCTTTCCACTAACCAAGCCATAAAGCAGATGGGTAGTTCCTCTGAGGCCGCAGTGAAGAAGCAATAACTGGTTTGGACTGTACATGGTGTGCATCTGTAGGTGTGAAGAGGCCAGTTATTTCAGGGATGTGGACCGAGCTTTTAGCTTCCCTGCCCCCTCCTTTCGGGCTGACCACGGTTTTTAGAGGCCTCAGGGCAGGAGTTGGGGTGGGGATGGGTTAGGTTAGGTTAGGGAATGAACAGACAATAGTTCTTGGTTATTGTTATCTTCTAATTTACCCCTTCCCCCAACCGAGAGGAGGAAGGCCATAGCTTCCTGGCACCCACAGGGCTGGTACTTGGGAAAGGGAGGGGGGAGGTGGCAAGATTGGTGCCAGCTGACGAGCGCAGCTGAGTGCAGCCCTTGGGGCCGGATGATCCACTGACTTCCTTCCCCATGGATGCGCGAGGGGTCGCGGTGGGAGGATGGGAGTAAACTAGGCGGCATTGTCAGGGAAGTTTAGGACTGGTTTGTTTTGTTTTGCTAAACCCGAGGTGGCCCCCCCAAAGCAGGTGGCTCTACGCTTCCTAAGAGGCTCCCGAAAGGAAAGAGACTGGGAGCGAGGGGGTCTCAGGGAGGCGGAGGAGGTCCAGGCAGACTGCAGAGGGGCTGGCGGGGCGGGGCGGGTTGTGCCAGGGGACTGGGGCGCCCGGCAGGTGCTCGGGGCGGAGATGAAGTAGGAGAGAGGAGAAAGCGAGAAGGGAGGGGTACTGCGGGGGAGCCGCGGCATCTGACTGGGGGTGGGGGGAAAGAGGCAGCGGCAGGCGCCTTGCCTGAACACTAGTACGTGTGTGGCGGGGGCGAGGGCGAGGGGGGTGTCTCCGTGCGTGCGTATCTGTGTCCCCACACGCCTGAGGCTGTCTCCGGAAAGATGGTCAGGGCGCCTCTTAGCCCAGGAGGGAAAGTTGGGATGACCGGGAACGACTGCGGAAGGCTCGGGGGAGAACCGCAGTGAGACAGAATTGACAGACAGAATTGACAGACAGACGGACTGGCAGCCAGGCAGGACAGGGGGTGGCTCCGCGGGGGAGAGGGGGGCCGCTGCCACCCGCTGGTGGCTAGCCACAAAGTGACTGCGCCGGGCGCAGCCGAGGCAGCGGCAGAGGCGGCAGCATCCTCGGCGGCGGCGCCCGCTTCATCTCTCTCCGCTGCAGGTGGTGGCCACGACTCCTTCCTCCCCTCGCCCTGGGATCTGCTTTGCCTTCGTCAGAGACCGAAGACGGGAGGTGGGGTTGAGAGGGCGGAGCGGGGCGCGGTGGTGCCTGGTGGCCCCCCAGCCGCTGCTGGCCAGAGGAGGAGGAGGAGGAGGAGGAGGAGGAAGAGAGGCGGGAGGTAGAGGGATGGGCTGCGCTCCCAGCATCCACGTTTCGCAGAGCGGCGTGATCTACTGCCGAGACTCGGACGAGTCCAATTCCCCTCACCAGACCACTACCCTGTCGCAGGGGACGGCGACCACCTTACACGGCCTCTTCATCAAGACCGACGCCGCCGACGCCATCCCTTCGGTGCTAGCCTACCAGAGCCGCCAGGCCGGGGCCCCGAGCACTCGCCGGGAGCGGAGGGAGCTGGGGAGCGGCAGCAGCAGCAGCGCGGGCACCGCATCCTCTGCCCCGACCACCTGCAGGGTGCGCACCCATTACTGCTGCAGCAGCGCCGAGGCCGAGACCCAGACCAGCTACACCAGCGTCAAGGTAAATGTCCAGGTCCCTGGGAGCCGGAGGGGAGGGAGGCACCTTCGGGTGACCGTCAGGGCTCTCTCCGCCACCCCGACCCCTATCCATGCAGCAGGAGCTCCTAGAGTTAAAAAGGGAGTCATCCAGAGTCGAGGGGTCAGACTACTGGTTTGGGTTGAGTAGAAGTTAAGGATGCAGGCACAAGGGAGGCGAAACCAGCAAGCTCTTCACTTTTCATCGAGGGGATGAGGTGGGGGGGGTGTGGGTGGGTGGGTGGAGAAAGAATAAGGTCTAGGGTCCCATGGAGTTTGGACAGAAAAAAAAAAGACTGGGGTAGGTGGGTGTTCTCCTTAAGCTCATTCATGATGTGGATGTGTATGTTGGTAGGGACGGCTGGAGGAGGGAGCCCTGGGAGAAGGAGGTGGGCAGGCTCCGCCTTCATTGAGGGAAAGGGGCAGAAGACTATGGCTCTGTTTATTCAGAAGAGGACAAGGGATTGGTGTCATTGAGAGGAATTCAGCGCAATCTGAGTGAATGAGGGCGAAGCCGCCCCAATTGCTTGAAGCTTATACCGTGGTTTTTCTATTCCTTGTAAATGAGTAAGATGGAGGTAGTGTACCAGAATGTGGTTTGTGTCCCATATTGATGAGCTTATCTCTTGGGGAAGAGCACACACAGTGCTGCAGCTTCAATTGCAGGGAGAGAGAGAGAGAGAGAGAGAGAGAGAGAGAGAAGAGAGAGAGAGAGAGAGAGAGAGAGAGAGAGAGAGAGAGAGAGAGAGAGAGAGAGAGAGAGAGGATTTGTGAATGAATGTAGGTGTTTATATAGTGGTCTGGGGAGAAATGTGGGAAAGGGAGCCGGGGTAGTATCAGAGTGGAAGCTTGAATGATTTTGTTTGGTGTCTTCCATTAGCCCCTTCCTATTTATTGCTTGGATTCTGGAAATTAGATGCTGAGGACCTGGCCAAATAGGGCCTGTTTCCCATGATCAGTTAATACTTGGACCATATGGAGGTGATATGGTGTGCAGTCAGTTGAGTGTGTCTGGGATACTGCTTTACAGAGAAGACATAAAAATCGAGATCCTGACTACTTGAGGATTCAAGGGAGGGTTTTTCTTTTTCTAAGAAGTGAAAGACGTTGAAGGTTTAAAACAGCTCCTGGCTCAAGGGTAGCCTAAAGCCGCTGCTTGCTGCCAGTACAGCTAACATCATTTCCTATTATTATAGGAGAAAAGTGACTTACTATTTTTTAACAGTGTTCTACTGTATTCTTTTAAAGAACTTGAGAACATATGAAGGTCAGCTTGAATTGTGTAGATCTAGGCATTGTAGGATTTTGTTTTCCTTCAATAAACAAGAATGATGATGGCATATTACAATAGGTAGAACGAAAAATAATTTTCCTATCTCTAGGGAACCCTTCACATTAATGGCAATTTTTGCATTTTTAGTAAGAAGTACATGACCTGTTCCAGTGTATCTTAAGACTTCTGGCAAAGGCACAGTTGTATATTCAAGTAGTCAGGAAAGTAGTCCAAACAATTGGCCTAGTATGAGGACTTATAGCTTGTTCACTTCAATGGCCTAAGTCATCAGCTCTTCCCTAGAGGGTGTGGGGAAAAGGCCAAATGAAGCTCGGAAATTTCAGAAATAAATCTAGTGTATTTTTGTAGAAATAATATTTCATTTTGTAATAAAAAGTCTGTCATTGATTTGTAGTTGTTATGAATAGTTTGAAAATTTTTCATTCTACATATTCCTATTGAAAGTTAGAGTAGCATGCCCAGGGAAAAGATATCTGGGTATGAGGTGACATAATTAAACTTTGTTGCAGAGTCATGTTACCAAATGTTATACTTCTACACATCACAGAGGTAATGCAAAAGTTTCCTGGTGTCAAATCACAACCATTTGTGCAATAATCCTGTTATTGGAAAGATATTCTTAAAGCATTGTCAAAAAGAAAAAAAGAACTACCCATTCATATGGATAGATAGATTTATAATTTATAGCAGCATTATTTGTAATTGTCTCAAACTGGAAATAAGCTAATTGTCCAAGAGTTGTATGTGTTGTTGTTGAGTAAATTGTGATATAGCAATATAATAGAGCAGCCCAGTAATGCAATTAAGATAGAGATTTTTTCCTATTATAATTGGATATATGATCTCATTAGTATGAATACTGCCTTTATTGTTTTGTTTAGAAACCTATCTGTGCAACTTCAATTGATAAATGCAAGGAATGCACTGAAATTTGAGGAATCTTTCTTTTCTTTTTCTTTTTCTTTTTCTTTTGGGTGAGTTAATTGGGGGTAAGTGACTTGCCCAGAGTCACACAGCTAATGAGTGTTATGTGTCTGAGGTCACATTTGAACTCAGGTCCTCCTGACTCCAGGGGTGGTGTTCTATCCACTGTGCCACCTAGCTACCTCAGAAATTTGGAAAGACATAAAATAATATAAAGTAGAGGAGCAGTATACATACCAACTACAACTGCATCAAAAGACATGTAACTCACATATAAGGATGACTGAAGATAGGAAATGGAAGAGTAGCTCAAAAATTGTTAGAAGTAACTTGAAGTTACAACATTATTTAGTTAACCCATATAAGTACATTAGTGCCCTTGAAATGTTGTGTAACAGTATATTTCCATGCATACCTTAAACATTCTTAAGCATTTCATGATTCACATTATCGATTATTTGGGATGAGGTGAGACAGACAATTTTTTTAAATTATCATCTTTAAGTATCATGGGGATCAGAGGTTTAGAGCTGGAAGGGACTCTAGAGATTTATTTAACCCAACCTCCTCATTTTACCAATGAGGAAATTGAGGCCCAGAGATGTTCAGACCCTGATCCATGGTCACACAGGTAATAAGTAATAGAGTTAGGATTTGAATATAGGTCATTTGGTTCCCAAACCGGCATGTTTTCCAGCACAGTAAAGTTCTTTCCAATTTAAAAATTGTCAAAGTGGGAAGGTACATAGGTCAAGCCTTTATGATATGGTACAATGACTGTGTTGATGAGCTGGTATCGTTTTTCTGTCTTTCTATATTAATTATAAACCATCCCCTTATTATCCACTTGGTCGCTCTTATTCCCTAGTCTTCAAAAGTATGTGCTTATTCCCTTTCTTCTTTTCATACAAGATCATCTCATTAAAGCTTTTAGAATCATGAGACATTCTGATGTCAAAAAGTAAGGCAAAGCAAACCACTTCTGAATATCTCGTTTGCTAAAAAAAAAATAGATTCTACACATTAATAATTCATGTGCAGTACAGTGATATCACTGGGGTTTCCACTTCTGGTATGAAATACGTTTTTCACTTTACTATTGCTGTAATGCTACATTTTCCCAGCAATTTGATTTTTTTCTTAAAAAAAATATTACTCAGACAGGAGAATCCCACAGAATGCTCACTCCTGGGAATGTGCCAGTACTCCAATTTAGTAATTTCTGTTCAGAAATTCCCAGAGGGAGGGTGTAGCTCACCCTGTAAAGAAGCTGTGATTCTTTTGAGTTTTATTACTTTCTTGCTTTAGCTGTTAATGAAACCCTGTAGTATAGGCATATTTTAAAAAAACACAGTCAGCTCATGATTATCTAAACAAGGATTAACCATGGTGGAACATATTCAGATTTATACTCAGCAAATGGTTTCCCTCTGTCACATAGAAGGTTTGAGGGCCACCTGTCTCCATGTGTGCTCAGAGAGCACAAATTATATTTAATAAGAAAAAAAACAAAATTAGGATGTTAAATCACCTACAAAAGAAAGTGTATAATGCATTTTGAATATAAATGACTTGTGGATGATTTATTAATTAATTCAGCAAGTACATATTAAATACCTAGTTTGTGCATTCTGCTAGGCACTCAGGGTGATATAAAAATAAATGGCATAATCCTTGCCCTCTTGGAGGTTACAACCTAGTAGGAGTATCGTGACATATACAAATTGAGAGATGGCACAAGGAAGGCAAAAATTGTTACCAATAGTTCATTCAGCCTCTAGGTTTTCTACTGATCAGATATGAGCACAAAGCAGGACCTGTGGGCTGGCTTTCCCTGCTGTTTTATGATTACTGTGATACTTCAGTTGTAGGCTTGATTATTCTTAAAGGAAGGAGGAAGAAGGAAGGAGGAGGACAGAGGGACAGGAGGAAGGAAAGAGGAGAAGAAGAGAGAGGTGGGGGAATGAGAGAGAGAAGGACAGAAAGAGAAGAGAAGAAAGGGAGAGAGAAAAGAAAGAAAGCAAGAAGATGAAGAAGAAAAAAGGGGGAGGGGAAGGAGAGAGAGAGAGAGAGGAAGAAGAAGGAGGAGAAGAGAGGAAGAGGAGAGAGAAGAGGGAGAGGAGAGGGAAAGGAAAGGAGAGAAGAAGAGGGGAGAGGAGAGGAGAAAAAAGGAGAGAAGAGGAGCAGAGGGGAGAGGAGAGAGGAGAGGAAAAGGACATGTGTGAGCCAGGTGAGACCTCTTCCTGGTGCACTTTGGATCAGCTGTTTGGGTCTGGTATTCCTGAATGCTGTTCCATGTAGCCTTGTGTTGTTTGTCTCAGGGGGTGATTTGTACCCTAGGTCACATTGCTTAGTCGTCTGAATTCTTGGGCGCAGAGAACACTGAAGGGTTTGGCCATGCTGAATTTGAGCCACAAGGTTTGTGACAGCTGCAACACCTTCTGAGTCATCCCTTACTTTTGTCGGGGGAGGGGATGGTGAGGAGGGAGGGGAGCCTGTGTCAGAAGTCACAGGACCCTGACAGATGTACCTTCACCCTGACCTCTTGCTTTTCAGGGGGGTTACATCATCCTAAGAGGCATGTCTATACCGTTTCCTACACTGTCCTGTATTGAGGTTTCCGTTTGTTATTGTCCTCTGTTTGACTGCCACTTTCCAGCATGCTTTCCCTTGACTACTGCTCTTTCTGCTGCCATAGAAAACAGATCTTGGAAGTGCCTGATGTTATTTGCCTTATTGTGTTTGAGGAGTGCTTCCCCATCTGTTGTGCTTGCTGTGCCCCGAAATTCTGTTCCTCTTCTCTGAAAGTGCTCTGCCTTCACTGTTCCCACCCAAATCACCTCATCATGTTTTGGAGCTCCTGATTGCCACAGCTCCTCCGAGTTGATTTCTGCCAGACGCAATCCTAGATCCTAAGATCTAGAATCTCAGAGGCCACCTTGTCCTATCTGTACCTGTACAAGAACACTTTCTACAACCTATCCAAGTGGACATCCCAACCTTTGGGGCATCAAATTGGTGCTAGTTGGCTCACTGAATAGAGTGCTGGCTGGGCCCGGAGTCAGGAAAACCTGAATTCATATTGGGCCTCAGACATTTGATAGATGTATGACCCTGGGGGAGTCACTTAAACTCTCAATGCTTCAGTTTCTCAATCTGTAAAATAGGGATGATAGTAGCATCTTCTCTCAGGGTTTTTTTGAGGATCAAATGAGATAATGTTTATAAAACACAAGCACAGTGCCTGGCACATAGTAGGTACGACACCAATGTATTGTTATTGTGTTGTTATTATTAATCAGATTAATGAAGACATTATTTTCTTCAGTAGCCCAATACGCTTTTGGAGAGCTGTCATTTTTAGGAAGTATTTCCTAATTCTGCCTTTCTACAATTTTCACCCATTTGCTCTTTGATGCCAAGTAGAACATAGCGCAGCTTCTTCATGATAGCCTTCAAATACTCAAAGATTGCTATTATGTTTTCTCTTATTAAGTCTTCTCTTCCCTAGACTCGTCTTCCTCAGTTCTTCTAATTGATCTTCTTGTAGCATGACTGTGAGAGACCCTTCACTATCCTTTTTGCCTTTCCCTGGATGCTTATCAGTACCCTTCCTCATTGTGACATGCAGAGCTGAGCATGATACTGTAGATAATGCTCTGACCAAGACACGGTACAATGACACCATCACCTTACTGGTCACGGACACTCTGCATCTTTTAATGCAGCCAATATCATATCATTATCACCATTTGATAGATGGCAGCCCCAAGGAATTTAAGGAATATGCCCCAAGTCTCTATGAGTAGTAGAACAGGAACAAGAATCGAGGTCTCCTTATTTCCAGTTCAGTGCTTTTCCTGCTTTACTGTAATTTCTCCCGTTCCTTCCTTACCCTCCATCACTGACTGTCATCTGTTCCCATGACCCTGGAGAACGATATATGAAGGGTACCCTAGCCCAACTGAATTTTAGGCAACAGATGCTTTTTATCCCTTGAACTCTCTAGTAGGTTATTAGTGCTCTGGTGCTTTGAAATCCAGATGCTATCTGGTCCAGTCTGCCTTATGCATGAATTATCATGATGACATCATTCAGCTTCTACTCAAACACTTCTAGGGATGGGGAGCTCATTACTTTGCAAGGTAACTACTCCATTTTTCAACTTTTAGAGACTTCTTATTTTCATTGATCTAAACCTTTGGTCCCAATAACTCCACTCATGCAAATCACAACACATACTTTTGACTAGGCTGTTTCATGGGTTGTTCTGGCCAAAACAAAACAAAACAAAAAAACTCCACAAGCTATTATTAGGCAGCTTTCTCATGACGAGTCTTTCCAGATTTAGCTTTGCCAGATGTATGGTCCATCTTCACTGTTATTCTCAGCTTGGTGAGACCTGCTGGAACTTGTGTTCTGATGGAATAGTCTTTGAAAACCTAGGATCATCTCTACCCTTCCATGAGGCATCCAAGTTGTACTTTAGTGGAGTAATTTGTCAGCGTCCTACTTATAATGTGGAGTCCAAAGCTGAACACAGCCCTCTAGATGAGATGAAGCCACTTCAGTGTACAGTGGGACTGTCACCTCCTTTATTCTGAACACTTTCTTTGTGCAAAGTATGATAACATGTTAACTCCTTTGGTACCCATGCCACCATCCACTGCTGGCTAATATTGATCTTGAAGTCAGTTAACACCAACCCCCACCACCCAAGTCATTTTTCAGAAGAACTACCTTTAAGCCAGTTTTCCTTACTATACAATAAGTGAATAGTTATTTTCTGAACCTAAGTACAAGGCTTCACATTTAAAATTAAATGTTAATTCAAAATTAAATTAACTGAATGCATTGAAATATGTTCAAAGTATTAAATAAGCGTTGAAAAACTATAGTGCTCCCTGTTGAATTTCATTTTATTGGTTTTGTCCATTTAAAAAAATCAGCCAGTGCACATTTTTTTTTTTTGGTGAGGCAGTTGGGGTTAAGTGACTTGCCTAGGGTCACAAAACTAGTAAGCATATTTTTTAAAAAGCGCTGACTGGGCGCAGCCTTTTAAAATCTTGATTCTTTCATCCACCATATTCAATGGTCTACCATAAAATGGGTGACTATTTATTAAGTGACTACTTTGTACCAAAGCTTGGTGGAAAGTTTGAAAGTTGAATGGCCTTCCCTGCTCAGAACTTTCCAAGGGGGAGAGTATGTAGATAGAAGGTGAGAGTAGTAAGTCCTGTGAGAGGGCACATCTATAGGGAGGGAAGAAGAAAGAGAAAGAAGGGGACCCAGAAAAGGAAACTTAAAAGCATTGATTAGAAAGCTAAGAAAAGAAACAGGAAAATGCAATGGAATGGAAACCAAGAGAGGAGAGTTTCAAGGATATAGTGAGTGGTTGGTAGAATTGAATGTTCCAAGGAAGTTATGGAGAGAAGTCATTGTTTTTGGTAATTATGTCATTGGCGACCTTCAGGAGTATAGTTTCGGTGGAATTGTGGTGATGCTTGGGAGAGAACTTTTACTTTTTTGATGATCAATTTCTCTTACATTTATAGAAAATGAATTTACTGGCCATTACTTTATCACTTGGGATCATGTTTAGGAAGCCAGCACTTTCAGTGATCCCATGCTGCTTGTTTGTGCCAAAGCCTATCTTTTTTTAAGATGTATATTCCCCCAGTGATGCTTTATGGCTGTGAGTCATGGAATACCATCAGTTCAGAAGAATTACGTTTGCAGGTGAGTCAAAGGGCAGTGGAGAGATGCACAGTGAATGGAAGTAGATTGTAGCGTATTATCCATGATGAGTTGCATGCAGCAAGTGACATAAAAGACAGTGCATATGACCAGAAAGGAAGGTGGGGCAGTTATACAGTGAAAGTAAGGGATAACAGACGGAAATCAAGAGTGTTGCAGCAGTACCCTTGGAACAGTAAAAGAATCTGAGGAAGACCTTTAACATACTGAATGGGTCCTCTAGGGAGGATTTATGGAAAAGCATGGACAAGAAAGACACAGGATGAAAATCTGTATCAGCATAGGGGGTGAATTCATCTATCTGATTTAACTTGACAATATCTGTTTAAAGGCACTGGCGTTAACATATTGCTCAGTGATGAAATTGAGTTAACACTGAAGGTCAGTTTGAAGAATCACTAAATATATTATAATTTGTACTTCCTTTTCAAAACAGCATTATGAGGTAGGTCAATCAATATCTGTCTTGTATTCAGCATTTCTTTTTTTTTGTTGTTTAAGTTTTATTGATGTGGGGTTTTTTTCGTTACAACCATTTATAAATTACTCCCACCCTTTGAGGTCTCTTGTAACAAAGTAAAACAATTAGGTAAAATTAATAATGTAATGACTTCATCTGAAAGTGCATGCAACATTTCACATCTTTAGCATCCCATCTATATTTTAAAAAGTGAATAATCTATTTTCTTTCCTTCCCACTCACCCTTGAATTCCACTGGGGGAAAAAAAAGAAAAAAACACATATTTCTTGTAACAAATATGGATAGTCAAGCAAAACAAAATCCCCAGTGGCTGTATACCAAAATATATGTTTCATCCTGTAACCTAAATGACTCTCTTTCTGTAATGGGTAGTATGTTTCATCATCTGTCCTTTGGAATCATGAATGGGTATTATATTGTTCAAAGTTCTTATAGCTTTCAAAGTTGTTTGTTTTTTACAGTATCGTTCTGTGTAACTTGTTCTCCTGGTTTCTGCTTGTTTAATTCTTCATCAGTTTATAAAAGTCTTTAAAATTGTTCAATTTTATAACATTTATGTTGTAGAATAAATATTTGTAATTTCATTAGTGTGGGCATTCTTTCTGTCTGTGCAGATGGTACCTTAAATTTCCATGGCCCTCAAAACCTTATCTCCATTGAGCCCCTTTAGACCTAATTAGGCCTATCTTTGGATGGCACTTACTAAATGCTTCTAGATTGGCATGAGCTTGTGCTTTTTTACCATAGCCTTTGAAAACCCAAAGATAACATTTGCAGCAAGGTGAGAGTAGTGGCAAAGGACTTCATTGGTGAGGATTGGTGTCACTTGCCATTTTTATATGGGAGGAAATTGAGTTAAATGACTCAGGCAAAGGGAATGGAAAGGCCAGGATTTTTGAGAGTTCTATAATTTTTAGTCTGTTGCCTAGTTCAGGACAGGATTTTTCCTCCTTGAAAAATTACTTTGAGAGAGAAAGTGTTAGCAAAATTTTTCTTGTGAGGGATTAAAGGGTTCTCCATATTTTCGCAGCATAGGTATATAACTAGGATCTGAGGATTAACCGCCCACTATAGCATCTGGTTTCCCTCAATGTCAGAATCTGCCTAGACTGTCTTTAATTTTGGCTCTACACTATCTGGTCTAACTATTTTAATCTATTTACCATCTCCCTAATGTAATCTCATTTTAATTCACTTGAATGCTTGAGTACAATGGCCAGAGGCCATTGACCCCTGGTACTGACTTGCCCTTAAGATGGAAAAGTGGCTGAGAGAATTTGTTTTCAGATATGGAGCATCCCCTGGCCTTGTCTTGTCTTTGTGGCCTCTCCCCTTCGAGTACAGCCGTACTAGCTCCTGTGTATAGGCAGCATGGGCTAGCAGCATACATACAAGGGTGTAGACATCATGAGTCCCTGATGCTGCTTCCCAAAGGAGGGTGATCAAGAGCCCATAAACCACAGCCATGAAAGAATGTACCTCCAGGTCTTAGTTGATGGGTCGAAACTGCCCATCTATGCCTATCTGACTTCTTAATTTTACTTTATTTTATAAATATACAGCACATACCATTTGTTCCTTGCTTTCACCCTCTTTCATTTCTGCAACTCTTTCCATCTTGCTACCTTGACTTTGAATTGGACCCAATCCAGAGAGAAGCATATGAAAGTCTTTCAGACTGAGGCAGAAGTTGTCTCAAATTTCAAGATCTCTTTGTTCTGTCTGTTCTGTGTGTGTTCTGATGATTTACCTTGACCTCTGGAAGCTGTCTTTTCCCTGGAATCTAAAAGCTTGTCTGATTTCTGACCCATTTGTTATCTTTCCTAAACCAGTGGTACTTGACTCCTGACTGCTTATAAGTATTCCTCAGATCTAATTCACTCCTATGCATGTTCCCCATATCCTTTTCCCCTAACATGTCAATATTCTCCTCTCTCCCTGCAATCTGCCGATACCCACACGTAAGTATACCCTGAAAATAACAGTGATTATATGGTGCGCTCAGATTTATGTGTTAGGTTTTGGGGGAAATGGCCTATGACTATTTTGTTGCTGATGCTAAGGTATGTTAGATAATTTAGAGGTTTGCATCAGTCTGTCTTTAAGCTGGTTACCACCACTAGTTGCTCCTCTTTGTCATGCTCCTGTCTCTGTTGTGTCTGGGGACTCCTAGTAGTCAGAGCTGGGGAAGGAAGGAAGGACATCTTACTGGCTACCCCATTTCTTTTAGGGATTCCACTACTAACATTATCCTTTCCCGTCACTCCACTGATATAAAGTCTTTGGGGGAAAAGTAAAAAAAAAAAGATAAACAAAAAACTTTGTTCATACAAAATTTGGGAAACTCTGACTGATTTGTTAAATTTACCTTAATTGAAACTTCCCTACATGAAAAATTTTTTCTTCTCTAGTCTTATAGTAAAATATTACTATTTTTTTCTTTTAAAAATTCTGTATTTATTCAACTCAGGTAGCATTTATTTTACTTTATTGTAGCTTTATTGTTGACATACAGAATAAGTGGCCAAATCACAATTCAGACCCAGGTTTCCTGATGTCAAATCTAGCTGTCTTCTCACTCTACCATGGCAGATAGGAGATTTGAACCTGGGTCTCCTGACCCTTGTTCTGAAACTCCTTTTACTTACTCTATAAGGTCATCTCTGCGGTAGAATTTTGATGTTCCACTCTCTGCTATCAGTGCAGTGTTCTGTTCTGCCTCAGAGACATTTTTAAAAGTGTTCTGGAATTTAGCCTTTATAAATAAAGTGGTTTTGTATATGGGTGGTGGTGGGACAACAACATTTTCTTAAAACAGGACGTAGCAAGATTCTTGGAGAAGTAGAATAGTGGAGTAGATGGTCAGGAACACTTAGGTTCAAATTCTACCACAGACACTTAACTACCTACGTGATGCTGTACAAGTCACTTCCCTCTATGACTTCAGTTTTCTCATCTGTAAAATGAGGTGGTTGGACTCCATGGCCTCTAAGGTCCCTTCCAATTCTAAATCTATGACCCAGTGAAAGGTAGGGATGTTTAATCTGTTTATTAATTTATTTTGCCATCTAGTTCTACAGAGGAACAATATCTCTACACCAGCCAGCAGGCTATTTTTCATACTAAGCAAAAATACACTAAAATACATGGGGTAAATGATCTCATAGAGGCTTTCAGAGTTGATAAGCAAGGAGAGGCCAAGAATGCAGGGGCCCCCTAAGTTTAGCTGGTAGCAATCAGGCAGAGACATTAATATTATAGCAATGACTGGCATCCCAAATGAAGAGCAAAGGGACGTATTCAGTGTTGTGCCTCCACCCCCCACCCCTCATAACTTCCTACCCTTAGCATCTGTACTTCAGCCTTTATCTGTAATAATATATCTGTAATAATATTGAGTGAAGAACTCAAAAAATACTGGCAGTTTTGTCTATATTACATTATCTTCATTCTATGTATAAGGAAATCTAGATGGCTTGGTAACATCATATTTCTGATCTGGATATTTAAGAAATGCCAAGATTTTAACTTTGCAAATATATACTAAAATCCAAATCAGTTTATTTGGCTAATACACTCCGTGTTGTTCTCTTGTGGATCACTTGTTTTTGTGGTATTAGTCTGCCCTTGAAGTTTTGGCTTTCTCTTAGCACATTAAGAATATGTAGACTTAAAACCACTTTGAACTTTGTTATGCTTTTGTGCTGTTGTGTAGTAGGTCTTATCAATTGTAGTGTATTATTAGAAAAATGTTATACTTTAAAGATAAGAACTTATTTTCTCGTAGTGAAAAATGTCATCATACATTCCATAGGAGCTTGTTATTTGTGTGAGTCATAAGCCTGAGAAGACATGGACTTTTAGAAGTTTTAGACAGCCAAAATCAGGAAAGTCTCTTAATTAGTCCATTATATAGAGTAAAATATAAAACTATGTAACCACCTCTGAAATAAAGAACTTTAAAGAATGGGAAAGCATCCAGTATCTAGTAGGTGAGTGGTCAACAAATATAAATAGTTTTACAAAGAAGCATATTATTGTTACATTTAAAAAATTCAAAACTTAACAAATACCCCCCAAATAATCACTTCCATGTACATTATAGAACAGGAGAGGATTGTATGTGAAACTGTTACTCTGTATGATGTAGAGCTTGCTTTTCTTTTTTTAAGTGTACAATAAATTCAACATGTAACTTTACTCTTAAAAATCCATTTATTTATTTATTTATTTATTTATTTATCATTTTCAACATTCACTTCCATAAGATTTTGAGTTTTAAATTTTCTCCCCCTCACTCTCCTTCCCCTCCCGAAGAAGGCGTGCAATCTGATATAGACTGTACTTCTACATTCATATTAAGCATATTTTCATATTAGTCATGATGTAAAGAAGAATTAGAACTAATGGGAGGCATCACAGGAAAGAAGAAACAAAACAAAACAACAAAAGAAAAGGAGAGCAAATACTATGCTTCCATCTGCATTCAGACTCCATAGTTCTTTCTCTTTCTGTGTGGATAGCATTTTCTATTGTGAGTCTTTTGGAGTTGTCTTAGATCCCTGCATTGCTGAGAAGACCTAAGTCTAGGAAGTCAGTCATTGCACAATGTGGTTGTTACTGTGTACAGTGTTCTCCTGGTTCTGTTCATTTCACTCAGCATCAGTTCATATAAGTCTTTCCAGGGTTTTCTGAAGTCTGCCTGCTCATCATTTCTTATAGCACAATATTATTCCATTACCACAGACTTGTTCAGCCATTCCCCAATTTATGAGCATCCCCTCAATTTCCAATTCTTGGCCACCACAAAAAGAGCTGCTATAAGTATTTTTGTACATGTGGGTCCTTTTCCCATTTTTATGATCTCTTTCGGATACAGATCTAGGGTTTAAGAGTATGTACAGTTTTATAACTCTTTTGGTATAGTTCCAAATTGCTCTCCAGAATGGTTGGATCATTTCACAACTCCACCAACAATGCATTAGTGTTCCAGTTTTCCTACATCTTCCTCAACATTTACCATTTTCCTGTTTTGTCATGTTAGCCAATCTGATAGGTCTGATGTGGGACCTCAGAGTTGTTTTGATTTGCATTTCTCTAATCAATGGTGATTTGGAACATTTTTTTTCAAATGACTACAGATAGCTTTAATTTCTTCCTCTGAAAACTGCCTGTTCATATCCTTTGACCACTTATCAGTTGGGGAATGACTTGTATTCTTATAAATTTGACTCAGTTCTCTCTGTATTTTAAAAATGAGGCCTTTATCAGAGACACTGGCTGTAAAAATTGTTACCCAGCTTTCTGCTTCCCTTCTAATCTTGTTTGCATTGTCTTTGTGCAAAAGCTTTCAATTTAATGTAATCAAAGTCGTCCATTTTGCATTTCATAATGTTCTCTATCTCTTGTTTGGTCATAAATTCTTCCCTTCTCCATAGATCTGATAGGCAAACCATTCCTTGCTTTCCTAGTTTGCTTATAATGTCAGCCTTTATATCTAAACCATGTACCCATTTTGACTTTATCTTGGTATAGGGTGTAAGATGTTGTTCTGTGCCCAATTTCTGCCATATTATTTTCCAGTTTTCCAAACAGTTTTTGTTAAACAGTGATTTCTTATCCCAGAAGTTGGAGTCTTTGGATTTATCAAATAGTAGATTACTGTGGTCATTGACTGTTGTGTCTTGTATACCTAACCTGTTCCACTGATCCACCAAACATGTAACTTTCAAAGCTGTCTTTGTCTATAGTTACTTCTTGCCTTCTTTTTATTCTCTTCTCATCTTTTCTTTTGAACCCTATCATTAACTTTCCTCTCTCATCCACCTCTCCCCAATCCCCCAATGCCCACTGGGGAAAAAAAAAACCCCAATATAACAAATGTGCTTAGTCAAGCAAGACAGATCCCTACAGTGGTCATGTGTGTATGTATGTATATACATATGTATATACATATGTGTGTGTATGTATTTTATTTATTTATTTCTCTATCTTAAGTCCATCAGTTCTCTGTTAGGAGATGGGTATAGCAGGTTTCACTGGTTCATCATTGGGCCTCTGGAATCATGGTTAGTCTTTCTATTACTCTGTTCCACTTATTGATCTCTCTATTTTTAAAGTGCATCAAAATTTTGATGATTACTATTTTGTAGTATAGTTTGAGATCTGGTATTGCTAGAGCTTCTTTCCTCCCCTCACATTTTTCCCATTACATCCCTTGAGATTCATGACTTTTTGTTTTAGAAGAATCCATTTTTATTTTTTTTCTAGCTCTACAAAGTAATCCTTTGGTACTGAAAAAATTTATAGGGAATCACCTGAAAAAAATTTATATGAAGCAAATTAATTCAGGTAGTATTGTCATTTTTATTATATTGCTCAGCCCACCCATGTCTCCTCTCCTCTCCAAAACTGGGTCTTCATAACTTACCAGGTTGGAAGTAAAATACCAACTTATGGGCCCAGTTCCAATACTGATGAGTAGAGCAGCTTTAATCTGCTCCCCCTGGGGCTCATCATGTTGGTGCTAGATTTAGTGTGGGCACCTGATTTGTTTTAGCTCTGCTGCAGCTCAGACTCCTAAACTCAGGCAACCCAGCAGCCTCAGCCTGTCCCGTAGCAGAGTAGGTCTTTGCCACACATGTGATTTTTTTTTTCTATGGAGTATTTTGTATTTGTATTCTTATAGTTTAGAAACTGATTAACTACCTGAGCCAATCAAAGAAATACAAATTTAAAAAGATTCTAAGCTAGACTACCCACACCAACTAAATCGACAAAAATAATTAAACATTATAAAATTCAAGGCTGGTGGGGCTGTGAAGAAATGGGCACACTGTTGGTGGATCCAAAATCTGCTTTGGATAACATAAATCAACTAGAACTACAAAAGTCTTCATACCACTTACTAGGTAAAAATCCCAATACTAGGACCATAGTGTAAGCATGCTATTAACAGCTAACGGGCCATCTTTACAGGAATATTCATAGAAGCATTTTTAATAATAGCAGCAAACTGGAAATAGCACATTTGTTCAGGGATTGGAGAATATTTAAACAAATTTTGGGCAGCTGGTGTTTAGAGCACTGCATCTGGAGTCAGGAAGACCTGAGTTCAAATCTGGTCTCAAAGACTTACTAGCTGTGTGACCCTGAACAAGTTCTTAACTTCTGTTTGCCTCAGTTTACTCAACTGTAAAATGGAGATAATAATAGCATCTACCTCCCCAAATTGTTGTAAAGGTCAGACAAGGTCATATTTGTAAATACAATGCCTGGTGCGTGATAGGTGCATAATAAATGCCTCTTCTTTTCCTTCCCTTCCCTAAAAGATTGATGTGCATTAGTGGTATGAAATATGAAGAACAGAAAGAAATATAGGAAGTCGTACAAAGGGGAGAAATCAGGACTAAAACAACAAAATGCAATTTATGATCATTAATGGGTAACAAAATCTATAAGGACACACAGAAAAAAGCATAGTAGGAGAAATTTTTTTGAAAGGATGATTTTGTTATTACTTTGTTCAAGTTAATATATGCATATGAAGGAAGGACTCTTTTCTAAAATGTGAAATGGTTCAGAGAGGAGTTTGAGACAAAAACAGCTAGGGAACCAGAGGTGGTGGTGCACATCTGTAATTCTTGCTACCAGGGAGGTTGAGGCTGATGGACGTTTTGAGCTTGGAGATTCTGAGCTACAGTGTTGTGTCCACTTTAAAGTCAGCATTAATATGGTGAGCACCCTGGGAACTGGCAGGCCTAAGGAGGGGCAAACTGACCCAGGCTGGAAATGAAGGTTAACACTCGTCTTGATCAGAGTAGAACTGAGATGGTGAGTAGCTGCCTTGCACTTCTAGGATGAGCTAGATGTAGGGAGGCCCAGCCTTCCAAGAAAGAAAGAAAGAAAAAAGCAGCAAGGAAGAGGGGTAATATACTTTCAAAGTGGAGCAGAATGGAAGCACGTTCTCCTGTTTCTGGCCCTCTTGTGTCTCTTGGATCTGGGAAATGTGTCCCTGGCCAGCATTTGTCACATTCGTTCTACCTCCCCCCATTCCTCTCTGGTAGTGCCTTTGAAGCCTGTGTGAAGGCTGAAACATCCAGTTTACTCCTAACACTCCCCTCAAAACAGCAACTCTGGAGCTCAGAGAGTGTGTAATGGGCCAAGAGGTGAGAATATTTTAGACATTTTCCCCATGGCCTCTTTATGTCTAAAGAAGCCATTTTGTACACCAAAGGGGAGAACTGAGTACAGTACAGTTTATTTTTGAATCTTGAAAATTTATTTTGAATTGACAGGGCATTTATATATGGGTAGGCCCTGATGTACAAGAAGATTCAATTCTGTGAATTCATTTGTTTAGTAAAAGTTCATCTGTAGGAAACGGACATTGAATGAAGCACAGAATTGAACAGGAGGAATCATATCTGGGAAACCATAGAGTAGAATGACCTCCAGCTGTTCCCTGCTTCAAAATGGTCCATCTTTTTTTAGTAGCGGTATTCTTCCTGATGATGCTATATGGCTGTGAATCATACTTGCCGCCTGAGAAGAAATGCAACTGCAGATGACCCTAAGAGCAATGGAAAGACATCAGAGGTGCAGGTCGGCTGTAGGATATTCCCAGTGAGGATATGTTTGTTAGAAGTAGGATAAGAAACATCATCAAGCAGGTATATACTTGGGAAAGGGGGTGGCCTATTCATGAGACAGCTTAGGTCCTGCACTAGTATCCAGGAAATAGAGAAAAAAGCCAAGCAAGATACCAAGTGGTCTATCAGGCATGGGGGCCTGTGGCCAGAGTGCCGCACTTAAGGACTTAGAAGGCCACGTGTGGTCTTAAGGCTGCAGGTTCCCCAGCCTGGGTGTAGGTAGTTCTTCTATGGAGAAATATGGACACGATGACAAAGGAGGAATGGATTGAGGCCTTCAGAGGTGGCAGAAGCTCCTGCACTAAATGAGATCAAAGACCCATGTAAGTATTGAGGTTCATTTATAAGTTGACAAGGACAGAGGCTGGATCTATGATTTCACAGATGTGGGGAGCTGCCACGTAAGGAAACCCCACTACTAGTGCAGGTTCGCACCTTCTCTGCAACTTAGAATCTAGAGAGTTGTTTAGAATGCTGAAAAGTTAAATGCCATGTCCAAGATCACAAAGCTGGGATGCAACCCAGGCAGGACTTGAACCCAGGTCTTTTTTGGCTCTGAGGCCAGCCAACTCTCTAGTTACCCTGTCATGGCTGCTGCTATTTATAAGTTGATTCTTTAAATTTAGAACATGGTTTGCCCTTGAAACCATGTTCTTCATGGTGGCTGGGTTCCTAGGCTAACTGATGAAAGCCTATTTAAACCCATCATGGAACTGAAAAAACACTTGTAATGAAAATATGGAAAATCAGTTGTGATACTGTTAATTGCACAAAATGGAAAGTCAATAAAATTGAATAAGAATCAATTTTATTTTTTATCCAGAATGTTGGTACTTAAGCGATAGAAAACTTAATGAGAAGATGAGAATAGCAATAGCTAGCATTTATATCGGGCTTTAAGGTCTGCAGAGCACTTTATAAGCATTACCTCATTTTATTGTTACAACAACCCTGTGAGGTAGATGCTATCATTATCTCCATTTTTGCAGATGGAGAAGCTGAGGCCAACAGGTTAAGTGACTAGCCCAGAGTCACAGAGCTTGTAAATGTCTTAGACTGGATTTGAACTCAGGTTTTTCCTGACTCCAGGTCTAGTATTCTATCCACTTCACCATCTCCTAGGTACCTGGATAAGAAATGAGAGGAAAACCTTTGTGGAGATTTGGTAGGGAAGCTCTAAATACTGTAGGGCACAAAGGTTCGTGATACTGGTGCCTCTGAGGCGCTTGGAAAAGTTTATAGGGAAGTCTGAACTGCTGATTTTTTATTTGAATCAAGGAAAATTACTTTTTAACACACGAGAGAAATTGTAGTGTTTTGGCGACAAGCATCTCAGGCCATGTCTTTGTACTTTCTGCAGCCTTTTGTTTGCCCAATTGTATGACACCATTATTAGAGACATTCTCTGAAAGTGAGACTGACAGGTTCTGTATATCGTATAACTCCAGATTAGAATCAAGTTACTTCCTTGGTTAAGTTTCTTTTTACTGACATTCTTTAGAATTTCCTCAAGAGCTCTTAAAATAATGAACAAACTAAGAAAAAAGGTTTTTTAAAAAAAATTTTCTTCCCCAAACCGCATCCATATAGTCTCCATGATTTCATTGCAGCACTCTTCAGTGTTTTTTTTTACAACATATATATGTGTATGTGTAAATTACATATGTATGCCACATATATACGCATATATGTTTTGTCAGAAATCTCTGAAGATAGGTATTTCCTCCCTTCTGTATCCCTATTGGATAAAGGTTATGTGAAAGGTATAGTTAGTATTAAATAACCTTTTTTTTTAAAACCCTTTGGTCCATTGTCTACAATAAATAACTTACATTGGGAAAGAGAAACACATCTTGATGTTAGAATGAAAATCATCTTGGAACCTAAATGTCTAACAGAAGCACATTTTTAAAGGGAATATAATTCAAGGCCAAAATGATGAAAAACCAATTGCATTTCATCTAATTTTATTCACCACCTGAGATTCACAGAAAGGTACATGAGTAGCTTGCCCTCCAAACCAGCCAAGTCATCTTTCATGGCTCAGGATGGTTTGCTTTTCCTTGGAGATGTAGCATCTATCAGGTCCTTTTTAGTAGAAGATCTCAGTTTTGTCAATCTTAAACATTTGAGAAAACGCCATAGATCTCTCCTCAGTTATTGCAACAAATGTCTCAAGAAAACCAGAGGCTGCTTTTTCTGTCAGCACTCCACCTTCCCCACTTACCTTAATGCTGTGTAAATTGCCCTGACCTTTAACCTGTCATACCACCTAAGACATGCTGCAAATATCCTATTGTGAGTTTCACCCAATTTCAAATCTTCCTTTAGACTAAGAACTTTTTCTTGAATCAGCATCAGAGCGAAAGCAATCTTACCCTAATGGTAATTGTCAAGGCATACAACCAACAATTTTTCCACGTCAGAAGTAATAACACTTTCTTTTTTAATATTATGGTTGATTTATGGATGTAGGTTCTTCATATTTTAAAAAATTCTGGCTTGGTCTTTGATGACCATCTTAGTAGTGATATAATTTAAACCAGGTACATACCCAATCTGATTTAAAGCAATGCTCTCCTTTCCCTGAATGATTTATTATGTCTAATTTCTCATAAAAAAAACTTAATAGATTTTCTTTTGCTCAGAGTAGGTATATAAAACTCTTGCCCTTTCATGCCCAATTAGGCTGATGTGATATATAGAATACACACACACATATTTATATTTACACACATATATCTGTGTGTGTGTATATATATAAATATATATATTATATAAGCAAGAGGGAGAGGAGGGAAAAGGAAGAGGGAGGGAGGAAAGGAGGAAGAGGAGAGGGAGGGAAGGTGGGAGGGAGAGAGAGACAGAGACAGAGACAGAGAGACTTATAAGGGGAACAGAGAGAAAAAGATACAGAGAGATTTTCTAGAGGCAACTGAGCAAGAATTAAAATTTGAGAGAGAATGGAGAAAGTAGCAAAAGAGGATACATGTAATGTGAGAATGTGATTGCTCTTAAGTGAAGTTAAGTGAACTGTTAGTGGTGAAAGACAGGAGAGAAAGAAGGGAGTCTATGATATTCCTGATGTAAGGATGGAGGAAAAAGTAAGGAGATTTGGGTAGAATGGTTTTCCTGCTGGGAGGAATTTCATGAGAGTGGATACTACGTCTTGCCTAAACATTGTAATTCTTCTAGCAATTAGCAGAATGCTCTCTGCACATATTAAGAGCTTAATAAAAACTTGTTTTATTGAATTGAATAGAATTTACAGCATATAAAATTTCTATGAGGTATGCAGTGTGGGTATTATTGCCTTCATTTTACAGAGAAGGAAACTCAGGCTTGGAAAGGTAAAATGATTTGCCCGCACATAGTCAAAAGTTATAAAATAGTGGAACTAGGATGAGTCTTTTGATTCCCATTTAGTGTTTTTCCCACTACCTTGCCATCTTTTGCACAATAAATTACTTAATTCCCACCAAATATATTTTTTAACAGCTAGTGACAGGTGGGCATAAGGAAGTGACAGCACCATGATGACTTCATGGCAGCTAGGTGCTCTAGTGGCTAGAATGTTGGACTTGGAGTCAGGAAGACCTAATTGTATGACCCTGGGCCAACTCATATCACCTCTCTCCCCTTCTGTTTCCTCATCTACAAAATGAGGAATTTAACAGCACCTACTCATAGGCTTATAAAGAACAAACAAGAAAACATGTAGGAAGGGGCAGCTAGGTGGCGGAGTGGATAAAGCACCGGCCCTGGATTCAAGAGGACCTGAGTTCACAACTGGCCTCAGACACATAACACATACTAGCTGTGTGACCCTGGGCAAGTCACTTAACCCCATTGCCTAGGCCGCCCCCCAAAAAAATTGTAAAAAAAACCCCCCAAAAAGCCATGTAGGACGCTTTACAAACCTTATGACTCTACAAATACTAGTACAAAGGCCATTGGGAATGCTTATGAAGATGAGGTGGGCAGGTCATGTAGCCAGAGTAGGGGATAACTAACCATGCCTGAGCACTGTGCTGGAATCCATGAAGTTGTGCATACAAGTTTTGCTAGGTATAATTAGGAATTCATTGTAATTGTCATAATACTTACCAGTCACTCATCCCTTTCAACTTGCTTGGATGAAGTACATAATTTCAGAATCAGCTATTTTACCATAATCATTCTAAAAACTGTTTTCTCTTCCATCTTTAAGTGGACATTTTGGTGAACCATAGAATATCTTACCAGCGTCTAAAAATTTCCATTACTCTTCAATCTAATTCCTCTGTACTTGATCCTTTGACCTTTTCCATTTCTTTAAACACACACACACACACACACACACACACACACACATTACCATCAGGATAGCTTGTGATGAAGCCTCATTTCTTGCTATTTTCTATAATCACAGTGTCAGACCATATAATTACGCTGTAGTCAATGTATAATATTGTATGGCTTAACATGGAAAGCCCGTATGCCTTACTGATGGGTGAAGAGTTATTTCTTAAATTCTTTTCAGATTATTTTAGAAAATATTAATGAATTATTCAAAATTCAGAAAGCATCATTCAAGTTCAAATGAATAGTCAAACTGAAAGATTTTGGAATGCTGCTTGCTAAGTTAATATCCATGGTACTAGGAGGACAAAAATGCATTTTGTTTTGAGACTTCAAGGGATCTGCATCGAAAAGCATCCAGTTTTACTGCATATATACTTGTGTCTTATTTTGCCTGGTTATGTTAATATAACAAAATCCTAAATCAAAATGTGTTTAGTAAATGTTAGACCTGTAGAATTCAAATGAATTTTTCTGTATGGCTTTCCTGAACGTGGTCGAGTGAAGAGCCGATGATAGGTCCGTATCTCTGTGCACCTATGGGGTTGCTAGGAAATGGTTTTCAAATGCTTCATCGTGCAGCAGATTGAACTTTTTTTTTGAAGCATTGTCATGGAAACCAAGTGCATCATTTCCTGCTCTGACTAATTTTTCTTTTTAATAAAAAAAAAACCCTAACCCAGGGTTAACAGGAGTATAATAAAGGGACCCTGCACCTTATAGGGAAGAGGAGTGGAACTAATACTTTTGCCATAGGAACATTTAACTATGCTAAAATCAGAAGCAACCTAGGATTCATGTTGGCAAAGGGCTTGTCTGGAAAAATTGGTGGAAATTTATCAGTTCACTTTGTTTTTCGTGTGCATGGAGTAGAAAAATTATGAATTCACCCCACTGACTTATTCACATGGTATTTTATTAGTGTCAATCCCTAATCTGTGCATGAGGTTGAAGATATAGGCAGGGACAGGAGAAATCACTTTTAGTTTTAGCTCTTGTCAGGATTAAGAGATTGGTTTTTTTTTGTTTGTTTTTGGAGAATGCAAGGCTGATATTTACCCACCCTTTAAAACAATGGTCTCCAGAGTTTTTTAATTGTGTAGTCTAGCAATAATTCTTTTTATATATTGGAGCATGACCCTCCAGTGTATATATCTATTTATAGCTTATATAAAGGTAAAACTGTTCTAATAATTGTGTAAATTATGAAATGTATTTTGAAAACATTATGAAAATTATTATGAAAATGATCTCATGAAAATTATTATGAAACTTACTATGAAAATATAAAATATAAAAGAATGAGATAAAGATGGAATGATATTTGACCTCTGGAAGCTATGGGAGCAATTCACATTTATTGAGTTGGGGAGTAACATGACCAGACCTCTCCACTTTGGCATTTGGAACCTGGGTAGGAGTAGGGAGAGACTTGGGGCAGAGAGGCTAATTAGGAGGCTCTTGTTCTAGTCCAGGTGAGAAGCAATAAAGGTTTGAACTATGAGGGCGGGGTTAGTAGAGTAGACAGAAGGGGACAGGTACAAGAAATGTTGTGAAGGTAGAATGATAAGATATGGCAACTGAATGGATATGTCAGATGAGGGAAAGTGATGTGTCCAGAACGACACAGAGGTGGTGATCCTAGGTGTGATAGGACCAGTATCTCCCAAGGTTCTCCTTTGCGCATTGCTTCCCTCCGTATGTGGGTTAGGCTAGCTTTTTCCTCAAGCTGTTCCTCCCTTGAGGCAGCTTCCTGGTGGCCTCTGGCTTGGGTTGATGGATGAGCATCCAGGGATATAAAATGTCCTACTCACATGATGTCAGTGCCCTTTAGACTTGGTGGATGCCCAAAGACCATGAGAGCCACCACATCCTGCTGTGCTGATGTGACAAATTTCCATATGAAGGGTGGGCCAGACCTATTTTATCTACGTGCTACTATATTTCTTTGCTGTGTTAGGGGTAAGTCAATCTCCTTTCTTTGACTGTTCAATGATCTTTAGGTGTGTTATTTCAGCATTAAACCTGAACTAAAAGGGTGCTAGTGTCAGCCCCGCCCTTAGCACTGGGTAATTGAAAGGATGGTGATGGACTTAACAGTAACAGGGAAGTGTGGAAGATTGGTAGGGTGGGAGGGGGAGGGGGAAGATAATGTAACAGGATCTGTGATGCAGATTACAATCCGTCCATGCCTGTTCATTTTTCATGACTCACTAGGTCTCACCCTAAACAAAAGGGGAATGGGGTTAGAGGTCTTACTCACAATAGAGGGGCCTACTGCAATCACAAGGTGATCTGGAGAGCTAAGGGTGAATATGCTGGCAGTAGGGTAATCATTTTCCAAATGGCATCCATGCAGCTGCTGCTGTAGGTTCCCTTATATGTTTTTAGGATATGACTGCCCTAAAGGGAACACAGGAGCATCAGAAGCAGTAAGGTTGAGAGTTTGTTGTAGAATGAGGGAGGGAGCAGAGTGGAGGAGTTTTGGAAGGATGGTATAGACCACACGCCACTATTGGCTATGGTAGGATTCAACCTGTCTTCTTATCCTTATATTGCTTGGTCACACTCCCCTTGGGGTTGGGCCATGGTCTCCACTTTTTAAGCCCAACTGAAACACTACCATTTTCAGGAAGGTTTCTTTAATCCTTTCTGTTTGGAGCAATGTTCCTCCTTAGACTTTATGCAGTACTTTATTTTTCAGCTTTCTGATGTATTAACTATGTAACATTGTGCATTATTACAGTTAGCTAGGCTTGTATGTTATTCCCCTACTTAACTATAAGCTCCATGAGGGCAGGGAATACGTTTTTGTCTACATTTCCTCCTCTAACACCAACCAGCACAGGATGGCTACAAATGGTAGGTGCCTGGCAAATGTTTGTTGAATGAATGAATGGTTTTAGTTTCAAAAAGCACTAAAGTTCTTGGGATAATAATTGTCAATATTTGCTGGAATGTAATGAGAGTTAGATCCCTGATTTGTCTTTATTATGGCCACATAGAAGAGAAAATCTTTCTCAAACACCCTACCTAACTGTTCTGCCTTCCAGTATGAAGAGGTGGCAGACAGAATTCTGGACCTGAAGCTAATAAAACCCGAGTCTAAATCCTGGTGCAGACTTTGGCTGTCGTGCATGTCTTCAGCAAGTCACTTAACCTTAAACCTCAGTTTCTTCATTTGTAAAATGGGGTTTGTAACAGCACTACCTCACAGTGGTGTTAGAATGAAATAAGGTACATGATGTGCTTTGCAAACCTTAATGCTCAATATAAATTTTGGTAATCATTATTATCAGGGATGGTACTACATAGTTCACCTCCCATCCATAAGGGAAACTTTCTCTCAGAACTTCCCCTGGACTCCTTTCAACTTTTACCTCAGCCTTCTAGGGAAGGACATACACTGATGATAGGTATAGTTTTATGGACACCCAAAGGATAGGAGAAGGGGATATAAGGGATTTTTTGTTTCTTTTCGCTTCTTTTCGCTTCTTTTCCCTTCTTTTCTTTCCTTTTTTTCCTTTCCTCTTCCCTTGTTTTCCTTTTCTTTTCTCTTCTCTTCTCTTCTTTGTCCTCCTATTTCTCTCAAGCTAGAAGTTTCTCCCAAGCTAGAAGTCCAGCAGCCATTACAGGCTCAATACCGCTACTGATCAGCACGAGAGCTTTGACTTGATAAATCTCCAACTTAGGTCAATTTGTCACTCCTTCAGCAGTCCATGGCTCCCTTTTTCCATCATTTTACCGTATTGATACCAGACAGTTCAGATACTTGATTGACCTTACTTCCTAAAACTCAGAACTCCTTAGGTCAAGCAATCCACTAATTTCAGCCTCTTCAGTATCAGAAATATAAGCATATATCACCACAACATGCTGAAATGGGTATGTTTAGGAGGGAAGATGATTAGTACATTTTTGGATATATTGAATTTGGCGTGCCATTAAGCCATCCAGGTGGAAATGTCTACCAGGCAGTTAGAAATATGGAATTGAAGTTATGACTGAACTGCGAGATTAGGGATACATATATAGTACACATGGGCAGCTAGGTGGTACAGTAAATAGAGCACTGGTCCTGGAGTCAGGAAGAGTTCAAATGTGGCCCCAGACACTTACTAGCCATATAGCCCTGGACAAATTACTTAACCATGTTTGCCTCAGTTTCTTCAAATGAACTAGAAAAGCAAATGACAAACCATTCCAGGATCTCTGCCAAGAAAACCCAAAATGGGCTCACAGAGAGTTGGACACAACTGAAAGGATTGAACAGCAGCAACAACATACATACACATATATGTATATATATTTGTATATGCATGTATATATGTATATGTGTATATAAAATTGATTATTAGTCATGTGGGCAGAGATAATTATTGAACCAATAGAAGCTGATGAGATCATCAAGGAAAAGAGGAGGAGAGATGAAGAGAGACAGAGAGATGGGACAGAGAGGTCCTTGGAATGATTTTTTGGGGAAAGTTTAAACTTGGTGGGGCGGGGTGGGGAATGGAAACTGATCCAGCTGAGGAAAATGAGAAGGCACAGTCAGATAAGAGGAAGAGAGTGTGGAGAGAGCAATGTCATGGAAACCAGAAGACTATTGAAGCAGAATGAGTGGCAGAGTGACCAGGGAGGGTGAGGACTGAGAAAGGACCATTAGGGTTAGCAGTTAAAAGGTCATTGGTAACTTTAGAGGGAGCAGTTTCAGTAGAAAGATGGAATTGGGATCCAGATTTCACAGGGTTGAGCAGTGAGGGGGTGGTAAGGATGTGGAAACAGTGACTATAGACAGTTTTCTAGGAGTTTGGCAGTGAAAGTCAGGAGACACGTAGGAATGCAGCTTGAAGAAATGGAAAGAAGGGTCAAGGGAAGACTTTTCTTAAGCATAAGGGAAACCTGAACGTGTTTGTAGGCAGAGGAAAGGAGTCAGTAGATAGAGATTGAAGGTGAAGAAAAATCTGCCACTCATTAGCTTTGTTAAGGTCTTAGCCTCAGATTCCCCCCTCTATCTACCACACTGAGTTGTTGTGAGTATCAAATAATATAACAATCATGAGAGTGCTTTATAAACTACATCATTCCATGTTAATATGATTATTAATAAAGTCACAAAACAAAACAGTCCTACCAAATTTCCTTTGTGATCATGTGATCTCTCTCTTAAGACCTCAGAGAAAAGTCAAGCATGGTGGTATACCTATATTCCTTTCTACCAGGGATACTGAGGCTGATGGATCTCTTGAATTCCTGGATTCTGAGCTACAGTGGACTAGGCTGATCGGCATCTAGATTAGCTTTGTCATTAAGATGGTGAGACCTAAGGAGCAATTAGGGGAATGAAGGGAAGGGCCCAGGTAAGAAACAGAGCAGTGGTCAAGCTGTCATGCCAATAAGAATACGACTGGGCCACTGTACTGCCAACCTGAACTAGATAAACATACCCAGTCTTACATTAAGCAAACAAAACTCAGAAATGTGTATTTTATTGTTCCATGGCTATTGGATGGAATTTATTTTTAGTGCTATAAAATGTGTACATTAAAAAAATTTTCAAAAATTTCTCCAAGGTCAGTACCTTTTGCTGATGCAGATAGTAGCCCCTCTGTATCTTTGAGTGCAGACTTCTACACTGCCATGGTGAAAAAGATTCATCATCTGGTGGCCAACTTTTTAGTGAGGAGCCTCTCAGAATTTAGCTAGTCTGGGTCCTCAGATGAGTCAGTCAACAAACATTTACTAAGTACTTGTTATGTGAACAAATGAATTGAATGAATGCAAACACATTTATGAAGCACCTATTATGTTCCAGGCATTGTTCTGTGTTGTGAAAATACAAATATAAAATGTGACATGTACTTCTGAACCAGTCCCTGCCCTAAAGCAGCTTCTATTCTAATAGAGGGAGACAACACACGCAGATGAGTAGTGGCCAGGGAAGGGAGTTCTGGTCTGGGTAGTTATAGGAATTAAGAATGGTGCCAAAGCATGGTTCATTGATTGTCATGCCCATTCCAGTAACAATAATAGTATTGATTTTATTCTTCTTCTCTGAGTTTTCCTGGTAGAAGAAGGTATTATATGTGATGGATGATCTAGTCCTACCTAGATAGAGTAGGTGGGATAGATTAGGCTTGATATAGTGGAAGTTTGTTCTCACTCAACCACCAATCAGAACAGCTCAACCCTAGGGTACAGTTCCAAAGCTGAATAGATTATTTTCCCTGGGGTGGTGTGGGGAGGGAAGTTTATGCATGGCTTACTAAGGTTGGTTTTGGAGGGTGACCTTTTCAAATGGGTCATTCCAGTTGGCAGGGCACATGGCAAGATGCTCATGTGTCAGGCCCTGTGCCAGGTGTTGGGATTGCAAAGACAAGCAAACAAAGAACCCAACCCTTAGTCTCAAGGAGGTTACATTCTACTGGGAGAAATAGCATAAACATATGTATGACAGATACATAGTTCCTAGCTGGGCTATGCTTAAAGCCTTTCTGGTTTGGTAGATCTGTTTAAAAGTGGCATAATAATAACTGCGGAATTAATGAGCCTCCTTGGATTAGGACTTTAGTCCTTGATAGTTTTAGGAGGTGCAGAAGCTATAAACAGATCAGAAATGTACAGCATCTGTTAACTTGCAAGTCTGGCCTTGCATATGAAGAACATAAAACAGAGACATACTTAAGAAAATATATTCCTGTCATCAAAGTCACCACTCATTGAAAGGAAAGATTTGACAGTTGAAAAGGATGACGTGCTAGGGTCAGGAAAGAAATAGAGAATTCTTATCTTTAAGATTTCCTTTGCAGCAGTCATGCTGTGTTCTCCATGTATTCTGTCTCTGGCTCGTATCTTTGCTACCTCCCCCCACCCCATACTAATGTACAGACATCCTGCTACATCTGTGCATATGTGCAGGCGTGGGTGGGTGACTTCCTCACTCCCATCTGTGTCTGAGTCAAGGGAATACCCCGACCCTCTGTGCTTTGCACATGGATGCCAATATCCTGAGTGTTTTAGGCAGTGGGCCAGAAAGGGTCTCTTTTGCTCATCAGTACAAATAGATGCAGTCTGTGTGGGAGTGTGTCCTTCTGTTCCATGTACACATGTGCAGAAATTTCTTAATACTTAAGCTTGGGAATATTCAGTAGAGCCTGCCTTCTCCCCTACCTACGCTCTATTTATTTCAGCAGGAAAAAAAAAGCAGCTTGGTAGATGTCATATGTTAACTGAATTAGTCATTCCGTGTTGCTCATGATCAGAATAAATGGGTTTCCTTTAGTCAGTGTTGGCAAAGCCGGTGGTGATGGGGACAGGGAGGGAGTAGAGGGTCATGGCACAGGCTAACTGGAGCCTCACTTGCCCTGTTGCAAAACTGAGTTTTACTCCTTGTGTTCAGTGTCATGAAAATTGATCAGGACCACATGACCATATAGAGAAGCGTCTGATGGCTCTTGTAATATAATCTGTAAAATATAAAATATTTACAAAAAATTTGTGAAATAATTTGCCTACCTGGGTGGCATTGTAGTAGAAATAGCATTGGCTATGGCATCTGAGGATCTGAGTTCATCCAAGCCCTGCTACCTGTTTGACACTGGGCAAGTCACTTTATCTTCTCTCAGCCTCAGTTTCCCCATCTATAAAATGTAGAGGTTTGAGTAAATATTTGCTGAAGTTCCCTCTAGTTCTAAATCCATGATAGTCCAAAATCATAGTTACTAATAAGTGTGCAAAAGGGAATTTTCTGGAGGCTTCTGGAAATTAAGTTAGCATGCATAACAATAATAAAAATAGCTAACATTTATGTAGTTCTTTAAGGTTTATCGAGAGGAAGGAATAAGCATTTATACAGCACATACTATGTGCCCCACTCCGTGGGTGGTAAGCATTTTACAAATATCGTTTCATTTGATCCTCACAACAACCCTAGAAATTCATGCTGTTTTCCTTATTTTATAGTCAAGGAAACTGAGGCAGAGAGAGGCTAAATGACTTGCCCAGGGTGACACAGCTAGTAAGTGTCGAGGCTGGATTTGAACTCAGGTCTTTCTAATTTCAGGCCTAGAACTTTATCCACTATACTGCCTAGTTGTCATTCAGTCATTTCAATCACGTTGGACTCTTTGTGACCCCATGTAGGATGTTCTTGACAAAGATTCTGCAGTGGTTTGCTATTTTCTTCTCCAGCTTATTTCACAGATGAGGAAACTAAGGCAAACAGAGTTAAGTGACTTGCCCAGGGTCACAACCTAGTAGGTATCAGAGGTCAGATTTGAACTCAGGTCTTCCTGACTCCAGGCCCAGCACTCTATCTACTGTACCACATAGTTGCCCATCCCAGCTGCCTCTTTACATACGTCGTTTCCCAATCCTTTGAAGTAGGTACTACAAATATTATCTGTATTTTAAAGGTCAAAGGATCATAGCTTTAGAGCTCGAAAATACCTTAGAGGCTGTTAAAGTGGGCCAGATTCAGGCAACATACCCTATAGGATCAGGTTTGATGTTAAAATGAAATGAGGCCCTTTAAGTCATTGAGTAGTTAACAAAAAGAGGTTTACTTAGCCATAGCAAAGAGAGGATATTCAGTGAGCTCCAGCGTTTAACTTGGGCACTTTTGTCTCTCCTTGTCTTGCTATGAAACGTGTCTGGTCATCAGGGCAGGGTATGGTGACTCACATGGCCTCAGGACAGCCACCAAGTCTAACAGGCCCTGACTACATGTGACTGGGCCTTTTTTATAGCCTTAGATGACTAAGCTGCAATATGGCCAGGAGCTATCAGGAAGCCGCATCAGGGGAAGTGTAGCTGGAGCCTTAGCCCCGTGAACCACTAGAGTTCCAGGGAACTCTCGCCTCATCATCTTTTAGGGGTATTTTGGGGCAGGCAGAGGGAAATCCTGGCAGATACTGTTCCTGTCATAATAGATAATCTGGATGATCAGGAGGGAGGCAGGTTGAGCAGTGAGCAACCAAGAGATGTGTGGGCCCCTCACCCTCCATATTGGAGTATCTCTTAGCATTTGGGTCTAGACCATCCTCTTTGGGGGTCGTCCTTCAAAGCTATTCACTTTGCTTCCCCTTAGTTGGGAGTGAATAGTAGCCATGTGTAGTAGACCACACCATGATACTTCTATCAGAGGCAGGAGTCAGATACCAGCCAAAATAAATACCCTAAAGAACATTTCATTTAATGGGGCTGCACATGAAACACGGGGTTCTTTGTGTGGGGAATTGGTGGCATGCACATTTCCTGAACCTCTAATATATCTTCCTCTTCGAAAGTACATTCTTACCTACCAATCACAAGAAATAATAAAACCAGGTCAAATGAACAGTGTTCCATCAGTTTCATAACTACTTTGGTCTGGCATGAAAATATCGAGAGTTTCTTGGCAAGAACTACTTCTGTTATTGTTAAATTATGCATTTTTAGGCATTTTGCTTTTTGTTCGTGTAGTTTTAGTTGTTCTGCTATACTCTGGGCATTCAAGGAGTTGGAATTTTTCTGTCTTCCCATCTTAGTGAAACTAACCAGAAGAAGTCAGTTTTAAAGAATTGACTTAGGCTAATGGTCAAAAGGGATCTTTGAGATCTAGAGCTGAAGGGAGCCTGAGAGGCCATTTAATACCAGCCTCTCATTTTACAGGCAAGGAAACTGAAGCTTAGCAGGGATAAGGAGCTTGCTCAAGATTGCACAGATTTCAAGTAGCAGAGCCAAGGCTTAAACCCATACCCTTTAATTACCAACCCATCGATCTTTCTGTTATGCTACAGGTTCCTTCCCAGGAGGGAGGAGTCCTAAAGTTCCACAGATAGCTTATGTCATCGTAATACTGGCTAGCATTTACATAGCACCCTGAGATCTACAAAGTAACTTAAAAATTTTATGTTATTTCATTCTTATGACAATCCTGGGAGGTAGGTGTTAATGTTATCCCCATTTTACAAATAAGGAAACTGAGGCAGATGGAATTTAAATGACTTGCCCAAGGTCACATTGCTAAGAAGTATCTAAGGCAGGATTAAAATTCAGGTCTTCCTGTTTCCAAGTCTATCTAGTACTCTTCCCACCTTCTGAAAGCTCACAAATGTAAGTGACTAATAATAATGGTGATCATAAATAGTATTAGCTTGTCTTTATATAGTGTATTAAGATTTGCAAAGTGCTTTACAAATACTATCTCATTTTTGTTTCACAACAATTCTGAGAGGTAAATCCTATTTTTATCACCATTTTACAGATAAGGAAACTGAGGCAAACAGAGGTTGTGAAGTAGCTTAAGCTCGTAAATATCTGAGTCTGGATGTGAAATGAGGTCTTCCTGACTTCAGGTCTAGCCCTCTATTTACTGTGCCACCTTGCTGCCACAGCATATGCTCCCTATGTAAAACAGTTTCTCAGATTACCGTTCCCTTGTGCTACAACCAGAGCACAAATTAGACGAATGGTCCTTTTGGGAATGGGCTAAGCATTCCAAGGTGTTAGGATCAGATGAGGAAAGCTCGAGAGCATCGAGGCACATGCCTGTTCTTTGTGGTCATATGCTTAGGTAGGTAAGGGTGCATCTGTATTCATCACGATTCCATACAGAAGCTGTTATAGCTTACTGCCTTACTTCAAAGCTTCAGGATTTTGTCTACCCTTTTCTCTGCTGATTTGACGCCTCTGATAGAGCTTGATGAATCCATATTTACTGGCTGTGTGAGCCTTGGTAAGGCGCTTAACTTTCTCAGCCTTAGTTCCCTCGTCTGTAAAATAGGAATAACGACAGCATCAACCACACGAGGTTGTTTTAAGAGTCAAATGAGATCATGCGTGTGCTTGTCATGATTATCATGTCCCCCTTTATATACATTCACCAGTGCCCTTCATGAGTTTCTGTGGCTGAAAATTTTAACATGTGATTGCCAACCCGAGGATGACCCTCTTTACACTTAGCTCAAACAGTGAATTTACACCAGTTTGGAGGGGGTTGACTTACTGGCCTATGGTCAGTTCATCCCTGAGCATCAAGACAGAACCTGCTTGTTCTGGTACAGCCGTTTACGATCTTCTACACCATAGTGAGTCAGATTAGGGCTTGAAGCTGTGTTTTTAAAATGGACATTTTGGACTTTCAACATACGCTAGTGTAAAATATACATGTTTTAAATCCTCTCTTAGCTAGTGATAATAATGGATTATGGCTTTTTAATTAGAATATAAGGTTGGCCATGGAGCTTTAATTAGCAGTTTTTCAACATATGAAATGGGGAAAGGGACCAGGACACCATAAAGATACCACTGGGAAGGATGCAGGGGCAGGGAAGGGGTACAGGAAGTGGGGACAGACTAGGGAAAATGTACTTTTTTTGCAGACTGTGATGGGGAAGGGATTGAGGAAGAAAGCTTCAGTTTTAACTTATTCTCTCATCCTCTAGGGGCTACAATTAGTTGTTTGTCCACAGCTGGGAGATTACAAGTGCTTCCTACACTCTCTTAGCTTTGGAGCTCTGGAGCAAAGCCCCAGGTGCCCTGCCCTAGTTAACTAATTGTTCTGACATTTTAAAAAAAATAATCAACTATGATTTGAAAATACTTGCTTACTGGGCCTTTTGAACTCAGTGAACTCATAGGCATCTCAAGCCAACATATCCAAGCAGAACACATCTTTGTCTACAAACCCATCCGTCTTCCAAACTTCCTTATTCCTTTTGAGTTCCCATCCTTCCAGTTACCTAGTTTATAAACTCAGTGTTATCCTTGACTCCTCACTGTCCTTCACCCGACATCTCCAGTCAATCATTGTCTTGTCATTAAGTCGGTGCTTCTCATAGCTGACTCCTTCTCTCCTAGACTATTGTAATAACTTCCTAATGAGTTTCTGGGCCTTAAGTTTCTCCCCCTGTACAATCAATCCTTCATCACAGCTGCTAAAACAATTTTCCTATAGCCACGCCAGACCATGTCACTCCCTTACATGATAAACTTCATTGACTTTCTATTACCTCTAGGCCCAAATACCAACTGTGCTGTTTGGCTTTTCGTGGCCTTCATGCCCTAACTTCAACCTGTCTTTCTAACTTTATTGCACATCTCTATCCTTCATATATATTACAGCCCAGTCAAACTGGACTTCCTGTTTTTCTTCACACATTAAACTCCATCCCCTGCCTTATCCCCACATCTTAGTCTTCCTCCTCACTTCTGCCTCTTGGGAGCCCTAGTTTATCTCACAATTCATTTCATTCACTGCTTTCTTCATGAGGCCTTTTCTGGTCCCCTACCTAGCTGTAGCTGTAGGTGCACTCCTCCCACCCCCAACAAAAAATTGTCTTGTATTTATTTTGTATGTTCAGTTCAGCCATGCCTGACTCTTTGTGACCCCATAGACCATAGCATGCCAGGCTCTTCTGTCTTCCACTGTCTCCCAAAGGCTCTCCAAGCTCATGTTAATTGCTTCTATGACATCTATCCATCTCATCCTCTGTCATCCCCTTCTTTTGCTTTCAATCTTTTCCAGCATCAGTGTCTTTTCCAGAGTCCTGTCTTCTCATTATATGGCCAAAGTATTTAAGCTTCAGCTTTAGTTTTGCCCTTCCAATGAATAGTCAGAGTTAATTTCTGATCTCCTTGCTGTCCAAGGGACTCTCAAAAGTCTTCTCCAGCACTTCAATTAGAAAGCATTGATTCTACAGCACTCAGCTTTCCTTATATCCTAACTCTCACAGTCATACATTGTAGTTGTTATTCAGTCGTTTCATTCATGTCTGACTCTTCAGAACCCCAGTTAGGGTTTTCTTGGCAAAGACACTAGAGTGGTTTGCCATTTCCTTCTCCAGCTCATTTTACAGATGAGGAAACTGAGGCAAACAGGATTAAGTGACTTGCCCAGGGTCACACAGCTAGTACACGTCTCAGGCCAGATTTGAACTCAGGAAGATGAGTCTTCCTGATTCCAGGCCCAGTGTTCTATCCACTGCATCACCCAAAACATAATTTCTCCTCTGATAGAATGTAAGATTCTTGAGGACAGGGAATTTCTCCTTTTTGCCTTAGTATTCCCAGCCTAGGACAAAAATCTGGTACATGGTAAGCACTTAATAAATGCTTGTTGGTTAAGTGATTGATTGGATACTCACATCCTCCATAAAAACGATTGGGCCTATTTCTGCCTAAAATACCCCAGAGCACTTGTGACTTATATAAATATCATGGGATCCAATCCAATGTTTAGATTTTGCTGATGCTTCAATTAGCTATAAACATCTTTGAGACTTTTTATGAGATTACAGAAGGGCAGGATATTTTAAACTATGACATTTAATTTGAAATGGGATGTTGGTTTGGTATGGCAGAAACAAGGCTGCATTTGGACTGGTGTAAATCCTTACTCTGCTGCTTGCTACCTGTATGACTTTGGACAGGTCCCTGCACCTTTCTGGGCTTCAGTTTCCTCAACTGTCAAATAAAGTGATTGGTCTAGGTGACCTCCAAGGTATTCTATAACTCGGAACCTATCATCCCATGATCCATTTCTGGAATGTTTATTAGACCATACTTTTTAAAAATGAGAGTAGATTTATTTTCATTGCTTCCTTAGAACATTATAACACATGGACTTAAGTCAGGGCTTTAGAATTCTTGTAATAATTATTTTCCATTCTTATAATAGTCATCATTCTGAATTCTTTTTTTGTATAGAGTTGTCTTTGCTTGTATTCCATCAAAGGTAACCGTTGCAGGTAGTTACTGAATGCCATTTTCTCCTTATAATCCTGGCCTGGAGCCTGGTTCTGATCGCCTTTACTTTAAGGAAAGAAGGGAACAAGCACTTATTATATGCCTACGTAGCACAGTGCTAAGCACTTTTCAGATACTGCCTTATTTGACCCTCACAACAACCCTTTGAGGGAGGTACTATTATGATCCTCATTTTACAGTTGAGGTAACTGAGATAAACAGAAGTTAAGTAACGTGGTCAGAGTCACACAACATGGATGTATCTGAGGCTAGATTTGAACTCAGGTCTTCCTGATTCCAGGCCTACCACTCTGAGTCATCTAGCTCCCCACCCATCTTTGGTCAGAGTCCAGCTTTTGTGGACAGGTTGGTTGGGAGCTGTAGTCATTGAATTGCTAGAGTGCATCCTAGACCTAGACCTGAATCTGCTTTCCTTTAAAAGGTTCTTTCTTATTTCTTCCAAATTTGAGAGATAAAATGCTTCTCAAAATTCTACTCAGCAAACTCCTTGAAGGCTTGAAGACTAACTCTGTCTTCCTTTGAATCACACATAGCCCCTCACAATGTGCTTTATAATAACAGAACTTCTGTGTATTTTATTGTCATTCAACACGCATTTATTAAGTGCCTGTTATTGTGCCAAGAGGGCCATGTGGTAGCCCAGTGGACAGAGTGCTGGGCTTGGAGTCAGGAAGATTCATCTTTCTGAGTTCAAATCTGGTCTCAAACACTTTGTAGCTATGTGACTGTGGTCAAGTCACTCTACTCTTTTTGCCTCAGTTTCCTCATCTGTATAATGAGCTAGAGAAGGAAATGGCAAACCAGTCTGGTTATCTTTGCCAAGAAAACCCCAGATGGGCTCACAAAGAGTCAGACACGACTGAAACAACTGAGTAACAACATGTGGCATGCACTATGCTAAGAAAGGCAAAAAAACCAGATCCCTGTCCTAAAGCTTACCTTCTAATGGGGGCTCTTGAGGAGGGGCATGCAAAAAGGGAGGAAAAGAGAAGGAAGTAGTCTGGTGGGGAATGGTTGCATAGTTCAGAGAATGAGAGAAGGCTGGTCTGGAGCCTTTCTGCAAAGGGAAGGTCTGGGAAGAAGTCACCAGTGGGAGAAGGAACCCAGAGGGCTCCACGGGTCAGGAGGCAGCTGAGGCCTGGAGGATTAGGGCTGGCTGCTCTGGGGCCCTTCTGTATAATGGAGGGTGTGGGTCTTGAGAACTCACCAATGGGAGATAGGGCCCACAAGAGCCAGGCTTTCACTGTTACTCTTCAGATGGGGCCATCCAATTTGTTGATGTTGTTCTGGACATTTCGACCAAGAATGCTTAAGTAATCAGTCTTCTGTTGCAGAGAAAGAGAGAGCCCAAGAGCCCCTTTCCCTCCTTTCCCTCCCCATGTCTTTCTCCTTTCCCCTCTCCCTGCTCACAGAAGCAATTCCTGAAGGACCACACTTTAAAGAACATTAGTAAGCAGCATTTATTTCTGTGCTCTGTACCTGAGCAGAAAACTTCAGTGTTCAGTCTACCATCTCCTATAAGGGCCAAATTCTCATTAAAAATTAAACCGCCCTTTTAACAGCTTTTATTTGAATGATTAAAAGACAATATGAAGACTGGTTTATTAAAATTTTTTTTTGTTCATTGTTGTCACAGATGCTGAAGTATGGGTAATATCCAAAGTCCTGGGGGGGGGGGATAAAAAAGAGCATTTACACTTCTGATGAACGAGGTGAGGTCAGCAGAGAAATCCTTTGGCTGTGCTCCTCTGCTTGAGGACCTCACACTGAAACACTGTGTACCCAGAGGATCAGGTAGGCATAGCAGGGAGAAGCAGAAATATTTTTAAAGGCCACCAAGTCCTGGAAGAGACAGCCTATGCCGTAATTAGGAAAAAGGATAGAGGAGAAATTGCTGTTGAACCTGACAAGAAATCTTCTGAAATAAAGCTGAGGCTGGATACTTCATGCATTTTCTTAATAATTCCAATTCCATAGCATTTATGATAGACCCTGAAGGACAGCTGTCAAAAAGCTATTGAGCCATATAACCAGTAACCATGTACATACTATTGTGAGAAAACTTAATGAGTCTCTTGAAAGCAAAACTCTCCAGAAGGTGAAAATACAAAGCAAAAACAAAACATGAAAATCTGGAATATGTTCTTTAGCAGATTAATAATTAGCATTATCAAAAGGATTTTTCAAAAAGGTGTGTCCAGAGATGATTTATTAGCAAAGACTTTACTAAAACGCTCATGAAGATTTAATACACCTGGAGGGTATTTAGCCAAGCATTAAATAAAGCACAGATCACCTAAACTAATGAGGTCATAATTTTTCTTTATAAAATAACTAATCTCTAATGTATTCAGAATGGCAGTTCCTTTTGTTTTATTGTATCTTTTTTTTTCCTTTTTACACTTCTCCTGGGTAGATTGTTGTCAACAAGAAAGGAAGTGTAAGTGAAAACAGGCATTACATCCAAATTATTTTTAAGGGAATGAAACTTAAGCCTGGATACTATTAAATGAACTTAGAGATTCTGGGACGGCATGGAAAGCATGTAGTTGAAATTTAACACTGAAAGTTCTAGAATTTGAAAATACCTTGAAGAATGAATCTTTCTCAGTTGATAAAATGCAGTTTTTAATCCATACAATGAAAATATAGATAAGAGAATGAACATTTTTATTTCAAAGTAAAATTATAATTTTTTGAGTCCCTGGTCCTTCTAGGAGCAATTGGCGATTCTAAGGAAGCTTAATTATTAACAGTGATCTCTTACTTGTATATAGAGCTTTATTATTTTAAAATTTTTTCACATATATAATTTCATTTGATCCTTAAGACAACCCTATAAAGAAGATATTCTATAATAATTATATTCTATTATCCTCATTTTATAGATGACAAAACCGAGGCTCAAGGAACTTCAGGGAATTGTCTAGGGTCATATAATGAATAAATAATGAAGCTAATATTAAAACCCACCTGCTGCACATAACAGATAAAGAGGGGTGGTAGAGATTTCCCCCATCAAGGTAAGAGGACAATGTCTTAGGAACTCCAGGTAGGTTGGTAAAGAAGCAGTGAGGTTGTGTAGTACATAGAGTCTTAGACCTGGAGTCTGGAAGACCAGGGTTCAAATCCTACTTCAGACCTACTAGCTACCTAGCTATGTGACCATGGGCAAGTTGCTTAAACTCTGCCTAGGTTTTCTCATCTATCACAAAGTAGGTGGTATAGAAAGGCACAGACTAGGGGGTTGTTTTGAGGGTTCACATGTGGGAAGGGCTTTACAACATCTTAAAACACTATACAAATTCTAGCTAGTGTTAGAGTTCTTTCATATAGACCTTTTCATCTATTTTCCCATTGTCAGTATCCCAGGCTAATTGCCTGTTGCCTCTCTTGCTACTTGCCTGGTGTCCCTCTCTTCAGTTTTGCCCCTCTCTAGGCTATACTAAGTATTACTACCTTCATAATTATCCTAAAGTGCTATGGCATCATATCATTTCCTAACTCAAATACTGCAGTGATTCTCCACTGAGGACAAGATAATATCCAAACTCCTCAGCCTGTTATAAAATCTCTTCAATCTGATCTCACTCTGTCCAGTTCTACATATCATACAAGTCCTTTTATCTACCCATGGCTGTTCCTTAAACATGCTCACTCCCAGTTCTTGGAACTCTTTCCAAGTGTGTGGTACTCAGATCTGGATCGCCCTTTGTCTCTTTCCTGTGCCTATTCAAATCTTACTCATTGGTCAAAGTACTGTTCAGGTCCTGTCTTAATGCAAAGACCTTTCTAGTCTGCTCCAGTCCAAGAAGGCTTATCTGAATGTACCATTCTTTGGAATATTTAATCATGTGCTGCCTTGTATTATGATTTAACTATGCATGTTTTGTCTATTGAAGTTGATCATAAGCTCCTAGAGGGCAAAGATGGTGGCTTATGTTTCTTGTATCCCTCTCAGTTCCAGCACTCTGATGGGCACTTAGTACAGTTATCCCTTCTACATTATGGGGGTTAGGGGGCTTGGTGATCTGGAAAATCCACATAAAATTTTTTGGGCTTCCCTTTGTAACAGAGAAGAAATCTGAATTATTTTTTCTTTTTCTTTTATGGGATGTTTACAGTACCTTATTGTAAAATTGGGGATAAGTATTTGGTCATCTGCTGGCCTTCTGTGTGTTACCCGTGGCTTCTGCAAAGCTCCCAAAAATTCCCATTTAATTTTTTTATGCCAACCTGCATCATATCGAAATAGTGATAGCCACTTAAAGTCTGTGTTGTGTGAATGGATAAACGAATAGGCAGGTGTAAGTTAGAGATACCAATGTAGCTAGGGAAATTAGTCCAACATGGAGAAGCTCCAAGAGAGAAGCTACATTATATTTTGTCTGAGGCAAGAGGCCTCAAGGGTAGGAATCTGAGGTGAGGGCAGTACCCACCTCTGATAGTAAGTCAGCCAGAGGGACTCTCAGTCAAACACTGAGGAGAGCATGCTGACATCACAATGCTGAGAGACGGGCCACTGAGTTCTTTGTTCATTATTGACTTGATTTTGTCATATAGTTTGGCCCAGCTTGTCTCAGGCAATCCAGGAGACTGGTATAAGATGAAAGGTGTGTTAACTGATAGCCACCAAGATATATGATTTAGTGGCACTGTGTGACTGCCTTGTAGTAGATTGTCTCTCCTTGCTCCTTTACCCAGACGACATGCCATTTCTGAGTCTTTTCATCAAGTTGTGCATAGGGAGCAGCCCAGCTCTGCCCATATCACCCCTTCTCTTTGCCCTTGTTACAGTGATACATTATGTGCCTTTTATATGGTCACTTCTCCTTGCATGTGGGGTAGGGTGAAGAAGAAAATGATTTGAGTCTTAGCTTGCTAAGAACTTAAACTGTCTGGCCATCACCTTTCTCCAGTCTTTGATAAATTGCTTCATTTGTCATCTTAAGACAATTCATTGTAATAAAATGGAGATACATATCTTGCATCTTGGACTGCTACACAGAAGCAGGTCATTGATTTATCTCCAAGGTAAAAAGTATAGGGCTTAATGAACCATTATTTGCAGTTCATCATAAGAAAATTTGTGGCATTGTTGGTTTTACTTAGGCATTCAAGTTTTATATTTACAAGTCTGTGGCTGAGCCACAGTTATGGAAAACTCTTTCCTTTGCAGGGAAGAGTTATATACTGGAATAGGATGAAGGAGTTAACAGCCTGCTCTTAAATAAATAAGAGGCAGTGACCTTGAATTTAGACTGACATCTGAACTATTAAAAGAAACAAGATGTATTTCCAACTTGGTCCAGGGTAAAAGAGACCCAGGGCTTCTGGGTGGCACAGTGGATGGAATGTTGGACCTGGAGTCAGAAAGACTAAGTTCTGAGTTCAAATCTGGCCTCAGCCACTTACTAGCTGTGTGACCCTGGGCAAGGCATTTAACTTTGTTTGCCTCAGTTTCCTCATCTGTCAAATGAGCTAGGAAATGGCAAACCACTCCAGTATCTTTGCCAAGAAAATACCACATGGCGTCATGAAGAGTCACACATTAGCGAAAAACCACTGAACAGCAGCAAATATGAGATCCAGGGATCAAAGTTAGAATTGTTCTTCAGCTATTATATTCTGAGGAGAAGGCACCACTGGGTTTTCAGTAGATTGCAAACTCAAAATGGGTTGATAATGTAAAGTGGTAGCTTCCTCCTTCCCTCCTCCCCAAAGCAATTTTAGCCTGGATTAAGAAAGGCATGATGTCCAGAGAGAGGGACTACTTACTGTATCATTAAGTTATTTATACTCTTCATTTATGGGAGCAACATTTTAGGAAGTGCATCTAGATGAGGTGTATCAGGGTGGTGAGAAAATTGTAGACTGTATGCTTGAAGGAACTAGAGATATTTATTTAGGGAACAGAAGACTTAAAGGTTGTGATGTTTGTCTTCAGGTATGTACAGGGCTAGTATATAAAAAAGATTCAAATTTTCTAATTGAGTTTATAAGGAAGAGTTAGAAACACTGAGTAGAAATTTTAAAGAAGATTTTGGTTTAATAGAAAGAAAAACTTTCTGACCATGCAATCCAAAAGTCACTGGGAGACTGGAGCTCTTCAAGTCTGGATACTGACTTATTATGGATCTTATAAAGGGGTTTACTGTCCAGGCAGGGGCTACCCTAGATAACCTTTGAAGTCCCTTGCAACTCTTAAATTCTTAGGTCATATATTCTACCATCTAATCTATCAATTATCTTGGTTATAGGTTTTACTTTTTTTCCCATTATCCCTTTTTTATTAATTTATTTTTAGTTTTTAACATTCACTTCCATAAGCTTTTGAGTTTTAAATTTTCTCCCCTTACCTTCCTTACTTCCTCCCCAACATGGCATGCAGTCTGATGTAGGCTATGCATATACATTCCTATTAAACATGTTTTCACATTAGCCATGTTGTAAAGAAGAATTAGAACCAATAGGAGAAACCACAAGAAAGAAGAAACAAAACAAAACAGAAGAAAAAAAGAACAAATAGTATGCTTCAATCTGCATTCAAACTCCATAGTTCTTTCTCTGGATGTGGATAGCATTTTCCATCATGAGACTTTAGGAGATGTTTTAGATCCTTGCGTTGCTGAAAAGAGCTAAGTCTATCAGAGTTAGTCATCACACAACATGGCTGTTACTCTGTACAGTGTTCTCCTGGTTCTGCTCATTTCACTTAGCATCAGTCCGTACAAGTCTTTCCAGGATTTTCTGAAGTATGCCTGCTCATCATTTCTTTTTTTCCCTTTATTTTCTGTACTATTTATTTCTTATTTCTTTTTTCTTTTATTTCTTTTCTTTTTTAAAATTTATTTATTTTTAGGTTTCAACATTTACTTCCACAAGATTCTGAGTTCCAAATTTTCACCCCATCTCACCCCTCCCCCACCCCAAGATGGCATGCATTCTGAATATCCCTTCCCCTAGTCTGCCCTCCCTTCTTTCTCCCCCCCATACCCTTCCCCTTCTGTTTTCCTGTAGGACAGGATAGATTTCTGTACCCTATTTCTTGTATTTCTTATTTCCCAGCTGCATGTGAAAGCATTTTTTAAAAATATGTGTTTTTTAAAAGTTTGGATTCTAAATTTTCTCCCTTCCTCCTTCCCCACCCACCCTCACTGAAAAGGCAAGCAACTCAATATAAGTTATACATATGCAGTTATGGAAAACACTTCCATAGTAGTCATGTTGTGAAAAACTAACTCTATTTCCCTTAATCCTATCCTGCCCCTCATTTATTCTATTCTTTCTTTTGATCCTGTTCCTCCTCACAAGTGTTTGCTTTTGATTACCCCCTTTCCCAGTCTTCCCCCCTCTCTATCATTCTCCTGCTCTCTTGTCCCCTTCTCCCCTTATTTTTCTGTAGGGTAAGAGAGCTTTCCATACCCAATTGAGTGTATATGTTATTCCCTCCTTAAGCCAAATCATATGAGAACAAGATTCACTCATTCCCTCTCACCTTCCACTGTTTCCCTTCCACTGTAAGAGCCTTTTCTTTTCTGTTTTTTTGTGAGATAATTTACCCCATTCTACCTCTCCCTTTCTCCTTCTCCTAGTATAATCCTCTCTCACCCCTTATTTTTATTCTCCAGATATGACCCCTTCATCATCAACTCACCCCATGCCCTCTATCTATCTATCTATCTATCTATCTATCTATCTATCTATCTATCTATCTATCTTATATACATACATATAATTTTTTCCCTCCAACTACCCTAATGCTGACAAAGGTCTCATGAGTTATAAATATCATCTTTCCATGCAGGAATATAAACAGTTCAACTTAATAAGTCTCTTATGATTTCTCTTTCCTGTTTACCTCTTCATGTTTCACTCCAGTCCTGTATTTGAAAGTCAAATTTTCTATTCAGCTCTGGTCTTTTGATCAGGAATGCTAGAAAGCCCTCTATTTCACTGAATGACCATTTTCTCCTGAAGGATAATACTCAGTTTTGCTGGGTAGGTGATTCTTGGTTGTAATCCTATCTCCTTGGCCCTCCAGAATATATATTTCACACCCTGTGGTCCCAAATCTTGTGTTATCCTGATTGTGTTTCCACTTGAATTGTTTCTTTCTGGCTTCTTGTAATATTTTCTCCTTGACCTGGGAACTCTGGAATTTGTCTACAATATTCCTAGGAGTTTTCTTTTGGGGATCTCTTTTAGGAGGAGATTGGTGGATTCTTTCAATTTCTATTTTGCACTCTGGTTCTACTATATCAGGGCAGTTTTCCTTGATAATTTCTTGAAAGATGATATCTAGGCTCTCTTTTTGATCATGGCTTTCAGAGAGTCCAATAATTTTTAAATTCTCTCTCCTGGATCTATTTTCCAGGTCACTTTTTTTCCAATGAGATATTTCACATTGTTTTCTAATTTTTCATTCTTTTGGGTTTGTTTTATAGTGTCTTGATTTCTCAAAAAGTCTAGATTCCAGTTGCTCTATTCTTATTTTTAGGAAGTATTTTGTTCAGTAAGCTTTTGGATTTCCTTTTCCATTTGGCCAGTTTTGCTTTTTAGGGCATTTTCCATTTGGCCAATTTTTCTTCTCCTCATTGGCTTTTTGGACCTCTTTTGCCATTTGGGTTAGGCTAATTTTTAAGGTGTTATTTTCTTCGGTATTTTTTTTTGTCTCCTTTAGCACCACTCTCGTTTTTCCTCCACTTCTCTTCCTTGCTTCTCAAAATCCTTTTTGAATTCTTCCATGGCCTGGGACTAATTCATATTTAATTCATATTTTTCTTTGAGGCTTTGGATGTAGGAGCTTTGGCTTCATTGTCTTCTTCTGGTTGTGTGTTTTGATCTTCTTCGTCACCAAAGTAAGATATATAGTCTGACTCTTTTTGTGCTGCTTGCTCATGATCCCAGCCAATTACTTGAGCTATAAACTCTTTGTTAAGGTAGGAGTCTGTTTGTACTGTGGAGAATGTATTGTCCCAAGCTTCAGGGGTTTTGTATAGCTGTTTTCAGAGGTACTTCTAGGGACCTGTAAATTTTCATTTCTTCCAAGGTGCTATGATCAAGGGCGAGGTGTTTACTCCTTTCCTGGCCTGTGCTCTGGTTTATAAGTGACTACAAGTACTCTTTCCTGCTTTGGAACTGTGAGGAAGATTTCCTCTCCACAGCCACTACATGCTCCACCATGCCAGCGCTTCTCCTCGCCCCAGGACCGCAACCCAGATCCAAGTGCAGGCAAAACAAGAGATTCCTGCCTCAGCACTGGCAAAGAGATCCTTGGAGTCCCTCTCTGATCAGCCACCCGATTCCCCCTCAGTCTGTGGACCAGAAGCTCAGGAGGCAACCCCCACCCCAAGCCATGCTTGGGGAATGGAGCTGAGACCACCTCACTTCTCTCTCAGCACTGCAGAAACAGACTTTTCCCACTGACCTTCCAAGTTGTCTTTGGCGTTCATGGGTTGAGAAGTCTGGAAACCGCCACAGCTGCCCACAATTCAGTCCTTTGAGGCCTGCTCCAGTTTTGCTGTCACCTGCGTGCCCACGCCGAACAGCGCTCCTCTACTAGCCGAGTGTGATATACCTTTCTGATCAACCATTTAGGTTGTCTTGGGCTGGAAATTTGTTTTACTCTGTCTTTTTGTGGGTTCTGCTGATTTAGAATTTGTTTAGAGCCATTTTTTATAGGTATTTGGAGGGGTTTGGGGGAGAGCTCAAGCAAGTCGCTGCTTTCACTCCGCCATCTTGGCTCTGCCCCCAGAACTGGAACCATAGGTTTTACTTTTTAAAAAATCAGTAAAACTCACTTTGAATATTATATTTTGTATTCATACTGCATGAAATACCAAACATGCATTGCTTATATTTTCTTCCCACACAAGCTACAAAACATTCATTTCATTTCTGATTGTGGTCAACAAATAATCTGAATTTGCAGTGAAATTAGTGACTGAAATTAATCATGTCCTTTTAATAATAACCAAGCAGCTTCAATCCGAGTGAAATTTTATGTCCTTCATGTAAGATGTTTTATGTGAGACAACCAAGGCAGAAAAAGAAAACGGAATAAAGATTTGTTTATAAATATGGGAAGAATCCATATCCAAATCTATATTGGGATTACAAATTCTTGACATATACATTTTCCTACTAATCAGGAAAAAAATAGCTGAAGGCCCTATCTAGTCTTCAGGCTATGATTTTTCTATATCTTGAATGACACAAATATATGACACACAAAGAAGCATAAAATCCTTTTTCCTTCAAGTAAGAGGTAAAACAGAAGGGGAACAGTGACCAAAATAAAAAAAGATCTATGTTTGTCCTCTCAACTGTAAATTCCGCAAGGAATAGGACTTCATTTTCCTGGCAATCATTCCACATTGTGGATGAGTAATAAAAATAATAATAAATTATAAAAATGTCATACCAATATGCAGAACGTATATGAAGGTAACATCCCTTGTGAGGCACAGCATCCTGGGAACGTTATTCATCAAATTACAGTCATAAAATATTCTGCTAATAAAATCATTTAAAAAACCTTTTTCTTCCACTCATTTCTCTGAAAGAATTGTTAAGATTCTGTTTATATTATTATTGTCTTTTAAAAAGTTTGTTGGGGTGGGGGCGGAGCCAAGATGGCAGAGTGAAAGCAGTAACTTGCTTGAGCTCTCCTCCAAACCCCTCCAAATACTCATAAAAAATGGCTCTAAACAAGTTCTGAAGCAGCAGAACCCACAGAAAGACATAGTGAAACAAATTTCCAGCCCAAGACAACCTGGATGATTGATCAGAAAGATGTATCACGCTGGGCTGGGAGCGCAGCGCAGAGCAGCGTGGGCACACAGGCCACAGGAAAGCTGGAGTAGGCCTCAGAGGACTGAATCGTGGGCAGCTGTGGAGGTTTCCAGACTCCTCAATCCATGAATGCCAAAGACAACTTAGAAGGTCAGTGGGAAAAGTCTGGTTCTGTTGGTGCTGAGACAGGAAGGTGGGGCTTCAGCTCCATTCCCCAAGAGCATGGCCCTGGGGTGGTGGGGGGCAGCTGCTTCCCGAGCTTCCGGCCCACAGACTGAGGGGGAATCCAGTGGCTAATCAGAGAGGGACTGCAGGGATCTTTTTGCCAGTGCTGAGGCAGGAATCTCTTGCTTTGCCCCCGTTTGGATCTGGGTCACAGTTCTGGGCGGTGGTGCTGGGGTGAGGAGGAACGCTGGTGTGGTAGAGCTTGTAGTGGCTGTGGAGAGGAACCCTTCCTCACAGTTACAGGACAGAAAGGAATACTTGTGGTCACAGGCCAGGAAAGGAGTAAACACCTCGCCCCTTATCATACCACCTTGGAAGAACTGAAAATTTACAGTTCTCTACAAGTATCTGAAAACAGCTACAAAACCCCTGAAGCTTGGGACAGTACACTCTCCACATTGGAAGCAGACTCTTACCTTAACAAGAGTTTAAAACTCAAGTAATTGGCTGGGATCATGAGCAAGCAGCACAAAAGAGTCAGACTATATTATCTTACTTTGGTGAAAAGAAGATCAAAATATACAACCAGAAGAAGACAACAAAGTCAAAGCTCCTACATCCAAAGCCTCCAAGAAAAATATGAATCAGTCCCAGGCCTTGGAAGAGCTCAAAAGGGATTTTGAGAAGCAAGTAAGGGAAGTAGAGGAAAAACTGGGAAGAGAAATGAGAGTGATGCAAGAAAATCATGAAAAACAAGTCAACAGCTTGCTAAAGGAGACCCAAAAAAATACTGAAGAAAATAACACCTTAAAAAATAGCCTAACCCAAATGGCAAAAGAGGTCCAAAAAGCCAATGAGGAGAAAATGCCCTAAAAAGGAAAATTGGCCAAATGGAAAAGGAAGTCCAAAAGCTTACTGAAGAAAATACTTCCTTAAAAATTAGAATAGAGCAATTGGAAGATAGTGACTTTATGAGAAATCAAGACACTGTGAAACAAATCCAAAAGAATGAAAAATTAGAAAACAATGTGAAATATCTCATTGGAAAAACAACTGACCTGGAAAATAGATCCAGGAGAGAGAATTTAAAAATTATTGGACTATCTGAAAGCCATGATCAAAAAAAGAGCCTAGACATCATCTTTCAAGAAATTATCAAGGAAAACTGCCCTGATATATTAGAACCAGAGGGCAAAATAGAAATTGAAAGAATCCACAGATCTCCTGAAAGAGATCCCCAAAGGAAAACTCCTAGGAATATTGTAGCCAAATTCCAGAGTTCCCAGGTCAAGGAGAAAATATTACAAGCTGCCAGAAGGAAACAATTCAAGTACTGTGGAAACACAATCAGGATAACACAAGATTTAGCAGCTTCTACATTAAAGGACCGCAGGGCATGGAATATAATATTCTGGAGGGCAAAAGAGATAGGATTACAACCAAGAATCACCTACCAGCAAAACTGAGTATAATCCTTCAGGGGAAAAAATGGTCATTCAGTGAAATAGAGGACTTTCAAGCATTCCTGATGAAAAGACCAGAGCTGAATAGAAAATTTGACTTTCAAATACAGGACTCAGTGGAACATGAAGAGGTAAACAGGAAAGAGAAATCATAAGAGACTTATTAAGATTGAACTGTTTACATTCCTGCATGGAAAGATGATATTTATAACTCATGAGACTTTGTCAGTATTAGGGTAGTTGGAAGGAAAAAAATTATATGTATGTATATGATAGATAGAGGGCACAGGGTGAGTTGAAGATTAAGGGGTCATATCTGGAGAATAAAATTAAGGGATGAGAGGATTATACTCAGAGAAGAAGAAAGGGAGAGGTAGAATGGGGTAAATTATCTCACAAAAAAAACAGGAAAGAAAAGTCTCTTACAGTGGAGGGGAAACAGGGGAAGGTGAGAGGGAATGAGTGAATCTTATTCTCATAGGATTTGGCTTAAGGAGGGAATAACATACACATTCAATTGGGTATGGAAATCTGTCTTACCCTACAGAAAATAGGGGGAGAAGGGGACAAGAGAGCAGGGGGATGATAGAGAGGAGGGCAGATTGGGAAAGGGTAATCAGAAGCAAATACTTCTGAGGAGGGACAGGGTCAAAAGAAAGAATAGAATAAATGGGAGGGCAGGATAGGATTAAGGGAAATAGAGTTAGTTTTTCACAACATGTCTACTATGGAAGTGTTTTGCATAACTGCACATGTACAACCTATATTGAGTTGCTTGCCTTTTCAATGAGGGTGGGTGGGGAGGGAGGAAGAGAGAAAATTTGAAACCTAAAGTTTTAAAAATATGTTTAAAAAAAAGTTTTCACATGCTATCGGGAAATAAGAAATACAGGAAATGGGGTACAGAAGTCTATCCTGCCCTACAGGAAAATAGAAGGGGATGAGAGAATGGGGAGGGGGAGAAAGAAAGGAGGACAGACTAGCAGAAGGGATATTCAGAATGCATGCCATCTTGGGGTGGGGGGAGGGGTGAGATGGGGTGAAAATTTGGAACTCAAAAACTTGTGGAAATGAATGTTGAAAACTACAAATAAGTAAATTTATATCAAAAAAAGAAGAAAAAGAAGAAGGAAGGGATACAGAAGCAGAGGAAAGAACCACCAAATGTCAGATTGGGCTGTGATTCTAGACAGCACTAAGATCTCCGGGAGGCAGGAAAAGTTAGCAGAAAGAAGAGTTGGGTTAGGGGCCTGGAATCCAGTTTTAATATCAATAATTATGTGCCATGTGGCTTGGAGTAAGTCTTATAATTTTCCTGATCCTCGGATTCTCTATCCATTAAATTTGGATTTTTTTTGGATTAAAAAAAATGAACTGGGCATACAACTAAAAAGCTAGAAAAACAAATTTAAAAGCCCAAATTAAATACCAAAATAGACATTCTGAAAATTAAAGGAGAGATTAACAAAATATAAAGTAAAAAAAACCCATTAAGCAACTAAATAAAACTAGAAATTGTTTTTTGGGGAAAAACACCCATTGACTAATTTGATTTTTAAAAAAAGTCAAATCACAAAAATTAAAAAGGTAAATTGAAAACCAATGAAGAGGGGAAAAAAAGCCATTATTAAGAGTTATGTTGCCCAACTGCATGCCAATAAAACTGACAATCTATTTTTTTTAAGTGAGGCAATTGAGCTTATGTGACTTGCCCAGAGTCACACAGCTAGTAAATGTTATGTGTCTGAGGACAGATTTGAACGCAGGTCCTCCTGACTCCAGGGCTGGTGATTTATCCACTGTGTCACCTAGCTGCCTTTAAAACTGACAATCTAAATGTATTTATAAAAATATAAATTGCCCCAAAAAAGAAATCAAACAAGATATGAATGAGCTTCCTACTGGGGGAAAAACAGGACCAAATACATTTATAAGGAAATCCTACCAAACATTCAAAGAACAATTAATTGCAATATTATACAAACTCTTTGAGAAAAGAGATGAAGGAATCTTACCAAATTCCTTTTATTACGTAAACATGGTCTTGATTCCTAAACCATGGGGAAGCAAAACAGAGAAAGAAAACTATACATTGATTTTCCTTAATGAAGATTGATGCAAAACAGGTAAGTAAAATAATAGCAAGGAGATTACAGCAGTATATCACAAAGATCACATGCTATGACCAGGCTGGATTTGCACTTAAATCTAGGATTAGTTGAATATTAGGAAAACAATAGGCATAATTGACCATGTCAATAACAAAAAACAACAAAAATCACATGATTATTTCAATAGATACAGGAAAAATACAAACCCATTCATGTTAAAACATTAGAAAGTCCATGAATATATAGAGTTTTCCTTAAAATAAGTAACATCTATCTTAAAACCAGAGCAAGCATTATCTGTAAGGGGGATAAGCTAGAAGGCTTTCCACTAAGATCAGGAGTGAAGCATAGATATCCATTGCCACCAATACTATTTAATATCATGTTAGAAAAGCTAAGTATAGCAATAAGACTAGAAAAAGGAACTGAAGGAATAAGCATATGCAATGAGGAAACAAAACCATCATTCTTCGTATATGATATAATAGTATATTTAGACAACCCTGGAGAGTCAACTAAAAAAATTAATTGAAACAATCAATGTCTTCAACAAAGTGGCAGGATATAAAGTAAATCCACACAAATCATTATGTTTGTATATCACCAATAAAATCTGGCAGGAAGAGATAGAAAGAGAAATTCCATTTAAAATAACTGCACATAAGATCAAATACTTGGGAGTCTAACTGCCAAGACACACAGGAAGTATATGAAAACAATTACAAAACACTTTTCACAAAAATAAAGGTCTAATAATTGGAGAATATTCATTGCTCATGGGCAGGTGGAGTCAATATAATAAAAATGACAATACCACCTAAATTAATTCACTTATTTAATGTAATACTAATCAGACTGCCAAAGAATTACTTTAACAAGCTAGAAAAAAATAATAACACAATTTATCTGGAAAAACAAAAAGCCAAGAATATCAAAGGAATCAATGGAAAAAGAAAAAAGGGAAGCAAGGGGGCCTAGCAATACTAGATGTCAAACTATATCACAAAACTGTAATTATTCAAAACAGTTAGGTACTGGGTAAGAAATGGAGAGGTTGATCAGTAAGACACATTAGGTATATAATATACAGAACCAAATGAACATAGTAACCTAGGATTGGATAAACCCAAAGATCCCAGCTACTGGTGCAAGAACTTATTATATGAGTAAAACTGCTGGAAAAACCGGAAAGCAGTCTGTTGAAAACTATACATACAGACTAATATCTCACACTGTATACCAAGATAAGCTCAAAATGAGTACATTATTTAGACATAAAGAAAGATATCATAAGCAAATTAGTAGAGCAGAGAAGAAAGTATCTACTGTATCTATGGGTAGAGGAAGAGTTCATGACCAAAGAAGAAATAGAGAGGTTCACAGGAGGCAAAGTGGATCATTTTGGTTATATAAAATTTAAAAGTGTTTGCATAAAAAAAAATAAAAGCAGGTAAAATTAGAAGAAAAGAAAGAAACTGGGGGAAAAATCTTTGCAGTAAATTTCTTTGATGAAGGTCTCAATTCTAAAATATATAGCGAACTAACCTAAATCTACAAGAATAAGAGCCATTCCCCAATTGATAAGTGATCAAAGGATATGAATAGGCAGTTTTCAGAAGAAGAAATCAAACCTATACAAACAGGCATATAAAAGATATACAAATTAAAACTACTTTGAGGTACTACTTCAAACTCAGCAGATAGGCTATAATGACAGAAAAGGAAAAAGACAAGGTTTAGAATGGATGTGGGAAAACAGGTACATTGATGCTCTGTTAGTGGAACTGTGAACTAATTCAACCATTCTGGAAAGGAATTTGAAATTATGTCTAAACAGCTATTAAAATGTGTATACCCAGCAATACCACTGCTAGGACTATACCCCAAAGGAACCATAGAAAGAGGAAAAGGACCCATACATATAAAAATATGTATAGTAGCTCTTTTGTAGTGGGAAAGAATTGGAAACTGAGGAGATGCCCATCAAGTGGAGAATGGCTGAACAAGTTAGGGTATATTAATGTAAAGGAATGCTATTGTGGTATAAGAAATGATGAAGGCAATGGTTTCAGAAAACCTGGGAAGACCTCCATGAACTGATGCAAAGTAAAGTGGGAAGAACCTGAGCAATCTTCATGATGGACAGCATGAACAGCAATCTTGTAAAGATAATGATAATAATACCATAAGGACAAAACTTTGAAAGAGTTAGGAGCTAATTAACACAATGAACCACCACAGTTCCAAAGGACTCATGACAAAACATGCTATCCACCTCCAGAGAGATAACTGATGGACTCAGAGTACGCAGATTAAAGTATGTGTACATATAGGTATATGTATATATACATGTGTGTATGTATGTGTATATATACATATATCTACATAGCCATGGCTAATGTGAACATTTGTTTTGCATGACTATACATATTTGTTATGGATTTTGTTTTTCTTGCCTCTTCATGTGGTAGGAGAGGGAGTAGAGAGAGGGAAATAATTTGGAACTGAAAAAAAATGAACAAAAAAGTCTGTGCTTTTAAAAAATAATAAATTTTTTATATGTAGATAGATAGAGGGCACAGGGTGAGCTGAAGATTAAGGGGTCATAGCTGGAGAATAAAATTAAGGGATGAGAAAGGATTATTCTCAGAGAAGAAGAAAGGGAGAGGTAGAATGGGGTAAATTATCTCATAAAAAAAAACCACAGAAAAGTCTTTTACAGTGGATGGGAAACAGGGGAAGGTGAGAGGGAATGAGTGAATCTTATTCTCATAGGATTTGGCTTACAGAGGGAATAACATACACATTCAATTGGGTATGGAAATCTGTCTTACCCTACAGGAAAATAGGAGGAGAAGGGGACAAGAGAGCAGGGGGATGACAGAGAGGAGGGCAGATTGGGAAAGGGGGTAATCAGAAGCAAACACTTCTGAGGAGGGACAAGGTCAAAAGAAAGAATAGAATAAATGGGAGGGCAGGATAGGATTAAGGGAAATAGAGTTAGTTTTTCACAATATGTCTACTATGGAAGTGTTTTGCATAACTGCACATGTACAACGTATATTGAGTCGCTTGCCTTTTCAATGAGGGTGGGTGGGGATGGAGGAAGAGAGAAAATTTGAAACCTAAAGTTTTAAAAACATATGTGTAACAAAAATGTTTTTGCATGCTGCTGGGAAATAAGAAATATAGGAAATGGGGTACAGAAGTCTATCCTGCCCTACAGGAAAATAGAAGGGGAAGGGGATAAGAGAAGGGGAGAGAGATAGAGGAGAGGACAGACTAGGGGAAGGAATATTTAGAATGCATGCCATCTTGGGGTGGTGGGGAAGGTGGAGATGGGGTGAAAATTTGAAATTCAAAAACTTGTGGGAGGGAATGTTGAAAGCTAAAAAGAAAGAAATTTATATTAAAAAAAAGTTTGTTGAGAGAGATCATAGAAAGGGAGAAAGGACCTTCATGTGCAAAAATATTTATAGCAGTCTTTCTCGTGGTGGCAAAATATTAGAAATTGAGGGGATGCTCATCAGTTGGGGAATGGCTGAACAAGCTGTGGTATATTAATGTCATAGAAAACTATTGTGCAGTAAGAAATGATAAACAGGCAGATTTGAGAAAAACTTGGAAAGACCTGTATAAAACTGATGCCAAGGAAAATGAGCAGAACCAGGAAAACATTGTACATAGTATCAGCAACATCGTGTGATGATGAGTTATGAATGACTCAGCTCTTCTCAGCAACACAATGATCCAAGACAAGTATAAATGACTCACGAAAGAAAATGCTATCCACATCTGGATGAAGAACTGATGGACTCAGAACAGAGATTGAAGTATATTTTTTTCACTTTATTTTTTCTCATGGTTTTATTTCCTTTTGATCTATTTCTTCTTCCACGACTGTGACAAATATGGAAATATATTTTACATGGTAGCATATATATAAAGTATATCAAACTGACTATCATTTTCTAAAGAGGGGAGGAAAGGGATAGAGAGAGAAAAAATTGGAAATCAAAATCTTATAAAAGTGAATGCTAAAAAATTTGTTGATATGTAATTGGGGAAAAAAATACTATATAAATTTTTTTTAAAGTTTGTTGCAGAGAAGAGTTTGTCATAGAAATGTTGACAAATCTTTTCAAGTTTTTGTTCTGTTTGTTGTCTTCCTTCCAGGCTCATTTTTAAATGCTCTTGAGCAAATCTTATTTAATTGGGCCTCCTACTAAGTTTTTTGAAAACTAATTTTGCTTTTCACTATTTTTTACTGTTTTATGTGAGTATTGCTCATAATCTTCCATTATCCTCCTTCACAAGGCTTTATGAATGAGTTTCTATTCTAAACTGGAGTTGCCCATGACCACCCTATCTTTCCTCTTGGCAGACTCTTCATTTATTTATAGCAAGAATGTTAATACTGTTAAGACTCAGTTCTTTTAGTAATATTCAGTGGTTGTCAGACAAATATTTCACATTAAGAAAACCAAGTTAGGTTACTATTTCTGGATGGTGTGGTAAGAGCTAACTTCTCCTTCCAGGCAATTTATACTTATTTTTTTGTGAAGAAATATTGATACCATTCTTATGTCTTGATTGGCCCAGGAAACTAAAAGTTTAGGCTGGTGACCTCATTCCCTCATCACTTGAGTACAAGCAACCAGGGGGAATTTTGGGTGTGCTATAATGCTTGGCTTCTATATCCATAGAGGGCAAGCAAGTAAGGGAGCTTTGCTCAGCCCAGTCAGTTCAAGGTGTCTTCACTGACTGCAGTTCTTGATTCTCCTGTGATTGCTAACTAAATGTGTTTTTGTTAACTGTTGGATGACCCACAGGTGTTTCTTTTTGCTCCTTTATTGAACTGAAACTACCAGGAGACTGACCAGAGGCAGTCTCAGGGAGCAACTGGTCTGACGTTTATGTGATTCTTTGACCTCTTTGCCATTTTTGCTACCCTGTTTTGTTATAGGAGATGACTCTGGGTCATTGAAGGCTTTCTAAGGCAACATAAAAAACTGGTGTTCTTGCTCTTCAACCATTTCAGTTGTGTCCGACTCTTTGTGAGCGCATTTGGGGTTTTCTTGGCAAAGATACCGGAGTGGTTTGCCGTTCCTTTTCCAGTTCATTTTATAGATGAGGAAATTGAGGCAAACAGGGTTACGTGACTTTCCCTGTGTCACACAGCTAGTGAATGAGGAGAGATTTGAGCTAAGGTCTTCCTGACCCCAGGTCTGAGCCCTCTACTGTGCCACCTAGTTGCTCTCAAGGCACTTTCCCTGAGCACTCTTAAATTATTGTAGAGTTATATTATTGGTGGCTATACATGCACAGTTGGCCTATGTGTGGCATGGATAATTTTCTGAACTGGGATCTCACCTGTCTCTTCCCCAACAGAGATGGCAATTTCTGCCTTTGTGGAGAGTAAGAGGAGGGTCATTTAGGAAAAACCAGTAGCCTAGGGAGGGAGAGGCAGGCATTAGGCCTGCCAAGCATTTTCTCCTTCATTCCTAGATCATCAAGAGGATTATCAGTTTAAAATTATATTTATCAACCACATAAATACATGTAATCTAGAACAGAGGTGTCAAGCTCAACCTAGAACTCCCAGTGCTAGCAGGAACCAGATTAAAATGTAATTGGGAAATGTTTAACAAAATAAAAAAAAATATAGTACAACATAAATAATATGAATTTGTGGTTTTCTAAGTCAGTATGGGGCCTCCAGGGATCTGTGACACCACCGGTCTTGGGGTACAACAATTTAGAATAAAAGCCACTTTCCCTGATAATTTTTTTGGGGGGTAATTAGGGTTAAGTGATTTGCCTAGGGTCACACAGCTAGTAAATGTCTGAGGCTTAATTTGAACTCAGATCCTCCTGACTCCAGGGCCAGTGCTCTGTCCATTGCACCCTCTAGCTGCTCCTATCTGATCATTTTTAAAGAGACAGTAACACTTAGCTTGTTTTCTCCATCTCAGTTCTCTTTCTCTTAATGCTCTAACTTGTACAGCTTCTCTGAGTTCTTTTTACTGATTATTTTGTTAGAGAGTCATGCCAGTTAGCCATGATGGTCTTTTGTCTAAGCAGCATTTAGAGGAGTAAATGAGCTCTTTGACTTGAGAACAAGATGAATGCAAAGAGAGAACTATCTCACCCTGGGTAGTGTCCACTCTTAGCAGTCTCTAGGCTTACAGGGTCTGGGAATGATCGAACATGTTAGAGACCAACTTCCCCATGTGCCTGCAGCTCCAGGAGAGCTCCATCCGGCCATTCAAATAGTCGTGTTTGCCTACCTTGACTTTCTCTCTGGACCTCCTTCTTTGGAGTAGACATCTTACACAGCACACTGGTTTGGAGGGATCTCTTAGCAGGAGAAACAGTGCACAGCAAGCATGTCCCTCCAGGGATCACTCACTGGCCTCAGCAGGAGGGAGTGTTGTACTAATGAGGCTCTGAAACTGGAAATTTTTCAAATATTATTACAGAGATAGGATTAAGGACTGAATCTATGATTTCACTGGGATTGGGAACTTCCCAGGAAAGAAATTTCTGTACCAGTATGGAAAAGGTTGATGTATTTGTGAAGTCTTGAAGATTTTTGATGGTTATTTTAATTTTTACAATGTCAATTTGATTTAGGGTGCAACAAGAAAAAACATTTAGGTTACTCATCTTTAAAATGAGAGGGCTAGAATTAAATGTTCTCCAAGATCCCTTCCAGTTAGAAAATTCTCTTCTAGTGGAATGAACAAAAGAGGTGGAGGAGATCTAGGTAGAATTCTCCCCAAGTAACTCACCAGCTATATGACTGTGGGTAAGTCACTTATTATGCCTGAGTTTCTTTATCTGGAAAATGGTGATAATGCCACTTGCATTACCTATCTCATAGTAGGGTATTGTGAAGAAAGCATTTTGTAAATCTTTATAAAATAAATTAAATAAATAAATTTAAAAAATTAAAAATCTTAAAATTAAAATTAAATTAAAATAATAAAAAAAAAGGAGTTCTGGGAAGATGGCAGAGCAGGTCAGAAAACTTTTAGCTCTCCAAATTTTGTCCACAATAAAAGACAGGACATTGCCTCAGAGCAGCAGAAATAAATAGAGGGTAAAGTAATTGTCCTCCTAAGACAATTTGAGAAGACCTGAGGAAAGAAGGGACCTCTAGTGGCAAGATTTGGCCTGAGTGAAGTGCAAAGACCTCTAGACCAACTCTGTGGAATCAACAAACAATAAACCCTGAGAGCAGCTGGGGTTAAGAGGCAGCCTTGGCCTTAGAAACTTTTATCACTTGTGAGGGAGTCTGATGGCTGAATAGGAGAAGGTTGAAGGACCTTTTGTTGCTGAGGGATGCCAAGCACAGCTGTGCTGACCAGAGGTGTCCTGGGCTGTGGCTGCATGGAGAAGGAGCTAGCACACACCTAGTGAGTGCAGTAGCAGAGGGGCAGGGACCCTGTTGGGTGTGTGCACTTGCAGGAGAGCAGAGTCCATGGTTTCAGTTCTGGGGCAGAGAGGATAGCTGTGGTTTGCAGCCACCAGAGGGACCACAGGGAGCAAGGTCATTTGCAGGACCGAGTGGCTGGGGGCCCTAGCCGTGGCTTAGGAGTGGAGAGGAGAGCCCAAGGTTGGGCCCTGAGACCGACCTGAAAAATAACAGAGGCTAGGGGCATCATTCCCCATACCTTGGGACTACAGCTTGATCACACTAACAGCTGCTAAAAGCAAAATAAAACAAAAAATATATAAATAAAAATGAGTAAGCAAAGCAGAAAGAACCCAATCATACTATAGGGATAGAGAAGATCTCGGTTCATATTCAGAGGAAGATAACGAAGCTAAAAAAAGCCACTCCTTTTTCATTGAGAAATGTCAAATGGTCTGAAGCACAAAAAGAGTTCTTAGAAGAACTTAAAAATCAAATAAGAGAGATTAAGGGAAAAAATTAGGGAAAAAAAGAGCAACCCAGGAAATAAAAGAAAATTACGAAAAGAAAGTCAACCAATTTGAAATAGAGAACCAAAAACTTAGGGAAGGAAATAATTCCTAGAAAACTAGAATTGGGCAAGGGGAAGATAATGACATTATAAGCCACCAAGAAATCAAAACAAGATCAAAAGAATAAAAAGTTAGAAGAGAAAGTGAAACATCTCATCAGAAAAACCACAAATCTGGAAAACAGATCAAGGAATAGTTGGACTACCTGAAAATTACTCTTAAAAAAAATCTTGATATATTATTACAAGAAATTATCAAGGAAAATTGCTCTGAAGCTCTAGAACAAGAAGGCAAAGTAGAAATAGAAAAAATCCATCAATCACCACCTGAAAGAGATCCCAGGAGGAAAAAACTTACAGGAATATCATAGCCAAGTTTCCAAGCTCCCAAGGGAGCTTTTAAAAAAAAACCATTTAAATATCATGGACCTACAATAAGGATTAGACAAAACCTAGCAGCTACTATGTTAAAGGATTGTAGATCTTGGAATAATATATTCAGTGGAGCAAAAGAGCTGGGGTTATGACCAAGGGTAACTTACCCAGAAAAGTTAAGTATAATCCTGAATGAAAAAAAAATAGACATTTAACGAGCTCAAAATCTTTCATGTTTTTATGACAAAACCCCCAGAAACTTAAGGGGAAATTCAGCATATAACATCCAGGAGAAATATAAGATAAACGTTAAAGACTAACTATAAGGGACTCAGTAAGGTCAAATTGTTTGCTTTGTATATGTGAAAATATTAGCAGTACTCTTATGATTGTCATCCTTATTTGGGTAGTTTGAAAGAAAGGCATGGGCTGAGCTGAGTATGGTGGGGTGGTTCTAAAAAAATGAAACTGTAGGAAGAGATAAAAAGGAGTAATTATCTCATACAAATGAGGAATAAAAGAAAAACTGATACAGTAGAAGCTAGCGGGGGAACAGCAGGTAGTGCTGGAACTTACTGTCATCGGGCATGGGTTAAAGAGGGAACAACATATATATCTAGAAGGGTATAAAAGTCTTCTAAATTCAGAAAGAAATAAGAGGATAAGGGGAGCAAATAAGAGAGACTCCTGGGTGGGTAGGTTAAGGAATAAGCGGGCAAGGTAGCAGGTAGAAGTAAAGCAGAGTGAGGAGTGATAGGGTAAATAGGGTGGGAAGGATAGTGAGGAAAAATAGGAAGAAGGAAAATATACAACTTAGTGTAGCTTAGAATGTGAATGAGATGAATTTACTCATATAACAGATACGAATAGCAGATTAAAAATTTGAATTCAAGGGGCACAGTGGATAGAGCACCGGCTCTGAAGTCAGGAGAACCTGAGTTCAAATGTGGCCTCAGACCAAACACTTGGCACTTTCTAGCTGTGTAACCCTGGGCAAGTCATTTAACCCCAGTTGCCCCCCCCCCAAAATTGAATGCAACAATATGTTGCTTTTAGGGAACATTATAAAAATGAGAGATATACACAAAGATAAAATAAAGAGCAGGAGTAGAATTTAGTATGTAAAAAAAAGCAAGGATAGTAATCATGATCTCAAAGTTAAAGTTAAAACAGATTTAATCAAAAATGAAAAATAGAGAAATTATACTATGTATCAGCAATATATTCAGCATTGTTTTAGACCATTTAAAATACCTAGACAGTATAAAATACCTTAGCGTATACCTGCCAAAACAGACACAGGAACTATACGAACATAAATATAAAACACTTTTTATACAAATAAACTCAGATCTAAATAATTGAAGTCATATTTATTGTTCTTGGGTAAATAAAGTCAACATAATTTTTAAAATGACAATTTAACTTAATTAACCTATTTTTTCAATGTTGTCCCAATTAAATTTGTAAAAAATCATTTTAGTAAGTTAGAAAAAATAATAACAAAGTTCATTCAGGAGAGCAAAAGGTCAGGAACTTCAAAGAAACCAGGGAAAAAAAAGTGTAAAGGAAGTAGGTTCAGCAGTATTAGACCTTAAACTATATTATAAGGTAAGAGCTTGTTGAAGTATAAAAAAATTTTTTTGATTATTTTGAATGAACATTTTCTTGTATAAATAAAAAGTATATAGTCAAGAATGGAAGGAATGCAGAAAACTGGGGGAAATTTTTTCATGGACAATCTCTCAGATAGGATGTGATTGGGTTGTGGTATAGGAAGTGATGAGCTGGTTGATTTAGAAAAACATGGACTTGGACTTACGAAGGAATATGCAGTCCTCCTTCAGAGAAACAGATGATAGGAGGAAATAAGTATAGTATGGTCTTACATATATGTGTGTGAGTATCTATGTGTGTTTATGTGTAGATTTATAGATATCTATGTATATATCTATACACACACACACACACACACACACATACACACACACACTCTTAATTGTAGTCTTCTTTAGGATGGCGGGGGGAGAGAGGAAAAAATAAAGTAAAAAGTACATAGCAGAGAACAAAAGAAACCCAGCAAGAAAGCAAAGTTAGGCAGCTTTGAAAACAATGTATAGTATTTATTATACAGATTTTCTTGAAATGGAAATTTATTGTTTTATGTTGAATCTTCTTTTATGGTCTGCTGTGTACATGGCGGTGTTTTTTTTCCCCTCATTTTGTATTTAAGTTTAAAATAAAAAAAGTTAAAAGAGTTTTATTGTTAATGCTATTAATGAGAGACAATGTGGTGTGATGGATATGGGATATTGGAATTAGGAAGACCTGGATTTAAGTCCTGCCCCTGGTACATACTAGCCTGGTGACCATGGGCAATTCACTTAAATGTCTTGGTGCCCTTGGAAACTCTCTAAAAATCTGAGTTATAGAGAAATCTCTCATGTGCATTGGTGGTAGAAGTTTCTATACCAGGATTTCCCCACCCTGATGAAATCATAGATCTAGACAAAAAAAAAAAGGATATGCATTCTCCCCCCACCCCCTCTGTTATAATTATTACCATGTCTTCAGCTTGATTAAATAACTGCCTAAACCTAGAATTAGCTTGTAAGGGAAATGAATTCAGCAGTTTAGCTATAGCATCTCTGCTCTGTTTAAGCTTGTATCAAAGCAAATTAAGAATATAGCATAATAAAGCATAAACTCTCACCATTCTTGTATTTTATTGTTTTTCTTCCCCAGCTGCCTGTCTCTACTGGGCTATTTCTATGTTTCTTAGGATCTAGTTGAGCAAAAGGTGAAACTCAGGCAGATTGAATGGTATTTGTTAGAACCCCAGTAACAGTTTAGTTAGTAGGAAGTTGAAATGATTTCATTTCTATGTGCTATCATCCTCTCTCATTACTAGCAGTGCTTGAGAGACAGGATAACACAAGAATGTCAGTACAAAACATTGTCTTTGCTTGTGTACCTTCCTCTCTCTTTCCTCTCGCCGCCAAAAACTACCTCCAAAATCTTCATTATGACAAAATATTATGCTCAATAAATATGGGTGGGGCATCTGAGAGTTGAAGGGGGGCAGGATAAGAAGGAGAGCTACCCACACAACTATGCACGCTCCAAGTACCTACACAGATAAGAAGTGGGGTTCAAAATGAAAGCAAACTGAACCCATATGTAAACTGCACATCATATTCCCTAGCTTGTGTAAATGCATGAATGAGAGAATTAAAAAGAAAATATTCATTATGTGTTTATGAGGGGCCAATGATGTACTGGGGCTATAAAATGTAAAGTGACACAGAACCTGTCTTCAAGCAGCTCACATTGTAATTGGGAGAAACAACATGTATAGGAGAGGTTTAGTTGATGGGTAGATGTCAAGGCCCAGGGGTCCTGAGGTACATCAGCAGGTGAGATGGCAATGCCAATAGCACAGTAGCAGAGAATATGATAAGGTACCATTTGTGATCCTCCATACTATATAGTAGTTGCTTCCCTGCTCATCCAAGCAATCTGGGCGGCCGTTTTTCCCTGGCAAGGGAGAAGATAAAAGATAGATGGGAAGGGGTAGTAGGCCCCAGGGGTAGAGTAGAATGGGTCTCCGAATTTCCTTCTGTAGAGGTGGAGATAAAGGAATCAGTGTCCAGCAAAGAGGGGAATTTTCTAAAGGGAAAAATTATTAGCAGGAAAGTCAAGAGGAAGGTGACTCCTCTTGCAAGGCCTCAGAGTCAGGATCTCAGCTGGCTGGAGAAGGGGTAAAGTAGGGGGCAAGCATTCTGCTATGCTTTGTATCCATTAAGTTACTTGCTGTTAATGAAATATGGCGTGCTTGAGGAGTCAGCATCCTACTACAGCATCCTGTAGGTGGGGTATCTCCAATGGTCCCCCATTCGCCTTGTTCAGTTCATTGCTTCTATTACAAAGTGCTAGTGGTGGCATTTTTCTTTTACTCGAAGATCTGGATGGACTAGAGTGGATTCTTGGATGGCATCCTGTAATGGGTATTAGATTGTAAGCTCCTTGAGGGCAGAAACTGTCTTTTTATTAATTGTATCCCAAGTACTCAGCATAGTGCCTGACATGTAATTGGTGCTTAATAAGTGTTTATTGGATTGGATTGAGTAGCACGTTGAGGTAGAGGCTGGTAATGAGGCATGAAAAAAGAGTAGCCTTTGGTTTTAAATAAAGGTCCCCTGCCTCTGGTAATCTATTGCTACCATAGGAAAACAATTCAGTGTCTGCTCACCACTGACAAATCAGGAACTTTATTTCTTATCCAAAGGAGTGTGTGTGTGTGTGTGTGTGTGGTTGTGTGTGTGTGGTTGTGTGTGTGTGCGCACATGCACCTAGTGTTAATTTTCTTGCAGAAAGTCTCTATGGAAATTAATGAATCTACTGTGAACTGCTACTGCTGTGGTCTATCTAGTCTCTGTTCTCAGCAATATGATAAGAACTCAGAGTTATGCAAATGTAATATACTAAGTCTTGCCAACATAGCTGGTAAGTATCATCACCCACATTTTGCTGAGAGGAACAATGGGTTATTAACTTTGGCACTTCTCTACTGGAACCAAGGACAGAATTTAGATAATGCAGCCATTGTTCATTAAGGACTTTATCCACTGCGTGGTTAGAGTTTTAAAACAAAATGCTTAAACCTTGAAATTGACTTGTGAGAAGTGAGGAAATTTTTATAAATAAGGTTTCTTCTTTGTCCTTAATTTACTTCAAAACATTTGGTTAGGGGGATAAATTTGTCTCAGAAATGTGTGGGATGTAACATGCCATATTTGTAGCAATTAGTAGGCAGAATTAGAAGAATTAGGGAAAGAGTGGTGACTTCTAATTCATCCATCAAAGTTGTGTTTTCTTGTTCATCTGAAGTTTGCCACTTTAAAAGCATTTCAAGTCTATCTGATGAAACTTGAGAAATTGAATTTTACAGAATGGTAATCTGAATAAGATAAGCCATATGGCTGAAGTGTTTACATTCTGGTTTGATTTTTGAAAAAACCTTAAGCTGTATAGAAGTGTTTCTTGAGAAGCAAAAAACAAACAAAACCCCAAATAAAACAATACAACTTGACATTAAACTGGGCTTATGTTGGATAGATACTACAGATGGATAATTGAGCGTGGACTGGAATTAAATGGGAGGTAGATAAAATTAAATTGTATTTGGGAACTTGAATAGTTCTTTGAATAGCCTCAAACTCCTCTTTGAAACAAAAACTTTTCTCCCTAATAGCAATGCGCTTCCAGTGATGATATGACTTTAAACCATAGAACACCATAATATCCAAAAAATCAAAATTGCCGTTGCCACAAAAAAGCCAATGGAGAGATGTAAAATGGGAATAAATAGATTACAGCAGGTTAACCATGATGAGTTGCAAAAAAAGAATCAGGTGAAAAATATCAGACAGAAAAAAATGGAAAAAGGAGGTGGGCCAGACATATGGCAAGAAGAAAGAATCCCTTAATGATCAATCAGTAAGCATTTATTAAGCATCTGCTAGGTGCTAGGCACTGTTATGGGACATACAAAAATAAACAGGAAGCAATCTCTTTTCAAGAAGCTCATATTTGATCAGAGGAAACAATATATGTGCATCTGAGTAAGAACAAAATAACTTGCAAAGTAAGTAATAGGTGAATTAGGCTTAGGGAAGGAACTAGCACCTGGGGAGGGTGAAGCCTCTTGTGGGAGGGTGAACTTGGGCTGATCTTTGAAGAAAGCTAAGTGTTCTAAGAGGCAGAGGTGAAGAGGGGGAGCATATTCCAGGCTTGGGGGATAACATGGACAAAGGCATAGAGATGAAGATGGAATACTTGAGTTGTGGCAAAAAGACCGCTGTTGAGAAGTATGTCATGTGTAGCATATTTGGTATTAAAATTGATTATCTGAAATAAAAAGGAAACTGAGGACAAAATTACCATCTATGATTTAATTTGCAAAGCTAGCATTTGCATACTGAATCAGGTCACCTGACTCCTCAGAGATCAGAGATAAGGAGTAATTTACAGAGATGATTTTTATAACAACAAAGAGGAATAAAAGGTGACAGAAATAATTCAATTGGACAAGGCTGGTCACCTGACTAGTTAGCTTCCCCCAGACCTTCTTAATCCTATGCAAGATGCCCTTTCTTCTAGGTGGGACCTTTTGGAACCAGAAAGTGTACTGGGAAAGAGGAACTTGTGGTCAGTGGTTAGCAGTTACCTCTCATCTTCCTTAGAATAGTCAGTTATTCACGTTAGACTCTAGCACAAGAGAAAAGGGGCTTAACTTAGCCTCCAGCTAACCTTTCTTCAGCTGCCAGAAAGGGGTAGTTAGCCTCTGGTCAACACCCATTCTGCTAGCAAGGGAAATTTAGCCTTTTGAGAAACCTTATAATCTTATAATTATTCTTCTAAATTATCTGCTGCTAAATGGTAAAGTATTCTCAATGATCTATTCACTAAATCTATAGGTAACCTAGGCTTAAGGGACTATCTATGTTAGTCTGGCCTAGTTTAGAGCAAGCAAGCTCTTCCTAAAGAAGGGAGCCTAATCCTATAATCAAACTAAAAATAAATCAAAGTAATCAAAAAAAGCTGATTTCTTTTTCATTGGAAAGATAAGTTGGAGCCATATCACATCCTATGGGAGCTTTTGAGGAGAGCAAAAAGTGCTTTAGGCCTGGGCTTTAGAAATTACATTTTAATAGCTGTGAAGAAGATGGATTGGAGGGGAGAGGAGACTTCAGTCAGGGAGACCAATTAAAAGGTTATTGAAATAGACCAAGCACGAAGTAACAAGGGCCTGAGTTTGAGTGGTGGCTGTGGTAGTGAGGACCCCATGTTGCGTTAAGTGATCTAGAGAGGAAGGCTCTCTGCACGTTGCTGCAGAGGCATCTGGGTGGTACAATGGATATGGTGCTGGGCCAGGAGTCAAGAAGACCTGAGTTCAAACACTTACTAGCTGTTTAACCTGGGCATTTATTTAATCTCTATTTGCCTCAGTTTCCTCATCTGGAAAATGGGGACAGAAATAGCATCTACCTCTCAGGGCTTTTGTGAAAATATATGAAAATAACATCAGATAATATTTGTAAAGTACTCTGCTAAACTTAAAGCTCTATATAAAAACTCAAGCTATTATGATTATTGTGTTGGCAAAGGACCTGCATCAGAGTCTCACAGGAAGAAGGCTACATGGGTCACAACCTGCATGATTGGAGGTTCCACATGGATGAAATCCCAGATTCACCAAGTACTGAGGGCTGTGATTGAAGGCTCATCATAAACAGATATTCATTTATACGTAGCCTTTTCCACCCTTGAGTATTTAAGCTGAGACCTTTGTTGCAGAATGACGACATTACTGTTTTCTCAGTTGTTTCCATTTTAAGAAGAAAAATTACCACAAACAACTCAATGAAAGCAAACGTCTAAAGGGGAAAAAAAAAGCATTTTTGATGAATCACAGAACAAACATCAGAGCTGGAAGGAACCTAAGAGAAAATCTAATTCAACCCACTTATTTTATAGATGAGGAAACCGAGGTGAAGAGAGATGAATCAATATGTTCAAGGTCACAGAGGTAGTAAATAGCAGTGCCAGGATTCAAATTCAGGTCTTTTTTTGTGTCCCTAACCACTTAGTACAACATCTGGAATGTAGTAAGTATGTAATAAAGGCTTGTTGAATTGGAGGAATTCTGACCCCAAATAAACCGTTCTTTTCACAACCTCCACGCTGTCTCTTGCATAGTATTTTGAATCTGCAGAGATTGCTTCTTCCTTATCAAGCTATGTACATATTTGGTATTTTAGATATATTTATCTGCTCTTTTAAAATAAACTTTTGGCTCAGTTCATCCGTTGGAGCGCAAGAGCTAATTGTATACCTTTGTGGTGGTGCCAGGGGGAGAGGGTGAGCTTTACTGTACTGAGCCAAGACTTTGGCTATGTTGTTGGAAAAAAGCAGAGGAATTTGTGTCAACCATCAGCCAGGTACATCTTTCCAAAGTGCTAGGACTACTGGCTAGAAGAATTTCTGTATTGCTATGCCAGAGGAAGCCTTCTCAAAGTTCTTGGCATATCTTCTTTTAAATTTTTTTTAAAATTTTTTTTATTTTTTAAATGAATAAAAATGTGCTCCATCTCTCTTTCTCTTTTTCTCTTGCTCTCTTCCCTCCCCCTCCCTCTCTCTTCCCTCCCCCTCCCTCTCTCCCTATCTCTGTCTGCTTGTCTCTGTCTCTTTCACCTCACCCTAGTTGGGAAAAAAAAAAACCACCTTATGACAAATTGACATAGTTAAACAAACAAAAAAAAAGTTCCCACATTGCTCATGTTCAAAAGTATATGTCTCACTCTGGACCTTGAGTCTATCACCTCTCTGTCATGACGTAGGTAGAATGAATCATCATGGGTCCTCTGGAATCCTGGCTTGACACTGTGTTGATCACAGCACTGAAGTTTTTCAAATGTATTTGTCTTTACCGTGTTGTATGACCACATCAATTGTTCTCTTGGTTCTGCTGACTTCACTTTGCATCAATTCATACAAAACTTCTGAGGTTTCTCTGAAACCATCCTTTTCATTGTTTCTTAGAGCATATGGTATTCAAGTACATTCATACGCTATAATTTCTTGAGTCATTCTCCAATTGATGTGCCCTCCCTTTAGTTTCCAGTTCTTTGACACTACAAAAGAAGCTGCTGTAAATATTTTTTTGTGAATGTATATCCTTTTCATCATTCTTTGGTTTCTTTAGGGCATAGGCCTAGTAGTGGTTTTGTTGGATCAAATGGTGCCATGCTCTTTTCTTCAAATATTTAATTCCTTTCAGGAGAGTATTGTTTTCCCCTTTCTAAGGGGAACTGAGCTCCTCTCCCCTTTGTCAGAGGGACAGGGTTACTAGGGAATGGCAAAAAGCATTTATATAGCACTCCTATATCACTACTACCAATAACTGCTAAATGCTTTACACATGTCTCATTTGAGATTCACAATCCTGTGAAGGTTGTGTAGTTATTCATCCCATTTTGCCGTTAAGGAAGGTGAGGCAAACAGAAGTAAAGTGACTTCCCCAGGGTTACACAGTAAGTATCTGAGGCTGGATTTGAATTCAGGTCTTCTGACTCCAGGCCCAGGATTCTATCCACTAGCTGCTTACTAGAATGAACATGGAGTCATCAACTATAATCCTTCCAATAAATGGTGAATCTTTGGTCCTTTTCATTTTCCTTGCCACTGTTCCTAAGATCTACAGGGCCTTGCAATCTGCACACCACTACCCCCTCCAGACTCTTAGGCATTGCCGTCTGACTTGGCAGCATACCCTGAAGATCACTGGGCCTTGCCTTTCACTCTGCATCAGATCCTCCTTGTATGTGTTTTCTTCCCCAATGAGAATGAGAATAGGCACTGCTTCACTTTAATATTTGTACACCTCATATTTAGCACAATGTTTTAAGCACTTGATGAATCCTTAGTCATTCATTTAATAAACCTGGTTCTCCATGAACAAGAAAAGAACCCTTCTCCTGGAACCCAAAAGAAAATTTGAAAATTGGCTATTGCATCATCCAGTACCCTGTGGCAAACATATCCTATCGACACTGCAGAGGAGAGGAAGGATTATGGAGTGAATGTGCAATTTAAAGGACCTAAATTTAAATCCCAGCTTTGTTACTTATGACCTCTATTGACCCAGTTCTTCATCTGTAAAGGGAAGAAGTTGGACTAGCTTAGGTGTTCTTAAACTGAGATCCAAGGACCTCCAAGGGGGTTGTATAGATAAACTTCAAACGGTCTGTGATATTGGATGGGGGAAAAATGACCTCTATTTTCATTAACAACTAACTGAAAATGATTGTTTCCTTCAATTATGAATATAGCAATAACAGTATTAACAGTGCCTGTGATTTTGTCACCAATAAAAATCACAGATATTTTCATATCATGTTACAGTTGAAAATCAATTGGGTGTCTAAAATGACATGTATGTTGTCTTGTCAAAGACCACTCAATAGATTTCATAGTATATCTTTTAAAAAATCTAACTTGCTTACTAATATATTAATGAGTACATATTGCTACATCATAAATTTGTTTTTTAAATATTTTGATAACTATTTCAATATAAGTGGTTGCCTTTGTAAAACTTGCATTTAAAAAACATCATTCTGAGAAGGGGACCATAGGCTTCACCACACTGACCAATGGAACCGTAATGCAAAAAGATTAAGAGTCCCTGGACTGGATAATCCCTAAGGTTTCTTGCTCTCTAAACACTACACTTTTATGTCATAAGTGATGGGCTATCACAGAGCTCTTTCAGTTAGTCATCAAGGTATGCCACAATGTAAAACTCTAGGAATAAAGAAAAGCAAAAAAAAGAAAAAAAAAGTTCCTGTTCTCAAGGAACTCACATTCTAATGGAGGAGGAGACAGCATGCAATAACTATTTACAAACAAGATATGTGCAGGATATATTGGAGATAATCAGTAGAGAGAAGGTACCAGCATTATGGGAAATCTGGAAGGCTTCTTGTAGAAGGTGGGATTTTAGCTGAGATTTGAAGGAAGCCAGAGAGGCTAGGAGACAGAGATGAGGAGGGCAAGAATTTCAGGTGTGGAGGAAAGGTTGTGAAAATGCTTGGAGTCAGGAGATGGATTGTTTTGGGTGAGGAAAAGTGAGGACAGTATCAGTGGTTTGCCAAGTATATGGGGGGATGGGGCAATGGTATAAGATGTAAGAAGACTGGAAAGTTAGGAGGGGGTTAGGTTATGAAGGGCTTTGAGTATCAAGCAGAGGGTTTTCTATTTCATTGTGGAGGTGATGGGAACACACTGGAGTTTATTGAATGGGGAGGAAGGGAAGTGGGAGGGGTTACATGATCAAGCCTGTGCTTTATTAAGGTCACTTTGACAGCTGAGTGAAGGATGGCCTAGAGTGGGGAGAAGCATGTGACAGAGAGACTAATCAGAAGGCTTTTGCAATGGTCTAGGTGTGAAGTAACTTGAGGGCCTGCACCAGGCTAGTGGCAGTATCAGAGGAGAGAAATAGGAATATTTGAGACAGGTTATGAAGAGAAAGGATAGGATTTGGCAACAAATTGGCTATGGATGGTAAGAGATTGAGGAATTGAGCATATCATTGTGAGCCAAGGTGACTGGGAAGAGGGTGATACCCTCAAGAGTAACATGAAAATTAGTAAAGAGGGCAAGGTTTGGGGAGAAAGATAAAGTCAGTTTTGGATACCTTATATTTAAAATGTCTACAGAGCATCCACTTGGATATGTCTAATAGGCAGTTGGAGATGTGAGACTGGAGGTCAGGAGAGAGGTTAGGGCTGAATAAATAAATCTGAGAATCAACTGCCTAGAGATAATACTCTAATCCATAAGAGTTGATAAGCCCAGCAGACAAGATAGTATAAAGAGAGAAGAGAGGAAGGCCAAGGATGAGCATTGGGGGATACTCATGGTTAATGGTCACAACCTGGATGAAAATCCAGCAAAGGAGACTGAGAAGGAGTGGTCAGACAGGTAAGAGGAGAACCAGGAAATAGCAGTGTCACAAAACCCTTGATAGAAGAGAAGGTGATAGACAGCATCAAGGGCTGCAGGGAAGTCACGAAGGTTGAGGACTAAGAAAAATTCATGGAGGCAGCCACGGGACACAGTAGATAGAGCACCGGCCCTGGAGTCAGGAGGACCTGAGTTCAAATACGGCCTCAGACGCTTGACAGTTACTAGCTGTGTGACCCTGGGCAAGTCTCTTAACCCAGATTGCATCTCAAAAAGGAAAAAAGTCATTAGATTCAGCAATTAAGAGATCATTCACTTTGGAGACAGCAGTTTCAGTTGAAAGATTAGGTTAGAAGGCAGACTGTAGACAGTTAGGAAGGGAATGTTAGAAAGCTAGACTGTAGAGAGTTAGGAAGGGAATGAGAGGAAAGGAAGTTGAGGTACTTTGTGTAGCTGGTCTTATTGAATTTAGCCAGAAAAGGGAAGAGAGATAGGGCATTATAGTTAAGGAGGGTAGATGGCCCAAGTGACTGTTTTTTGAGAATGGGGAAGACATGGGCATGTTTGTAGGCAGTAGGGAAGCATCCAGTAGACAGAAAGAGACTGAAGATTAATGAGAAAGTAGGAATGATTAGGGCAGTTTGTTGGAGAAGATGGAGTGAAGTAGGATCACTTGTGCATGTAAAGGAGTTTGCCTTGGCAATGGAAAGAGCCATCTCTTGTGAGATAGGGGTGAAGGAGGAGGTAGAGGTGCAGAACACCTGAATAATGTAAGATGGGGGTGAAGTGGGGAAAGAAGGAGCTGTTGGTGAGTGACCTCAATTTTCTTAATGAAATAGGCAAGGTTCTCAGTTGAGAGAGTGCAGAGAGGGGAGCTATGGGAGATTTGAAGAGGGTTGAAAAGTCCGGAAAAGGTGTGTGGTTAAGTGGGATAGTGAATTGATTAGGAAGGTCTAAAAGGATAGCATTGCTGCAGTGAGGGAGATTATATATCATAAAGTGGATCTAGTGAGCTCAGTTTTTGTGATTTTCTACAGCTCTGTTTAGCAGCACAGGAGTAGGTGCTAAAGCAGTGGATGGTGGGAGTAAGGGCAAGATTGGTGATAGGATAAGGGAACAAGAGAATTAAGAGAAAAGGACAGTGTTGGGTTGAACTGGTTCACCAAAGGGTCAAAATGGGGAAAGGAGGGAGAGTGTAGCTGGTGCAAGGGGGATGTGATGGACAGGGAAAGAACTGAGGGGTTGAGAGACCGGAGGCCAATGTGTAAATGAATGAATAAGAAGAAATTAGATGAAAAAAAGGATTTGGAGTTCCAGGGACAAAGGGAGAAGTGGAATGACAATAGATTGCGATCAGATCTGGGAATTTCAGAATTCATGAATATTGGGAGCAGCTTGTGACTGGTGGCAAGATTAAAGGCTATGACTATCTTTGTGTGTGGCTAAAACAGTATTACCAATCATACTTAACTTTCCAAGAAATGTCCTATGGCAGAAAGAATACAGGACTTGTAGTTCAGGGAGATCAAATTTCAAATCTAGGCTCTGACACATACTGGCTTATGAGTGTGAGCAAATCACTTAATCTTTATAAGCCTCAGTTTCCTCAACTGTAAAATGGGGAATATTATTTCCACTACCTATCTTATAGGACTGTTGTAAGAAACAAATGAGATCATGTATGGAAAGTGCTTTGTAAACTTTTAAGTGCCATATAAATGTGATTTATTAATAATAAAAGTGTTGAAGATATAATGTGGCTGAGCTATATTATCACTGACTGAATAGGCAACTATACTGCTGTAGTTCAGCTATAATGTATCTTAGCCAATCCTTAGCTTAATATCTGGAGTAGATGGATAATTTTTATATTATACAGCTCTGGACATTAGTCAGGATTTTTATTTAGTTTATGTAATATTCAACAACTGTGTGATGTCTACACATTTCCTGGTGTGTGTGTGTGTGTGTGTGTGTGTGTGTGTGTGTGTGTGTATCTGTATGTATTTATCACAGTGGATTAGGTACTGTTAAAATTCTACATAAACCAAAACCCAAAAGTCCCTTCTTTTGATGAGTATACTTTGATTTATCAAGATTGTCATGAAAAATAAAGTTACTAAACTGAAGGCATATTTACATCTCAAATAGTTCCATATAACAATGGACATTAGCCAACCTGTCTATATATATATAATATAACACTATATTTTATACTATACTATACCATATAATACTATATGTATACATTATGGTAATTACACCTGTAATTTTTTTCTCCTCTACTCCCAAGGCTTCAACTATTACCACTATATGAATGATTCCCAAAACAATATCCCTAATCTAGACCGTCCTCAACAGTCTCCAGACACCATACTGTTAGCTGTCTACTTTGTGTCTTCACTTCAAAATCAGACTAACTTTCCCCCCTCCCCATCATTCCTCTTTTGACAACTCTATTTCTGACAGTACCACTATCATTTATCCAGTCACCCATATTGGGAGCTTTAGTTTTATCTTTGACTTTTTCTTCTTCAACTGCCATATGTAATTAGTTACCAAATCCTGTCACTTCTACATTTTCAAGATTTCTGACCTCTGTGTTCTCCTCCCTATTCCCAGTGACATCATCTACCTAGACCACTCTAGTAATCTCTTAATGCAATCTCTCTTCATCTAGTCTCCCCCTTACCCTCAGTTCATACTTTCCACCATTGCTGGATTATTCTTCTAATGCCCCAAAACTGATCATTTCCCCCCTGCTCAATTTCATCAGGGATTGTCTGTTCAATAAAATTGGAAGTCCTAAGACTGGCGTTCAAGGCCGTTCACATTCTGGCACCACCACATCCTACATTGTTACCTGATACCACTCCTTTCTCCATAACTGCACTGGATTACTCACTGTTTTTGTTCTTCTGACTCATTACCTCTTCGTATACTGTTCTCCAAAGCTGTCATTCCCTCAGCTCCCATTTTGCTCTGTTGAATTCCTTTCTATCTTTTAAGACTCAGTTTAAGTACAATCTCCATGAGGCAGAAATGATATTATCCTTTTTGGACCTCTAATACAACTTTGTATTTCTTTTATGCATTCAGTACAATCTATTTTGCATTGTAGTGATTTGTGAATGGGATCCTCTACTGAAGTCTTCCTCCAAGATTTTTCTTGGTGTGGAGGTGATATTGGTTTCTTGATTTTATGAAAGCAAAGGACCTATGTCAGGGAGATGCTATTTAACTGGAAAGGTTTGTTGTATAATAATAGCAGCAATACATGTTTTTTTCCATTTGATCCTCAAAACAACCCCTGTGAAGAAGGCACTATTATTATTTCAATTTTACAGGAGAAAAAATTGAGGCTGAGAGCATGACTTGTGTGGTGTCACACAGCTAGTAAGTATCTGAGGCTGGATTTGAACTCAGATCTTCCTCAATCCAAATCCAGCACTTTAACTACCACTGCACTTAGGTACATATGGGCCAAGTATGGATTGCATGCCTTTTGTTCTAGAGCTAGTGTGTTATAAACTCATTAAGTTGTAAGCTCCTTGAGGTCAGGGATTGTCTTTTGCCTCTTTTTTGTGTTTAGTGTAGTGTCTGGCACATAGAAGTTACTTAATAAATGTTTATTGATTGGTGAATGGATTGAAGACCCAGCATGCATCCTTGTGAAGATTCACTTCCACAGAAGGATGGTCATTAGGTAATGAATTATTTGGTCATAACAATTCATGAAACAAATATAAATAGATAATGACACTTAACATTGTGTTGTCCCTTTTGGATGAGGGAGCACCTGTTCTGTTCTTCCAAAGAATTGATGTGTGTATATTATAGCTCCCTTGCTAGGCTACAAACACATTAGAGTAGTGCTTATATTGTACTTATCTTTGTATCTCTCCTCATGCCTACTATCGACTCTGAGCATATTAATTACTTAATAAGTGTTTATTAAACTGTCTTGTATTTCATTGAATTGAATGGTGAGTCAATATGGTAGAGTGAAAAGAATACTAGATTGGAATATATAGAGACCTATATTCTAGTTTCACCTAGATTCTATATTAACTTGGGCCAAGTTACTGGGCAGCTTCTTTGGTACAGTATACTCAGTTGTAAAATGATAGGGCACTGGACTTGGCATCAGGAAGACTTGGATTTAAATCTTGTATCAATCAGATACCTACTAGCTATGTGACCTGGATAAGTCCCTTAAGCACTTTGTGCCCAGGTTTCCTCATCTGTGAAATGAAGAGGTTTGACTTAATGGTCTTTATGGTAACTTAATGGTCTTTATGGTGCCTTCCAACTTTGTCTGTGATTTAATGACTACATGTTCAATGACTAAAGGTACTCAAAGGTCCTTTGTATGATTTTATACCAACCACTTTACTGCAAAAATGTTACCAGCTCGCTTATTATGATTTCCTCCTGATTTGAGTCAGGCAACGAATTGTGATACCTCTTCCTGCCATTTTCTCAATTTGATATATTTTTATGTTCATTGTTTTCCTTTTTGTGACAGAGGGCCTTCATAAATGGAGGCAGATAGTATTTCACCTCTTCCTGGGCAAAGGTAGGCTTTGAACAGTGAAATGCTCTTTGAATGGAAGGAAATACATGATTTGACAGAAGAAAAGTGGGGCATTTCTAGTCAACATTTTCCATGAATTCCTGTTACCATGGTGAAAACGTTTGGTTAGTGCTGTCTCCATTTCAGCACTTCCTTTCAGGACAGGGCCTGGCTTTCAGTTGTCTGATTATTTTATCACATCTCCTTGCAAGAGAAAACATTGTACTTTTAAAGGAAAAAGTATGCTAAATGATTTCATTGTAAATCTGTGTGGTAGAACCAATTTCTTTGATAAACACAGAAAAAGCAGGAGCCACAGTTGAAAAAAGCCCCACAAAACCCACTGAAGTCACATATACACACTTTTAAAAAGATAATCATCACTTTTATTTGTCTTGTGTAACTCTTTATAGAGCCATCACTACCTCAGGTCACATCCCATGAAACATTAAGGATCTATGATTTCCAAAGTATGTATTTTGTTCAAGATTTACATTGCAGCCTAAAAAACCATGACACAGAAAACAAAAGTCTTAGGAATTTTTGTAAACATATTTAATGGAAATTTGTTTCTGATGTGAGTGTAAAAGAACAAAGAAGGATTGTTATGATCTTGGAAAGCACTTGAAAATTGAAGATTCCTGCAATGTGTTGAAAAGTTCAAGTACTTCCACTTTACACCTATTTGTCATTTGAACCTTCCTCTTTGGAAATCAGAATTTTGGTGTTAATTTGTGTGTTTAAAAAGAAAAGTTGCTAACTTTGAGAGGTGGAGTTTAAGGCCCAGAGATCCACTTTTCTTAACAATTTTTATCTTTAAAACCAATATACACAGTGACTACTTGTAATGCAGATGGAAAGAACAACCACCACAAAACAATCAAAACTGAATATTGTAAAATATAAAGAGAAAGCTTTGTCTCAGGAAGAGATAGGAGATCAATACCGTCCCATACTCCTTGGTAGAGATCATGGTACATGGATGTGGAACATTGCATAATATGTGGTGTTTTATTTGTTTTTTTTTTGTAATGTGACATTTGGTTTTGATGACTTTTTTTGTTCCTTTAAAAATTCTTTGTTCATAAGAAATGGCTCTCTGGGAGGGGTGAGGAGGATACCCAGGCAATGTAAAAACAAAAGACATCAATAAAAATCTGTTTAAAAACCATTATTATCTTTAAACCCTTTAGATCAGGGATTCTTTACCTGAGGTTGTGAGCTTTTTGTTTTTGTTTCTATTTTATGACTATATTTCAACATAATATTTCTTTTTTATCCTATGCATTTTATTTCACATATTTAAAAACATGATTCTGAGAAAGGGTTCCCAGGCTTCACCAGATTTTTACAAAGGGGTTCATGACATAAAAAAGGCCAAGAACTCTTGCATTAGACTCTAAATTGTCTGTCTCAGATGAACATCAGGCTTTCAAATTAAAATATAAGTGTTTCAGCACTGTCACTGGTCAAGCTTTATTTTTCATTGGTACAGAACGCAACCCATTCCATCCCATCCATCCCATCCCATCCCATCCCATCCCATCAATGCCTTCTCATCCTGTGCTATTCTCATCTATTACCCAGCTATTCCCCACCTCCCACCCTCTACCTCACCAGTAGGGAAGATCTATCCAAAGTGCTGAAAGCATTCTGAGCATCTGAGTATTATCACAAGTAGGCCACTTCTCTAACTGGAGGCATTTCCTTTTCTGGTTATATAGATACTAGGAATGATGTCTTTTATGCCCCTTTCCCTATGTAAGTCATAACCTAAAACCTAGCTTTGCCCACTATGGATCTTTTTATTGCCCTTTGGGTCAGATTATTCTGATTACATTCCATTATATGATTCATAACCATATATGCATCCCTGGGACAGACAGTTGGCCAAGAAACATTTATTAAGTGCCTGTTACGTGCTAAGCACCATACTAAGGATTTCCAAAAGAATGCAATCTAACTTGCTTCCCTTCTCCAATTTAATTCTGAGTTTAGCTCATTGCCCATATACAACATCTGTCCAAGATGTATAAGTTGATGGACTAACTTCAGGAGTTGCCCTTCTAAGGCAATAACACATGCTTTATTCATTTGGTTTTACTTGAGTGGTTTTACTAGGTGTATTTCTTCTGTATGATTATGTTTTTGAGAAGAACACGTAATGCAAATGTGAGGATCTTCAGAACCCCTCATATTTGGGCTTTATTTAGGAAATTAACCATGACAGCAGTGGACATCTTTGGCAAGCATTTCTCATTTTTTATGAAGTATTTGATATCGATACTCAGATGATCATTGAACATTATTTTTTATTTATTTTTATTTATTTCCATCATTTATTTATTTATTATCTCTGTGGTTGCATTTAAAAAAATGGTATTTTATTTTTCCAATTATACGTAAAGACCAATTTTAATATTCATTTAAAAAATTTGAGTTCTATATTTTCTCCCTCCTTATGATAAGCAATCTGATATAGGTTATATATGTACAATCATGTAAAACATATTTCCATATTAATCATATTGTGAAAGAAGAAACAGACCAAAATAAGAAAAAACACACAAAAAAAATAAAGAAGGTGAAAATAGTGTGCTTTGATCTGCATTCAGAATCCATCAACTCTTTCTCTGGATGTGGATAGCATTTTTCATTATGCGTCCTTTCTAATTGTGTTAGATCACTGTTTTGCTAAGAATAGCTTAATCATTCATAGTTGACCATTGTACAGTATTGCTGTGTAAATTGTTCTTCTGGGTCTGCTCACTTCACTTTGTATCAGTTCATGTAAGTCTTTCCAGGTATTCTAAAATCATCTTGCTCCTCATTTCTTTTTTTTCCCATTAACTTTAAAAAATTTTTTAAATTAATTTATTTTGATTTATCAACCATCACTTCCATAAGCTTTTGAGTTTTAAATTTTTCTCCCCCTCCCTCCCCCCCCTTCCTCTCCAAGATGGCACGCAATCTGATGTAGGCTATATATAAATTCCCATTAAACATATTTTCACAATAGTCATCTTGTAAGGAAGAATTAGAATCAATAAGAGGAACCACCAGAAGAAGGAAGCAAAACAAAACAGAAGAAAAAAAAAGCAAATAGTATGCTTCGATCCACATTCAAACTCCATGGTTTTTTCTCTGGATGTGGATAGCATTTTCCATTGTGAGACTTTTGAAGATGTCTTAGATGCTTGCATTGCTGAGAAAGGTTAAGTCTATCAAAGTTAATCATCACACAACATGGCTGTTACTGTGTACAACTTTCTCCTGGTTCTGCTCACTTCATTCAGCATCAGTCCATACAAGTGTTTCCAGGTTTTTCTGAAGTCCACCTGCTCATCATTTCTTATAGCACCATAGTATTCCATTACATTCATATTCCACAACTTGTTCAGCCATTCCCCAATTGATGGGCATCCCCTCAATTTCCAATTCTTTGTCACCACAAAAAGAGCTGCTATAAATATTTTTGTACATGTGAGAACTTTCCCCATTTGTATGATCTCTTTGGGATACAGCCCTAGAAGTGCTATTGCTGGGTCAAAGGGTATGCACATTTTTATAGCCCTTTGGGCATAGTTCCAAATTGCTTTCCAAAATGGTTGGATCATTTCACAACTCCACCAACAATGCGTTAGTGTCCCAATTTTTCCATGTCTTCTTCAACATTTATCATTTACCTGTTTTGTCATGTTGGCCAATCTGATAGGTGTGATGTGGTACCTCAGAGTTGTTTTGATTTGCATTTCTCTAATCAATAGTGATTTAGCTGCTCCTCATCTCTCATAGCACAGTAGTATTCCATTACATTCATTTATGTGATTGTTTTTGTCAAGGGAAATGGTTTGATTTTAACATTTACACAGGTGACATTGGAGGGCTGTTTAGAGTAAATTTTGCTCTAGTCCATTTTTGGTAATAAAAAACAAACAAAAACAATGGGATCTTAATTTTCTATAGTTCTCAATTAGTGGTATGACTGTGGATGTAATCTGCTCTAAGAAATCAGTGAAAGTCTGTCTTCTCTAGGGTTTTCATCAAGGATACTCTTAGTGCATGCATAGACAATTCTCACAAAGCTTTTTAGCATGCTTAGATAATAAGTCCATAGTTGCTTATGTTGTCCTGATAGCCTCATATAGGTACTAATTAATACAGTCTGTGATTTCTTATTTTCCTTAGGACTCTCCAATTTGAGATATCTTTTTTTAAATTTTATTTTACTTTTAGGCAATTGGGGTTAAGTGACTTGCCCAGGGACACACAGCTAGTAAGTGTCTAGTGTTTGGTCTGAGGCCAGATTTGAACTCAGGTCCTCCTGACTTCAGGGCCAGTGCTCTATCCATTGTGCCACCTAGCAATCTCCCCAATTTGAGATATCTTGAAAAAAACCAACCCTTATGTGGCTTTAAAATTGTGTAGCCTTCAGCCCAAATGTTATGTGTGTGTGTGTGTGTGTGTGTGTGTGTGTGTATGTGTGTGCGTGTGTATTTGGTCAGATCAAGTAATTTTTAAAAAAATTTCATCTATTGAAGGGTCATTCCTACTTCCTCACAAAGCCTATCAGTTCTTGAGTGGTAAAGTCCAGATGTTGGGGTTGCTGAGAATAGATTGCATTCCAGTCTTCCCTGGACAGTCAGTTTTTATTTTGGCTTGCCATTCTGCAGTACAGCAGTGTGGTGCAGTAGATAAAGAGCTGGTCTGGGGGCAGCACTGGCCCTGGAGTCAGGAACAACTGAGTTCAAATTTGGCCTCAGATATATAACATTCACATAGCTGTGTGACTCTGAGCAAGTCACTTAATCCCAATTGCCTCACGCCCTCCCCCCCCCCCCAAAGAGCTGATCTCAGAGCCCAAAAGATCTGGGTTCTGACATATACTTTCTCTCCGACCCTGGGCAAATCATGTGATTTCTCAGTGCTCTAGAAAATTCTCTAAGACTCTGAGTTGCAGAGAAGGTACAGACCTGCATCAGTAGAGGGAGTCTTGGATTTCTCTAGATCAGTGAAATGATTGCTTCAACCCTTCTCCTATTCTCCATTTAGAGACATTGAGGTGTCTATTTGTTCACTTAAAAAAAAAGTTACTGACTTTGAAATGTGGAGTTTGTGGCCTGTGCATCCTTTTTCACTGTAGTTCTTACTTTTATATCCTTTAGATTCTAAATCACTTCACTCAGAGGATCAGCAAGTTTTCTAATGATAGGCAAAAAGCTCTTTAATGTTAATATTTTCATTTTGCCTCTCACTGAAACCTTTCAAGTTGTGAAGAAGTGAGGAAGAATATGATTTCCCTACTTAAAGTTTAATTCATTTAAAAATTTAGTTTTCAAGCCAAGGTCTGGATTGATATATACATCAATATTTATAGATGGCAGTTCATAAGGAAGTCAATTCTGTTTTTTACGTACTTCATTTGGACTGATAGTGAAGATACACTCCGAAAGATTAGAGGAAGGCTGTTGGTTTGTTTTTTTTTTTTTGGTACTGATTCAACACAGTCCAGATGTTTTACTTTGGATACGTCTATCTTAACTTCATTTTGCCAAAATCTCTATTACTGATAGGCAGTAGTTTGGGGGTTTTTTACGTTTATAAAAAATGTGTGATGTGACCATTCTGTACTCCAGTTACATTAAAAAAAACTGGAAATACTAAGGGAATAGATCCCATATGATTACAGAAGTGGCTATAATGAAGATATGTTTTAAAAGTATTATATAACCTTAAAAAAGTGAACTGCTTAATACGTTTCTACATACAAGTAGAAAAAAGGATCATATGTAATAGTAATAAGAAATGTGAGATATTATTACTATTAATAATAATAAATGCTATCTACTATTATTATCACATAACTGTTTTATATTCCTATATATGGAAATGGGGGAGATGTTCCTTAAATTCAGAATAAAAAACACGATTCAATTTAAAAGGAAAGTTTTTGTGTATTTTTAAAGTTTATCAACAGTATGGAATTCCCTTTCAAGTCCTCTTCATTAGTATATCTAAAATGCTTCTGAACAAAAAGAGGACCTTAAAAAGAGTGTTGCATAGAATAAGATAAATTGAATGATTTTTGTGATTATATAATTAATCAGAAAAATTAGAAAAATTATAAAACATCAGTCTTTCCAAAATGTTCTTTATCTGTGCCATGATTCTGTGAATTACAGTTATAAAACAACCTTGTTGCTTGGCAACCAGCTTACATATAATGTTGCTCCATTAGGAGCTCTAAAGGTTAACCCTTTAGACAGACTGGAAAGTGTGAACCTATTAACCTTGAAAAAGAGTCATTAGGTACACTTAAAATACAGAACAAAGAACCAAAATCAGGTGCTGTCTCCAAAGTAGGCAGTGCACAGAGATCTCAAAAGTGTCTGATAAGTGATTTCAAATTTAGAAATTCTAACCAAATAAAGGCATTTGAAACAATTGCTTTAAAAGGCATTGTCTTTCTTCTCATCTCCCACTCATTAAGGGCTTTATTCTCCGCCTCCCTTCTCTGCTAATTTTATTGCTATCATCTAGTCAAAAGCCAGTTGTGCAATGACATACCCATCTTTCACCTCTCCCTCTTAGAAAATCAGGTGCTTCCTTCAAACTTTCTGTTGCTTTAGCACTTTGGAATTGCAGCATCTCAGAGCTCATCCAGTCTAGTGCCTTTCTGAACAAAAACATCCTGTACATCATCTCCAGCAAGTGTTCCTAAAGTCTCTTGAAAACTTCTTAATTATTTCTTTTTTAAAAATTATTTCTTAAAACACCTCATTCCACTTTTAGATAGCTCTGTTAGGAGCTTTTTTTATTTAGAGTCTGCAAACATTTTTTTTCTGCAATGTTAGTCTTAATTTTGCCTCTGAAACCAAGCAGAGCAAATCTAAACTCTTTTCTGTAGGATGACCCTTCAGGTATTGAATATCGGTTATCATCCTTCCTCTCTCCAACTCCCACCCTGAGTTATCTCCTCAGGTTAAATATCATGCAACTGATCATGGCGTGACAGTCTAGATCAACGTGCCAGATGTAATCTGGGAACCTCAGTTGTCCCTGAAACTCCTTCAGTGGGTCCTGAGGTGAAAAGTTTCTCATAATAATACCAAGATAGTTTAATTTCTAACATTATAAGTATTGATAGACATAGCCCACATAAACAAAAGTTCTTTGGAGGGGAGAGGGTGCAGGCTTCAATTTCAAAGAGTGTAAAGGGGTCCACAAAGTTTGAGAACCACTGGTCTAGAGTCCCCTCACCAGCCTGGTTGCTCTCCTTTAGATCTGCTCTAGCTTGAGAAATCTTTACTAATTCAGTGGACCTGTGATCTTATTAATGTGAGCACTCTCTCCATTGTGTGAATTGATGGTAGGTAAAATTTGTGCCTTGTCCATAACTCCTCAGCTCATGTGATTCTTGTTAAGGTTTTTGCCATAAATCCTACATTGAGCATCTGCCTAATAACTAGGATTTGTGAATGTAAATTTTTTTAAAAATGTAGCTCTAAGAATGGAAAACAATACTCCAAATGAGGTGGAACCAGACCTGTCATTTCCCTGATTCTGGACACTGTGCTTCTGCTAATTCAGTATCAGATCACATTGCAGAATTGCAGCAGCTCAAAAGAAAAATGAGATGCACAAATTTAGAGCCATCTCTACTCCCAGTGTTCATATGGACTATTTGTGTCTGACCTGTGGAAGAGCCTTCTGAGCTCATATTGGTCTGATCAGCCACAGTCAGACACATTGTACCTTGACCCCAAAATAGTGATGTCATTTTGGTCCTCTTTGAGAACAAAGGACAACAGCCAACCAACCATTCAGTCATGTTAGCTTTCTTATCTGCGGTACCATTCTACTGATACATATTGAATTTATATCTAACTCGTTAAACCTCGAGGTCTTTTTCACATGAATGAATATGGTATATAGTGATGTCATGCTTGTTCTGTATTTGTATAGCTGATTTTTAAACAATTGTAAGACTTAACATTTATTCTTATTGTTTCTTTATAGTGTGTAACTTATAATTCTAGCCTTTTGAAATCTCAAGAAAAATTTATTGACTTTTTCTAAACATCACAATCATTTTCTATATGATACCCCACCAGTTCTGAACATTTCCTTGTAACAAAGAAAAAGAGTTAAGCTAAAACAACCCATACAATGACCATGTTTGATAATGTAGGCAACACCCTGACCCTAGTGTTCTCTACCTCCATGCCAAGAAGCAGGTATATTTCATGATCTTTTCTCTAGAACCAAGGCTAGTCATTAAAAATACCAAAATTTTGGCTTCTTTTTTACATCATTTTAGTCATTGTGTCTGTTATTATGCTGGTTCTGCTTACTTCATTCTGCATATATTCAGTTTTTGTTTATCTGTTTATTTTGAAACTGGGACTCTCTATCTTGCCTAGGCTGGAAATGTGGCAGCCACTCACAGGCTTAACACTGATCAGCATGAGAGCTTTGCCCAGTTCCATTTCTGACCTGGGTCAGTTTGCTCCTCTGAGGCTGTCTGGTAGCCTCCTGCTCCCTGGGGCTCACCATAGTAGTCCTGTACTTTGTGCAGACACCCAATCAGCTTTGACTACTATAGATTAGAGTTCCCACACTCCAGCAAACCACTAGCCTTGTCCTCCCTAGACTCAAAATTCACATGTGTATGTCATCATGCCAGCAACTCTTCATATAAATTTTCCCATGTTTGTCCAAATTTGTCATATTTTGCCATTTCTTAGTGTACCATAATATTTCCTATAAGTCATACACCAGAATTTGTTTTGCCGTTCCCTAACTGATGGACACTCACTAAATATTTAGGTTTGTGTAGGGTCTTTCTGTCTTTAGCCTATTTGGCTCATATGAGCAGGAGTGAGACTGCTGGGTTAAAGGGTATAAACAGGTTAGTTGCTTTTCACACATAATTCCAAGTGGTTTTCCAGAACAGTTATAGTCTCTTCAATACTGACTTTGCCTTTTATCATCTCTGCCAATTTTATAAGTATAAGATAAACCTTAGAGTCATTGTAATTTGCATTTCTGTTGGGATCATTTTGGATCATAATTCTGTTATCCCAGTGTGTGAGCCATCACTTCCAAGTTCATGTCAATGAAGTATTTGTTAAGCGTGTCATTTATGCTTTCATACTCATCACTGATTAGGACAGAGGATTATGGCATTTTGCTAGAAACCTTCTTCCAGTTTGATACTGATCTGTTAATCACTTCTCTTTGCATCCTGTTGTTTAACCAATTCTTTATGATATTTTCCAGTCCCACATCTCTACATATATTCCATAATCATAAGATGTGGTGTCAGGTACCTTACATGCTACATCTATGGCATTCCCCTGATGTACCAAATGACCTTCTTGAAAAAAGAAATGAGGTTATTTTGGTTTGATGTGGTGGGACTTGTTTCTGACGAATCCATTCTGACTTGTAATGATCATCACTCTTTTCAGTTTGTAAAATATAGTAGAACAATAGGTGACCTTGAAGTTCTTCCTTGCAGTAGAGAGAGTTACATTGGGAATCAGTCCTATTTAACCCTCAGTAGATGAACATTTTATTTGTAAATATAATTAATTTAAAGATTTTCAAGAGTTGATAATTTAGTTTGATCATCCTGGGGGGTCTTTTCTCCTTTTGATGGCCTAATCTCATCTAGGATAACCAGGAGGAAATAAACACTTTGCACTGGATTTAGCACTGGAAAGAACCTTAGAGGTCCTCTAGTCCAAGCTTGTTTTTCAGATGAGAGAATTGAGCTCCGTAGAGTTTAAATGACTCACCCAAAGTCACACAGGGAGTAGTAAGCTGGGATTTGGACCAGATTCCTCCAACTCCACATTGGCTGTGCTTACCATTGTGCCATACAGATTAAGCAAATTAGGATCATAGGATCATAGAACCAGCAGTGGAAGGCACGTCAGAGGCCATGGACTCCAGCCCCCTTATTTTACAGATGAGGGAACTGAGGCCCCTGGGAGATTCAGTAATTTACCCAAGGTCACATAGGTAGCAGAAGTGGATTTTGAACCCAGCTCTGATTCCAGAGCCAAGTACTATTTCCACTGTTGCTGGTATTTGCTAAGATTCCTGATAATGCCTGGTGAAGTTGAATTTGGGTGTGATTTTTTTCTAAACTGAAGTTTTCATTGAAATCTCTGCATTTCATCTGTCCATTCTTTCAATGTCTTCTCTCAATTTCCATGAAAATTTGAAAATAGGTCAGATATAAATTCCTTTTGTTTCTACCAAATTTTAATATAATCATTAGATGACTGCTGTGGCACATCTTGATTTTTTGCAGTACTTGAAAATTAGTTGAGTAGGTCTTTAGAAGAAATGGCATTGAAAAGTAGATAAATTGACTGCATTTCATTTTTTTTCTTAGATGATTGAGAATCATCTAGAAATAATAAGTAGAAAGAAACCATGAGATCCTATTTTGTCTCTCTGCACAAAGGCAGAGGCAGAGCTTTGGTTCCTAAAGCTGCTCCAGAGGATCCTTTGGCCAAGTTTTCGGGAGCTGGACTACAGGCAGTTCTTGTGGGAACTACAGCCTTCAGTCATTTGTCCTTTCATGACACAATTGGAGCCAATCCTATTTATTTTTCTCTTAATTGAACCTGAGAAAGAAATAGGGCTTTTTTCCCTCTCTTCTAACATTTTTTGACATGACCTGGAGAGCAGCTAACTAGAAGCCTTAATGTATTGGAAATCTTTTTGCTGCACTTGACTTTTGTGGGGGAGAGGAGGGGAAGGCAAATGAAAAACAAGCAAACAAATGGAAAAAGTCCAAGTATAGGCTTTGTTTCAAAATCCAGCTCCTTTGGGATGTCTGGGGCTCAAGCATAGATTTTATATTGGTCACACATTTTATATATGTCATATCTAATAGTATCATACAATGACTGTTGGTATTTTGAATGATAACCCTGTGATAAGACCCTCAAGCATGAAGAAAAAATGAAATTATCTTCATTATACTATACTTAGGAGGCAGCTAGGTAGCCCAGTGGATAAAGCACCTGACCTGGAATCAGGAAAACCTGGGTTCAAACCTGCCTCATAACACTTACTAGCTGTGTGACCCTGGGTAAGTCATTTAACCTCTGTTTGACTTAATGTACTGGAGAAGGAGATGGCAAACCACTCCAGTGTCTTTGCCAAGAAAATCCCGTGGACAGTATGGTCTACAGGGTCACGAAGTGTTAAACGTGACTGAATAATAATACCGTACTTAGTAATGTAGCTCAGTATGCTAATACATTTTAGAAAATGTCTTGGCATTAAGGCTTGAAATGACAAGGATTTTCTGATTCATCCTCAGACTATCAGAAATTACTTTAACTAGGGTATTTCAGTTCTCTGAGCATACTGGTTGTTCAGGACTTTACTGTGTTTTGTTTGTGCTTCCTAAAAAGGCATAAAAGAGGATTTAGGTTTAAAAGAAAAGGTTACTTCACTTTAATTGAATTGTTTGATTGCATTGTGATAAATCCAAGTTAAATTTTATATATCAAGAAAACCATTTTGAAGAGAAGAGTTTGAGACCCCAAGGAAAGCCATCTCTCAAACATGGTCATACTAAGGAAGAAGAAAAAGAACCACTAGCCGAATTCTTTTTTTTTTTTTTCAGCCAAAGACAAGGTTTATTAGAACATCAGTTAGCTGGGCAGACTCTTAAGGAGTCTGAACATTAGTAAGCTAGTAGCTAGATTATAAGAATCTAAGCAATGGCTAGATTTTAGGAATCTGAGCAGTGGCTAGATTTTAAGAATCTAAGCATCTTAATGTAGACAAGGTGGACCTTATATACAGAAAAACTGTGGGAGTGACCTAGGAGTGGCCAGTAAGCTGGGATGAACAGAACTCCTGGGACCTGGACCATGTGGCCAAGGGACAATGGAGACTATCTAGGATAAGACAAAGGAAGGGAGATTGGGTGTAGCCACAATGAAAGAACAGTTGGTGGGATTATAGCCTCAGGCAAATGTCAGAGTTTGGTCTAGTGGGAAAGTCCAGGGTTTTTCCTTTCTGGGGCCCATATCCCAACCCCATCATTCCCCCCCTCAAACAAATGGGACACGAATTCTTTTTGGAGTAAGGGGTGAAGATCTCAGCTTCTGAAACTGCTTCCTGCTGGCAAGGGGCGTAGAGCTGTCACTGCCTCGAGGGAGTCCCAAAGAGGAAGTTGACTGGAACCAAGCACAGGCTGCATCCAGGGAACCATGTGGGGATATTGCCTGGTACTCGCCGTTTGCTAGCAACTGTAGGTGAATGGCCCATAGCCTGGAAGACATAAATCTGACAGAAAGAACTGCAGGGCCCAGATATAAAGCAGGGACTAGATTTAGGGCCCAACTTTGAGAGGATAAAACATCCCTAGCTCTATTTGGAGTCAGATAATTCAGTTTTCCAACCATGTAGTATCAAATCCACCTCATAGCCAGACTCAGGAATAGCCAGGTGGGTAACATTCCCTTTCAAAGGAACCTAATGGGGAAACTGAGCCAGGAGGATCTCATCTTACACTGAGGCTAAAATTGTCCTCTCAGCTTTTCCCAATGCTTACTTCCCACCAGTATTACCTTCTCTGAGTAGCTTGTGGCATGTCTTTCAGATGGTGAATTACTGATTATCGATGGAGTATGACCCATCAGATAACTCAAAATAAAATCCTATGAGCTTTTACCTCAAATGGCAAGTTTTACTAATCACAGCTTAGGAAAAACTTTTCTGGGATTTACATCTCAAACTTAAATTTGTCCTGGTATAAAAAGCCAGTCATTAGAGATTTCTGTGCACTTGCAAATTCTCAGCATACATAACCCACACAAACTTTTTGGCTAGTTTACACATTAAAACAATAATTATTTTAGCAGTAACCAAATTATGAAAAGTTGCTTGACAAAACCGATACAAAAAGTTCACCAATTGAAAATTGAAACAAACCCATTACTAATCAGGTTAAATGCACTTCCAAATTACTTTACACAGAGAATCAACATCTCATCATTAACAGTTAAAACTACAAATTTCATTAACAGTTAAAACTACAAATTTAAAAGAGCATGCTTACCCAAGTTTGGAGGCTAGCTTCATTACTTTGAGCAGGATGTGCTGAACCTGGGTGATACTTCCAGGCAAAGGTTGCCCTAGAGCCCAAGGCCATTGTCAGGGGGACCCACTCGGTAGCTGCTGCCCCTCTCCCCTCTTTCCTTTCCCAGGTGGGGGGAGGCAAAATCAAAGGTGAGGGGTAAAGGGTGAGACTCTCTTCTCCTGTGAGAGGAGTTAACAGATACCCACTGTACTCAAGGGAAAGGAGTAACCAGGTTGTAGAGATGTTTCAAAACTCCTTAATGATCAATCACAAAACCTCCAAAATCTGCCAAGATATTTTTAGCTGTTCTAACTTTCCCCTGTAACCTCCATGAAGGAGGATTCAGGGGTGTAGAGGGAAGGGAGTAAGTAAGCCTCAGGGAACCAAAAAGCAACTGCAGTTTCCCCCAATGCCCTAGCATGGAGGGAATTAACAGAATTGAGCATATACTTCCATTGAGCGTCAGACCGAGTGAGAGACAACCTCATAACTGTCTGCCCGAAACGTACCTCCAAGCCTTGGTGCTTGGAGAGCAATCCCAACTACAGAGCAAGAAAGAAGGGGGGGAGGCTTATATAACTTCTAGTCTTGGCTGGAAAAGAACTTGGGGTTAGGCACTTTCCCTGTACAGGCCACCAAAATAATGCGGTTTAGGGGTGCAGGGGTCCTGGGACCCCAAATCACAACACATAGGTCCTGTCTGAAAGAATTCAACCCAAGCCTTCTTTCAGCCAAAGACAAGGTTTATTAGAACATCGGTTAGCTGGGCAGACTCTTAAGGAGTCTAAATGTTAGTATGCTAGTGGTTAGGTTATAAGAATCTAAGCAGTGGCTAGATTTTAAGAATCTAATCCTACTAACCGTAATTCTTGATTGGAAAAAATAATACACTCTCATTTTACTATCCTACTCAAAAATGTTTCTCAAAAATTAGCTCTTTAGGGGCAGCTAGGTGGGGGCAGTGTCATAAGCAATTACAAGCCTCGACATAAACTGAAACAAGAAAAAGAAAAAAAAGGCAATAGGATTAATCCTGCATACCAAGGACAATTTCTGAACCATGTGGTGATAAAGGGAAAATAGGAACGTGGATTCTCAGAGATCACTGAAGGCTGGGGACTTTTTTGTGGAGGGTAATGAGTGCTTTTATCTTAGTGGATATGAGAAATAACAGATGTGGATTATTATTTGCTGATCTGCCAGCTAGTTGAATAATATATTCTAATGGCCTGCTGTGTTGTATTGGAACATATTTAAGTAAATAACTTTTCAATGGTAAAAGATTTATGTTGGATACTTCATTACTGGTGTGCAGTAGATCCTTAGAAGCAGTTTTTCAACTGAGCTAAGTTTGCTTTTTCTCTTTCTTTTAAGAGAAAATTACAGAACTCATCACCCCACACATGTCTCTGGACAAGCAATCTGGGGTTTTAACAGTTTTAGCTCACTTAGAAATTATATGGTTTGAAAATACGCTTATTGGCTTTTGTAATTTGCTTTTATAAAGTTGGAGAAATCACACCAAGAGCAGCATGACATGTGTCCAGCTTCATAGTTAACCTTGGCTCGAAGAGAAATATTCTTCAAATGACTGTATTTTTAAATGACTCTGATAGAAACAATTTTAAATTTCCCTGTAATTTTTGGCAGCTCCTTCCTTCTCACTCCCTCTTACCAAACAGAGGTTGCCTGAACAATATTTTGGAGAGGAAATTGTCATTTTAAGTGGTGGGCTTGGACATTAACAGTGATTTTTTTTCCATATTGGGGGAAAAAGTAATGTCTTCTTTTCCAGGACTGTCTCACACAGATCATGATCCCATCTTTTTTTCCAAATTCTCCTAGATGAATTTGGTGACAATAATAATAATAAATCATAAGATCGTAGATTTGGAGCTGGAAAGGACCTTTACAGTCATGCAATATGACCTCCTCATTTTGCAGATGCGGAAAGTGAGGCCTACAGAGATGAAATGGACTTAAGTCATACTGGAAGTGACTGTCCAGGCTAGGATTTGGGGCAGCTAGGTGTCACATTGAATAGAGTGCCAAGCCTGAGTTCTAATCTAGCCTCAGATATTTACTAGCTCTGTATAACCCTAGGCAAGTCACATAACCTTGTTTGCTTCAGTTTCCTCATCTGTAAAATGAGCTGCAGAAGGAAAAGGCAAAACCAGTACAGTATCTTTGCCAAGAAAACCACAAAAGAGGTCACAAAGAGTCACACACAATTGAAAAATGACTAAAGCACAAAATAATTCATGCTATTAAGGTGAGTTGATAGATCAGTATTATTCACTATGGAAAAAAATAAACCTATAAAGACATGATACACAGTCTTTCTCATATGAAATTATGTGTAGAGGGTTTGTGAGAAATAGTAAAATATGTGACAGAGTAACATCTCACATATAGCAGGGGCCAGATATAAGTAATATTGTGGAGGTAAAATCAACAGGACTTGGTAAATGATTGGAATGTGAGGAAAAGGAAACACCAAAGATTAGGATAAGATCTTGAGTGTAAGTGCCAGGGTGCAATCTGGTGCAAGTCCAAATGAGTTGGCTTTAGGGGAAATATGTGCCATTTTGGGTGTGGTGAGTTTGTGTGCTGGAAGGACAGTCAGGTGGAAATGTGAGCCTGAGACTTGGGCTAGAGGTCAAGAATGGAGATACAGATTTGAGAGTCATCTGTACAGAGATGATGGTTGAAATTCCAGCGGTGGACGAGGTTTGCCAAGGGAGAGAGTGTAGAGAGAATAAGACTGATGACAGAGGAAACTACTAAGAGTTGAAAATCAGTTCCCTCTTCTAGTTGTTGTTCAGTCGTTTTTCTGTCATGTCTGACTCTTCATGATCCCATTTGGGATCTTCTTGGCAAAAATACTAAAATGGTCTGCCGTTTTCTTCTCCAGCTCATTTTGCAGATGAAGAAACTGAGGCAAACAGGGTTAAGTGACTTGCCCAGGGTCACACAGCTAGGAAGTGTTTGAGGCCAGATTTGAACTCAGGATGATTCTGACTCCAAGCCCAGTGTTCTATGCACTATGGTGTCACCTAGCTGCCCTAAGTTCCCTCTATGCTTATCCTAATTTTGTATTCTCATTGGGTCTGTATTGGGTGATCTAATTAGTAATGGAACATTCAAATTAGTGGGCTTATGTTATTTGAAATACATGCTTGAGGAATATTGAATGAATGTTCTTAAATTTAATGAGATGGCCTCGGTATTACTCTGTCCTTTGGTTCTTCCAATATCCTTCTTCCTTCGCCTGTTTATCACTCTAGTACTCCTCACAATCCTCCTGCTTTTGCTTGGAGACCCTAGTTAGAACAAGAAAAATTCTTAACAAAGAAGTATTCCTCTTTGCACTTAATGTGAGTCAGTCATGAGTCTGGGGACTGGGCTAAGTGAGGATAATAATAGTACCCACCTCACAGGGCTGTTTTGAGTCTCAAATGAGATAATATTTACAAAGTGCTTAGCATAGTGCCTGGCACGTAGTAGGCACTTAATAAAGGCCTGTTCTCTTCTTCTCCTCCCTTCTCCCCAAAATATACACTGCACTGGGTTAATTCAAGTGATTCTCAATTGACGTATTCAGATACTAATTCTTTTTTAGAATTTTTTTTCTAGTTTTTCCATCCTTCTAGAATATTAAAAAAAGTTCCCTCTGAAATGGCAAACCTAGAAACCCTCCTTCTGTGTCCTTTCTAAATGTTCAGTTTATTTTGGACCAGAATTGTGTGAGCCAAAATATAATGGGGTATTATTAACATTGGCAGGCTTTCCAGGGACCATGTCTACAATTAGCTTGTGACTATGTTTGCCCTCACGTGTAGTCTCACTGTATAGTAACATTGCATGTGACTGTGGTGAGAGTAGACTCTCTTAGCCATTCATGTGTTTATATGCCCCTGTTTTCTGATCCATGGGCTGAAGAATTGGGTTTATTAATCCTTGTTCATTCACTCAAGATGCTAGTCTTTCACTATGACTGGGAATGGTTATAAGTGATTGATTTGAGTTTTTGAAAACTAATATTCAAAGCCATTTTCAAAATGTTGCTGTGAAGGCAAAGCAATCAACAATCAGACATAGAATGGGGTCTTTCATTGACTTTCCCTCCATGGTGTTTTCATAGGATATCACGAATGTACTGTGCATGTTTTCCATTTATTAACCAAAAATTAATAAAGAGCAAAAAATGTATGTACTACTAAGGAAATAATGATTTATTGGCTATTGAATTACACAACATTGTAAATCCAAAGAAAGCTATTACCAAGGAAAGTTGAAAAGCTGTAAAGATTGTATTTATTTCAGTAACAAAGTCCACAGAAGCAGATAATTGCATAGCTACTGACTTAGAAGTCTTCAAAGCTGGTGAAAATAGAGGCCATTTCTAACATTTCATTCAAAGTCTCTATCAAGACTTTCATAAATATTGTTCTTGTTTTTAATTTATTCCTTTAGGTTCTTCTTAGAAAGATGGCTCAATAAAAAGCATGTGATTTTCAATTCTTTTAAAATTACAAACATTATAGAGCAAAATTCACAGTCTTCTAGATTATTTGTGAGTCAATTATTGGCTTTGTGGAATTGGACATTTTAATCCATTTCTTCTCTTTTCCTCTCACTTAACACATGGCTGAGTACCCTGTGGACACTCAGTAAATATCTTTGGACTGGTTGTTGACTTACTTGTCTCTTTTTGGCAGTTAGGTGGCACAGTGGGTAGAATGCAGGACTTCAGTTCAAATTTGGCCTCAGACACTAGCTGTCTGACTCTGGGCAATTCACTTCACCCCTATTTGCTTCAATTTCTTCATCTGTAAAATGAGAATAATAATAATACCTACCTCCCAGGGTTGTTGTTATAATAACAAGGAGATAATATTTATAAAACACTTTGTAAATCCCCAAACTTTACATAAATGTTGTATTAAGTCATTCAGTTTTGTCTGATTCTTCATGACCTCATGGTTTTCCTGATAAGTATACTGAAGTGGTTTGCCATTTCCTTTTCTAGTGAGTCCCCATTTTATAGATGAGGAACAGAGGCAAATAGGAGTTGTGACCTGCCCAAGGTCACCCATGTAGTGAGTATCTAAAACCAGATTTGAACTCAGAATGGTGATTCCAAACCCAGTGAGTGCTCTATGCACTGCAATGCTTAGCTGCCCCTCTACAGATGTTAGCTGTCGCGCTCTCTCTCTCTCTCCATATATATATATATATATGTATATATGTATATAGAGACACATACACACACACACACACACACATAATACACACAACTTTTCCTTTATACTTCAGCCAAAAGGATTCTAAAGAAAGGGAGAAAAGGTGAAAAATTAGTTCAGTCCACTTTGCTGTTCGTTAGTAACTTTTAACATTGTGGGAAAAGGTTAAGACTCCTGATGAAACAGAGATCTGGATTACCTATGAACTAACTTACTCATTCTCTTTCTGTCTCCTCTCTACCCTAAGTACAGGTAACTGAGAGGTGGCTGCCCTGATTGGCTCCTTATCCTTCTGTATGCAGACGAGGAATGACTAGGATAGATCACTTCTTGATATCTTCAAGCACAGGGTAGAATTGCTGTCATCTGGGCTCATTTGACTTTTATGGCCATATTCACTGCTTCGTCGCACGGGATAGGTTTAATATGGTTCCCTGTTTTTGATCTTAATCTACCCGACTGTTTTAAACAAGATCCATCAGTCATCATGTTGAGTCATCAGTCATCCCCAGGCAACAAACGTATAGCAGTTCAGTCAACTTTATAGCTTTCCCTGAGTTATATTATATAAAATAATTACAGAGAGTATGTTTACAAAAGCTGTCAGAGGAGTTCAGGTGAGGTCAGTGTCTGAAGTAAGCAAGTCATATGTCTACAGGCTTGATTTGGAAATAGAGGCACATTTTATTTAATTCTGAATTAGTTTAATAAAGCTTTTTGGGAAAAAACCCCCAAAACAGATTCCTTCTAGGTATTTCCTTAGAGAACTATCAGTATTCAGATTCAGAATTAACTTAATGATTGCCTTATTTCCTAGATGAAGAAAACTAATAACTTCTTATTGCTGGAAGTTAGGGGATACTTTAGCTTAGAGTCCATAGTCACAGTTGATTAAAGAGCCTCTGTGCTCAGGTCAGTCGATTATGCATTTGAGGTCTAATCCCACTTGTATCCTCCTTCCTACTCCTCTATTTTTGTCTTCACTCTGTCTTTCCAGTACTGGAGCTATCCCAGCTAATCAGTTGGGGTATCTTTCCTCAGTTAAAGTTGTGGGCTCCCTCCTGGAAATGGGACAAGCATGAAAACCCAAAGACTAATTCAAACCACAGAAAATTAAAGTCAATGCAGAAAAGACAGCATTTGGTAGTGTGGGTCATGGGAAAAAAGAGAATTCCCTTGGGGCCAGAGACTATAATATGGCCTCAAGTTGGGAGAGAAATAGGGAAAAAAATGGAAGGTTTGGAGAAAGAAGGCAGTAGTGCCACCTAAACCCATGCTCCCTCCTGGGTAAATAGCAAGGAAAGTGGAAGACCCGTTCATGAAAGATGATGGGACTTACTGAGATCACAATCTGGGTAGTAACTTCATTCCTGTTGTTGTTCGGTCATTTTGAGTCAGGTCTGAGTCTTTGTGACCCCATGTGGGGTTTTCTTGGCAAAGATAGTAGAGTGGTTTGCTATTTCTCTCTCCAGCTCATTTTATAGATGAAGAAACTGAGGCAAACAGGGTTGGGTGACTTGCCCAGGGTCACACAGCTAGTAAGTATCTGAGGCTAGGTTTTAACTCAACAAGATGAGTCTTCCTGACTCCCGCCTGACACTCTATCCCCTGCACCACCCAGCTGCCCTAGGAACTTGATTCTTACTATCATGAAATTCAAAGATTGGGGAGACTATCAGCCATACTTCTAATAAACTGCTATTCTAAAAGAAAAGATTTATTTCTCGTTCATTCAATAAACATTTATTAAGTATTTACATGTAACAAGTGCCAAACAAGGTTGTGATTATACAAAGAAAAATAAAACACTCCTTGTTCTTGAGGAATATGCAATCTATTGGGGCAATATAGTATGTATACAAAAAATATATAGAAACATATGCAAAGTAAAATTGGAAAGAAGAACAGTGATAACTAAGGGTATCAAGAAAAGCCTTATATAGAACCCGGGCACTTCAAATGATCTTGGAGGGACTGAGATTCTTGTTTGTTTGTTTGTTTTTAGGCAGTTGGGGTTAAGTGACTTGCCCAGGGTCACAGAGCTAGTAAGTGTGAAGTGTTTTGTCTGAGGCTGGATTTGAACTCAGGTCCTCCTGATTCAGGGCCGGTGCTCTATCCACTGCGCAGCTTAGCTGCCCTGAGGGACAGGGATTCTAAGAGATAGAAGTGAGGAGGTGAGATGTTGGAGACAAAGCAGATAGTCTGTGTAAAAGATACAGACGTACTTATTGAGAATATATGAGGCAGAGAACCAAGAGAGAGCAGAGTCACAAAGACCCACAGAAGAGAGAGAATCCAGAGGAAGGAGTAAACAATGAGATCAAATGCTGTGGAGAGGTCAAGAATGATGAGAGAAAAGATCTCTAGATCTATTTGTAAGGAATTCTGTCTTGTAAAATAACTTAACTATATGGTAATAACATAAAATGTAATGTAATGATAGCTCAAGAGAGCTACAAAAAGCTATTAGAGGTCAAAGGAAATGAAGATCATTTCTAACGGGTTAGGGGTAGGGGGAGTCAGTTCATTGACTTGTGTTACTATGGATCAAAACAGTACTGATTTTTAGGTCAGTTTGCAAAGTAAATGTGTAGGTTCTCCCTTCAATGATTTTATGAAAACTTTGAAGCAGGAATCTTAGTGATTTAAGATAATTCTTTTTAAAATTAATGATGGGACTAAAAATCTGCCATTGTGCAATAATAGAAGTTTTGGGGGATGTCAGGAAGACATGAGTTCAAATCCATCTTCAGACAGCTAATGACCCTGGGAAAATCATTTAACCTCATCTGTAAAATGGAGATAGTAAAAATACCTATTACCCAGGGGTATTGTGAGGGTAAAATGAGATATTTGTAAAGTACTTTACAAATCTTAAAATGATATAAAAATGCTAGCCATCATCATCATATCTTTTCTTATAATGAATAAAATTGTGGCCCAAACTAGTTTAGCCACAATAATAATGGCTTTCCAACAATTTTAAATCATCTTCATTGTGGTGACTTCCCCTTTGTTTTTAGAAGGCTGAAGTTAAGGATTGTCTGGTTACTGTCACTGAGCCTTTAGCATCCCACCAGGAATTCTCTGTGCTTTCCAGTTTTTCCCCCACCAAAATATGTCTGCAGCCTGCCAAAAAAATCAGTCAATAAGCATTTAAGTACGTCTAAGTGCCAAGCACTGGGCTAAGTTCTAGGGCTACAAAGAAAGGCAAAAGACAATCTCTGCTATGAAGGAGCTCACAGTCTAACTGGGGAGACAACATGGGAATGTTATACAAACAGATATAGATAGATAGCTAGACAGATAATTTAGAAATACTCAACAGAAAGAAACCCCTGGAAAATGAAATAGAACTTTGTATCATTGGGTCCTCCCAGCCTGTGTATTTGAACATTCCCGTCCTCAGAGTGACCCCTGCCCACTGTACTGGGATGCCCAACCAGTCCCTTATGGCTCTTGCCTGGCATGCTGTGCCCCTTTCTGAGGGTGCTGCAACTCTGTTGCTACCCACACCTGATTACTCATTGCTATGGTGATGATCATGGGTGGGCCAAGGGGGAAGCATGACAGGAAAGTAACTGTGTAGTTGACAACAGTGACAGTGGGTGGGGACTTCTGCTGACAGTGAATATGAGAAGAGTGGGAAGAATCAGCCAGACTATATCGGTGGGGTACAGTGGTTAGAGGGGGTATGAGGGAGGGAAGAAGCAGGGTTGGTTTCCAGAAGCAGGAGCTGGAGGCCTGGGGAGGAAGAGTGAGGCTTTGAATGGAGTTTGAACAGAAAAGTGTCATGTGGATCAGAATTGGTCCAGGAGCAAGGGCAGAAGAAAGGTGTGGGCCCAGAAACACCACTTTCCCAAATTGGACTTGATAAGTTAGAGATCTGATCCAATCAGTTAAATGTGTGCTGTGGTCTCAGAACTGTGCTAGCTGATTATAAATGAGCAGAGACTGAAGAGCTGCAAATCCAGTGTAATTCTGGAATATTTTTCTTTGTAAAAGGAAAGGGAGGCAACATGGAAGAGCAGATAGGTAGCTTCAAGGCCCCTCTGATGCATGCTGCATATGTGACCCTGGGCAAATCACCAAACCTCTCTCTACGTGCCTCAGGCAACGTCCAAGACTCTAAATTAAAGAACAGTTGTTCATCTGCATAGGTAGAGGAAGAATGTTTACTGAGAGTCACTCATCCCAGTGGAATCATTGATCAGTTTTTTTAAAAGGAAAATATAGGCTGTGCCTCTTTTTAAACACGTTAGATCTCATAGCGCTGGTCATTTTTACTTTGCTTTCACTTCTATTCCAGTATTTGAGACCTTTTCTCAGCTTGTTTGGTTTGTGGACAGTTGTGTCATTTTATGGCAAAAAGTAGAGAATTGCAGGTTCTTGTGACAAAGCGTGGCTCTGAATCCAGTGGAATACTTTAGCATGTCTAGTGTGAAGAAATTAATTGAAAGACAAAAGAAGACATGGATCTGGAGGCTAGAGAATGGGAAGAGAAGGTAGAGTGGAAAAGTTTAGATTCAAATATCTACATCCAGGGCCATCTCCAGGCACCCTGATCTATATCTGGCCACTGGACCCAGATGGCTGTGGAGCAGAGAGTGAGACTGGTGACCTTGCACAGCCCTCCCTCACTTAAATCCAATTCACTTGCATGTCATGGCATCACCTCCCTGATGTCATGGTCCTTTTTGAGAATGAAGGACAAACAGCAGCAGCAGCAGCAGCAACAACAAGGAGATTCAGGTTGCCCTGGACCATTTAGTTAAGAGACTGGGTCATCCCAATCTTTCCCAGAAAAGTGCATCAAAATTCCCGAAAGGCTATCCCAATCAGTGTTATTTAAAGACTTAGTATTTGTTATTAACTAAGCTAATATAATCACAGCATATGTTTTAAATGAAACATGATTCAGAAGACTTTTTTTTGGGAAGGGGTTGGTTTTTAAAAATGTGTTATATGTTACTTTCCTTCACTTAAGTCTTACTCTGATAATTCATTGTGTGGAAGTAACCCTGAGTTCTCAAAAGCTGTGCCAGCAAAGCACAATGCTCTGGCAAGGCCTACCAAGATGGAAAGGCTTCAACATGTGTCCCATGATGGGCCGTGACAGGCTGCTCTCTGCCTGTGTTTATTGAGTTCATCACCAGATTAACCACAGCATAACTCAGTGATACAGCTCTCAAAGACCTTCTGCTAACTCACTGAAGGGCTGAAATTTGTGTCAGTGGGGGTAGTGCCCCCACAGCATCAAAATTAGGGATCTTAGAAGTCACGAAGTAAGTATATGATGCTTTGTGTCAAGGCAGAAGCACTTTGCCATATTCCAGCATTGCACTAGTCCTGTGGATACAGAGAGAGGCAAGAGTACATTGAGACTCCTTACCTAATCAGTGTGTGTAAATTGTTCATGTTGATTTAGAGCTGGTGTCTTAGATCTAGAACAGGAAAGGACTTCAGGGGATGTCTAGTCTGATCCTTCATTTGACAGATGAGGAAACCCAAACCTTCGGTAGGTTGGTGACTAGCCCAAGGCCACACAATTGGGAAATATCAGAGGCAAGTTTCAAACTCTTGACTCTTCCCACCGTATCACTATTTTGTTGTCGTTTATTGAGTTTTCTGGCTCAGATCCCATCTAGCTTTAAAGTTCTATGATTCCATGAAACTAAATCTGTAATATATTTTGACGCCTAGTCCTTGGTCAAGAACACAACCTCCAATTTATAATGTAGTTTCTATGGGAAATTTCTAAGCATTCTAAAATTAACCATCAAATTATGGGAGAAGTATCCATGTTATGGTGAGCAACTTCATCACATGGTTTCCAGGAATACAATTTTGATGAAAAGTGAGCATCCCTTATGAGATGAGTCAAAACCAATTGAACTACATATTGATACTGTTGTCCATATGTATTGTTCATGTTTTCAATGTGCCAGTGCTGGATAAATAAAAATATGGAGGAGAGAGGCTATTTAGGATGAATTGCATAAATTATTTAAGAAACTGGAAGGCAGAGTGACATAATGGATAGGGTGCAAGACTTGGAACCTACCAGACCTAGCTTGAATCCCATTTCTGATACTTCCCAGTTATATGGCCCTGGAAAGTCACTCGACCTGTTCTTTCATCTGTAAAATGGTGAAATACCTGGAGCACATGGAACACAATAACACTGGATTATTATGAAATTGAAAAGAGACAGAGGCTATAAGAGTTAGAATGAAATAATAATTTAAAAATGCCTTTGAAGAGTCTTAGAAATTAACCAGATAATTTCCTCACCTATCCTGTTGTTTTGAATAAGCCCCCAAAGTTGTCTTCATAAATAGTCTACATTTTGTATCAGCAGAATTCCTTCTAGCAGATGCCAAGTGATCATTCACATTTTGAAAGTATGCTTCATTTGTTTGGAGAATGAGGTAGCAGAAGTGAATTTTCTAGATAACTGAAGCTTACTATTTTAAGCAACAGATTTTTAAAAAAATTTTAATCGCCGTTGATCTTTTTCTAAAAGACATTAGACACTTTGCTTTCTTAAGCAGAATATTTTGAAGATAATTTAGATTTTTTATGATTCAGGTCATTATTGGGAAGATTCATTGACTCAGAATTTTAGAACTGAAGCACACCTGGGAGGTCAGCTTGTCTTGCCCTCTTATTTTACAGACAAAGAAACCAAGGACCATAGAAATGAATTGATTTGCCCAAAGCTGGACAGATTAGTCAGTTACAGAGCTGAACTTAGAACTTCGGAATCTCCTTACTCCCAAATCAAATGTTCTTTCATATAAACCAGTTTTCCTCCATTGTAGGATTGTGGGGTAATTTAGTTCTTTTTCTGTTTGTTTTGATTTCTTCTATGTCATACTGTCATCTGTCACTTATGCCTGCCTCAAATAGTCCTCTCTCTACCTCCCTGCTAATTGCCCTTTCTAATGTTCTGGAAAAGCAGACAACTGAGCCTGTTAAGCATTTTGTGTAGAATAAGAATTGGTAAAGCTCTGAATGAATAATGACCTAAAGTATATGGATTTAGTGCAGTGCTTTGTGAGAACTATTTCAGAGACTTTATTGCTGGCTTTTGAGTTGAGAATTCAGTTCAGATTATCAGAAATCTCACTCTTCAGATAAATATTGAAGGAATCTTTGGCTTCTCCCATCTACCTATGTCCACTCCCCAATTAATTGTGGATGCGGTTTCCCAGACCCCCCCCCCCCCAATTCCGCCCTATAGGACTTACAGCTTTATGTTCACTATTCAGGTGAAATTTTCTGATAGACTCTAAAAAAGTAACAGCTGGGCACGTGAATCAAAGAAGGCTCACAGCTACCCTTAGTGATTATACCCCACACCCTTTAAAGGAAGATAAGGATGTTTTCTCCCGTTGCTGGTAATCGGTGGAAGAGCAGCCCTGAGTGCTCTTGACAAAATGTAGAGTGGAATTTGAGTGTATGAAGAACATAGATTAATGTTTGGTTTGAGTGATTATATGAAAACAGTGTTAGTGCAATTGAGTAGGAGGCGGTGTATGTTCAGGTGCAGATCTTGAGCAATTTGAGAGTGCATCCAAGTGAGGACGGGTCTTGGAGCCAATTCTAAATTCAGACCAATTGAGTGATTCTCGTGCTGTGGAAGCCCAAGGCAGAGGCTGTCATCTCCTGCCTGTAAAGATGGATGAAGAGGTTGTACAATCTTGAATCTTCTAGTAGTGCCAAGCCTCACAGAATGATAGTAGTATTTCGGGAACTATTATGATAAATGCTAACAAATGTATATCTTATTGGCAGCATATTGAGCCTTCTCTTATGTGAAAAAAAAAGCACTGTGGGTAAGGTGAAGGTGAGTGACATGGATCTGGAGTACGGTATTGAGTTTGAGGGCATGGATGTGATTAGGCCTTTGTTACTTACTTGTCCTATGTCTCATTTTCTCAAGGCCAAACCCGGTGTCTCCCCAGGTGATAATATGTCACATTTATCAATGCCATATACTGATTCTTTAATTTGGGACTTCTTTTTTCTGAGTTGAAGCCTACTCAGAGTTCTGAGAGAAATGGTTGCTTTGAGAGAAAATTAGTGAGTGTTGAGTTTGACTGTGAGTCCTGAGACTAAGTTGCAAGTTTTGAATGTGACAAGCTGTTGTAAAGGAATATCAGAACAGTGGTATGATTTTGGTAGGAATATAAATTATGATTATAAACAAAAGATGAGACTGATTACTAATCATAAGCTAAGTTGGGTTCATGTACAAAAATAATTCTGTGTCGGCACCCAGAATAATAAGAGAAGAAAGAGAGAGGACAGATTTCAGAACTTCATCACCTGTAAGTGACAGACATTACAGTTGCTATTGATGAGTAAAATTAGCTGATCAGATGACCAGATTGGAAGCAGAGAATCAGAGAAGTCACTCAGTAGTTCAGTTAGTTTGACTGAGATGGAATGCTCAAGTAAGTGTCAGTCAAGCAGTGTGGATGAACTCAGCTTGGCAGTGAAAACATCTATTCAACATATAAAGTACATTCATCAAGGAGCTTTTGTGGCTAGTTACTGAGAGGGAAAGTTACACCAAGATTTGCAGTTTCAGAGTTGTGAGTTACTCTAAGCAAGTGGATTTTCATTACTCATGTGTCCCTCGGCAGGTTTCTGCAAGTGTATGCCTGCTGTTCCTTACAGATCCAGAGTGCATTTGTAGGAGAGTGTAACCCAGGCTTTGCCTGGATGGTTGTGTATTATACCTGCCACTGTGAGGGCAGGTGGAGTGAATCAACCAACCCAGAGAGTAAATAGGTATCACATACCAGGTAAGAGGTTTAAAATGCTGTGCTGTGGGTGGCCACCTCCTTTACTAACTATTTCCATTACTTAGAGGAAATCCCTCAGAACCCTTCCAGTGCTCCTATATTTGCTACTTAAAAGTTTTGGAGCCAGTGACTTATGTTTCAGGCCAGATAGGAGGAGACAGTAAGGACAATTACAACCTTGTGGTAAAGGTATGGGAAAAAAAGGAAAAAAAAGTATGACCTTTTCAAATCACACTATTGAGCAGTACACACACACACACACACACACACACACACACACACACACACACGCGCACACACACACGCCATGTGCACTCACACCTCACATGTTTGTTTAAATATGGGGCTAGCTGTAGTGCAGTGACTGGAGTGTTGGGCCTGGCGTGAAGAAGTTGCTGTTCAGTCACTTGTCTGTCATGTCTGACTCTTGGTGACCCAATTTGGGGTTTTCTTGGCAAAGATACTGGAGTGGTTTGCCATTTCCTTCTTTTAGTTCAAGGCAAGTAGGATGAAATGACTTGCCCAGAGTCACAGAGCTAGTAGATGTCTGAGGCCAGATTTGAACTCACAAAGATAAGTCTTCATGACTCTAGGCCTGGAATTATATCCACTGCATCACCTAGCTGCCCCTGTGCCACCTTGCTGACCTGGGTCCAACTCTAGCCTCAGACTCTTACTAGCCGTATGAGCCCGGCCAAGTCACTTAATCTGTTTGCCTAAGTTTCCTCATCTGAAAAATGGGGATAATAATAGCACTTGCCTCCCAGAATTGTTGTGCAGATCAAATGAGATAATATAATACATTTAGCATAGTGTCTGGCACCTAGTAAGTTCTATATAAATGTTAATTGTTATTATTATCATCAACTCAGCTAATTAATTGACCACATCGATTCGCTCGCCTACTCGGCTCAGTATCATTTTTGTATAATAAAGCACATTTTGTTCAGTTTAATGCAACAAAGATTTTCATTGCCCTTTACATGCTCAACACTGTGAGAAGTTATAGGGGAGGCAAATGATGTATATGATAAATTCCTTTTGTGAAGAAATTTATCCTTTATTGATGAGATGATGCAATTAGAGAACAGCAGAGCAGAGTACAATGGGAAATGTAGTAAGAAGATGCAGTAGGAAATAAGAAAGCCAAATTGAGTGCCGCCAATAGCCCTGTGATTATATGGCCCTAATTCGCCAATGCAGTGGAAAGGTGAAAGATATTTTTAAAATTAATTTTAAAAGATAATTATTGGAAGAGTCTATCATATTTAAAAATTACCATATGTGTGTTTCCCTTTTCATAAAATCTTCATGGAATAAGATTTACATTTGTGTACAAGTATCCAAATCTGTGTGTGTGTGTGTTGTGTGTGTGTGTGTGTGTGTGTGCGTGCGTGTGTGCATATGTGTGTGTGTTAAACTACTGAAAGAACTTCATATAAAAATTCTCACTTGTTATCCACAAATAGGCATTGCCAAAGTTAGTACTTTTCTAAAATTGACCATTTTCTGTGCTCATTGTTTATGGTTTCTATTTGCATGCCTTCACTCAGCTCCCTACAGAAATTCTTGCTTTTACTGGAAATAACCCCAGAACACATTTGTTCTCCTTTCTATGTGGAAAGGTATGGTAGCCAAGGGGAACTGGTTTAAGACTAGAAACTCATTTGCAAAACCTTGCATAGGAAGAATATAGAAGATATTCAGTGTTACCTCACGAACAATGAAGAATAGTAGTGGGAAAAACAAAGTTCAAAGAAAACTCAACATCAGAGCCAATTCATTTCATCCCAATTTAAATCAACATACATTTATTAAGTGCCTGCTATGTGCACGGGACAGTAGATGCTAGGGATATAAAGACAAAATGAAAAATAGCTCCTGAAGTCAGGAAGGTCACATTCTGCTAATAATCTTATTAATTTCACCTACTGGCCCAATATGTCTAGGCTCTTTGGATTCTGATTTTTTTCATCCATTATATTAGCCATCCTTCCCAATTTCATGTCATTTACAATTCTGAGATTTATCTTTATTCAAAGAATTGATTCAGTGTTTAACTCCTAAGAACATTCAAAGAGGAAACTTAGGAGAATAATGAACAGATTAAAAATAGAAAGATATCTCAAAATTTCTATTACAAAATATTTTCATTATTGATGACAGTAAAACAACAATTCTAACATATCAGTGCCAAGTGAACTTTATCAGCAACCTCATTCTGAGAATGAAGAAGCAAAAATGAGACTAAAGAAAACGAAGGCAAGAAATGTATCTAGACTAAGAACACACCAAAGAAATCTATGCTGGAGGTGAAATGATTTTGAAAGCATCAAGGGACTGATTTTTCAAGATATCTAAAAGAGGAGAAGAGCAGCTAGGTGGTGCAGTAAATAGAGTGCCAGGCCTGGAGTCAGGAAAGCCCAGCTTCAAATCCGCCTAAAATGCTAAATGTGTGACCCTGGACAAATCACTTAACCCTATTTGCCTCAGTTTTTTTATCTGTAAAATGAGTTGGAGAAAGAAATGGCAAACCCCTCCAGTATCTCTGCAATCACGGAGAATCAGATGTGACTGAAAAGCAACTGAACAACAACAACAAAAAGAGGAAGATACAGAGCATTGGGAAAATGTTCACAATGGTAATGGCATGAAAAAAGGTGATAGAAATAACATCAATAACTATTGGCCTATGTGCCTTTTAAAAAATTTCTATACAGTCTTTAGGAGAATGATCTACACAGGTATGATGGGTAGCCTTGATGAAAATATGAGAAATGAATGGGGAAACTTTCTCAAATGGTTTTCTACATCAATTGCATATTCACAATCACACAGTTGATGGAACAATATAGATAATATAATATAATATAATAATCCACCCAATTGAGTGGATTGTCTGTGAAGGATTTATGGAGAGGTATGGACAAGAAATTCAAAGAATAAGGAGGTCTGAATGGGTTGAAATCTATACCACTGGTGGAATTACCCACATTGAAGACATCCTGAATCCACTGAAATCCTAAAGAAACGAAAATACCAAAACTGTTGGAAATTTTTCACATACGGCATTTACTTCTTACCACCTAAGTGAATTTCTCACGTAATTGAACCTTATACTTGTAGGCTCCAAAGCCTTTAAAAATTATAATTATTTTTGATGGAATGCTTTATAAAATGTAATGCTTAGTCCCTTCCCCTCTTAACAGACTTTAAGATTAAAATGTAACCTTTTCTTGTTAATTCAGGGTCACTGTTATGAGCATCAATTATTGCATTCTATTGTTAGGCTAATGTGTCCGAATTTAGGGGCTGTTGAGGTATGAAAAGAAAACTTCTTGCCCGTACACTCAGCAGCCTCAGGCTGCAATGTTTTTACAACTCTTCTCTTTTATTTTTATTCTTGTTTCCTTTTCTTGTATCAAATATTATTTTTATTAGCTGTTCAGTGGGTTCTTGCTGCTTCTAATTTACTGACTTTGTTTTTAAACAAATAGTTATTAGTATGAGGATGTGGGGATAGTTCATATCTCTCCTGTAGAACAAAATACTTGTAGTGTTCCTTAGATTGTGGGCTCGCACACTCATGCGTGCGTGTGTGTGTGTGTGCGCGCGCGCGTGTGTGTGTGCGTGTGCTCCTAGGCTTGTAAACTATTTAATAGCTAACTAAGCTATCTAGAACTATGATCTCTGGAAAAATTGGGGGTTACTCTAATAAGTTGTCATTGCAGATTATCTTGGCTTGTATGTATTGTAAGGTCCTGGAATTGTACATTTTTGGTTTCTCAAGTGTTGTGTTGTAAAAACATAAAAATCACGGAACTGTGAGGAAGCTAAGTCAACTTATTTGAAGAATTCTACTTGAGAGCTTAGCAAAGGAAATCTGCAGTTAAACAAAATGCCCCAACCTGTTTTACAAAGAGGAATAAACCTATAATTTAAAATTTTTTTAAAGATATATATTTTACACGTCACTGCAATATAACAACAGGAAACGGAATGCAAAACTAAATGTTTTAGTCTTAATTTCTCATTTTCAGCAAACACTAGTTTGCTTTAGCGGCAATATTCCCAAAAGTGGTGGTGGGGGGATCCTGAACCTAGTTTCTACAATAGAGAAAACATACTTATGTTAATCCTTGTTTGCTCTCCTCAGCTCAGTGCTCGAGTGAAAACAAAACAATTATACATACACTAGGTATGGGAAATCATTTTGATTGCTTCTTTAAATTGTTTTCCTGCACCGGTAATTATTGTTTTTATGTCAGATTTTGCTGAATAATGGTGATTATGTGGAGTTCTGATGTGTGTAGATGTATAACAAGAATATGCAGAGAAGTTATGTTTCAACTCAGCAGGGTTGCCATCTAAAAGGCATTCAGTTTTGGTGTGACAGACAAACATGTCTAATTCATAGTTTTAGATTCCTTTACTGGTTGTTAGTGTTGTAAATAGGATAATGTTGTTTTTTCTTTTACATTCACAGATTTGGGGATTTGACTTGAACAAATGTTGCTACTCCAATCGTATCAGTTGCTTTTATTCTAAGTTGTAGCTCCCAAATTGCAGCTCTAGGCTTAAAAGAGTTAGGTTCATTAGTGAGTGGCTTTAACCAAGCCAGTCTTGTAAGCTCAGAATTTGGCTTATATGTGGTTTTCTACAGAAAAGTTAGAAATGATCTCTTTGCCTTTTTTGCCCTTCCAATTCCATGCAAGCACTCTGGCTAACGTGTATATCAATTAAGGACAGTTTTTAGTTCACTCCACAGAAAAATTCAAGAGACGCATAGGCCTAACAGAAACTCATAATAGTAAAAATAGCTATTCTCTTTGCTAAGTCAGTTCCACCTTCCTCAGGGACCTATAAACTGCTCTGGACTTGTAGTGCCACACTGTGGTTGAGGCTCCCCAAAAAAGGAAGTACACTTGGGGTTGCAAGAGATTCAGCCTTTCCATAAGCCCTGCACAGTCTGCATAACTGCTAGTAATAGTTGAGGACAACATCTAGATTTGCTCCCCCAAACTGTTAGTCTCTCGCCCTTTATTGGACCTCCATCCTCCTCTCTCTAGGAGGTTTGGTTCAAGAATTCTTCCACTGATTATTGTTGTTGTTTGTCCTTTGTTCTAGAAGAGGACCATGACATCAGAAAGATGATGCCATGATTTGCCAGTGAATTGGATTTAAGTGAGGCAGGGCTGTGCAATGTCACCAGCCTCACTCTCTCCTTTGGAACCATCTGAGTCCAGTGGCAAGATGTAGATCAGGATGACTGGAGATGGCCCAGTGGGAGGCCTTGGCCCTTTTAAGCTAAGGATTCCCAGGTCTTGGTTTGATTGAGATAACACCCATTCAGTGATTAAGGTTAGGTAAGAAATGAGGCAAAAAATAGTCTCTTTTACCTAGTCAAAAAAAAAATCATTCTGGGAGAGGAAGATCCTTAGAGTTTCTGGCCAAAACAGACATAATTGCTGTTTACACTCACTCTGAGCCAGCAGAGCCCAAAGAGTGACAAAGTGAGGCTTGGGCTGGGATCTGTTGTTGGCCAATCAATGAGGGCCAAGGGATTTGGGTTTAAGGCATGGTCCTTAAGAAAGAAATCTAGCCCACAAAACTCAAGATATCTTGTGAGATTTCAGCAATCAAAATTTTATTCCTTTGGGCAGGATACCCACAGGTAAGGGTCTGATTCCCTATGTGGATAGAGGGAGCAGAGGGAAGGAGGGCAGGATGGATGCATGAGAGGAAGGAAGAAAGGAGGGAGGGAGCTGTGTTGCCTAACTGGAACTGGCCAGTTGGGTCCCCAGTGGGGCAGCCACTACTACTCACAGGTTGTTTGACCTTCATTCTTGAAGAGGCCGCTGCATCCAGGGCCATCTCCAGTCCTGATCTGTATCTTGCCACTGGACCCAGGTGGCTTCAGAAAAGAGAGTGAGGCTGGTGACTTTGCATAGCCCTGCCTCTCTTAAATCCACTTCACTTGCAAGTCATGGTATCACTTCCCTGATGTCCATTGATTATTTTCTCCTCCAAGACCATCTCTTCACCTCTCAGAGCCTGCCTTGACGTCTTTGGGGGAGCTTCTCCTATTACATGTCTCTGGTGCTATCTCTGGGATTTAAGATGTCTCTGGGGGAGGCCTATATGAATAGGCAGATATCCCCCTCCCAAGAACCCATCTGTTTATTTGCGCATAAACCTGTCTTTCAGTTTTGGTTCCCTGGTTTCTCATTTCTTCTCAACTCTACTGTCTTACCACATGTGTGCTTTTTTTTTTTAAAGGTTAAGTCTAAGGATATGTTTGAGTTCTATGATATCAGTGCTCAATTATCCTTTATTTCTGAAAAAGGAAGATAAAGGTATTTTTTTTACATACACCCTCACTCCCTCCCAGAAAAAGATGTAATCAAACTCCCAAATAAGGTGTTGATGTGGGATATTGGCATCTTACATCTTCAAAGCAACCTAATTATTACTAACCAGGGCCCTTCCAGTCACACGGTATTACTATATAACTTACCTAGTTACTATAATGTGATAAATGCTTTCATAAATTCATGGATTATCAGAGTTGCAAGCAGCAGTGTGCTGGCACCCGCTGCAACCAGCTTGCAAGAGCCAATTGTAATTTCCAGAGAGAGCATTTTCATTTCACAAGTTGGCAAACACTACAGATTAAGACTTTATTTTTCTACAGATTGTCTAGACTTAAAGTGATGGGGAAAATATTAATAATGCAGATTAAACTTGAAAATGTTTTAATTTTTCCAATTATATGTAAAAACAGTTTTCCACACTCATTTAAAAAAAAATTGAGTTCTAAATTCTCTCCCTCTAGCCCCTCACTCCTCTTTGAGAAGGCAAGCAACTTGGTATGGAATATACATGTACAGTCATGCAAAACGTATTTCTATATTAGCCATGTTGCAAAAGAAAACACAGACAAAAAAAAGAAACCAAGAAAAATAAAGTTTAAAAAAGTAGGCTTCGATCTTCAAACTCCATCAGTTCTTTCTCTGGTTGTGGTTAGCATTTTCCATCATAAATTCTTTGGGATTGTCTTGGATCATTATATTGCTGAGAAGAGCTAAGTCATTCACAGTTGATCATGGTACAATATTGTTGTTACTTTGTACAGTGCTCTCCTGGTTCTAATACAGATTAAACTTAAGGTGTGTTTGTATACATCTTTATTTAATCCAGAGAGCCAGTTGGAAAGCATTTACCAGTACACCGCTGGCAGCTTGGGACCTTCACAATCATTAAGTTCAATTTCCTCATTTTTCATACAGGGAAACCCTAGAACCCGGAGAAATGAATTGTGATGATCCAAAGATCACGTAGCTAGTTCACAGAAGAGCTCAAACTGGACCCTAGGTCACCCACCTCCTAGTCCATTGCTCCCTCCACAATTTACACTGCCTTACAATTGAAATTCCATGAGCTGGGTGCCAAACCCTGGCCTTCCATCTGGCAGGAGAAAATTCTATCACTGAACTATCAAACTGGAAGCTGTTCTCCATTGCTTTATCAGTAGAGACATACGAGAGTGACTAAGATTATAGATCCACCATTAGCCCTCAACCATGGACTGATAAGATAGGAATTGTTATCCTTTGTTTTGGGTGCTACAGTTGAAGAAGGATAATGACAAGCTGGAGTGTACTGGAGGCCACTTGTCTGGCTTGTGCCAATTGTTTAATTTTCAATGAGCATTTTCACCTTGGACGTTGTCAAAGGCTACAAAACAGCGCTCGAATTATTATTTTTTTCCTCAGTTGTCCAGACTTAAGAAAGTGTTGAAGAAAATGTTAATGATGCATACTAAACTTAAACATATGTTGTACAATCTTATACCATATACCAAAATAAAGTCAAAATGGGTTCATGAATTAGATATAAAGGCTGATACTATAAGCAAACTGGGAGAGCAAAGAATAGTTCACCTGTCAGATTTTTGGAGAACAGAAGAATTTATGAACAAACGGGAGATAGAGAACATTATGAAATGCAAAATGGATAATTTTGATTATATCAGATTGACGAGTTTTTGCACAAACAAAGCCAATGCAACCAAGATTAGGAGGGAAGCAGAAAACTGGGAAAGAATGTTTAAAAGCAGTATCTCTGATAAGGGCCTTATTTCTTTTTTTCTTTTTTATTTTTTTCTCATTTCTTTTTTTTTTTAACATAGTTTCCCTGTTTATCTCTTTTTATTAGGTGTATTTTTGTTTGTTTGTTTTAGGCAGTTGGGGTTAAGTGACTTGCCCAGGGTCACACAGCTAGTAAGCGTCAAGTGTTTGGTCTGAGGCCAGATTTGAACTCAGGTCCTCCTGACTTCAGGGCCAGTGCTCTATCCACTGCGCCACCTAGCTGCCCCCTCATTTCTAAAATATATAGAGAACTAAGTCAAATTTTTAAGAATACAAGTCGTTCTCCAACTGATAACTGCTCAAAGGACATGAACAGGCAATTTTGAGATGAAGAAATTAAAGCCATCTATAATCATATGAGAAAGTGCTCTAAATCACTGATTAGAGAAATGTAAAAATGCAAATCTGAGGTACCACATCACACCTATCAGATTGGCTAACATGACGAAACAGGAAAATGATAAATGTTGGAGAAGATGTGGGAAAATTGGAATACTAATGCATTGTTGGTGGAGTTGTGAACTGATCCAACCATTTTGGAGAACAATTTGGCTATGCCCAAAGGGCTATAAAAAGGTACATAGTGTTTGACCCAGAAATACCACTTCTAGGGCTATATCCCAAAGAGATCATAAAGATGGGAAAAGGACCCACATGTGCAGAAATATTTGTAGCAGCTCTTTCTGTGGTGGCAAAGAATTGGAAATTGAGGAGATGCTCATCAATTGGGGAATGGCTGAACAAGTTGTGGTATATGAATGTAATGGAATACTATTGTACTTTAAGAAATGATGAGCAGGGAGACTTCAGAAAAACCTGGAAAGGACTCATGCTGAGTGAAGTGAGCAGAACCAGGAGAATGTTGTACACAGTAACAGCCATGTTGTGTGATGACTAACTTTGATAGACTTAGCCCTTCTCAGCAGCGCGAGGATCTAAGATATCTCCAAAAGTCTCATGATGGAAAATGCTGTCCACATCCAGATAATGAACTATGGAGTTTGAATGCAGATTGAAGCACACTATTTGTTCTTTTCTTTTCTTCTGTTTTGTTTTGTTTCTTATTTCTTGTGGTTCTTCCTATTGGTTCCAGTTCTTCTTTGCAACATGGCTAATGTGAAAATATGTTTAATAGTAATGTATATGTAGAGCCTATATCAGATTGCACACTGTCTTGGGGAGGGAGGGGAGAAGGGAAGGGTAGAAAAATTTAAATTCATAAGTGTACGGAAGTGATTGTTGAAAACTAAAAGTAAATTAATTTAAAAAGTATATTGTACGCACATCTCTCCCCACCCTGGAGAGCCAGTTATTAAGCATTTGCCAGTGAGAGACTGTCCAGAGGAGTGCCACCAGAATGGCGAAGGGCCTTGAGCCCATGCCATTTCAGGATTAATTGAAGGGACTGGCTTTTTTTCACTTGCAGACGTGTGTGTGTGTGTGTGTGTGTGTGTGTGTGCGCGCGCGCGCGCTCAGGCGCGCGCGGGCTTGGGTGGGAGAAGGGGAATGACCCATAATGACTGTCATGAAATAATTAAAGGGATGTTATATGGAAGAAGGATTAGACTTTACTCTGGAATGAAAGGGTAGAAATAGGAACAATGAGCAAAATATGTATTTCAGTCAGTCACTAAGCATGTATTAAGTGCCTACTGTGTGCCAATACATGCTGTCTGCTGGTGCTGGGCAGTTAGGTGGTGCAATAATTAGAGTGCAGGCCCTGGAGTCAGGAAAACTCATCTTCCTGAGTTCAAATGTGGCCTCAGACACTCACTGGCTGTGTGACCCAGGGCAAGTCGCATAACCCTATTTGCCTCATTTCCTCATCTGTAAAATAAACTGCAGAAGGAAATGGCGAACTACTCCAGTATTTTTGCCAAGCAAACCCCCAGTGGAACCAAGAAGAGTAGGACACAGCTGAAACCAGCTCAGCGACATGTGCCAGTCACTATGCTAAGTGCTGGGGATTTAAAAAAAAAAAAGAAGCAAAGTCCCTGCTCTCAAGGAGCTAACAGGCAACGTATCAGAACAATACCAGCAACTGTACAACATGTTTTAAATAAAATTTTATTTTCAGTTCCAAATTCTCTCCTTCCCTGTCTTCCTCCCATTGAGAAGGCGGCAAAAACAAAAAATGTATAATCGTGCAAAATAAATTCCCACATTAGTTTTGTGAGAAGGAAAGAAAGAGAAAATGGGCTTGGATCGGCATTCTTGAGTCCATCATTTCTTTATCAAGAGGTTGATAGAATGTTTCATCATGAACCCTTTGGAATTATGGGGAAATGTATAATTTGAACAAACAATCAAAACTGGGGAAAGCCCATCATGGCTTAACTGATGCTTTGCTAGATCTTTTTTTTTTTTTTGAGGCAAACAGGGTTAAATGACTTGCTCAGGATCACACAGCTACTAAGTGTATGAGGTTGGATTTGAACTCGGGTCCTCACGGCTCTAGGGCCAGAACTCTATCCACTGAGCCATCTAGCTTCCCTTGTTAGATCTTAATTTTTTTTTTTTTAATAATGATCCAGAGGGCTGGATCAAACACTGACCTTAGAGTCAGGGAGACCACGCTCAAGTTCTGCCTTGTACACGTATTGGCTGCATCACCCTTAGTGATAATAGTAGCTGACATTTATGTAGCTGACGTATGGGAGATCTTTATCAGTAGCTACTAGTCTTGCTTGCCATACATTAACTAATTTGTGTTCACAGCTCTCAAACACTCCGATTGTAAAGTGATTTCATCTTTTTGGGAGTTCTGTCCCCCAGCCACAGCTGCCCATCTTGTGCCACTCTTGTCCAAACTCCCATTAGTTTGCCTGGGGGGGTCCACCCAATGTGCTGGGGTCTTCCCCACTTTCTCCTAATACCATGAAGTTATTCATGGAGAAGCCTTTTGGCTGTCCACTATAATCCTTCACCCTTTCCATGTTAACAGCCCTTCTTTTCCTCCCATCATACATTTCCTGATATCATTTTTCACTCCTGTTCTTTTAGGTCCTCTGTGGCTAGATATGGCATCCACTGTGTACTTCTCCTTTGCTCTCTGTGATACTCATTTTTAATTCTTTGGAGACTGTTGTGTTTATGTTGTGTTACTGTCTAGGATATTCAAACCCAGGTCTTCCTAAATCCCATTCCAGGGCTTATAGATTATAGGATTTAGATCTAGAAGGGGCCTCAACAACCATCTAGAATATCCCCTTATCTTATTGGTGAGAAGCTAAGACCTGGTAACGGGAAGTGATTGATACAAGGACACCCATAATTGTGAAAAAGCCAGGATTTGGACTCTGAGCCTGATTCTATTTTCCCTCCACCATGCTTCTTCCTCCCAACATGTCCTTTCTTTTTTATACCAAAACACAAAGCAAATGAAGTTTCAATAAACCTTCCTCCATGAAAGCTCTTTGATGGGTAGCCTGGCTAGCCCTAAGAAATGTAGAGTCCTAGGAATTCGTGAGGGCGTTAGGCTTCAGACCTAGCACGCGCACTGGGAAAATCTTTTACTGGGGTTTCCTGTCCCTGCAGTTGCCATGGTTTTCCAAATCTAAGACCGTACAAAACCTTTCACTGCCACCCACTCTTGCTACCACAGGAGAAAGCCCTCAGCCTGCTTGCCTTAGTGACAGTGGGTCAAAGGGACCTCTTACTATCTACAAAGACTCATATGTACTAATATGTAGAGAAGGGAAAAATAAAACAGTAATTGGGAACTGACTGGATGGATGATATGGGAGAGTAAAGAATATTGCAGGTAGTGTCAGAAACAGTTGATTTGTTGATTATATTTTCTTCCCATTTTTCTTTGTCACAAGGGAGGATCCAGAGGGGGAATATATTGAGAAAGGAATCTGATCTTTTTTAAACTGGTATAAATAAAAGTTTCTCAGTACTCAGATGATCTGCAAATAATTTCATCAGTGTGGATATTTCCTCCAACAAGGTTGATCAGTGCTCATCTATAGCTGCCCATCCTATGAACTCTTGTCCACAGTTGCCCTATGTGAATTGTCTTCCTTGGTTTTTCTTGACATCATAAGGGTATCAATGGGCCACATGAGCCATCCAGTGGTTATCTCTTATTCTTGAGACAAAATAATTGTGAGGGAAGGCATTGAAGAATTAGTTTACAAGTAACTGAAGAATGGAAAGATACCAGAGGCATGGGGGATAAAAAATGGACATTATGCCAAAAAAGTGAGAGACTTAGAGCATTAATAACTGAGAACAATTAATTTAATTGGCTACTATATATAAATGCCATTTATATTAAATTTTATGAGAATTACACATTCACTGAGGGTATCTTTAATGAATGTATGAGGAATAGGAGATGTAGATCACATCTTTACTATATGAGGTATTAACTTTAAAAGGAGGACATATATAAAGAAGGAGTCAGTGGGAAGTAGAACTGTAATTTTAAGAGAGATGAGACCCTTTCCCTTCTTCCTGATCAGTCCCAGAACCCTCTACGAATAAATTATGACAATAACCCATTGCGAAATTTTGTAATGGGAAAGCCCAGTCATAACTATTCAGCTTATGAATGGACCGAGGAGCATCCTGAGTTCTCTAGCAAGAAAGCAAAGAACACAAGTCAAGGTACCATTTCTCAAAGAGCCTAGTTGTATTTTCTGTTCTATTCTGAGTACATCCTGTGATCTGTTAAATGAGGAAGTAATAACCATAACAGTGCTAATGTCCATTGCCATAGAAAGTCTCTAGTTGCTATGGGAGATAATGAAGGTAGAGGCAGTGTCTGGATTTCTCCCACTAAAGGTAATTCAGGGGAAACTGGAAGGCAGGGCCTGATTGCCCACCTTGGGAGTAAAAAAAACTCAAGTGTGCCCATAAAATGCGAAGTGTAACAAATTGCAATTCTCTTTCCCTAGCTTAATAAACCTAATTTTCACCTGATTGGAAGTTCTTAATCCCCACACTCAGGACTTTCCTCCCTATTAGCACCTCCCACCCTATTTAGTTATCCTACCAGTTTTAACCTTGCTTCCTCTCTGGTCCCTTCAGGTCTATGATCATTCTGGCTATTAGCATTGTCGTCCACTTCACCATTGCCTAGCCCTTTCAGTTACAAGGCCTGTATCCCCCGTCACTTGTTTCTACTTGCTCGTGCTATCAGTCAATCAGCAAGCATCTGTGAAGGGCCTGTTATGTTCCAGATGTTGTATTAGGCACTGGGGCACCATACTGTAACTCTTTGCCCATCTTTGCTCCATTTTCTGCGTTGGAACATTCGCACCAAAATCTCTCCCCTGCTCCTCAAAGCTTTAGTTAACATCATAGAACTCACTCATTTACCAAAAGCTCTTACCACACCTGGCTATAATCTTACCCAGACTGTAGCAGGAGAAATAGTGCACGTCATACCTTCTGTTTGCATAACCTTCGATAATTTACAAAGCATTTTAATAGCTAGCATCGATATGGTACTTTAAGGCTTGCAAAGTACTTTGAAGTTTTACCTTAACTTGACCCTCATAACAACCCTCTAAGATTGGTGCTGTTATTATTCCCATTTTACAGATGGGAAAACTGAGACTGAGAAACGTTAAGTAACTTGCCTAGGGTTACACAGTTAGTGTATGAGGATTTGAACTTTTCCTGACTCCCAAGTCTGTCACTTTATGCTCTATACCACCTGGCTGCCTTAGAATCAAGGGATCTCAACCAGGTAAAAATTAAAGTATTGAACTAAAAAAAAAAAAGTGAATTCCAGTTTGTCACACTTGCCATTCTGGGGACAAATTAAGTATTTAAACCCCAAATGTACTAGGTCAGCTGAGTAGGCATTATCATACTCATTTTCTCTTCAGTTTAACCTTATGTTCTGACCCCTTTCCTACTGCCTACAAATAAGGCCATTCTTAACATCCTTAGGAAACCTTCATTTGTCCCTTAACCTTTCATCCTGTATCTCTTCCCCTCTTCAGAACCAGATTCTTAAAAAAGGATTGTCTGTACTCATTCACTTCTTACTTCTTTGAAATTGGGCTTCCAGTCTGCCACTTGAATGGTCCTCTCTGAGCTTCTGACCACAGTGGCGTCTTCTCAAACCTCGTTGAATCGTGACAGCCACTCTTTCTCGATACTCCTTCCTTGGATCTGTGGTGGTGCTCTCTCTTGGTTTTCTTCTTGTCTCACCACTCTTTTTTTCAGTGTCTTCCTGGATCAGTCATCATCCATCAAATGTAGGTTTTTCCCAAGGCTGTCTCCTGAGCCTCTTCTCTCCTTTCTCTACACTTTCTTCCTTGATGATCTCATCAGCTTTCCAGGGTTTCGTTATCTTCTCTATACATCTCTGGCCTTAATTTCTCTCCTAAATTCCAATACTGAATGATGAACTATCTGCAGGGTAACCCGTATGGATCTCAAACATAACATGTCTAAAACAGAGTATTACCCTTCAGACCCATCTCTCCTCTAAATTTTTCCTATTTATCTTGACGGAAGTCCCTTGTTTTCAACTTTAGGAGAATCTTTGCCTCCTCCTTCTCCTCAACCATCATATCCATAGATGAGAAGTCTCATTCGTCCAACTGCCTTACAGTTTGATGCATCTATCATCTTTTTTTTCTATTCACATAGGTTCTACTCTCCCCTTTCACCTGGACTATCTCACTAGACCCTTCTAATTGATTTCTCTGCTTCCAATCAATTCCCTCCCCAGTCTTTCTTTTGCACCATTGCTAAATCGATAATCCTAAAACAGAGTTAACCATTTCACCCTGGGCCCTCCCAATAAATCTTCGATGATTCCATGCTTCTTGAATAAAATACAAACTCATCAGCCTATATTTAAAGCCCTCAATAATCAGCTCCCACCCGTCTTTCCTGTCTTATTTTTATATTTTTTTATTTGCTTGCTGTCCCTCATGCTACATATTTCATAGTATAACTGTATCATAAAAATGTAAAGCTGGAAGGATGTCAGTGACCTTTTTGTCCAACTCATACCTGAAAGTAATTCACACTAAAACATATGAAACAAGTAGTCATCTTGCCTTAGCCTGGAGATCTCTGGTGAGGGTGAACCCACTTATCAGTCAAGGCAAGCTATTCAACTTTTGGACAGCTATAACTATTGAGTATAGCTAGGTAGTGCAGTGAATAGAATGCCTGGCCTAGGAATCAGGAAGACTCATCTTCCTGAGTTCAAATCTGGTCTCAGACACTAGCTGACCCTAGGCAAGTTACTTAACCCTATTTGCCCCAGTTTCCTCCTCTGTAAAATGAGCTGGAGAAGAAGATGGAAAACCACTCTGGTATCTTTTTCAAGAAAACGTCAAATGAAGTCATGAAGAGTCAGACATGACTGAAACAACTGAACAACAATTCACTAAAAATCCTAGATTATTTTCAAACTGTTGTCTCACTGTGCCTTTCCCATCTTTTTAATTTGAAGCTGATTTTTTGAACCTGTATAAGATTTTATAGTTATTCCTACTGAGTTGTGCATTATTAGATTCAGCCCAATGCTGTAGCCTACCAAGACCTTTTGGGATCCAGACTCTAACAATGAATATGGTAGTTGTTCTTTCCAGCGTTGTGTCATCTGCAAGCTTGATAGGCCTGCCATCTATACCTTTCTCCAGGTGATTGATAAAAATGTTGAACAGTCAGAGCCAAGCCCAAATTCCTGAACTACTCCAATGAGATATCCTGCCAAATTGACTTTGAACTATTGAAAATGACTCTTTGACTCCTGTTATTCATCCATTTCCATCCATTTAATTGAATTATTATCAAGTTCACATTCTCAATACCTCTTCTACAAGAAGAGTTAAAATACTTCATCAAATAGTTGGCTAAAATCTATACAAATTACATCTACATCATTCCCCTCCTCTTCTAGTGAGGCAAACCTGTCAAATAAAAGGAAGTAAGTTTAGCTCACCTTTTGGTGAAACCACTATGATCCATTGTTATTAGTTCTGCCTTATCTGGATGGTCACTAATCAGCTCTTTAAGGCCCTGTTCAAGAATTTTCTCAGGAATTGAAGACAAGTTCACTTGTCTATAGTTTGCAGACTCTATTATCTAACATTTTTTTTGAAAGTCAGAACAACTTTTGCCCTTCTATAGACCTGTGGTACTTATTATTTTACTTGATCTTTCAAATATTCCTGGTGGCTCAGCAATTATCTCTGCCAGTTTTTTTCTTTTTTTTTTCTTTTTTCCTGTCTTTTTTTTTATACTAATTTATTTTGATTTATCATTAATCACTTCCATATGCTTGTGAGTTTAAAATTTTTTTCCCCCTTCCTCCCCACCATCCTCCCCAAGATGGCACACAATCTGATATAGGCTATACATATACATTCCTGTTAAACATATTTTCACATTAGTAATGTTGTAAGTAAAAATTAGAACCAATAGGAGGAACCACCAGAAAGAGGAAATAAAACTCAACAGAAGAGGAAAAAAAATAGCAAATAGTATGTTTTGATCTGCATTCAAATTCCATAGTTCTTTCTTTGGATGTGGATAGCATTTTTCCATCATGAGGCCTTTGGAGATGTCTTAGATCCATGTATTGCTGGGAAGGGTTAAGTTTATCAATATTAGTCATTGCACAATGTGGCTATTATTGTGTACAACGTTCTCTTGGTTCTGCTCACTTCACTCAGCATCAGACCATACAAGTCTTTCCAGGTTTTTCTGAAGTCAGCCTGTTCATCATTTCTTACAGTTCTTTCAATACCCAAAGACATAGTGCATCTGGACCAGGTGACTTGAATTCATCCAAGGGAAATTAAGGATTCTCTTATTATCTCCTTATTTATTTGGTTTATTAGCTCCCTATTAGTCTCTTTTGTTCTCCCACCTTCATTCCTTTGCAAGAGTGGTCCCCTATTCACTCCTTCCTCACTTCTATCTGTTAGGACTCCTGACTTCCTTCAAAGCATCATTTAAGTACAATCTCCTACCCAAACTCTTTCCCTATGCCCTTACTTATTAGCACTCCTCAAACTTGTTTTGTATTATTTTCCATATACTTAACAATTACTTATTTTTGTATATATTTTACCCCCACCGCAACCTTACCACCAAATAGAATGTAACCTCCCTGCAGACATGGGTTATTTTGATTTTTGTCTTTACATCTCAGTGGCTATCATCGTACCTTTCACAAAGTTAGCTTATAATAAAGGTTTGTTGAATTGAACCAAATTTCATTTTATAGGTACAGAAACCAAGTCTCAGGTTAACTGCCTCATCTAATATCATGGGACCAGCAAGTGCCTGTTTCATGATATAGGGGGGGAAATCTGGGTTAAAATCAGAGACACGGGGTTATAGAAGAGTCTTCTCTCTGACATTAAGGAAAAGAGCTATTTTGCTAACAGAAGAGTTCTCCCATTTTCTTCCTTTTGACCACTGTTGCCAGCTACTAAGGGTCTGCTGGCATCGTACCTATGGCAGTAGCAGATGCAGTGGTGACAACCAATACAGCAGCAACTGGAGCTTTGGAAGGCTATTAGATGATGAGTCACCATCCCTAATAGCAGATGCCAAACCCTGAGGGAGCAATGTCCAGCAACCCACATACAGGAAGGTGGAAAAAAGGGGTACTGTGGAATGAGGAATAATTTCTTGTGCTTGAGGCAACCTTTATGAAGTGAGTAAAGAATAAGGAAGTTATGAATTCAAAGAACCATAGGATGTTAGAGCTGGAGCCCTGTTTAGAGTTGATCTCTAAGGGGCTTCTGACTTCCACCTCTTAAAACTGCTCAGAGTTTTTAGAGATTATCCAGTCCCAGTGTGCTTAGAGTATGGTCCAAAAACCCCTAGGAGTCCCTAAGACCCTTTCAGTAGGTCTATAAGGTTAAAACCCATTTTTGTGATAATGCTAAGATATTATTTGCCTCTTAAAATACTCCTTCCTTTTCCAACTGTTGAGCGAGGCTGAATTGTCTTCATATATTTCAACTAAAACAACATTGCAAAAAGATTGAATGCAGAAACATAACAGAATCCAATTTTCTTCTTTTAAACCATACATTAAAGAGATTTGTTAAAATATATAAAATAATGAATGCAACTCCTAATTTTTTTCTTTGGAAAATGGTTTTTCTCATTAAAATATATTAGTTATGTTAATATGTAATGCATTTGTTACTGATATTTTAAAATGAATTAATACATTTAAGATTTTTATCAGTTTTAATTTCTAATGCAGTACATATCAAAAGAATAAATCCATATAAACAAAAGCTCTTTGAGTTTCTCAATAATTTTTAAGACCTTCCTTAAAAAGGTCAGGGTCTCCCACTGTATCTGGGGCCATCTCCAGTCATCTTGATCTGACCCAGATGGCTCTGGAGGAGAAAGTGAGGCTGGTGACTTTGCACAGCCCTGCCTCACTTAAATCCAGTACACTTGCATGTCATGGCATCACCTTCCTGAGGTCTTGGTCCTCTTCAGAAACTAAGGATAAACAACAACAATTTTTAAAAGTGTAAATGGAAACAAGGAGCTAGTTTTATGGGGAAAAGCAATAAATAAATAAACCCTTGGTTAATTTGATTTAAAAAAAAAAGAAGAAAACCAAAGTAGCTGTATGAAAAATGAAAAGAGTGAATTTACCACCAATGAAGAGGAAATTAAAGCAATTATTAAGAGCTGTTTTGCCCAATTATATGCCAATAAATCTGACAATGTAAGTGAAATGGATGAATATTTACAAAAATATAAATTGCCCAGATTAATAGAAGAGGAAATAGAAATACTTAAATAACCGCATCTTAGAAAGAGAAATTGAACACGCCATCAATGAGCTCACTAAGAAAAAATCCTCAGGACCAGATGGATTCACAAGTGAATTCTACCAAACATTTAAAGAACAATTAATTCCAATGCTATGTAGACTGTTTAGAAAAATAGGCAAAAGAGGCCTACCAAATTTCTTTTACAACACAAATGTGGTGCTGATACTTAAACCAGGAAGAACAAAAACAAAGAAAGAAAACTATAGATCAATTTCCCTAATGAATATTGATGCAAAAATTTTAAATAAAATACTAGTAAGGAGATTATAGCAATGTATCATAACGATCACAGATTATGACCAGGTGGGATTTATGCCAGGAATACAGGGCTGGTTCAATACTAGGAAAACCATCAACATAATTGACTATATCAATAACAAAAACAACAAAAATGATTTGATTATCTCAATAGATGCAGAAAAGTCTTTTGACAAAGTGCAACACTCATTCATATTAAAAAAAAAAAACCTCCAGAAAGCATAGGAATAAATGGAGCCTTCCTTAAACGTGATAAAAAGTGATTCACCTAAAACCATCAGCAAGCATTATCTGTAACAGGTAAAAGCTAGAAGCCTTCCCAATAAGATCAGGGATGAAGCAAGGATGTTCAATAGTGATTTAAAGCATTTTTTTCATATGACTATAAATAGTTTTGGTTTCTTCATCTGAAAATGGCTTCTTCATATCCTTTGATCATTTATTAATTAGGAATGACTTGTATTCTTATAAATTTGACTCGGCTCTCTATATATTTCAGAAATTAGGCCTTTATCAGAGAAACTTGCCATGAAACATTTTCCCCAGTTTTTTGCTTTCCTTCTAATCTTAGTTACATTTGGCTTTGTTTGTGTAAAACCTTTTTTTTATTTTATGTAATCAAAACCATCCATTTAACATCCTGTAATGCTATCTCTTGTTTTGTCATAAATTCTTCTATTATCCATAGATTTAACAAGTAAAGTATTTCATGCCCCCCTAATTTGCTTATGATATCACCCTTTATGTCTAAATCATGTACCCATTTTGACCTTACCTTGGTATATGGCATGATGAGAGGTCTTTGTCAGCAAGTGAGTTCTTGTCCCAAAAGCTGGGATATTTGGGTTTATCAAATGCTAGCTACTGTATGCAATCTATTCCACTGTTATACCACTTTATTTTTAGCCAGTACCAGATTGTTTGGGCAGTTAGGTGGCACAGTGGACAGAATGCCAGGCCTGGAGTCAAGATGACTCAGCTTCCTAAGTTCAAATCTGGCCTTAGACACTTACCAGCTGTGCGACCTGGGCAAGTCATTTGACCCTATTTGCCTCAGTTCCTCATCTGTCAAAATCAGCTAGAGAAGGCAATAGCAAACCACTCCAGTATCTTTGCCAAGAAAACCCCAAAAAGAGTCACAAAGAGTCAGACACAACTGAAAAATGACTGAACAATAACAACAAACCAGATTGTTTTGATGATTACCACTTTGTAATACAATTTGATCTAAAGTACCTTCCTTCACATTTTTTTTTCATTAATTCCCTTGGTATTTTGTGCTTCTAAATTAATTTTGTTATTATTTTTCTAATTCTTTAAAATATTTTTGTAGCTTGATTAGTGTGTTATTGAATAAATAAATTTAAGTAAAATTGTAGTTTTTGCTATATTGGTTTGGCCTACCCATGAGTAATTAATATTTTTTCCAGTGGTGTGTGAAAAGTATTTTGTAACTGTGTTCATATATCTTGGCAGGTAGACTCTCAAGTATTTTATATTTTCTACAATTCTTTTAAATGGAATTTCTCTCTCTATCTCTTGCTGTTGGACTTCGTTGTTAATATATAGAAATGTTGATGATTTACATGGATTTATTTTATGTCCCTTCAATTTTGCTAAAGCTGTTATTTTTTTCAAGTAATTTTTAGTTGATTCCCGAGGATTCTCCAAGAATACCATCATATCATCTGCAAAGAGTGATAGTTTTTTTTCTCATTGCCTGTTCTAATTCTTTCAATTTTTTTTCTTCTTTTATTACTATAGCTAGCATTTCTAGTAGAGTATTGAATAATAATGGCCAAAGGATATGAACAGTTTCCAGATGAAAAAATCAAAGCAGTTTCTAGATGTACGAAAAAATGCTCTAAATCGCTATTGATTGGAGAAATGCAAATTAAAACAACTCTGAGGTACCACCTATCAGATTGGCTAACATTACAGAACAGGAAAAAGATAAATGCTGGAAAGGATGTGGGCAAATAGGGACACTAATACACTGTTGGTGGAATTGTGACCAACTATTCTGTAGAGCAATTTGGAATGATGCCCAATGCCCAAAGGGCTATCTAATTGTGCATATCCTTTGACCTAGTGATAGCACTAATAGATCTGTATTTTGTTAAAAAATATTTATAGCAGCTTTTTTTGTGGTGCCAAAGAATTGGATACTGAGGCAATGCCTACCAATTGAGGAACAGTTGAACAAGTTGTGAAATGGAATGATGGAATACTATTGCGGTATAAGAAATTATGAGCAGGATGCTTTCAGAAAAACTTGGAAAGGCTTATATGAAATGAGGCAAAGTGAAATTAACAGAACCAAGAAAACACTGTACACAGTAATAGCAATATTACATGATGGTCAAGTGTGAATGACAGCTATTTTCAGCAATACAAAGATCCAAGACAATTATGAAGGACTTATGAAAAATGCTATCCACTTTCAGAGAAAGACCTGATGGAATCTGAGTGCAGATTTTCTTTTTTTTACTATTTTTTACTTTCTTTATTTTTGTGCAATATTTTGGTCTATGGTTTTTGGTCTTTGTTTTCTTTTTTAATGATTAATTTATTTATTTTTAGTTTTCAACATTCACTTCTATAAAATTTTGAGTTTTGAATTTTCTTTCCCCCCTTTCTTCCCCTCTCCCCAAGACGGCATGCAATCTGAGATAGGCCCTACTTATACGTTCATTATTTTGCATTAGTCATGATGTAAAGAAGAATTAGAACTAATGGGAGGAATCATAAGAAAGAAGAAAAACAATGAAATAAAAAGAGAGTAAATAGTATGTTTCCATCTTAGTTCAGGCTCCAAAGTTCTTTCTCTGGATGTGAATATTTTCCATGGTGAGTCTTTTGGGGTTTTCTTAGATCCTTGCATTGCTGAGAGGAGCTGGGTCTGTCAAGGTCAGTTATAGCACAGTGTGGCTGTTAATGTGTACAATATTCTCCTGGTTCTGTTCATTTCACTCAGCATCAGTTCATATAAGTCTTTCCGAAGTCCACCTGCTTGTCATTTCTTATAGCACTGTAATATTCCATTGCATTCATATACAACTTGTTCAGCCATCCCCTCAAGTTCCAATTCTTTGCCACCACAAAAAGAGGTGCTATAAATATTTTTGTACGTGTGGGTCCTTTTCCCATTTTTATGATCTCTTTGGGATACAGACCTAGATGTGGTATTGCTGGATGAAAGGGTATGCACAATTTTATAGCCCTTTGGGCATAGTTCCCAATTGCTTTCCAGAATGGTTGGATCAGTTCACAGCTCCAACAACAATGCATTAGTGTTCCAATTTCCCCACATCATCAACATTTATCATTTTCCTGTTTTGTCATGTTAGCCAATCTGAAAGGTGTGATGTGGTACCTCAGAATCATTTTGATTTGTATTTCTCTAATCAGTGATTTAGAGCATTTTTTCACATAACTGTAGATAGCTTTAATATATCCATCTGAAAACTGCCAGTTCATATCCTTTGACAGTTTATCAGTTGGGGAAAGACTTGTATTCTTATAAATTTGACTCAGTTCTCTATATATTTTAGAAATATGGCCTTTATCAGAGACACTGGTTGTAAAAATTGTTTCCCAGCTTTCTGCTTCCCCTCTAATCTTGGTTGCATTGGCTTTGTTTGTGCAAAAACTTTTACATTTAAATAATCAAAATTACCATTTTACATTTCATAATGTTCTCTATCTCTTGTTTGGTCATAAGTTCTTCCCTTCTTCATAGATCTGAAAGATAAACTATTCCTTGCTTTTCTAGCTTGCTTGTAGCATCAGTCTTTATATCTAGATCATGTACCCATTTTGACTTTACCTTGGTATAGAGTGTAAGATGTTGGTCTGTGCCTAGTTTCTGTCATACTATTTTCAATTTTCCCAGCAGTTTTTGTTAAATAGTGAGTTCTTATCCCAGAAGCTGGAAATAGTAGATTACTATAGTCCTTGACTGTTGTGTCTTGCATACCTAACCTATTCCAGGGATCCACCACTCTATTTCTTAGCCAGTACCAAGTAGTTTTGAAGATTGCTACTTTATAATACAATTTTAAGATCTGGTACAGCTAAGCCATCTTCCCTAGCATTTCTTTTCATTAATTCCCTTAGTATTCTGGGCCTTTTGTTCTTCCAGATGAATTTTATTACTGTTTTGTATAGCTCTAAGAAATAATTTTTGGTAGTTTGATTGGTATAGCACTGAATAAGTATCTTAATTTAGGTAGAGGTCTATGTTTCCTTTCACAACATGTCTAATATGGAAATATATTTTGTATGACTGCACATATATAACCTATGCCAAATTGCTTGCTGTCTCAGGGAAGGAGGAGTGAAAAGAGGAAGGAACTCAAAATTTAAAAAAAGAATGTTAAAAAAAATTTTAGATGTAATTGGATAAGATAAAATATTTTTCAAAATAAAGAGTGTAAATAGGGGTACCAAGACCAAAAGTTCAAGAATGGTTAATCTAGTTCAATCCCTTCCATTTTCCATATGAGAAAACTGAGGCCAATAGAAATTAGGCGACAGATTTGAGAATAGAATCCAGGCCAGTGAACTCTTTCTTTTATACCATACTTGTCCCTCATTTTTATTGTTATTATCACCTAAGGAAATAAAATAGGTTCTGGATTCATTCCCTCAGATGCCTTTGTAAGAGGCATCATTAGTCTAGGAAGAACTTCAAAGCCTAATAAAATTTGTCCTGACCCATTTTTCTGACTCCTCATTTTTCATATCATCCTTCTTCTTTTTTCCTTTTCTCTACCCAATTTTCTTTTCCCTTTCTCCCCCTGACTTTATCATTGGTGCTAATTTTGACTAATAATTTGCCATAGAGATGATAAATTTAAAAGTCATTCTAATCCAAAACACAAATTTGAAAACTTGGTTGGCACCTCAAGAAGCAGATCTGATCTAAATGAGTTCATGAGAACTGATTAATCCATATTGTCATGTGTGTTGACTATATTGCTGATGATTCTCTAAAAAAGGATAGAGAAATGGAGCATAGAGGGGGGAAATGAGACGTTTGGGAAATATTGCAGAGTCGTTATTAGCCTCTCCATTTAAAAATAATTCATAATCTCTTCTGGAATTGGCGGTGAAACCTCTTAGGTATTTAAAGCTCATCAACCATTCTCTAGCACATGGCATGGATTTATAGTTTCTTAAGCAAAATTAGATCATCAGGAAGTATGAGTCAATGATAGAGGATTATGTTGGTCCAAAGACAGTTTTTCTCCCTCTCTTAGTAAAGTAGAAGAATTTTGGTATACCAGGACTCTATTTTAAGGGGTAAAAAGAGCCTTCATATTTGTCAAGAGAAAGCAGTATGGTAGGAATCAAAGGAATGGCCTTTTCTCAGTCCTCATTCTCCTTGAGCTCCCTGCAGCCTTTAATACTGTTCAGCCCCCTCTTTTCCTTGATACTTTCTCCTCTTTCCTCTAGTTTGTTTTCATGACACTACTCTTTCCTGGTTGTTCTCCCAACTATCTGACCCTTCCTTCTTAGTCTCCTTTTGCTAGATTTTTATGTAGGTCACACTAACTGTGGGTCTCTAACAGGGCTCTCTCCTAAGTCCCTCTTTCCATTTTCCTTCCATAATATCTCACTTGGTGACCTTATCCGCTCCAGTGGATTCAGTTATCATCTCCATGTTGATGATTCCCCAATCTGCATGCTATTGTTGTTGTTTGGTCATTTCAGTCATATCTAACTCTTTGTGACCCCATTTGGAGTTTTCTTGGCAAAGATGCTGTCGTGATTTGCCGTTTCCTTCTCTGGATCATTTTAGAGATGAGGAAACGAAGGTAAACGGGGTTAAATGATTTGCCCAGGGTCACACACCTTGTAAGTGTCTGAGGCCAGATTTGAACTCACGAAGATGAGTCTTCCTGATTGCAGCCCCAGCATCCTATCCACTGCACCACCTAGCTGCCTTCTAACACGAAAGATTACAGAGAAATTGAGTGAGGTCATGATGACTGAAGGCTAGACAGCTTTCTAGCTCCTCTTCAGCCAGTTCTTCATAGGATGGCATTTTGACTTTAAGTGATGTGTGTTCCCAGAACATTCATGTATTTACATTCAAATGTAAACATAATTTTTGGCTTATTTATTGCATATTTCCACAGAACCCTGGTGTTCTGTGCAATGGGAACAGTAGTTCTATAAGAAAATGTTGATGCCTGTCATGTCTTTATATCTAAATTAGAGGTAGCTATGGGGCACAATTTATAAAGTGCTAGAACTGAAGTCAAGAAGACCTGTGTTCAGATTTAATTTCAAATACTGTGTGACCACATCTTTGCCAAGAAAACCCTAAATGGAGTCATGAAGAGTTAGACACGACTAAACGTCAACTGTGGCCTTTGTATTAGGGGTGGAAACTCCCAGTCTGACCAACTCCCAACGTGCCCCTAATTTGTGGCTAATGTGACCAAGTTATTGAACAATAATGAATAGCAGACAAAACTGAGTTCATAAGATCTTGAATTTAGAACTGGAAGGGACCTTAGCGGCCATTAAGTCTAACCCTCACATTTTACAGATGAAGAAACTGAGGCACAAAGAAGTAATTAGCCCAGGATCATGAAGCTAGTAAGTGTCTAAGGTAGATTTGAACTCAAGTCTTGTTGACTCAACCACTAGCGCTCTCTCTCTCTCTCTCCCTCTCTCTCTCTCTCTCTCTCTCTCTCTCTCTCTCTCTCTCTCTCTCTCTCTGTATACACACACACACACACACACACGTATGTATGTATGTATATTTTGCACCCACCTAGCCACCAAGGCTGGTGTCAGAAGTGGAAGTTGTTCCTGTGTTTTCTCATTAATACTTGCTGAGAGGTCCAGGTCAAACATAGAAGGGAATTAAGCATTTTGTCTTTATTTTTTAAAGATGGAATAGCATTAGGATTTGTCAGGCCTAGACATACAGGAAGAAGGCAAGTATTGTTGTTCCCAGGTTGGATATATAGAAAAGAAGTGTCAGATTTATCTGGTCTTGCTTAGAGACAGGTGAGTGGATTCAATCAACCAATGAACAACAGTCATGTGTTAGGTACCACCGTGTGCAAAAGCACTTGCATATAAAGACAAAAATAAAACATTGCCTTCCCTCCGGGAGCTTATATTATATTAAGGGAGACAAATCTATACATCAATAAAAATATACAAAATAAATGCAAAGTAAAATTTTTTAGAGGGGAGTAAGATCAATTTTTGAGAGTTCTTCAACTCTGAGTTTGTAGAGGGTTAGATCAAAGAGCCCCGTAAATCACAAAGAGTGAGCCTTAGTTTGGGACTTTAGAGCATTTAGCGGTGGAAGATGTGAGCAGGGCCATTAAAGGGAATAAGAACATATGTTAAGGATTTTAGACTTTGACCTTCCAGTAGAAAAAAGGTGATTTCCTAGAAGGTGTTATTTGCTTAGAGAAGAGGATCAAGCACATGGACTGAAGCTGGAAGACAGCTGCAGGAGTAGCTGGACATCCCGAGCAGTGCCAGACTTTTGGAAAGAGTAGAGGATCATATGTGTCCCTCCAAAGCTGGATGAATACCAGGGGCAACTAAATAGTCTTCATTCATCTTGTAGGAGAGTAGAAGACCTGGATTGTGACTTCTGCTATTGCTATGAATTGTTCAGACAAAACAGGTCTGAAGAGGAAGGGGTTGCTTCTATAAAAGCGTCACGTTAGTTCCATCGAAAATCTAAGCCCTCTAGGGTAGAATCAGAAGACTGAATAATGGGATGTGGGCCTGAAGCTGAAAGTGGGACTTCCCAAAATGCTTCAGGGTTGTCTGCTTAGCAACCCCAAGTTCATGTCCCCTTGGAGGAGAATCTAAGCCATAGGGTGGTACTATGAGTCTGGAGGACGTTAGAACTCTAAAGGATGGTGGGAAGATAATTTTTTTAAAAATTATTTATGGATCCTGTGATTTTTCTTGTATTTTCTGCATTATCTTTGGGGTGGAATAAGGGCTTTACTCTACCCAAAATATGTGTTTATTACCTTGATTGCCTGTATGGAATCAGAGGACTCTTTTACCCATATATGTTAGGGCTTAGAGAAAAGACAAGCTATATTCAAATATATTTTGATATTTTCCAGCATCAGCCCTGGTTAGTGACTTTGGGCCCTTCTCTTCAAGATGTTGCTCAGTATGTGTAAGCCCAGAGGTGCTCGACCTCTAGTTACAGGGTTATGCTATTATTTCTTTGTAGTCACAGAATTAATGAGTATTGTGGTCAGAATAAAGTCTCTAGGCTGTTTCAAAAAAACATAAAATTTTGAGGTGGGGAAGAAAAACTCTTTCATAAGAATTTAGGATTTTGACTTTTTTTTCCCATCCAGTGATATTCCCTATTAAAGCTGAAAGGAAAAGAATCTTCTTTTTATTTCATCCTATGTGACCTTGCATGCCACTGAACTACCGTATCACTTTGTTCATGGCTTTCTTATGGCAAGAATGCTATAACTTGTATTATAGTTATTTGCACATATGTCTTATCCTTCTGCCAAATTATAAATGAGACAGTAGGAACATATCTTACTAGCACAGTGCATTGCTCAATAAATATTGTTGAATGAATGAATGAAATGTAACATTTTAGACTTTGAGGGGGAAAATTTGCTTCCCTTTTCTCTAAGTTCAAAGGAAAGCAAATGCCAGCTGTTGTCATCTCTTTCATTTGGCAAGATTGTCTCACTCCCAGACCTTTTGCCATGTAACATCAAAGAATCATTGGCTATCCAGCAGCCTGGCATCTGGGGCGAAGGACCAAAGAAATCTTTGATGTACCCAGGCTGCTGAAGCCTTTTTATGACGTGGAAGATTGGGCACTCATTTCTCCGACATCCATGTGTCTGCTGATGGAGCAGATGGTTTGTGGTGTTAGGTCTGTGACACATAATGCTATAGTCCAGGCATTTGCTTATTCCGTGACAGGAGTTAGGTGGAGTTGGCCCTAGTTTCCCTGCCTGCCCCCAATTTGTGGTTAGTGTAACCAAGTTATTGGATGATGAAGAATATGATAGCAGATGTAAAATCATGGCAGGGAGAAAAAGAAAGCAACCATGGAAATAGTAACAAATACATTTTTTAAAAAAAAGGTAAGTTAGACTTAGAGAGGATTTTGGCATATGTTTGGAAACAAAAACATGGCAAGGATTTTTCCCCTTCAAAAAATGTCAGATGGATAAAGATCATGTAAGGAGATACTTTATCCAGAATTAAACCTGAAAATTAGGACAGGGAGGATAATGGAGAAGAGGAGTCAGGCAAGAAAATGAATAGAAATCCTTGCCAAACGAAGAACTAGATCTTATAGGGAGAAGTGAAAAAGTCATGGATAGAAGGAGTCAACCATAAAGAGGTGTCAGTTGTTCAGTAAGAAGTCCTAAACCAGAATTGTCATAAGCTTCTCCGGATATTTAGAACCACACAGTGGCAGAGCTTTCGCTTCTGGGAGCCACATCTAAGTTTACCAGCCTCCACTGAAATCATAGCACTGTCTTCATTGAGACATGGCCCCAGGTATAGGTTTAAGAGGTGTGTTGGAAAGCCAGTTTTAAAAATTTCTCTGTTAAGTATTTACACCTCAGAAGGTGGCCAGAGCTGCAAATCAAGGCTCGATTGACTGTCTTGTTGATTGTCTAGACTTAAGAAAGTGATGGAGAAAATGTTAATAACAGAATAAACTTTAAAATATGTCTCTCAAATACATATATATGTATATATATATATATGTGCACACATATTTGTGATGCGTGTGTGTGTGTGTGTAGTTAAAAACATTTACCAGCATATCACTGGTTTAAGGTGAAGAATGATAGGGAGTTGTCAAACCAAGAAAGAGGTCCAGACTTCTAATGTAGCAACATTCAAGAATCTTCCATGCATAATTAATTTAAAAAATAATGAATAATATTTTATTTCCCAATTCCATGTAAAAACTATTTTTTAAACATTTTTATTTTGAGTTTTAAATTCTCTCCCTCCCTCCCTCCTTTTCTACCCTTCCTGGGACAGAAAGCAATTTGATAGAGATTATACATGTGCAGTCATTTCCATGCATAATTTAAAAGCAAACACCACCACAAACTTCTTTGCCGTTAGTTCTCCAGAAACTGTCCTAGATATTTGGATTATTTTTCATTAGTCCCAGATTCTGTAAGTTCTATACTCCATGGAAACATGTCCCATAAATATTACTATAAGTGATGTGAATGTTTTTGTTAAAGGGCTTTGAATAAGAAACACCATATATCTTAGTCTGGTAGTGAGGTGAATATATATTCCAATCAAGATTAGCATCAGGTCATCACACATAAGAGAAAGTGGAAAGCGTGTGAAATATGGTATTTAAACATGGGGTCCAAGATGGGGAAATAAGGACTATATTTCACATTTGTTTCAGTTCTGCTGTCAGTGCATATTATTCTTTCAGGACTTGTCTAGCCAGCTCTCTCTCCTTATCTGTCTTAGTTATTTAATATCTAGCTCCTAATACCGCTACCTAGATGCTTTGACAAACATGCCAGTTTACCACTGGAATAAAACCAAGGAAGAAAATTGTATCTTCTATGTCAGAGGCAGCTGTACTTGATTGCCCTAGCGAGCCTCTTGGGACTGACTGCCTTGACCAGAAGTGGTGAGCAAGTCCAGGAAAGAAAGGGGAAGCTTCTTTTCTCCATGATATCCTTTGCCCCCTTTCAGTCTCCTTCCTTAGCCCAGCAGTCTGGAGCTCCTATTCTCAGGCAAGTTACTGTATGCTTAGGTGTGGATCCTAAAAGTGTCAGATTTGGGAGGTAGCGTACTTACTGGTGGAATGAAGCTAAGACTGTGAAGATAAGATCTCTCTTCTCCTTACTGCCTCTTGGAGCCAGATGCCTCAGAAATGAAGTCCCACTTCTGGGGAAGATACTGAAATAGCAACATGTTCGGCCATTCAAGACCCTGTGAAAAAACCCAAGTCTTCTCTCTTTTTCCTAATTACCAGCAGATTGCCTCTATGGAACTGGACGGAGTAACACCAGTAGGTTTGGAGTAGACAGAGGAATAGAGGATAGCTGCCTCTAAGACCATTTCCCTTTTGCACAAACTTCTTCTTTCTAAAACATGGAGGAGTGTGCAAATAAAGTGAGCAGAAAGTAGAATATTTCAAAGGACAGATAAGTGTATTCATAGGGGGCAAACTAGCATTCAGTTGAGTTCAGTTTGGTCCAGTTCCACAAGCATCTATTTGAGAGTACTTATTTTATATTAGATGCACTCATAAAGGAGTATAGGAAATATAAAAAGAAACCAATTTGATAAACATTTATTAAGCACTTGCTAGAGCAGCTAGATGGCACAGTGGCTAGAGTGCCAGGCCTGGAGTCAGGAAGACTCATCTTCCTGAGTTCAAATCTGGCCTCAGACACTTACTAGCTATATGATCCTGGGCAAATCACTTAACCCTGTTTGCCTCAGTTTCCTCATCTGTAAAATGAGCTGGAGAAGGAAATGGCAGACCACTCCAATATCTCTGCCAAGAAAACCCCAAATGGGGTCATGAAGAGTTAGACGTGACTGAAATGAATGAACAAAACACTTGCTACACTATTCTAGGTGCTGTGGACACGAAGACAAAAATGATAAATCCTTGCCCTTAAGAAACTTATGTTCTACTGGCAGCATAGAATATGCACACAAATACAAGGGAAATTGAAGCATGACAGAGCACTCACAACTAGGGGGTCAAGGAAGGTTTCAGGTAACAGGTGGCACCTGAACAGAGCATGGAAGGAACCCAGGGATTCTGAAAGGCCAAGATAAGGAGGGAGGGTGTCCCAGAGTGTGGAGGCAAACTCCACCTTTTACCACTGCTTGGACCTGGGAACTTGAATATCAGGTTTAAGGAGTACACCTGTTAGTCTAGTTTGGCTGAAATATTAAGAGTTTTTAAGGGGAATACTTGAGTACTCAAATACCCTGTGATCTCATCGATTCTGGGGTTCCCACCAACAGTGCAGATTATAGACTATGCACGCTTGTCCATGTTTGACAAAAATGAGTCGCAGAGATCCATATAGTGTAACAGTGCCGCCCCTTAGCATAGGATGACCACCCAGAGGCTTTTCTTGATTTCTCTCAACATTGTGAGGGCTCCCGTGAAGGACTCTTGCTGTCCATCTGTCATTCTCTCAATCTTACCACATGATCAGCACCCATCTTCTTTTCCTATTATAAAATGACACCCTTGTCTCTTGTTTTAATTCAGGCATTGGTTATGTGTTACTGCCTGGAAATACCCATGACAAGCCTCATTACCCCCAGTGAGATGTTTGCCTCTTTTTTTTTTTTTTTTGGAGGCATTGACATTTTACCTCCCACTGCCTTATAACAATGGTATACTAATCTTATTGTAGAAATCATTAGTGTTATAGCCTTGACTTTCATGGGGAAGCTTGGGGCTTGTAGAAGGGCTCTGCTGTTTCCTGAAAGCAATCTGGCCCAATCTCCTTTTTTAACTGTGAGCGTAGTTCATTGCTGTTTGTACTGCTTGTCCAAGATTCACTTCCTATTAGACAAGTTCTATCTAAATTCATGTTGAAAATTAAGCAGGAGACATTCTTCTACTACTTGGTCTTTCCTGTGTAAATGGATAGGCCAAGTTGCTTTCAGTGATCACAAATCTTTTCTGAGACTCTGCAAATAGCTTGGGGCTTGATGCAATCAGCACAATGTCATTTGAAAACAAGAACCTCAGAGGATCTCTCAACGTGGACCTGTGCTGGACCTCCTCTATCACAGTGGCAAATACCTGTGAACAAAGTTATTTCAACTGTTACATATTCCAGCAAATCCTAAATGATCTTGATGTATGGATGGGAGATACCTTGCTAGAAAAGCGTCTCCAGGGCTGCATTATGTTCTGCTGATTCAAATGCTTTTAGTAATCATCAAACAATAAGCCTAATGGGAATCTCATATTCTCTTTCAGTTAACTGTGGGATAGCCAGGAATCTTAAGGGAGAGGCATGGTAGAAAGCGGAGAGGCAGAAACAGAAACAATATTCTCACTAGAGTAAACACAGATCATCTGAACAGGAAGAAATAGATGTGAACTTTGGAAACAGATTGAAAACCTGGCATAGAAACATCACATAGTAAAAAAGCAGTTCCATTGTCTAGACATCTGCTGAAGCTCTCACTCTCTCTTCCCAAAGCTAATAATTTTTTAACTTATTATAATGATGTCATAAGGATGAAATCATCCCTCCAAATGTGGAAGAACTAACCTGGAAAAAAAAATGTGTTCTGGACCTGCTTCTCAACAACAAGGAGAAATGTATTCCTGGTGGTGGGGAGGGAAATGGAAACTCTGGCAGGTCATGACCACTTCATCTTAGAACTGGTGATAAGGAAGGAGAAGAAAGCTGAGAAATAGGCAGCTGAATTGTTCTGTAGATTTGGAAGAATATGTTTCAAGAAGTAAAAAGAGAACATAGATTAGACCCCAGGAACTAAGTGATAAGTGATAAGCCAATAAGAGTGACCCTAGCTGCCCTTGATGAGTTCTAGTCACATGGACCAGATGAACAACCTTTTAAGGTACTGAAAAGAGTTGGCAGATGTGACTTCAGAGTCACTTCCAGTGATGGTTGAAAGATGATGGAGAATAGGAAAGAAGGGTAAATGTCTTGATTTTCACAATAGGAAAGAGAATATGGTCTTAAAATTATAGGCCAGGGGCCTTAAAATTATGGTTTTATTAAATGGATGGTTACTGAACTTCCAGAAAAGGAGAATGTGTTGATAAATGCCATCTTCATTTCATCAATAACAGGTCACATCAGACTACATTTGCTTCTTTTTTTGATAGTTACTAATCTGTCTGATCAGAGGAGTGTTGTAGCTATAGTTTACATAGACTGTAAGCACAGAATTTAATAAAATCTCTCATGAAATTCTGGAGGAAAAGATAAAAAGATTAGGCTAGATTATAGTACAATTAGGTAGTAAAAAATGATTACTTTTGACTACCTAATTATACTATAAGGGCTGAATCCAAAGAGTGATGGTTCAATGTCAACTTGGCAAGAGGTCTCTAGTGCCAACCCACATAGCAGAGGAATCATTACTATAACATGCTAGACAAATGTCATGCAGCCTGCTTGAAAACTTCTAAGGAGGGAAGAACCACTACCTTTGGGACAGCTCTAATTACTAGGAAGTCATTGTTGTTTTTACATCAAACCAGTTTGTCCCTGCAGCTTTGACGCATTGTTTCTTTTTCAAAATAAACCCATCAGGGATCTGTCCTGTGTGATGTTACCAGTGATTTAAATAAAAGTACAGATTACATGTTTATCAGATTTGCAAATAATTATCATACATTTATTGAAGAGTCAGAATAATGTGACCTCCTTTTCTCCATAGTGTTTGGCAGCCCCAAAGCCGGAGAAATCAAGCTCAGGTGTCAAGATTAACAGAGCAGGTGAAACAGAAGGTTAAAGGGGCAGGACATTCTAGGAGTTTGTGAACTTAAAAGAAATGGTTTTATATTTCAATATAAGTGGTTTCCTTTGTAATCCTATGTGTTTTATCTTATGCATTTAAAAAGCGTTATTCTGAGAAGGGGTGTGTAGACTTCACCAGAAGCCAACGAGCTCCATGACATAAAAACCTTAAGAACTCATGTTCTAGGCTATGGTGTTAAGGATAGTGAATGTTTTAGAAACCATGTTTCACGTATAGAGGCAGAATTTTCTAGTGAATAGTGCTGTCCAACAGTGGGAAAGACTGCCCCATGTGGCAGTGAGTTCCCTTTCACTGAAGATGCTGATGGAGATGCTAAAAGACCATCTGTTAGGGATGTTTTAGAAAGGATCCCTTGCTGAGTGGGAGGTTGTTCTAAATGAGATCTAAAACCCCTTCCAAGTCTAAAAATTCTACAAACAGATTTCAATTTTATATCCAGAGATTGAAGAGAACCTTTTACAATTATAAAGTGAGATAATAAGGAATGGTGTTTATTTGGCTTTCAAAATAGGGATGATTCATTTAAGCGTTCCAAGTCATGACACTGGTATAAAAGCCTGACAGCCAACAGGCTAATTCTCAGCCTGATTCAGCTTTAAAGTTTAAAAAGCCATTTATATACATACTGTGTTCCTTTAGCCTTACAGCTGCCCTGTGAGGTACTACTACCACTGATGTTATCATCCCCATTTTATGGATGGAGAAATTGAGTATCAGAGAGGATAAAAAGGCTTGCCCATAACTAGTAAGTCTCAAAGTCAGGGTGTGAAGCCAAGTGTCTGACTCTGGGCAGCTAGCTGGCTTAGTGAATAGAAAAGACTATGGCACTGGATTCTAGAACTGCTATTAATTAGATATGTATAATCTTAGTCAAGTTACATCAGGAACTCTCTGGGTCTCAGTTTCCCCACCTTTGCAACATGGAAATTGAAGTAGATTATCTCTAAGACCTTTTCTAGCTTAATTTCTGTGTCTATGAACGTTATCACATATTTTTAATAAATGAAAAAAACAACAACATAAGATAGGCATATATCTTGTCTCCTGATCTAGACAAGATCCCTATTAGTCAGTTATCCTGTCCCCACATCTCCCCAATGGAACATAGACTCCTTGAAGGCAGGTTCTGTTATCTTTTTGTCTTTGTATCACTAAATGACCAAATCAGTGATGGGAAAATAATAGGTGCTTAATAAATACCTGTTGAATTGAATTGAATTCTTCCTACAGTCCTCTAGTAAATCATGAAGTAGCCAGGAAGTGGAAGTTTTTCATGGAAGTTTTATTCACACTCATTGTCATACCCCTCCTAGAAGAATAGCTCCTGAAATGGATTTATGAATAATAGTATTGTAATTCCTTTTTCAGCCTCCTAGCAAGCAAACATAACCTTTTAATTTTACAAGTAAAAAATAAATATAGACAGTTCTAATCACCTCTGAATTAAAACAACAACAACAACAACAACAAAAACCCTTGTTGTATAGAGCTGGGGCTCATCCTCGTATTTCCTTGGTGGCATTGAAAATAGAACAGTAAACACGGTTTTTCACAAGAATATCCCAAGGTCCACTGCAAATATTAATTCATTGTTCATGGTACCCCTGGAAAGTACAACAGGAAAATATGATGTTTGCTTAGGATCTTCCAACAGTGATTCCTGTGGTCTGGGGACTGATCTTGGGAGTTTAGATTCACTAATACTATTTAGCATTTGAATAGTACTTACATTAGATCAGCAATTCACATAATAAATACCCCAGTGGGTTTGCAGTCCAGGATGAAGATCAGCACTTTATAAATGAGAAATCTGAGTCTCAGAGACATGAAGCAGTTTTTTTCTTCCAGTGCTTCAGAGAACTCTGAGCTACTAATTTCTCTGTTTGTTCTCAGATTATTGGACTACACTGCCTTCCAGTAAACAAGGTTAATTAGTGCTTGGGGTGTTAGAATGAGGAAGTGGATTTTCATTAAGGAAGTAGTAGGGGCTTAATAAATGCTTGTTGATTGATTGGGGGAGGAGGCATACGGGTATTCTTTTATTTTTCAATTCCTTGTCTAACCAGAGAACATTTTATGTCTCTGATTCCCCTATGGTGGTAGGTAAGTCTTCATGGATCCCAGATCAACTATTTGTCTCAGCCTACTTGTAACTTAAGAAGGACAGGGAAAAACAAAAAGGTGAGGAAAGCTCTCCTGTGACTTTGGTAGTTTTCTTCTGCTTTTCCTCCAATTTGGCATCATTTTTAGTTCTTTCCATTTCTGAGCTAATAGATAAGAGGGTCATCTATTCATCTGCACAGATGGGAGCTAGTATCAACACACATACACTTTTGCTGTCCTGGCCTTCACCCTTGAATGTCTAGCTAGGTCAGTTTTAGAATCTTAAAAAAAAAATGTTCTTTTCTTCCTCCCTTATCTTGTTTTTTCTTCTCTGTGTGCACGTTTACTCCCCCAATGAACTCTCTAGGGCAGAAATTGTTTTGTTTTTTCTTCTTCCCAGTGCCTAGAAATGTGCTTTGCACCTGGTAGGCATTTAACAAATGTTAGCTGAATTGAATTTTCAGATTCATACTCAATTTAAACCATTCAAGGGAGAGAGATTTCAAGAAGAGTGTGAGGTATTAGTACCAATGGGATAAATACTAGAACTGGCCCCCATCTTGTCTGCCTACTTTGTTTTTCTTAAGTGTCTTCTGTTTGAGAAGAGGAACCACAAGATCCTGATCCCCAAAATTTCAAAGACTTTCCCAGTATCAACTTTGGCAGCTAAGTAGTGTCTGCCTGGCTTGTATTTGCAGCTTCTAGAATGTCCGTTCGATCAACAAGCTTTTATGAAGTACCTAATGAGTGCTAAACATTGTGTGCAAGGTTTTGGGCATACAAATATAAAGAATGAAGCAATTTCTACTCACAAGGAATCCATACTTCCGTTTTGTAGGCTCCCCCACCAAAATTTAACTTTTTTATGTGCTTAGTCATTTTGAAAATGGTTATTGTTTTTTTTTTTCAGCAAGTGGGATGCAAAATTAAATTAATATTTTTGCTGTTGTTTGAGATTTCTTGAGAATGTACACAATCACTTTTTAAATGATTCTATATTCCTAGTCTTGAGAGACCTGATAGGAATGGACAGTGAGACAGTGAGGTGTAGTGGAAAGATCAGTGAAATTAGAGTCAGGGGATGTAGGTTCAAAGCCAGCTTTGCTACTCTGTGATAAGTGGGGTAAATCATTTCATCACTCTGAGCCTGTTTCCTCATAACCAAAATGATGGAGGTCACCTTTTAAGGTCTATAAGCACACCTGAAGTAGCTTTAGAAACTCAAACACTGAAGAATTACTTTTCTCACAATGACATTAACAGTGGAATCATTGGCAGCTGCCAAAGTGAAAATGAATAAAGTTGAAGGTTCTTCTCTTTTCTCACTTAATTATTCCAGAAATCCTAGAACCTAAAGAACACGGATGATTGAATTCTGGGGTGAGATGCTTAATGAGGCAGAAAACCCAAGAAATGATGTTAGAATCCCTGAGGGTTTTATTCTGAGGTGCCTCCCAAGCCCAGGATGTACTGAACATTATGTACTTCCCTTCTCTTTCCCCGGTTTTGTCCTTCCCTCTCCTGAACCCATCATCTTTCTTCTGTGGGCTGGGCTGATCTGGACTCAGCTCAAGGTATCTTCAATGTCTGTCCATGTTGTTAGCTGTTTGTTCCAAAGTCAATTTTTGGTCATCTAGAGTAATGGTAGAGGGAAGCAGCATGAATAATTGAAATCCACAAGCAATCTCCAAAACTCATTTTAATAGATATTTTCCATTTCTTCCTCCCATGAATTCTATCTCCAGGGCTGCTGGAAAAGCAGCTGATTGGTTAATTGGCATTTCATCTCTTTCCTCTTGACTTTTCTCTCTGTTTGGAGGTGATACTGAGGAGAAAGGGAAGAGCCAAAAGGTAGGTAGCCAGATGGGAAAAACAAAGACAATATACAGTCACCAACTGAGAGAGGATCTGGATTCAAATTCTGTTTCTGATGCATGCTTCCTTTGTGACCTTCAATTTCATTATCTGTAAACATGAGAAATCATAGAATCATTGATGTAGAGCTAGAAGGGACCGTAGAAACTAACAAGTCCAAACCTTTTATCTTATAGATGAGGAAACTGAGACCCAGAGGTCAAGTGATTTGCCTAGAGTCATAGAATAATCCTCTTTGAGGTAGGATTTGAATTCATGTCTTCCAAAATCCAAGTCCAGGGAGTTGGACCAAGGGGCCACTGGGGACGCTTCCAGCTCTAGATCTGTGGTCCTATGAACCTTTCATCAATTTATTGTCTTCATAACAGCCACAGCAGAAAAGCATTCACAAATAAGATGCTCTGAGCAATAGTAACATTTATTTTGTCTGGTAAGCTAGTGAACTGAGGCCCTTTTAAAGCCTCACCTCTATGATTTATGAACCTACTGATTCTTTGTTTACCCACAAGATTTTCATAAAATTTAACATAGTATGTTTGTTTTAACATACTATCATAAGTCAAGTCTATGAACTCTTCTTTTTCAAATGGAATGAGACGAAATATGTCATAACTGTCTGACAAACAGTTGTTTTGACATACTGTCAGAAGACAAATCTATTAACCATTCTTTTCCAGATGGAATAAGACCAAATGTATCATATATGTCTATAATACATGAGTTTTTTATCTATTCATGTTCAGAGATATCTAAGTCTTTAAAATAAAATTAAAATTCTTCCTGTAAACTGGTCAAGTGATTAATAAACAGGTCTTTATTTCTTTCTGTTTAATTCACAGGGCAGGTATGTTTCAGTGGGGAAACCTATCAATTACTTTGTAAAATTTATTATCCATAGTTCTAACTTTTTTTTATAAATTACATTCACTATCTTTACATATCACATCAAGGAATGGATTTGAGGAATTTGCATTAATTTAGAATAGTTTTTCAAAAATATTTACCAAATATTCAAGTTTCAGGAGACACTTTTTTGTCATGAAATGAAGTCATCTTTTCATTTCCTGGAAGACTACACACCTTTGGGCTTCATCATGACCCCACACCAGGTAGCTTTTCTCCCTCCACTTTCCTTTTCAGTCTTCTTCTCTTGGGTTGTAAGCTCCTTAAAGAAGATACTGTCTTTCTTTTTTGTATTTGCAGCCCCATCCCTTAGCACAGTGCCTGGCACACAGTAGGTGCTTAATAAATATTTTTTTTCTCTAATTTTTTTGGAGGGGCTAGGTAGTAGGGTTAAGTGACTTGCCCAGGGTCACACAACTAGTAAGCCTTAAGTGTCTGAGGCCATATTTGGACTCAGGTCCTCCTGACTCCAGGGCCGGTGCTCTATCCACTGCACCACCTAGCTGCCCCTTAGTAAATATTTATTGACTGAATTTGCTTTGCCTTCATTATCATCACTAAGAAAGAGGGAAATTTCTTGAGGTCAACATACTCTTTGAAGTACTTTGACACAAGAAAGCCAGAACATTTTCCCAGGTTAAGTAGAAGTGCCCTATTCCCCCATATGGTCACAGCTTTGAAAAGAGCCTTTTTTTTTTAATGGGCTACTTTATTAATGAAGTTGATTACTGTTGTAACAACTTGCAAAGCTCTATGTAGTTCTTCAATCATATTTCTTTTATTAAAAAGTGACTGTGAAGCATACAATATATCCAAGTTTCATGAAAGGTCACATTTAACTAATGCTCACAGAACTGCATTTCATCCCAACATTGCACTCTGTCGGGGCAAAGCCCAATACAGTTCTCTAACTGCTTATCATTTTCAGATTTAAAAGTCTGTCACTAATAATGTTAATTTCTATTGCTTTTATGAGGTTAATAGGTCTGCAGAGTAACAAATCTTCTCTAACCTCAGTGTCATCAATATAGTGTACACATGTAATCAAATTTTTAGCTACATCTGTTGTTTCATCCATATGTGATACAAAATTGGAAGATTTTAGTTTCTCAGTGGATTGATCATTAAGGTCTTCAGACAAATGGGCATTTCCGTTTTCTACCATATTCTCTGCAAGTGGGACCTTTTAAAGCAGCTTTATTTATGATTTATTTGTTGTTTGTCCTTTGTTCTCAAAGACAACCATTATGATTTACCAAGAGTGGTTTTTTCCCTACCATCAAATGAGCAATTCTGTAAGAAGCTTTGTCTGGTGTATGCAGTCTTTTTGATGTCACGGTAATGGTTTTAAAAATTGTTTTTAGATAAATGGGGGCAGAGCCAAGATGGTGGAGTGAAAGCAGTGTCTTGCTTGAGCTCTTCCCCAAACCCCTCCAAATACTCATAAAAAATGGCTCTAAACAAATTCTGAAGCAGCAGAACCCACAAAAAGACAGAGTGAAACAAATTTCCAGCCCAAGACAACCTGGATGATTGATCAGAAAGGTGTATCGCGCCGCCGGGCTGGGAGCGCAGCACAGCGCAGCATGGGCGCGGAGGCCACAGCAAACCTGGAGCAGGCCTCAAAGGATGAATCTGGGGCAGCTGTGGAGGTTTCCAGACTCCTCAATCCACGAATGCCAAAGACAATTTAGAAGGTCAGTGGAAAAAGTCTGTTTCTGTCAGTGATCAGAGAGGAAGGTGGGATCTCAGCTTCATTCCCCAAGAGCGTGGCCCTGGGGGGGTGCAGCTGCTTCCCGAGCTTCCGGCCCACAGACTGAGGGGGAATTCAGTGGCTGATCAGAGAGGGATCACAAGGATCTTTTTGCCAGTGCTGAGGCAGGAATCTCTTGCTTTGCCCCTGTTTGGATCTGGGTCACAGTTCTGGGCAGTGGTGCTGGGGTGAGGAGGAGTGCTGGCATGGTGAAACTTGTAGTGGCTGTGGAGAGGAACCCCTCCTCACAGTTATGGGACAGAAAGGAATACTTGTGGTCACAGGCCAGGAAAGGAGTAAACACCTCGCCCCTTATCATACCACCTTGGAAGAACTGAAAATTTACAGGTCCCTACAAGTATCTCTGAAAACAGCTACACAAACCCCTGAAGCTTGGGACAGTACACTGTCCACATTGGAAGCAGACTCTTACCTTAACAAGGAGTTTAAAACTCAAGTAATTGGCTGGGATCATGAGCAAGCAGCACAAAAAGAGTCAGACTATATTATCTTACTTTGGTGAAAAAGAAGATCAAAATATACAACCAGAAGAAGACAACAAAATCAAAGCTCCTACATCCAAAGCCTCCAAGAAAAATATGAATCAGTCCCAGGCCTTGGAAGAGCTCAAAAGGGATTTTGAGAAGCAAGTAAGGGAAGTAGAGGAAAAACTGGGAAGAGAAATGAGAGTGATGCAAGAAAATCATGAAAAACAAGTCAACAGCTTGCTAAAGGAGACCCAAAAATACTGAAGAAAATAACACCTTAAAAAACAGCCTAACCCAAATGGCAAAAGAGGTCCAAAAAGCCAATGAGGAGAAAAATGCCCTAAAAAGAAAAATTGGCCAAATGGAAAAGGAAGTCCAAAAGATTACTGAAGAAAATACTTCCTTAAAAATTAGAATAGAGCAATTGGAAGACAGTGACTTTATGAGAAATCAAGACACTGTAAAACAAATCCAAAAGAATGAAAAATTAGAAAACAATGTGAAATATCTCATTGGAAAAACAACTGACCTGGAAAATAGATCCAGGAGAGAGAATTTAAAAATTATTGGACTATCTGAAAGCCATGATCAAAAAAAAGAGCCTAGACATCATCTTTCAAGAAATTATCAAGGAAAACTGCCCTGATATTAGAACCAGAGGGCAAAATAGAAATTGAAAGAATCCACAGATCTCCTCCTGAAAGAGATCCCAAAGGAAAACTCCTAGGAATATTGTAGCCAAATTCCAGAGTTCCCAGGTCAAGGAGAAAATATTACAAGCTGCCAGAAGGAAACAATTCAAGTACTGTGGAAACACAATCAGGATAACACAAGATTTAGCAGCTTCTACATTAAAGGACCACAGGGCATGGAATATAATATTCCAGAGGGCAAAGGAGATAGGATTACAACCAAGAATCACCTACCCAGCAAAACTGAGTATAATCCTTCAGGGGAAAAAATGGTCATTCAGTGAAATAGAGGACTTTCAAGCATTCCTGATGAAAAGACCAGAGCTAAACAGAAAATTTGACTTTCAAATACAGGACTCCAGTGGAACATGAAGAGGTAAACAGGAAAGAGAAATCATAAGAGACTTATTAAGATTGAACTGTTTACATTCCTGCATGGAAAGATGATATTTGTAACTCATGGAAACTTTGTCAGTATTAGGGTAGTTGAAGGAAAAAAATTGTATGTATGTATATATAGATAGATAGAGGGCACAGGGTGAGTTGAAGATTAAGGGGTCATATCTGGAGAATAAAATTAAGGGATGAGAGAGGATGATACTCGGAGAAGAAAGGGAGAGGTAGAATGGGGTAAATTATCTCACAAAAAAAAACAAAAGAAAAGTCTCTCACAGTGGAGGGGAAACAGGGGAAGGTGAGAGGGAATGAGGGAATCTTATTCTCATAGGATTTGGCTTAAGGAGAGAATAACATACACATTCAATTGGGTATGGAAATTTGTCTTACCCTACAGGAAAATAGGGGGAGAAGGGGACAAGAGAGCAGGGGGATGAGAGAGAGGAGGGCAGATTGGGAAAGAGGGTAATCAGAAGCAAATACTTCTGAGGAGGGACAGGGTCAAAAGAAAGAATAGAATAAATGGGAGGGCAGGATAGGATTAAGGGAAATAGAGTTAGTTTTTCACAACATGTCTACTAAGGAAGTGTTTTGCATAACTGCACATGTACAATGTATATTGAGTTGCTTGCCTTTTCAGTGAGGGTGGGTGGGGAGGGAGGAAGGGAGAAAATTTGGAACTCAAAGTTTTAAAAACACATGTTTTAAAAAAATGTTTTTCATGCAACTGGGAAATAAGAAATACAGGAAATGGGGTACAGAAGTCTATCCTGCTCTACAGGAAAATAGAAGGGGAAGGGGATAAGAGAAGGGAGGGGGGAGAGATAGAAGAAAAGGCAGAGCAGGGGAAGGGGTATTTAGAATGCATGCCATCTTGGGGTGCGGGGAGGGGTGAGAAATTTGGAACTCAAAAACTTGTGGAAGTGAATATTGAAAACTGAAAATAAATAAATTTATTAAAAATAAAAGGAAAAAAATAAAAATTGATTTTATTTATTAAAAGCATCAAATTTTCTTTGTAAAAAAACTTATCATGTACATTTTCAAAATATTTCAAGTTTGTTTTTGGTACCGTGTTATCTATTGCTAAAGCATTCAGACAAGGCAAACCCAGTGATCTTTCCTCTTCCTAAATAATAGTACTTATAAATCTCAGTGGCAAATATGGTGAATCATATTTTCTAGAATTGTACTTTTTCCTTTTGTAGCTTTCTTTTTTTTTTTCATTTCTGCTACTGTCTCTATTGACTTCACTTGTAGTGGTTTCAGCTGCCCCGATGGATTTTTGCCTCATATAATTTATGAAGGAATGGTTTCACTTAAAAATTAGAAAAAATAACAAAAATGGGAATTAAATTTGAATTTCAGTGTTGCAAATCATTCTCTATGTTTCCTTTTCTTTAAAATTGAAGATTTTTAAAGCCAGGGTATTTTCTTATACTTAAAAATGAGTGACATGAAGAGATATGGCAGATATTTTGATACTTTTAACTTCTCCACAAAGATTGTTTAAATTTGAGTTTGGGTTATCCAGATACAAATTCAGCAGATAATGAAATGACATAACTCTGTGTCATGAGCCTGTTACCAAGTAGTGGTGGCAGATCAGTCTAGATGTTTGGGGATTTGATGTGGGCTACTCAAATTTGATCATATTTACATGTATTAAATAATCTCTGCTGTGTTAAATAACTCATTGCTATTCGAAATGTGACAGTCTTCTTTGACTTCCATTTAATTTTCTTTGAAAAAAAGCAGATGAACAATGTAGTTGTGCTTGCAAATATCCAGTAATGTTGGCCATTGCTTTGGCCTGTGTTCTGCCCACCCACACCCCCACTAACCACCCCTTAACACCTCTTTCTTTTGAAAACTGTGGGAGCAGGGACTATGCTGTTGTCATCTTTATATCACCAGGGTCTAGCGTGGGGTACTGTATAGAGCAGGTATTTCACCAGCATTTATTGAACTGGATTTTAGAAAGTAATGCCAATAATAGTAACTGACTTTTCTCTAGTGCTTTAAATTTTTCAAATCATTTTACATATTACATCTTATTTGAGTCTCATCACAACTTGGCAAGTTGTACAGGTATTATTATCCCCATTTTGTGGATGAGGAAATGGAGGCTCTGAGCAGCTGGAGTCATCTGCTTATAGTCACACATCTAATAACTGTCAAAGTTGGGCTCTCATCATCCATGTTGTATTCCCTTATTGCTATAGGAAAATTGTGTCTGGATCCTCAGCCAGTTTAAATAATTTTAAATGATTTAAAATAATTGATATTGGGATGGGCAGCCAAGTGGCACAGTGGATAGAGTGCCAGGCCTAGAGTCAAGAAGATTCATCTTCCTGAGTTCAAATCCAGCCTCAGACACTTACTAGCTGTGTGACCCTGGGCAAGTTACTTAACCCTGCTTGCTTCAGTTTCCTCACTCATAAAATGAGTTGGAGAAGGAAATGGCAAACCACACCAGTATCTTTACCAAGAACACTCCAAATGGGGTCATGGAGAGTCAGACATGACTGAAAACGACTGAACAACATTGGTATTCAGAACAACTGGCAGGAACAAGGCACAGGCAGAGAGAAAGAAAACAAAAGGAGAGAGATCCGGAAGGACTTAATTTTACATATAGGGAAACTGAGGGCCAGAACAGCTAAATGACTTGCCAAAGGTCACATAGCTAGTTAATAATAGAACAGGGACTGGAACTCAGGTCTTCTGCCCTCTGCCATGGTAGCAAGGTTCTTGGAATAATACTTCTAACTAGCAGGCCATACTATTTCACTAGAAGCTCTTAGCAGACGCGTTATGGTATCGGAGTTTAGGCTAGGTATCAAATATATGTCTCTAAGGGTAACTTCTTTTCACTGCTCCAGGCCCTCAATTTTGAGGCGACCAACTTAGCTAAGATCCAGTTTGGTCTTCCCTCTTCCCAGTGGCACAAGTTATACAAGTGGACATAAACATTATGATTAAAAACTGGATTTTCTTTTTCTTTTTTTCCCCCTAATCTTTGTGCTCAACAAAACTCAGTGGCCACTTTTCGCTAGAAGGGCTTTCTTGTGTAACTTCCTTCTATCTCTGCCCTCATTCATGAATTTGTAAGTTCATGGATTTGGTGTAAGAGTAATTCCTTTTTCTTTCCATTGTAATGCATGCTCCGTATCAGGCTGAGCTCCCTTTGCGTGTGGCAGTGTATCAGATGAAAAGCATAGTTTGACTGTATTGTGTGAGAAAGAAGGATGTTTGGAGGGAAAACTGCCTTCCCTTTTGACTTGCCTGTCAATTCCATATGCCTGGGGTCCTTCCGGCCCAGCTCTTTGCACTGCCTCTCCTTTTAATTGTTTGGAACAGCCACTACATGAAGTCAATTAGCAAGCAGTTATTAATCATCTCTCCTATTCCTAGCACCTAGTGTGGTGTCTGATACATAGTAAGTACTTAATAAATAGGTGCTGATTGAATGAATCTACATGTACTGCACGTGTCTCCTCCTTGCTCTCCAAATGTTGCTGTCGCTGCCTGAGAGGGAGGAAAGAAACAAAGCACCTATTACATATCAGGCACTTTACAAATATCCTGTTTTAGCCTTACAACAACCCTGGGATGTAAGTGCTATTATCCCCATTTTGCAGTTGAGGAAACTGAGGCAGACAGATTACGTGACTTGCTCAGAGTCACTCAGCTAGTAAGTGTCTGAGGCTGGATTTGAACTCCAAGCCCTGCACTCTCCCTGCTTTGCTGCCAACTTCCTTAGGTACCGGGTGGGCACCAGAACCTAAACTGCATATAGTCTCAAAAAACTTGAAACACTATCACACTATGCTAGCCTCTATCCGTACCAGTGTTCACACTTTGCAGGTCCCCATAATTCTAGTTATAAGCACACTATTCAAGGGACTTCCATATCTCCAAGTGTCACACTAGCTACACCTTTACTCTTATGGACCTTCAAATAGATCCTTGCCCTTCCCCATGCCATAATTCCACTTTCCTCACTCAAAAACTTCTCCATCACTTATATATCCTGGTTGTACTCCACTCATTTAGTCACACTCCACACTTTGTCACAAACACACCTGAGAGTTAGAATTCACTACTGCCATACCAAACGCAATTGCTAGGGGTAAAGAAACAAATTGACACTGTTTAGATAACCCATGAATTTGTTGTGGACATACCTAACAGCCACAAGATGTTATAGTATATAGTAATGTATACTATAATATAGTATATGATATAATTATGATATACAATACAGTAATAAATAATAAAATAAAATGACCCAGCCTCCCTCACAAAGCAGCCTGCCTTTCAACTCAGGTGACCCCATAATCTTCACAGAGAGAGTGTTCAGAAGAGAGAAAGGGAGGAGAGGGTGGAGAAAGGAGAGGATGAAGGAAGGAATAGAGGAGAGAAAGGATAGAATCTTGGAAGATGCTCTCACGGAATCAAAAGGAAGAAAAGGAACCAGTGAAGGGGACCAAGAAGGAGCAGGGAAGTAGGAGAAGAAAAAGCTGTGGGAAGAAGCCAAAGGAGGAGAGAGAATCAAGAAGGAAGGGGTGTTTATCAACATCAGTATTTCAGAGAGGTGTAAGAGGATGAGGACTGAGAAGACACTGCTCTAAGAAGTATGTATGTGTGTGTGTGTGTGTGTATGCATATATATATACACACACACACACATATATATATATATATATACATATACATACATACTGTGTATGTGCACACATAATAGACATATCAATGAAAAGACTGTGAAGTAAAATTAAGTTGCTTTCTTTCATTTATTACTATTAAAAATCAGAGATGGAGTGCCCTGGGGAAAAAATTGACTTTCAGAGTGAAAGCATGTCCTCTGAACTTCGTTTGTCTCCAGTGATGTGATTTTGAATCCTTGTACAGGCACCCAGAGAGAAGACTAGAGTTCAAGTAGGCTGGGGTGGGGAGAGTGAGTGAGTGGTTGAGGATGACATCCAGGTTACCAAGCTGGATGTCTGGGAGGATGATAGTACCCTGGAAAATAATTGGGTAGTTAGGAAGAGAGGAGGGTTTGGGAGGGGCAGATGGGTTCACTTTTGGACATGTTGAGTTTAAGATGTCTATTGGATATCCAGTTTGAGATGTCTGATAAGTGGTCTGAGAATGTTTCATGGGAAAGGAAGGCACTTGGGGACCTGGGGATGAAGTAAGAAAGATTTTTTCTCCTTCAGAGAACATAGAAGGTGTTTTTAAAGAGGTTGCTCAGCCTGGAATAGAAGGTAGATTCAGGGTGGATCAAAGCAATTGACTATAGGTAGCCTCTGAACAAAACTATTTAATGCTACTTTGGAACCTCTGTGAGCAGAGACCATTCCTAATTGTAATGTAGATTGACTTGTGAGCGTCATTACCTATAAATCATCCTCATTCTAAAATTCCCCTCATTGTTGTAGTAAAGTGTAACTTTATGAGCATGTGCTGAACAGTGTGATAGCAAGTAATCCTGGAAGAAGAAGAAAAAAATGATGAAGCCTGGGACTCAGGATGTGCCTTTTGATGATAGAAAGCTCCCTCCATTTTGCTCCTGAGGATTTCTGTACTCCTGGGACATTGGACATAGTGGGACAAGTCAGGATGACTGAGATGTAAGGATCTATTTCATCAGACCAAGATTTAATGAAATTGTTCTTGACAGCAGTTCTTTTAGGGAACGTATTTAAAGAAAAAATATTAATATGATTAAGTTAATAATATACCCCAAACAAGTAATAGTGGAGTGGGAAAAGCACAGTGCTGGGAGTTAGGAGAGCTGAGTTTTCATTCCAGCTCTGCCACTAACTAGCTGTGTGACATCATACAGTTCCCTTCACCTCCCTGGGCCTTGATTTCTTCATCTGTCAAATGATGAGTTGGACTAGATGACCTTTAAGACTTTTTCCAGTTCTGACATTCTGTGATTCTAAGTCACTTAATAAGAGTACTGTAATAGAACCTGTCAAAAGCTGTTATAATCATCCAGAGGTGGTGGTACAGTGATACTGAATATGCCAATCCCTAATCAGTTGATAGGGGAGTCTAAGTGGCACAGTGGCCAGTGTGCTGGGCCTCATCTTCCTGAGTTCAAATCTGGCTTCAGATACTTACTAGTTATGTGACCCTGGGCAAGTCACTTAAGCCTCTTTACCTCAGTTTCCTCATCTGTAAAATGAGCTGGAGAAGGAAATGGCAAACTACTCCAGTATCTTTGCCAAAAAACAAACAAAACAAATGGAGTCACAAAGAGTCAGACATGACTGAAATGACTCAAAAACAACAAAATGAGTTGATGACTTATTGAGTTTTCACTTGCTTCAAATGTACTTAATATTGGTGGATTTTTATATTTAGGGAAATGACTTCATGCTTTCTTTTTTACCTTCAAAAAATTACTTGAATTTTCCTTCTAGAGGTTTTGTCCTGGTTGACCTAACATTTTTTCTTCTATATTCTTCTTGCTGTCATGGCAACCCATACGTAAACTTTTTTAATCTTTTTGAGTGATACTATATCTATACTGGTCTACAAAATGGACAAATATGTATTTGGCTATCAAGCTTTTTGCAGGTATTGAGAGTATAATGGTGAGACTGGCCAATGAGGACGCAGCTCTTAGAACATGTTCTGATTTGATCTTCCTTGATGGGTTATATAAATTTTGTTCTAAGCACTAGGTCCTCATTGGCCAATCCCTCTGATTCCTGAGGAAGAATCCTGATCTTCTTCCTACCTTAAATGCCCTGTTTCTTCCTTCCATTTCAAATAATAAATGTGAAACGCCCTTTAGAAAGGAAAAAGCACAACATGAATACAATATTTTAATTTACTTGTTTATTTATTACTATTTATTACCATTAGTATTTTAAACTATTATTTTTTATTATTCATTACTATTATTATTCAGTGCGCTAGTGCCAGAATTCTAAACAATCTAAAGTACTCGTCCTTCCACAAGGTTATTTTCAAATCATCTTTTAGCCCTTAGAGGCAAGTAGCTTCTGACCATTTCTTTTCATTTGACCTAAGGGGTGGAGGGGGTTCTGTTAGTTTGGTTAGTTGGAGCAAACAGAAGGAATGGAAAGGAGAAAACCAATTCAGAGGAAAGAGGAAAGTTAACTGGGAAAACAGGAGGGTGTTATAAACCAGGAAAAGAGACCACAGAGAATGCTGAAAACCAGATTCAGAATTCTGTAAAAGCAAACAACCCAACATGTATTAAATTAACGTCACATTTTGTAATGTACTTCATTGCAAAATCCCGAGTGTTGAGCTCCTTTAAAGGAAGGGTTACCAGTTTTAAACAATAACTCCCTTAGATGTATGATGGGAGGAACAAAGTAGCTCAGTGACGCATGAAAATCTAACGACTCTGTCAGGTTGGAGCTATTCTTGGGGCTGTGGTCCCTAGGCATGCTGATATCAGCATTAATGATTCAAAAGAGTGTTCAAGAAGCCAGACATGGTACTTTTGTGAATTGCCTTTACTGGATGACAACAAGAGAGAACAAAATGGCGTATGTGCCAAAGGGCTAGATTAATCACCCATCTGTTTTGCTGGGTCTGATACACATTCAGGTGTGTACCTCTCTTGAAATTGTAGCCCCAATTTGGTTGGGGCTTGAGCCTTATTCACTGACCCAGCTTCCTTCTGGTTTCTGCTTTGAGGTGATTGAGGGAAAAACCTGAGTGGCTCCTGGGCACTCAGTTGTGATTGCCAGAATGAAAGAGCACCGCTTTGCACTTATGAGATACAGACCACAGAGTGGAAATTGCCCACAGATGAGCAGTAATTTCAGGGCACTGTGACTTTTTCCGTCAGTCATCTGCTATGGTGAGAGGCCTGTTCATTGTTTGAAGCACCTGACATCACTCTGTAACACAATGGGAATCACTGATCTCTTGGGAGAAGGGGTAAGGGGTGTCAGAAATAATTTATGAAGAAAAAACCATATTGAAAACTTATGATTTGGTTTTGTAATACTCTATAGCTGGCTGTGTTTGGGGAGTTTGGCTACTATGTGGAAAAAGACAGACAGACACAGACAGAAACGTGAACAGGAAAATTTTTCTGGAATGGTCCAGAAGAGTCTTGGCTTTTGTTTCTGTAAAACTTCATTGAATCAACCATTTCCATTTAGTGCAGTATCTCTGGCATTAACATATTCAGAGGATGGCTGGGGTAGAGTCCATTGGCTGCCAACTTTCCAGAGTAATAGTAATGAAAGTTGAACCTCTGTTGGGGATGAATCTGCATGGGAGAGGGTGCCTTTCAGAATGTCTTCTGCCCCAAACTTTTAAGAAAAGTTGTTCAGGGAAAAATCTTTTAAAAAATAAGTGAAATAATAGCAAAGACACAAAAAACCATGTCAGAATATTTGAAGCCAAAGCATGTCAGATGGTTTTATTTCCTAGCAAACAAGAAATTGAAAGATTTAGTCTTTAATTTTTAGAAATGGAAGACAGAATTTAGGGAACTTAATAATAATGGCCAAGTTTAATTACTTAGTTTCTTTCAGGAAAATGAGATGAAAATGAGTCATTTATTCTTGGGAAACATGGACTGGAATAAGTCATTTACACTCTACGTAAAGATACTCATAAGAAGAACACAGATCTGTCAGAGCTATGTACAGTTTATTTAACTTAACTAGTCTTTACTTAAAAGACAGCCTTTTTCTTATTCACAATCTTTTTTTCTTAATGGGGTGTTTGGTCCTTCCTTCAAAATGCCTTCAACACGTCCAATCTAATGCTCAACAAACCTCATGTGTTCTGTCTTTTATTTAGCAGGTTTCAACCGCGGAAGTACGAATTGGGCCGATGAGACTGACACAGGATCCTATTCAGGTATGACTTAATTTCATCAGGTCCTGGGTGTTGAGGCTCTGAATATTAAGGTTATATGAGCCACACAGAATTAATTATATTAGTGCATTGGGCAGGTATCTGTTGTCCTGGCCTTTTCCAGTGCCTAGCATGGTGCTGGGAATGCAGCAACATGTCCCTTTAGTAAATGTTGAATTACAATTTCAATTCTAGTTCATGTTGCCAAGTGAGATAACAGTAGACATGGAAGCTCTTTGAAAAGTTAAAATCTCCACATTGATGTAAGAAAGCTCAAGGAAGAATATAGAAATACCTCATAATATTTGAAGATAAGTCAGCCTTGTGGGATAGGTGGACAGGGAGCACAGAACTAGGACAACTCTTCAGTTATAAGTCTGATCTGTACCACAATGGAAGGGCGAAGATTACCTTTGTCCTTAGACCATGTAGCCTGAAAAAGAGATGTGTGCTAGGTAATTAAGGCAGGGCCACCTTCAAAACTGTTGAAACAACCCAGATGGCAGGATCCAAAAGTTATCATTCTAACAGCCTGGCCTGCTGAAGCCAACAGTTGTATCCCATTCTCAGTATGGTTCTATGGAATAATACCAGTAAGAGGGAAGACTTGGTGGGTTTCATGTTGTTCCATCCTAGAGCTTCCCAAGCAACAGCTGGGACATAAACAGAAGACATGAAAGTAGAGAATTTAATAAACACTGCTGACCTTCAAGGACATTATAGCCACCAAAGTGCAGAGTTATAACAAAATCAGAAAAACCAGTTTTTGCCCTATAGCAGGGATTTGACTAAGGGTAGACCAAGGTGCAGAGTTATAAAAAATCAGAAAAACCAGTTTTTGCCCCATAGCAGGGATTTGACTAAGGGTAGGTAATTTAAAGAGCCCCAACAGCACTTGTCTTCCTAAACTCAGGAAAAAGACCATATGGAACCTGGTAGTAGGGCACGGATGGAGCCTAATGATAGAGTGGAGTTCCAGTCATGGGACGCCAGGCAGCAGGAGTAGGGTGGGGAAAAAGAGGGCTCCCGCTAAGGGATCACATCCACATCTGAGGTTATACATCTGGCAGGACTGAGTTCTGGTCTGTTGTAGGGGTGAAGGAGGAAGCTCTGCCCTGGCCCGATGAATTGCTACCTCAGGGTGAACAGCGGTCAAGGGACACCTCATAACACATCTCATCTCCTTATTAGGGAGTCAGAACAGGTGCCAGCTATCCTGGGGATTAGAAGCAGGCCTCCTGTCATGATTGGTCCAGGAGAAAAGGGATTATAAGGGGGACAAATCAAAAGGGAGAGTGCCACATTCCCTACTCTAGGGCCCTGCCTTCCCAAGAATATCATTGCCTCTCTCAACCCTAGGGGTGTGGAAGGGGTGCTTTCTATTTTCTAGGAATTATATTCTTCCCAGATACTTAAACTTTCCCAGTTGTCTGAAGTGGCAGTGATAAGGGTGGGAAGATCGAGGTAAAAGTTTGATGGGCTCACTGTAAGTTGATAAAGGGGTACTTCAGGGCCTTGGAGGCACTGTGTGGAGGACAAGAGCCAGAGGAGGCTGCCCCAGAGTCAAGAAGTTATTCCTTAGACCTCAGAGTTCCTAGTGGTAGTTACTTCTCAGCATGGTCCAGTCCCAGAAGTAGGATAGTCCACTTCAGAGAGGGCAAAGCAGGGGAAGGATATAGTCCTTCACCCACTTTTGGAAGGCCTCTCATCCCATGGACATGATACTTCCATTAAAGCCTTATTTTCCCAAGTTAATCAAACTTTCCCAACAGAAGAACCTGACTCAGTCAGCAGTCATTTATTAAATGCCTACTGTATACCAAGCACTGTGCTAAGATATATAAAAAAGAGCAAAAACCAGTCCCTTCTCACAAGGAGTTCATAGTCTAATGGGCAAGACAACAAGCTATATATCTGGATAAATTGGAGATAATCTTTAAAGAAAAGGCACTAGCATTGAAGGGGATTAGGAATGCTTCCTGAGACTTTTTAAAATAAGTAGACAGTATAAGGTTGGTATAGGAAATAATGAGTTGGTGAACTTAGAAAAATATGGAAAGACTTGGACTTATGAAGGAAGGTATTGTCTACCCTCAGAGAAACAGAGACAAATAAGTATAATATGGTCTTATGTAGATGCATATAAATGTATATGTCTGCATATGAGAATAATTATAGATATCTAAGCATATGTTTGTATATATAAGTGTATGTATGTATGTGTATATATATGTTCGTGATATTTATGTATATGTGTTTATATATGTATGTACATATATAGGTATGGGTGTATGTGTGTATGTATATGTGTGTGTGCTTATATGTGTGTGTACATATTTATGTGTATACATATATAGGTATATGTGTATATGCATGTGTTTATAAATGTGTGAGTACATGTATGCGTGTATGCATATGTAGGCATGTGTGTATGTGCTTATATATGTATGTACATACATGTGTATACATATGTTGGTGTGTGTTGTGTATGTATAGCTATACTTAACTGTAGCCTTCTTGGGGGAGGTGGGGAAGAAGAAGAAAAAAAGGGGTGTGTGTGTGTGTGTGTGTGTGTATAGCTATACTTAACTGTAGCCTTCTTGGGGGAGGTGGGGAAGAAGAAGAAAAAAAGGGGTGTGTGTGTGTGTGTGTGTGTGTGTGTGTGTGTATAGCTATACTTAACTGTAGCCTTCTTGGGGGAGGTGGGGAAGAAGAAAAAAAAGGGGGGGTGTGTGTGTGTATGTATAGCTATACTTAACTGTAGCCTTCTTGGGGGAGGTGGGGAAGAAAAAAGAACAAAGTAAAAAGTACCCTGCAGAGAACAAACTCACAGGAAGCAAAGGAAAGATGGACAGCTCTGAACACAACATGCAGTATTTATCACGTAGGCTTTCTTGAAATGGAAATTTATTACTGTGTATTTTGAATCCTTTTTTACTTTCTGCTGTGCACATGGCAATGCTTTTTGTTCTTTCCCTATTTTTATTTAAGTTTTAGTATTTAAGTTTGTAATATGTTTCTTTTCCTTTTCTTATTGTGTATTTAAGTTTAAATACATATATAGAAAGGAAAAAGCAGAAAAAAGAGAAAAAGAAAAGGCATGGCTTCCTGTAGAAGGTGAGATTTTAGCTGGGACTTGAAGGAAGCCGTGGAAGCCAGGAGTCAGGGATGAGGAAGGAGAGTGTGCTGGGTGTGGCAGAGAGTGGGGGGAAATGACCCAAGTTGTGAGGTAGAGTGTTTTGTTCATGGAACAGCAAGGAAACCAGTATTGCTGAATTATAGAATGCTTGGTGTGGGGCAGGGGAGGTTATGAGTAAAGTGTTAGGAGAGGGCTGGGTTATGAAGGGCTTTGAATGGCACACAGAGGATCCAGGAGGTGTTACTGAGCCACTGGAGTTTATTGAATTAGGGGGATGGTAGGGTTCAACTAGCTTTTCGGGAAGATTAATTTGTCAGCTGATTGGAAGGTGGACTAGACTTGGGAGACACAAGGCAGGGAGACTAACGGACAAGATATTTCAGCAGTCTGGACTTGCTGTGATGACTTGCCTCATGGTGATGATGATGTCAGAGGACAGAAGGGGGTACTTGTAAGAGATGTTACAAAGGTTAAATTGACAGAACTGGTCAACAGATTGATTATAGGGATGGGGGAAGAGGTGTCAAGGGTGACACCTGGATTGTGAGCTTAAGTGACTGGGAGGTGAGAGGTAGAGGATGATCTTGGGGCCAGAATGTGTTTGGAAGAATCGTTCTCTCTGTCTCTGTCTGTCTGTCTGATACACACACACACACACACACACACACACACACACACACACACACACACACACACACACACACACAACACACACACACACACACACACACACACACACACCACACACCCCTGTCTTGACAACGAAGGATTGTTGCTGTAAAAGGAGTACTGTCCCCATATGCCTGTCCCTCTCTGGGAGGCCAAATTATAACAATCTGGTTGAAATAGGAGTGAACTAGGAGTGAAGAGTGCCAGGTCCTGACCTGACACTGTACCCCAGCAGCAGTCTCATGGTGTCCCAGTGTCTCTATTTCTCCTCACAAGGTGGTCTACCAGCACTTCATCTGAGTGCACCGTTCATGTCACTTACCTCTGGACTAGTTTATGGTGCTTGTCCCAGTACAAAGGTTCCTGTGTATGGCCTTTCCAGGGGCTTTTCAATACCGTACATATATAAAGATTGTTTTTTGATGGAAGAAGTTGCTATTTGAAGAGTATTATGTGGGCTCAAATTACAAAATGAGGTCTCCACTGTGGGATCCTAAGTCTGATGCAACAGTGGAATTTTTGAAAGGAATATATTATTGTGCTTTATGTGGAATTTTAAAAATTAATGTATTTTATTAATATTTATTTGTTTTGCCATAGCTAGATTTCCCCCTGTATCTTTCTTGCTCCTCCTCAAAGAGTGTCCTTTATTAAAAAGTTTTTTTTTTCCTGGAAGAAATAGAAAGAAAGAGGAAGAGAAAAAAAATTCACCATTACTAATTAATACATTGAAAAAAGTTTGACATTATATGCCATGTTCAACATTTCTGACCCTCCCCACCCACTGCAAACAATCAGCAGGATGAGTCTTCTCATATCTTTTTTCAGGGCCAAGCCTATACTTTATAATTTTACAACATTCATTTTCAATTGTGGTGGTTATTTCCATTTATGTTGTTGTGTTCATTGTGTACATTTGTTTTCCTGGCACTGCTTACTTCACTTTGCATCATGTCTTTCCATACTTCTTTACAATCGTTGTATAGTCTTAAGCAAATTTACAAATTCTGAAATCAATTCCTTGTTTTAATAAACATGGGAAGAGAAGAAAAAATGTTATTGGCAAGGAAAAATGTAAGGAGAACTGGTACTCTTTTAAAGACTTTAAAACCATGACTGTATATGTTGAATTGGATCCATAGACGTGAGGCCATTCTACTATGGCTTGAAGAAATGAGATTCCCTTTATCCAATTTGAGCCAGGTAGCATCTGAAGTTTGGGTTTTTGTTTATAGCGTCTTGGAAGCAGGAAGATAGAAATAAAATAAAAGATTCAGATGGAAGGAATAAACTAATTAAGAGAATGGATTGTCTAATTTACGAGTAAAGGGAGACGGAAATGATAATATTTTGCAGATGCTTACCAGAGGAAATCCTTTGTTGACATGAGAAAAGTAGGACAAAAAGGAAATTTCTTCCTGGGACAAATGAATGACAATGAAAATAGGAATAAATAAATTAATATCTTATGCTATTGGTTTTGAAGAATCTAGAACTAGAAAGCTCAAATAACAAGAATTGGGAGGGAGGGAAAGATGCATTCTGCATCCTACTTTGAAAAAAGGCTGAGGAAAAGAAAATTTGCAGGAAATCAGGGATTTACTTTTACAATCAACTCCCAGCATTTTTTTGTTGAGTTGTTTCAGTCATGTCCAACTCTTCATGATCGCATTTGGGGTTTTCTTGGCAAAGATACTGGAATGGTTTGCCATTTCCTTCTCCAGCTCATTTTACAGAGGAGAAAACTGAGGCAAACAGAGTTAAATGATTTGCCCAGGGTCACACAACTTATAGGCGCCTAAGGCCAGATTTGAACTCATAAGGATAAATCTTCCTGATTCTAAGCCCAGTGCTCCATCCACTGTACCACCTAGCTGCCTTAACTCTCAGCATATTGCATATGAGTTCAGATTTAATCTATTCTCTTATACTTTCTATGTCCTCAGTATTCTACATTGAAAATTGATGCTAATGATAATAAACTTGAGGCACTGAAGATACTGGTATTTGTATCAAAGGATGATGAAAATATCTTTAGTATTATTTAACTGTTAACTAAATTTAATTATGTTCAAATTCTTTAAAATTATTCATCTCTATCAATTATAATATTCACTTAATCACTGATCTCTCCTCTTTTGTCCTTGGAAGTGGGGGGACCCCTTTCAGGGTGATTTCCATTCTTAACCCCTCATCCTCAAAAAAGGAAAAGGAAACCTCCAGAGCACTGTTCTCTGAAGTCCAAGGAGCATCAGAGAAGTTCTTAGCCTAGGGTATATGGGCCCTGGATGGATCTTAGGGAGGTCTGTAAACTTGGAGAGGAAAAAATATACATCTTTATTTTTACTAACCTCAAATTAGAATCTAGCATTTCCTTCCATTATGAATGTAGACAACAAATAATATTCTGAGAAATGGGCTTCCTTGGAGGGGCTCGTGATACAAAAAAAGATTACAAATGCTCAATCTAGATAAATAGGAGGTGACAGTCTACATATTTAGCCTGAATTGCTAGGAAACTCCCTGTTAATGAGAACTACTACCTGTCTGGGAACCGTTATTCTTAATGGGAGCAAACTGCAGAAATACTGTGGTATATGCGTTTGAGACATTTAAAGAAATGTAAAATCTTTGAGGGTGTGGGTTGTTTTATTCTTTGTATGACTGTCTCTAGGGCCTACCACGTAGTATACGCTTAAAAACTATTGATTGGTTGAATAGTGGACAAACTGAAAAGTCAGATGATCAATGCCATTGACTCGGTGATGAATGTTATACAGATATTACAAGGGTCCTTTTTGGTACACATCAATTAAAAAAAAAAAACCTTTCAGTCTTAAGAAGGCCATACTCTACAGAAACAGAAATCCCTAGGGAGAAAGTAAAGCAAATGAATCCATGACAAAAAATCATGACTTTGGAGGATAAGGTAACTAGGTAGTTAAGCTGGTAAGAATAGGGGCAGCTAGGTGGTACAGTGGATAGAGTGCTGGCCTGGAGTCTGGAAGATCTGAGCTCAAATCTGGCCTTAGGCACGGAAGATCTGAGTTCAGATCTGGCCTTAGGCACTTACTAGGTGTGTGACCCTGGGCAAGTCACTTAAGCCTGTTTGCCTTGGTTTCCTCATCTGTAAAATGAGCTGAAGAAGGAAATGACAAACCACTCCACTATCTTTGCCACGAAAACTACAAATGGGATCGTGAAGAGCTGGATACAACTGAAGTGACTGGACGACAACAACAACAAAAAGCTGGTAAGATCATGGCACTAATGATGTTCGGATATGTGCATTTTATCCCCAAGAGAAGAATTTTGCATAGCCTTAATCTTGCTTCTCTTTGTCATATTTATATGTAAGTGACTCAGGTAAAATCCATCGCCTGCCTACGATATTTACTGTCGCACTGATGGTCAATCATAGTACCACCATCATGGATTCTAAACCTAGCACTTCAAAAAAGATGCCCACTAAACACATCTACGAAATCTGTCATCAGATAGAGTAACTTATCTTCGAAAATTCCAGATGCCTCATCTCATAGTTGTAAGGGGATTTCACTAATGAGCATTCTGGAATCACAGACTAATAGAAGTTCATAGCTGGGAGGTACTGTGGAAGCCATGCAATCCAAACCTCCTTATTTTACAGATGAGGAAAACAAGCTTCAGAGAGGCTGAGTGACTTACCCATGCTCATACAGTAATTAGTGTCAGACTCGCTCAGCCCTGACAACCAAAAGAACCACAATGAAGTTGGCTCTTTCTTTCCTTTTAAAGAACAAATTATTTTCTTTTGTTTATGACCCACTAGCACCATGAAGTTTCTCCCAAAGCTTCAAAATTGACCTTCCAAAGGAAATGCTCAGTTCTAAGAAAACTCATTTGTTTGTCCCCTATGGGTTTATTTTTTTTAATCTTCATTTCCTAATATAGCTCTTCCTCTCCCCTACCCAGTAAGCCATACTTTGTAACAAGAAATAAAGTAGAAACAAATTCACCAAAACTAAACAAGACTTCAATAGAGTCTGTCAATGTTCCACTCTCATAGTCTCTTTTCTTTTACCAAACACGATCATTCTAATTACAGTTTTCAGTCTGATGTATTATTTTCTTTCAATTTACATTGTTGTTGTCATTGTGTATGTTGTCTTCCTGGTTCTGTTTATTTCACTTCAGTTCATTTAGGTCTTCTCAGCTCCTCTGAATTCTTCATATTTACCATTGCATATGGCACAATAATGCACAGCTAGGTGGCACAGGGGGTTAGAGTGCTGGGCCTGGAGTCAGGAAGACTCATCTTCATGAGTTCAAATCCAGCCTCTGATATTTTACTAGCTGTGTGATGCTGGGCAAGTCATTTAACCCTGTTTGCCTCAGTTTCTTCTTCTGTAAAATGAGCGGGAGAAGGAAATGGCAACCACTCTAGTATTTTTGCCAAGAAAACCCCAAATGAGGTCACAAAAATTCTAACATGACTGAAAATGGCACAATAACATTCTATCACAATCATGTGCCATACTTTGCTTATCCCCAATAGATATATGCTCCATTCTTATGCAGCATGTTCTTGCTTCTTTGCTTAATGCCATACATTCAGCTAGCTGGCATTAAGAATGATACCTAAATCTATTATCAAATGCTGGTATAACAGAATATCCTCATGCTGCCTCCTACTCTAAAAACAAATGGAAGCTTGTTTTCAAGTGGGAAGACTGTGCTGTCATCCTTCATTCCTGTTTCAAAGCCTAAAAATAAGTGTGGGGTAGGTAGGGCATAGGAGGGGAAAAGTAGTGTGGGTAGAAATTATGGGGCAGCATCTTAATTAAATTTCATCTCAAATAGAGTTGGGTAAAGAGTTTTGGGCGTATTGCTTAAATAGGTTGCAAAATTGTGGGACCCAGTGCAGGTGGACTTCTCTAGAGCATAACAGCTGAAGCCTTTTGCTATCTCCCCCTCTCCCAGGGGAATCTCAGGTCTTCTAACTTGGGAACTCTTCATCGGAAGTTCCTAGTACCAATACAACTGGAGCCCAAGGCCCTCTCTTTCACTTATGAGCATGGATCACCCCTAATAGTGGGCCTCAAATATCAGAAGCATTTCTCCCCTCCTGTTCTGGCTTTCACTTGCCAAAGAAGAGCCTTCTGTGAGTGGTGGATTGTGGTGGAGTTGGAACTCCCCCCAAGGAAGGAAAATTAAAGGGAATTTAAATCGAAGTTTCTTCAGTGCTTGACCTCATTCCACACTGGATTCCAATGCTTTCCCCCCTCACTCTCCTCCTTCCTGTCTCTTTCCCACTCCCACCTCCCAATGCAGTCGAGGTAGCCTAGAGTTAGTTAGGAAAGAAGTCACTTGGAGAAGTGACTTATCACTTATTATATCATATATCATTATATCATATATCATTATATCATATCACTCACTATATCATATCTGCTTTTTCCTCAGAAGAGATTTCCTAGTTACTTCTCTGGCATGCCAAGTGTGTATCTGTAATTAGGTCTATCCATCAGTAGTTCTCAGGGTTTTTAAAGCCATGCTTAGTCATAAGAGGTGTTTATAAGTAAAATCCACTCCAAAATCCAGTTGCTCTAGAAAATCTGCTTCTAAAGTTACCAGGGGAAATTTGGTCCTCTCCTTAATAGACTACAACACACATCCCCATGCAGCAACAGTAACAGTAATGGAATGATCTATTAAAATCGTGTGAAGAAGTGCTATCTAGTTTCATCTCTCTTTATTTAGCTCGTATTATTCAATGTGATAATAAAACTTCCCAGGTTGGACAGAAGATTCAATATGGGAAAAGATTGCAAGGCTATGCATCTGTGTCCACATACCTCAACTTTCAGGTTTCCCTTAGCCCAGGTCTAAGCTGCATTTACTTTGGGGGCAAATCAGAGAAGTGATGCCCTCATACTCAGTTTCTCATCAGGAGTTGAAAGCAGCTGTATGTGTCTATATTGTGGGCTTCTTCTGGGCAAGATAAATTTAATACTTGCCATCCAAACTGAAGCACCCCTAGTGCACGTGTCCCTAGACTCCCCCCTCCTATCTTTGTAGCTTATCCTACATATCTGAGATCATCTGGATTCATTAAGGAGCTGAATTTCACCCAATTAAGTGAAATAACTGAATGATGGAGATACCAGCTGAGTCAGGGAGATGATAAAATGCCCCACTGGACTTCCTGCCTCTAGTATCACCCTCCCTTTTTCCAATCTGTCCTCACTGCTACGGACAATTTTGTCTTCTCTTCTTGGCACAAGAAGTTTCTAGTGTAGTACAGGGAAAAAATTACTGAATCTGGAGTCAGAGGACCTGGGTTTAATTCTTAGTTCTCCCAGAGTACGACAAGGGGCAAGTTACACCCTCTCTAGGCCTCAGTTTCTTCATCTGCAAAATGAATAGGTTGAATCGCATGACCTCTAAGATCCCTTCCAACTGAAAATCTATGAGTCTTCGATCTTAAGAATTAGAACAGTTGTTGTTATTCAGTCATGTCTGACTCTTTGTGACCCTATTTGGGGTTTTCTTGGCAAAGATACTGGAGTGCTTTGCCATTTCCTTCTCCATCTCATTTTACACATGAGAAAACTGAGATAAATAGGGTTAAGTGACTTGCTCAGGGTCACACAGGTAGTAAGTGTCTAAGGCCAGATTTGAACTCATGAAGGTGAGTCGTCATGACTTCAGGCCCCAGGTGTTCTATCCACTGTGCCACCTAGCTGCCCATTGGGATTGGAACAGACCTTAGATACAATCTGAAGCGGACGAATGTACTAACTCTTTTCTAGATAGAGAAGGTAAGAGCCAGAGAGATCATTTGCTACAGGATCACTGAACTAGGTCTAAAGTGCAGGTCTGACATTTCCTTTTCCCCATTCCCATTTAACTTTTTTAAACAAAAAACCTAAATTGTTCTGGTGTGTGACCGTTATGCAGATATAAATGTTTATATATACACCTTATGTCTGTGTATCTTCATCAGTGCATCTTAGATTTTAAATCCCTGGAGTCCATGTCTTTGTATGGCACCTAGCATCATGCCACACTTAATTAGATGTTTTAATATATTATTATAATGATGAAGATAACCTATTTGTTACAGTTATAGACTTATCCTTAGTTACTCAATCCTAAAAAAATGAAAATGAGTTTTTTGGATTAAGGCTTGTTTAATTTCAAGAAAAATCAGACTTGTTTTCATCTCTTTCATGAAAGATAGAAGACTTTTTGTATTTTGACAGACATCAGAGACAAAAATATAGCTCTTCTCTGGAAGATATTAAATTTTTCAACGGTTTCTCAATACAATTGTTAAAAGATTACAAGCACCTTAACAAAGAAGCAGTCCACCATTATGAGGTATTGATGTCAGAATGCATCCAATTGCTGTCCATCATGTCTGGTTCTCATGAGAGAAAGGGAAGAAGATTTGGAAAGCGATGATCTGCTTGTCCTGCTCCAGTCCCCGTTCCCCCCCCCCTTAACTCTGGGGTGGACAGTCTTACTTTTCTTGCTCTGTTTCTTATCCCACTGCCTCAGAGGAATAGTATCCAGCATTCTCAACATTCTCATTGACCTCTTGGTCACAACCTAGTTTGTCATTGCCCATAGACATTCTACAAAAATTCACCCAAGTAGATGCTATGCTCAATATGTTTTAGTTAAATAGGTCACCATACATGGGATCATAGTTGAAGAGCTGGAAAGGATGTCCAGAGGTCATCTCGTCTAATATCATCATTTTACAGATGAGCAAACTGAGGCCCAGGGAGGTTTTCATGGCTTGTCCAAGGTCACATGGGTAGTTGGTAGCAGAGGTAGGGTTTCAGCCTCCATCCTCTGACCCCAGAGCCATTGCTTGTCCCATGGTGCCATAATATGCCCTTTCTCCTCAGCTCTCCTGCTCTTTCGGCTCGAAGAATGGACATGCAATGGAATAGATTAGATTTCTCTTTTCATTGTTTCCCATATGAGCTAGAATTTTTTAAAAGGTTTTTAATGTGGGATAGGGGCAGCTAGTAGCACAGTGAATAGAGTGCTGGGTCTGGAATCAGGAAGACTCCTCTTCCTGAGTTCAAATGTGTCCTCAGACACTTAGTAGCTGTGTGACCCTGGGCAAGTCACTTAACCCTGTTGTCCTCAGTTTCCTCACCTGTAAAATAAGCTGGAGAAGGAAGTGGCAAACCACTCCAGTATCTCTGCCAAGAAAACCCCGAATGGGGTCACAAAGAGTCAGATATAACTGAAAAAAACACAACCGAGCAACAAAAAACAGCAACAACAACCTGAGATGACTGCAGAGAAAGAAGATAGCTTCACCCCCAGGCCGCTGCAGCTTCCGCTCTTGGGGAACAATGATGTTGAAGAGTGAATGATTCTGAGAAGTTTATCCAGCATGCATCCTTGAAGTGTTAAATAAATACCCTTGATGATGCTGACGGAAAGTTGGATCAGGGCTGCTGTGGCTTTCCGCTCTAAGGCTGCCTTGTATCTACTTTGTGTTTCTCTTATATGTACTGATTTGTGTATATGTGTGAAATGTATGCTCCTTGAAGGCAGGAATTAGTTTTTTCTTTTCTTTTCTTTTCTTTTTGTTTTGTTTTCTGTATCCCTCGATTTTAACACAGTGTCTGGAACATGATAAGTAGTTAATAAATGCTTATTTATTAATTATTCCCATACTTGATTAAGTGCCACGATTTCAAGAAATTTGTAGACCTTGCTTTATATTCAATACTTCTGTCTCATCCCCAAGAAATAATTAAGATGGCATTGCTTTCAAGAAAAAAAAGGTTAAAATTAGAAGCCTCTAAGAAGGTTTGAACAAAGATTTGACAAGAAGCAAGAGGATGGACCAGATGACTTACTGAGAGGCTTTGTAGTTCTAGGATAACAGCCTTGTGCTTATGTATACTTTTGCACTTTCCTTGAACCAAAGCCAAACTCCTGTTGAAGTTTGGCTCTGTTTGGGTAAGAAAATGCCTTCTCCTGCTTCAGACTCCACTCTAGACCGTCTATATATATTTTTTCTTTTTTTTTCCCTTATAGTTGCTCTTTCATTAACATTGAGGTAGACCAAATAAAGCATCCTTATTCTGTGAGTTACTCTTGGTGTAGACTTTTATCTTTCTCCTTAATGAGACATTTTTCTCAAACAAAGCACACAGTATATTTTGCTTATGTTACTTGTCAAGTCCCTGAAAAATCCCTTTGGCATTTTGTGTTTAGCAATATGCTATATAGCAAACAGGGAGCAAGGACTGGACTTTTTCCCTGTTCAGTTCCAACTCAGTCCATTTTTTGTTTTGGTGAGTCAGTGGAGTTAAGTGACTTGCCCAGGGTCACACAGCTAGTGAGTATCATATGTCTGAGGCCAGATTTGAACTCAGGTCCTCCTGACTCCGAACTCAGGTCCTCCTGACTCCAGAGCCGGTGCTCTATCCACTGTGCCATCTAGCTGCCCCTCAGTCTATTTTTCAAAAAGGCATTCATAGCAGTGTGGTTAATAAGGCACTGGGTAAACAAATAAATGTCATGAAACCAAGACTAATCCTCCTATTCTTAATATCTCAGATTCATTTAAAAATAATTATTCCACAACAGAAAAGGACCTTTTTTTCATAGACCCCTGAGAACCTTTATATTTAATTTGTAACAGGTATTAAACAAGAAAGACAAATAAATAAGGGAAAATCCCTACCTTTGAGGAACTTTGAGGAATTGGGGAAGATGAGACATGTACATTATAATTATAACTAAGTTAAATGTAACATACTGTATATAACTATATATTGAGATTTAAGATAGCACACAATGAAGTTAAGGTGCTATATGGTTAGATTAAGGGAGCTATAACTTTCAGATTGAAGGAAGGAATGGAGATTCAATGTCGGCTTTATGGAAGAGATGGCATATGAGTGGATTTTAAAAGATAAATAGGATATCATCAATCAATAAGCATTTATTAATCACCTGTTATTTCTCAGGCATTGCACCAGGCATGAAGGAGACAGGCAAAAGGAAAACAGTCTCTTCACTCAAGGGACCTTGTTATTCAGTTCTTTCAGTCGTGTCTGACTCTCCATGACCCCATTTGAAGTTTTCTTAGCAAAGATACTGGAGTGGTTTGCTATTTCTTCTCCAACTCATTTTACAAATGAGGAAAATGAGGCAAACAGGGTTAAGTGATTTACCCAGGTTCATACAGCTATTAAGTGTCTAAGGCCAGCTTTGAACTCATGAATATGAGTCTTCCTCATTCCAAGCCCAGTGCCTTTATCTACTGCACCATAGGACCTTATATTCTAACAAAAGAAAATATGTATGTATACAGAATATGTGCCATCTTTGATATATACTGGCAGTGTATGACCCTGGGGAAATCACTTAATCTGTCAGTACTCTAAGCAACTTTCTACCACTACAAGTTGCAGAGATGGTGTCAACCTGCATTGGCAAAGGGAGTCTCCTCATCTGATATTTCATTGTACCAATAATATCACACCTGTCCCTATATATACAGGCATATGCAAATGCAAAGGTAACCTTGGAAAGGAAGGTACTGTCAACAGGAGGAACTTTTTCTGAATGATAACACTTGAAGTGAGTCTTGAAGGAAACCAAAGATCCCAAGAGGCAGAAGTGAAAAGGCATATGGGACAGCTGGCACAAAAGTAAAAAGTCTTGTGTGAACAACAGTGAGAAGGCCAATGGAACTGGACCACAGAGTGTTTTAGAGAAGATATATATATATATATAATGTATGTATGTATATATATATGTATATATCTATATATCTGTATATCTATATAGATAGATATATAGATATATAGATATATGTATGTATGTATATAACTGAAAAGGTAGGGTGGGACCAGGCTGTGAAGAGCTTTAAATACAAATAAAGGAGTTTATATTTGATCTTCAAGGTGGTAGGGAGATAGGGAGCCACTGGGGTTTATTGAGTTGTGTGGTTAGACCTGTGCTTTAGAAAAAATCACTTTGGCAGCTGTGTGGAGGGTGGATTGAAGTGTGGAGATGCTTGAAGCAGGGAGACTAATCGGGAAACAATTGTTTACAGCAGTAACTTGTAGACATTTATTAGCTGTGTGATTCTGAGCAAATCACTTTACCTCTGCTTGACTCAGTTTCCTCCAATAGTCTAGGCTAGAGGTAATGAACTCTTACCCTAGGGTGGTGGCTGTGTGAGTACAAAGCAAGGAACAGACACAAGAAATGTTGTGAAGGCAGAAGTGATAAGATTTGGCAACAGATTTGATCTGTTAGGTGAGTGAAAGTGAGATGTCAAGGATAATACCAAGAGCCAAGGTGAGTGGGAGGATGGTGGTGTCCTCAACAGATATAGGGAAGTTTGGAAGAGAGTAAGTTTAAAGAGAAAGATGATGAATTCTATTTTACATGTTGGATTTGAAATGTCCAGTAGACAGGTATTGATGTAGGACTAGACCTCAAGAAAGCCTAGGGCTGAAGGATATATAGATATGGAAGTCATATTCATAGACATGATAATTGAACTCGTGGGAAATGATGAGTTCACTAAATGAGAGGCTACGGAGAGAAAAGAGAGGGCTCAGGAGAGCATATTGAGAGACACCCAGAGTTAATGAATAAATGTATCATACATTATACACACATATACATACAAAATCATACACTCAAATGAATCCACTGATTTCATCAGTTTGTGTATTTCCTCTAGTGATTCAAATTTCAACCCATCCAGATCTGTCCATGGGACCCACCCATGGTGCTAGGGGCTTTCCTTATTTTCTTTTGACTTAGGAGGATACCAGTGAAGCTCATTGGTTACTCATTGCTTTCATCTGTGAGCAAACCGTCTTTTTTTTTTTAATCACATATTTCTTTGATGACATTCTTTAATTTGGTTCTTCATCATTCTTTATTTGTTATGTGTTACAACCTGCTCTTACCCACCATAAATCTCTCATCTTCAATGTGACACTCATTTTCAGCATTTTGGAGACTATAGTCTTCCATGATTCAAAGCCATTTTCCCCAGACCTATGATTTCAATGGCAAAGGGAATTTCTGATGGGGAAAAACTCTCTCTGATAATGCAGGTCAGCAATTGTTCTACCACTAAAAATCTTAGACAGGTTTGGCAAAGCATTGAAAGATTAAATGAGCAGCCCAGGCCACACTGTTTGTATCTGTTATACCCTGAGACTGGGTCTCTGTCTACTAGGACATACTACTTTCTTTCTCTGTCTCTGTCTCTCTTTCTCCCCCCCCCCATATGTATAGGTATATATATATATAGAGATGTATATGTTGTATATTCATATAATTTTGGACAGTTGTATTTACCATTTTTGTAAAATGGACATTTAAAAAAACCCCTATAAATGTTACCTAAAGAATCATTTTGGTGAATTATTTATAATGTAAATAATTTACTCTTTAATTCATCTACTTCGTAGATTCATATTTTTCTTTTGTTTCCTTAAAGTGGAGTCCAACTGTATTTAAAAGAGACTTTGTAAGGCAAATGAGAGCATTATTATTTGTTACAGTTATCAATATAAAACTGAATGTGACTCTCTGAATAGGTTAGCATGGATTAGACGAATAGTAGGTTTCAATGATGCCATGGAACCATTAATCATTGAAATTATTGTTTGAAGTTCAACAATTCATCTTGTCTTAGGCAGGACAAAAGTGGTATCACCTTGTTTTACTACTTGGCCCTGTGTGTTAAATTTCTTGTGGTAATACCATGGCTACAGAGAGTAGCAGACTGTTGACTTTTCTCATTGAAAAAACATTTAATCCGATTTGGCATTGTGGCCACCTTCCTAATTGTTTGAATACTTGGCATCTGCAAACTCTTTCTTTTCATTTCTTTAAAGGTATTCATTTGCAGTCAGGCCCCTTTTTATCACTTGCCTCCTCTGACACAGTCAAAAATGATGACCATTTAAATACAGGCAAACAGTAGGGAAGAGAGGTTCATTCTTTGTGTGATATTCTTTACCCTGATCCCTCAGTAGTTGAGGCCGGCTCATGGCCACCAGGCTGTGTTATTGGGGTAAAATTTTAAGCCATATAACAAGTAAGCAATTAAAGGTTATAGTTTGCTTCAGTTTCCTCATTTATAAAATAAGGATAATAATGGGACTTACCACCCAGAGTTGTTGTGAGTATCAAATGAGTTAATATTTGTAAAGCACTTAGCACAGTGTCTGGTATATAGTAGGTGTTTAATAAATGCTTGTTTCCTTCTTTCCTTTCTTCCGTCCTTCTAATTTTCCTAGTTGAGAAATTATCCAAAATGGTGTCTCCTAATTTCAAATTATCTAGATTGCTTTACGTTTACAGGTAGATAGGGAATAGGAACTGGATCTATGATTTCCTTCGCATAAAAATCCCAAGTGAGGAAACTCCCACTGCAGATGGAAACTTTTTCCACAGCTCACAGTCTTACACAGTTGCCTAAAACATCAAGAGGGTAAGTGACTTGTCTAGGGTGTATCACACAGTTGGTATGTGTCAGAGACAGGACTAAAACCCAGGTCTTTCTGGTCCATAGGCTAGATCTCAACCACTATCCACTATGACACAGTCTAAAGCCACTATGTAATTCCCAGCTGAGCATTTCTGTTTCTGTATCCTCGGGAATATTTCTCTGGGGCATGATGGGGTTCCTGACAGTTTTCTGCCTGAGGTAGAGTGAAAGACAAGCATCTGTACTAGGTTGAGAAGTAAGAGACCAGGGGTCTGGTCCAGGGATGGGGAACCTGAGGCCTCGAGGCCACATGGGGCCCTCTAGGTCCTCAAGTGCAACCCTTTGACTGAAGCTAAACTTCAATTTGTTCTGTGAAGTTTGGCTTCTGTCAAAGGGCCTCACTTGAGGACCTAGAGGGCCCCACATGGCCTTGAGGCCACAGGTTCCCTACCCTTGGTGTAGCCTAACTCTCTAACTTGCTGGTTTTGGACATAGGCTCATGGGATCACAAATTTAGCCTCACATGGATCTGGGAGACCATAGAGTTCAACCCTCTCAATATTAATTAATTTATTTATTTCTTCATTCATTTAGTTTTAGTTTTCAGTATTAATTTTTATAAGATTTTGAGTTCCAAATTCCTACCCCTCCCCAATATGACATGCAGTCTGATATAGACTGTGCATGTACAATCATATTAAACATATTTCCACATTGGTCATGTTGTGAAAGAAGAATCAGAAGAAGAGGAAAAGCCATGAGAAAGAAAAAACAAAAAGAACAAAAAAGAGAAAGTAGTATGCTTCAATCTGCAATCAGACTCCATAGTTCTTTTTCTGGATGTGTGTAGCATTTTCCATCATGAATCTTTTGGAATTGTCTTAGATCATTGTATTGCTGAGGAGAGCTAAGTCTGTCAAAGTAGGTCATTGTACAATATTGCTGTTACTGTGTACATTGTTCTCCTGGTTCTGCTCACTTCACTAAGCATCAGTTCATTTAAGTCTTTCCAGTCAGCCCTCTTATTTTACAGATGAGGAAACTGAGGTACAGAGAGATTTTTGTGACTTTCCCAGAGTTGCACTGCTAGTTGGCATCTGAAGTGGAATCTGAACTGAAATCTTCCTGACTCCAAGTCTAGGGTCCTACCCACTCCATCAAGCTGCCTCAACTTCCTTACCCTTTCCATGCCTTAGTTCTCTTTTCTATAAAAATGTTTAAAGTACCTAAGTCTAATATAGTGAATATATGATGCATTTCTAAGTATAGAAGTTGGTACTTAATTTATAGAGCTCACCACCTGGGGCAGACAGAATATGCCAAGCAAGTATAAGGATGTTGCAGCCAAGAATTTTTAGTAAATCTTAATGAATGAAACAACAGCTTGATAGAATAGTACATGTTGCAGCCTAAAGAGGAAGCCTGATATAGTAGGCAGAGAGCCAGCCTTGAAGTCAAGAAAGCCCTGGGTTCAAGACCTTCTTTTGACACATACTAGCAGTGTGACCCTGGGCAAGTCACTGTCAAGTTCCCCAGGTAACTCACTGCGATTAGAATTTACAGAGCAGGTGCCTGTCTGCATTGGGAGATGGAGTTTCCTTACCTGGGAGTTCCCTATTTTAATGAAATTGTAGGTCAGTTCCTGCCCACCTCCCTCAAAAAAATAAAATATATGTTATAAACAATCAATAGAGGTAACGTACATTAGGGAGTAGTAGATAGAATGAGATAATGAGAGGGGAGGAGGTGGGATTTTGGAACTGTCTGAACCACAGGAGAGGATGACTGTGGGTTAGCTTCAGTCCAGATATAGAGTTTATTTCTAATCTGTTGAAGATAAGAGTGAAACATGACTTCTCATTCCTTTTTTCATTTTTTCTTTTCTTTTCCTCAATTACATGTAAAAAATTTTTAACTTTCACTTTTTAAATTTTGAGTTCCAAGTTATCTCCCTCTCCCTTCCTTCCCTCCCATCTCTTGAGAAATCATAGTGCAGTCCTGCGCTATGAATCCCAGAATGCTGGTCAGTTCTCAAACCCCATTATGAAAACTATGTGTGTAGCTGAAGTTTTGTTGATTTTTATTTTATCTGTAAATTATTCTCATTCTCCAGAACCTTTGCATCCAATATTTTCAGATTTTGTCACGGTCAGAGTGTCTTGGAAGAAGAAGGCAATAGCCTTCTTCATCTGTTTTCTCTTGCATAAAAAGAGTGTTTTCTTGCCCATTTGCCAGCTAAATCGGGATCAGGTGGTTTGCACAGTGACTGCTTTGAGTGAATGAATCTGAACCTTTAAGACTATGCTCATGACCACTGGGAAACCTTGGTTTAGGAAACCAGAGGAAGGTTCAGGATGCCACTGGTGTGTATCCTAAGCCCTGTAACAAACTGCACGCAGCTTAATGTTAGCAGCTTAAGGTTTAAAGTTTATTAATGCCTTACAGTGACCTGATATCCTTAAAGCCAGAGGACTTTGAAAAAATCCTGTTGTGTCTGTGATCTCCTACCACCTTGCTCCAAATATAGGCCTTGTACCTTCCCTTAATAACAGGCAATTAACAAACATTAAGTACCAACCATGTGCCATGCACTTTGCCAAACTCTGGGGATAAAAATACCAAAGTGAGACAGTCTCTGCCATCAAAGAGCTTACGTTAATACCTACAGGATGTTCCTTTCTGTCTTTTGCCTATCTGAGTTACTGTAGGGGGCTTGGATGTCTCCCTGCAACCAATCCTGACTTCTAACTCATGTTGTCTGCTTTTGTCCTTTGGTGAATGGCATCAGTGCAAAGTTCCTCCATGAATCCATTTCCCATTTCTGTTAGTGGGCATTGTCTCCACTGTCTTCACACTTCCTACCCCTTACTTCATCTTCAGTATCCCTACAAATGATCAGAATCCCAGCTTAGAAGATTTCCCAGATCCACCCACTTTGTCTCAGGTTTAAGACTCTGCCTCTATTCCACCCATCTGTCAACTAGCATACAACTTTTCAGTATCAACTTGTTACATAATAGTCTTTGCAAGTTTCAAAGCAACTCCCACAGGCATTCTGTTCTTATAACTACTTGAAACATACATCCTGATATTGAAATACAAATAGTTCAGAACTGATGAGGAGGGGGACTTTTTTTCAAATGTGGTTTTACTGTATAAATGGCCTACTATTAGCTAAGATATTTTTTTACCTTGATTTCTATCCCTATCGTTCTTCTGCCCACCACTCACTCCCAACCCCCAGCAGATACAACCAAGACATGATTTGTGTGTGATGAGGTTTTAATGTGTGAAATAAATTGCTGGGGCTTCTGAATATCAAATTTTATAAAAACAGAAAAAGGAACAATGAAAATGTCAAAGCTTGTTTCTAAATCTACTTACTTAATTTTGTATCAGTGGCTAGCCTTTTTAACACATAAGATGCATTTGGGAATTGAACATGTGAGGAATCCCAATACTACATCTATTCCTTATATAGTTTTGCATATGAAGAATGAGAGGCAGAATTGGAAGTATGTCGTTTAATATACGAAAATGATAGCAGATGCACACAGAAAAGTTTTTTTGTCAATTTGGCATTTTAATTTCTTCTCAAACAAAACTAATTATGAAAAATGTTTTAAAATACTTGAGTCTGTGTTTTTAAAGCCTGCTCTAAGAATAATCATCTTGTACATTTGCTCTGGGAATAACATTTTCCTTATATTTCAGGTTTTGCTGATTTTTGCAAAGGAAGACAGTCAAAGTGATGGATTCTGGTGGGCCTGTGATAGAGCTGGCTACAGATGTAATATTGCCCGAACTCCAGAATCTGCCATTGAGTGCTTTTTAGATAAGCACCATGAAATCATTGTAATCGACCACAGACAAGACCAACACTTTGATGCAGAAGCCGTCTGCAGGTAATTTGTCAGTTTCATGTACCTGATGAATGTGAGCCCTTAACAGCTTCATATGATTCTTCTTATACTTTAGTTAGATTCATCCAAAAATATTCCCAAATAGTTTGTTGGTATTATGAGAGATTCCCATTAGAATACCTACAGTGACTCTTACAATTTTGCTATAATTATGGTCCACTTCTAAAATTTCAATAACGGTGAAATGGCAGGTTCCAAATCATGACCGACTGTCACGCTGAGTATAATGTAGCTGAACCAGATTAAATGTTAACAGAAGATATTTTACAAAACAAATAAAAATACAATAGAACATAGATAATGTTTCTATGTGGTTTTCTAAGTCAGTATGCAAAGATCCTTATGTACAGTGTAGTGGCCCCATTTCTATCTGAGTTTGACCCTACTGCCCCAGAGTACTTTGACTCCACAGAGTCATTTCAGGGAAGGTATTAACATCTACAATACTCTTATTCTTTGGGTAGGGTTAAGATTCAAATTAGAGGCTTAGATTCTTAAAATCTAGCCACTGCTCTGATTCTTAGAATCTAGCCAATACTTCACAGACTCTCAGATTACTCAAGAGTCTGGCTAATATGGTGGATCATTAATAAACCTTGTCTTTGGCTGAAAAAAAAAGATTCAAATTAGATATTTCAGTCTTCATTGCTACCTCACCAATAAAGTAAAATAAAGATAAAAAAAGATTGGAACAGTTAGAAATGTCCATTTCTCCTTGCCTGCTATAGATGAGTTCCATCATAGAGCAGGTTTATTACTAAATTAGCAAAACCAGTCCTACTTCTCATCTTCCAGGTACTCGAGGGTTCTACTTTCCTATTTTCACAAGTTTTTGAACTCGATGAAAAAAAGTTATTCATGTTTATAAGTAGGTGCCAAGGAGGAATAATAATTCAATCTGGAAGTGGGATAGATGACAGATAGATGTGAACAATTCACTAATAAAATCAGAGACCAGCATCAGCTCTATCTCAGGGCTCAAATCTGCTGCCAGAAATTTTAACAGAATTAAGCAAGTAAAGTTAAAGGCAGGAAAATTATGTTGGGGTCTTTCAGTACCACAATGAAGAATTCACAAATGAAGAAAAGTCACTACAAAATTGTGCCTCTTTGTTCCTTTGTTTGAGCCTCCTGACTCTCAGATAAGGACCTTTTATAAAGCAAGCTGGAAAAAATATTTCAAATAACATGATTAATTTTTTCCCTTAATCCAATATCCTGTGTACTTAGGAATGTATCTTTACATTATTTGGGTGAAATTCTTTTCAATCTCAATTCAATTCAATCTCAACTTTTTCAAGTTTCAGAAAGTAGCATGGACATACTTTCAACTAAACATAATAATTTTTTCTAATCCTCATTACCTTCATTATCACATGGATTTATAAAGGTATTTTTTTTTAACTTCAGTCCATAGTTAAATGGTAAAAATTCCAGCAGTCATGAAAATGAATAGGAAGTGATCAGACTATTGGAGCAAGGGCTTTATTTTACAGACAGGTTTTGTGTTCCTTGAATGTCAGGAAAGAAGACATTGTCGTATAAGAAAGATGAGTCTATATTAGTAGAATTGAGGAAGAGAAAGAAACTATAAAACTCAGAATTTTCAAATGTTTACTTTAGGCTATGGGCAAGATAGTGGGGTGCATGTTTCACTAGAATGTTTGCTGATGAATTCTCTCATTAGGAGAGATTTCATCTTATTACTATGAAATATCTAAACGTGCTCAACGTAGACAGATAAGTAAATACACCTAAGTAGGGTCAGATTCACAGGGAGGTTGAATAAGAAGTTTCTTAGATGGTGTTGAGAGATAACACAAGACCCTTACCTACCCTTCCCCCCTCAAAGTTCTTCTCCATTGGCCCATGATAGGTTCCTAGAATTTCCACCATTAGAGTAATACATTTGAGTAAGGTATTGTCCTCCATTTAATGCATTCTTTACCCATTAGTACTTACTAACACAGTGGGCAGCTGATGGCATGGTGGATAGAATATTGGGCTTGGAATTAGGTTGATTCATCTTCATGAGTTCAAGTCTGGCCTCAGATACTTACTAGCTTTGTGACCCTGGGCAAGTCACTTAACCCTGTTTCCCTCAGTTTCCTCATCTGTAAAATGAGCTGGAGAAGGAAATGGCAAACCGCTCCAGTATCTTCGCCAAAAATAAACAAACAAACAAACCCAAATGGTGTTGGTCATAAGGAGTCAGCCATGACTGGACAATGCACTAACTGAGATTTTTAGACTATCCAGCTACTCCTTCTCCCCATGCCTTGCATACCCTCCCTACTCCCAACCTTTGCAAGCAAGAGCAGGGTCCCAAGAAAATGGAATATGGTATAGGTAAGATTTCCTGAGTGAAAAGAAATGTTTAATTTGGAATCTGGAGCTTTCCAGTGAGAGCAAATGTCTCTGGGCTCTCAGAATTGGCTATCTAAGAGAGTAAGGAAAAAGATATGAGTTGTGAAAGTTACAGCTGTCACTGATCCTGCAACTCATATTCTTACCACTAAACCTTTTGACAGTCTTTGTGTCCAAGATCTTAGGTAGCTTGTAGCCTGGCTTTGCGCATAGGACACAGGGGAATATCAGTAGAGATACACAGTATCTCTACAGTACAGTACAGTACAGGAGAATACTGACAGAGATATACAGGGAAAACTAAACAGTAACATCAGATCCCTACAGTAACATCATTCTGCCATCCTGAGATCTTACCAGCTCTCTATGTTAAAACAATCTATACCAACAGTAGAACCATTCTTTAGAAACACTAACCAAGAGCTCTTCTCTTTTTCTGCTAATTTTTTGTGTGCTAACAGAGCATGGCAGAGAGGAGATCACCATCTGCTGCCTTCTTGCTCCAATAGCTCCCTGTCCCAACTTTATTACTTGTGGTAACAGTAGAGCCCTGAGAGGGAAGAAACCAAAATGGCAACTGAGGTAGAGAGGAGAACCAAAAGAGCCAAAGGCAAACCTTTCCAACTAAAAATTTTTACCCAGGATCAGCCTTGAAGTTCAGCTCATCCTATAGATCAGACTTTCTTAGCTCTGATCTAGGAAGTATGCATCATTAAATTGTCACCAAAAGCAAGTGGATGAGACACCTGAGTGTTCTCAAAAACAACTAGTAACCACAATTGATTGTGTGACATAGGAGACACTGGCACAGCACTGCCCAGCATGGCATGCTGTGCTCTGAGTGAAGCAGAATTGCAGCAGCTCAAAAGAAATATGATATGTGCAAATTTAGAGCCATCTCAGCTCCAAATATTCACATGGATTATTTGTGCCCAACCTGTGGTAGAGCATTCTGAGCTCGTATTGTTCTGATCAGCTACTGTCAGATGTACTGTACCACCATAACGTAATGTTGTCACTTCAGTCGTCTTTTAAAATGAAGAACAGCAACCAACCAAAATATATTATAATAGGTAGAAACAACTAGATCTGGGCTAGATTCAAGATCTAGCCTTCTAAATCACTAACTCATAGACTGCACAATCAATCAATCAACAGATATATATTGAATACTTACTATGTACTAGGCATGTGTTAAGGATAGTAAGACAAAAGGAAAATAATCTCTGCCCTCAAAGAGCTTAGGTTCTATAAGGGGAGACAACATGTACATATGTAGTTATATGCAAAACATATACAAAGCAGACAAAAGTAATCTTAGATAGAAAGGACGAAAAATAGAATATTAGATTAGCTCCTAGGAAGATGAATAGACTTCATATGAGCATTTGGCTTGTAGTCCAGAAGACCTGAACTTAAATACTGCCTCAGACATATATCAGCTGTGTGACCCTGGGCAAGGACTTAGTCTCTTTCAGTCTTAGATTCTTCATCTGTAAAATGAGGAGATTCAAACTCATTGACTTCTAAGGTCCCTTCCATATCTAAGTTCATGATCCTTTGTGATCCCTAAGTCACTGAAATCACAAGTACAGTTCTTGTCCTTATCCCTATTTATATAGGGCAGATTTTTTTGTGGGGGGATCTGCAGATTTTTATTTCAGAAATATCCCAAGCAGCTTTTGTTATTCACTGAATCCACTGCAACAAAAGCTTTGAAATGAGTACTTGGAGTTTATTGTAAAAAGGATTAGAACTGCATTTTGTATCTCTAGGCTAAAGAACATCTTAATTTTTATTTTAAAGTTATATTTCTGGACTACTATCTTAAAAAGAAAAGGCTCCAACATGATAAAATCCCCAATAACATACAAATAACTGGAGGATTGTGGGGTTGCCAATTTTTTCCCACAAAAATGGAAATTGAACCAGAAAACATGGAATTGCAATGGAATTTGCCAAGTTTTGAAGTGGAAAATTGGCAGCTCTGATCTACTGGAAAATTGCCGGGAAAATGCATTGAGTCCCTCTGAATTGAGTAAAAAACAACAGCAAAGTGAGTTTTTGCTCCAAGATACAAGCGCATCTTACTTTGCTGCTCCCCACAGCTCTTCACACCATCCTGTATGGAAACTCATTTGTTGACTAAATGACTTTGTGCTATTTCAAGTGCTAAGAAATGCCATATGGCACTAGCTTGGCAAAGCAAAGACAATGAATGTTGTTGGACTTTGCATCTTCTCGTTTCAGATCAATCCGAGCTACGAATCCATCAGAACACACGGTTATACTTGCAGTTGTTTCACATATGTAAGTTCTTTTATATTATTTCCCCCAGATGGAAGGTACTTGCTTTTCATTTTGAGACATTTGTTTTATGTGTCTCCAATTCAAAATCCAGCAAAACAATAGGGATTTCCTTGGGCTTTGCGCAAGCCTACTAAGAAAGCTAGGAGTTTGGGTTGTCATTTATTGTGCAAATTTCTGGAAGGACTTTTTTTTAATTTTTGCTTTGTAGATTTCAAACCTTTATCTTGTCTAATTGATTTTAGCAGTAGTTAATGATACCATTATGTGATCTTTTTTTTTTTAAAAACCCCAGGGAGTTGAAGGGTCATCATATGTTAGGAATGAATACAAAACCAGGGAGGAACTTTGGAGAGAATTTTATTCCAAATTATTCTTTCTTATTTTTTAAAAAAATAAATGGAAAATGCTTGGCTTTTCCACTTAAGAAGAAACAAAGTGTAGCATGAAAACAATACTCTGTATTCATTGGTAAGAAAAGAGGATTGCCTAGCTTCTGCCTAGACCCTTAAAACAAGAAACACAAGGAGAAGGGACAGATTCATAGGATATTAGAGTGAGGCAGAACCTCAGCAATCATCATGTCCAGTCCCTTTGGTTTATAAATGAAGAAGTCGGGAACAGAGAGGTCAAGTGGCTTACCCAAAGTAATACAGCTAGTTAGTGGCAGAATTAGAACAAGGAACTGAGGTCTTGATTTGCAAAGAAAAGGAAGGGAGACCACTAGATGACTAAAGGAGTTTGGAAAACATTCCTAGTCAGTTGGGTTTTCTCTACTAAGTGACCAGTAAACTGATTTACAAGCAATTATTTAAACAAAGAAAGATAATTTGAACTTCACATGTGTCACCATTTGAAGTTAGCCCCATCAGTTTAGAGACACTGGGGTCACTGAGAGTTCTGATACAACAGAGATCCTATTTTCTCCCTGTTGTGGCCATGGGCTGTTATTATGATAAAAGTAAAGGATCAATGAGGGTCCAAGGCCTGTTGGAAACTGAACATATTATTGTGATGGTCACTGCTTCTGCCATCAAGGACTTTACAGGCTAAGAGGTAGGTCAAGATGGGTGAGATTCCTCTTGTGTTGTGGAGAGCCCTAGGAAAGACTGACCTTTGTCATGTGCATGTGGGGAGAGAGCATGATGTCATGTAAAAAGCCCTGTATTTGGATTCCCAAGACTTGAATTTGAATTCTGCTTTTCCCACTTACTCACTTTGTGACTTTGGGCAAGTCACTTAGATATTTTAGACCTTAGTTTTCTTATCTCTTAAATGAGACAGTTTGACTAAATGATCTCTAAGGTCTTTTTCCAACATGACAATCCCAGGATCTTATGGCATTTTAGTCAAAGCTGGACTGGTAGAATGTGGAGTCCTAGTCATAAAATTATCCTTCCACCAAGATACCTTTGTCTGCTATACCCTGAATTCCTTTCCCCCACAGCTTCTCTTCCCAACTTAACACAACATTGCTTTTTACTATAGAAATGAATAAAAAGTTGTTCTTCTTGTGCCACCATCCTTCATGGCCCCTTGAACACTGTTGGTTAATAGAATCCCTAAATTTTTTTTTGGTGGTGGTGGTGGTAATGAGTGGTGGCAGCCTAAGGTATCTTCTTTCTAATCCTTTTCTCAGATTTTCTCCTCTGGAGATCTTGTTGACAGTATGTTAATGTCTTAAAAGTAAAGACAAAAACTTTCCCTAGTCCACACACCTTCTTTTCTAAACTGGTTATTTCCACCCATCCCTTCCACCTTCCCCTGAAACTGATTTGGCATTAGAAGTAACCTTAGCAACAAAACCAATGAAACATATATTCTTTTTCACTTGCCTGGCATAAATTAGTCCTAGTCCTGAGCAAATGGTTGTTTCCAAGACTGATGTCTTATTCAAGGGAGGAATACTCTCCTGTATTGCAGGCAGAAAAAGAAGATTAAATGTTTCCATTTAGGCCTTGAATTAGGTACAGGTCCCATTACAAATACAGGGTGACCCAAAAGTCTTAGTTCAATTTTGAGCCTCACAAAGATTTTTGGGTACCCTGTAACAGATAAAGTTTTAATATCGAGTAAAATATCAGGCAATGGAACTGTTCTTTTAGATTTTCATCTCTTTATCCCTTTATTCAGTTTTATTTAGTTTCCTTTCAATGGTATATTCTAGTGGTGGTTTTTTTTACCCCCTTGAAACAGGATGTCTCTGTAATATCCTTTCTTTCTCTCTTAATAGAGACAGCCCTACCGCCTTGGGTCAAGACTGGTGATGAGATGTAGCTGCTGGCATTGTCCTTCATCAAACATTGGTTGCAAGGCCAGCCTTCATTAGCAGATGTTTGCAGGGTCTTTAATGTAGTTTGAGTCTAGGGACACACTCTACTGAAAACTGTTCCTGCCTTAGGAACTCTAATCTTTTTTTTTCTTTCTTGCCTTTCCCTTCTAAAGGTATTCATTTGATGGGCCTAAATTCACAAGTCACCTTTTTCCATGGTTAGCTTTTGGGTTGCGCCATCTGTAAAATACAAACTCTTCAGTTGCTGCCCCAATGTTCATGAGAGTTTGCAGGGGAAAAGGGAGGTGAGAGATTCCCAGACAGCTGTTTATCAGCATGTAGTGTTAACTACAGACCCTATGAATGAGAATAGGCCTACCTCCTTCACCTCTTGCGGCATATACCAGCATGCCATCGTACCTTAGAGCTACAAAAGGCCTTAGAAATAATCTAGTCTAAACCACTGATTTTACAAATGAGAAAACTGAGGCCCACTGAGGTGAAGGGATCACTCCTGGTGTTCCGGATCTGTGGCATTTGCAAGAGATAAATCAGAACCGCATAGCTCCAAATAGCTGCTCACTGGTAGTGTAACCCCTTTGAGACAACCACTGAAGAATGTAATGAGCACTGGATTTGAAATGTGGGATCCTAGCATTAGAGCTTGAAAGAACCTTCAAAGTTATTTAATCAGAGGACTTGGATTATAGCCCAACTCCCTTCCTTACTACCTGTGTGATATTGGGAAAGTCCTTCTCTCTGGGCCTCAGTTTCCCAATTGGCAAAATGAGGAGGAGGTTGGATTAGATTGCTTAAGTCTTTTCTAGCTCTAAATCTTATGATTAACCTTATGATGATTTTTGGTTTATGTGGACTTTTTTTTTCACTTTCTTGTTTTTTATTTATTTATTTTTACATCTGAAAAGGTAATGCAAAGCATGAAGCATCAGGGACTCTTCACTCATAGGAACAAGCTGCATATGCAGTTTGTCCACACCTATCAACAGATGCCACTGACTAACATGATAAATTAGAAAGGAGCCTTCCGTTTGGGCCATTGTTGGAGCTAAATATATGTTTGCCTCATTGCTCTCTTTCCATGTTTCAGTGTGAGGAATCCTGGTTTGTATCTGCTGAGTGACCACATTTTCTGCTTTGCTGCAGATCGGGTGAACGTGAAGAAACATCAGTCCTTCCTCTTCTCCATGCAGGCTTCAATAGGGTATGTAGAGCCTTTCTCCTCCTGCAGATCCCTCCCCCCACCCAAAAAAGATACTTAATTAAAAGCAAGTCAAGGTTGAGGGACTCGACCCCTTGCACTGTGATATGTGCCAGATGAGCAGTAACAATAGTGTCATGGCACAACTTGTATTCCCAGTGCTTAGCACAAAGCAGGCGTTTAATAATTAATACAGATGTCATCATATTTAATATAATAATTAATTCTAATAAATATATTATTGTGATGTGTCATAATAAATAATTATTAAATGATTGATGAAATAACTGACAATTGCTGACTTAATTGACAATAACTCTAAATGTTAGGTCAATACTGAGGTGCTTCAAATTATGAGGGAGAAAGGGTAAAACTTGACCAGCTGTTTTGAGTTATTGTCCTCTGAGACTATTATTATTGCGTGTCTGTCACATATCAGAGTGCTAGGGGTTAAGTCCCTCAAAAACACATATCCAGTTACCTCAGTCCAAAGTTTCATAGTCCTTAAACACTCATGTTTAGACTACCCTAAGAGCAGATGACGTATATGTGTATGTTTCATATATGTAAGTATGTGGTTTTATCTCTATGTCCAGCTAGGGTTTCCATCTTTATCAACACCCTAACCATGAAGTACCTGATGTTTATGAAGTTATCCTGAAGAAATGTGGTTTCAGAGCTCTAAGTTCATTCATTCATTTAGTCAACAAGCAAGCATTTTTTATTTGTTTTTTAAATATATGTTTATTTATTTTACTAACTATTTCTCATTAGATGTAAGATACTTGTAACATTCACTTTTAAAAATTTTGAGTTCCAAATTCCCTCCCACCCTTTCAATTATACATGTGAAATCATGCAAAACGTATTTCCATATTAGCCACGTTACAAAAGAAAACACACAACAAAAAAAGAAAAATAAATTTTGAAAGTATGCTTCAAAGTATGCACTCAGAGCTCCTCAGTTCTCTCTCTGGAAGTAGAAAGCATTTTTCAGCATGGAATTGTATTGGATTGTTGTCTTGATCAGAATAGCTAAGTTTTTCACAGTTACATCCTTACAATATTGCTGCTATTGTGTGCCGTGTTCTCCTGGTTCTGCTCACTTCACTTTGCATCAGCTTTTATAAATCTCCCCAGATTTTTCTACTTATTATTTCTTCTACACAATAGTATTCCATCACAATCATGTACCACAACTTGTTCAGCCATTCTCCAGTTAATGGGCATCCCCTCAATTTCCAATTCTTTGTTACCAGAAAAAGAGCTTTTAAATATTTTTGTACAAATACGTCCTTTCCTTTTTCTTACAAGGAAGCAGTTTTTTTTAATTGTATAGAAGACTATGCTAGGAAATAGTGTGGGAAGATAGGGCATAGTTCCTCAAGAAGCCAACAAACTCCTTTAGGTGTTTGCTATATTAAGAGAATGTTGTGTATGCCAATAAATTTGACAATCTTGGTGAAATGGATGAGTATTTACAAAATATAAATTGCCCAGATTAACAGAAGAGGAAAAAAATATTTAAATAACCACATTTCAGAAAAAGAAATTGAACAAACCATAAATGAACTTCTAGGAAAAAATCTCCAGGACCAGATGGATTTGCAAGCGAATTCTATCAAATATTTAAAGATCAATTCATTTCAATATTATATAGACTATTTGGGAAAATAGGCAAAGAAAGAGTTCTACCAAATTCTTTTTATGCTACAAATATGGTACTGAGACCTAAACCGGAAAGAGTCAAAACAGAGAAAGAAAATTATAGGCCAATTTCCCTAATGAATATAGATGCAAAAATTTTAAGTAAAACGTTAACAGAAAGATTGCAGCAATTTATCATAAGAATAATACACTATGACCAGGTGGGATTTATACCAGGAATGCAGGGCTGGTTCAATATTAGGAAAACTATCAACATTATTAACCATATCAACAACAAAACTAACAGAAACTATATGATTATCTCAATAGATGCAGAAAAAGCTTTTGACAAAATACAACACTCATTCCTATTTGAAAACATTAGAGAGCATAGAAATAAACAGAATCTTCCTTAAAATGATAAGTAGCATCTACCTAAAACCATCAGCAAGCATTATATGTAATGGGGATAAGCTAGAAACATTTCCAGTAAGATCAGGGGCGAAACAAAGATGTCCATTATCATCGCTGTTATTTAATATGGTACTAGAAATGTTAGCTTTAGCAATAAGAGAAGAAAAAGAAATTTAAGGAATTAGAATAGACAAAGAAGAAACAAAGCTATCACTTTTTGCAGATAATATGATGATGTACTTAGAGAATCCTAGAGAATCCAATAAAAAACTACTTGAAATAATAAACAACTTTAGCAAATTTGCAGGATAGAAAATAAAACCACATAAATCATCGGCATTTCTATATACAACTAAAAAAGCCCAAAAGGAAGAGATAGAGAAATTCCATTTAAAGTTACTGTAGACATTATAAAATATTTGGGAGTCTGCCTGCCAAAACAAACCCAGGAACTATATAAACACAATTACAAAACACTTTTCACACAAATAAAGTCAGATCTAAATAATTGGAAAAACATCAGTTGCTCATGGGTAGACCGAGCTAATATAGTAAAAATAGTGATTCTACCTAAATTAATTTACTTATTCAGCGCCATACCAATCAAACTTCCAAAAATTATTCTATAGAGCCAGAAAAAATAAAAACAAAATTCATGTGAGAGAACAAACGGTCAAGAATATCAAATGAATTAATGAAAAAAAAATGCTAGCCATACCAGATCTTAAATTGTATTATAAAGCAACATTCATCAAAACTACTTGGTACTGGTTAAGAAATAGAGTGGTGATCAGTGGAATAGGTTAGGTACATAAGACACAGTAGTCAATGACTATAGTAATCCCTGTTTGATAAACCCAAAGACCCCAGCTTCTGGGATAAGAATTCACTATTTGACAAGAACTGCTGGGAAAACTAAAAAATAGTATGGCAGAAACTGAGCATAGACCAACATCTTAAACTGTATACCAAAATAAAGTCAAAATGGGTACATGCTTTAGATATAAAAGCTGATACTGTAAGCAAACTAGAAGAGCAAGGAATAGTTTACCTGTTAGATTTTTGGAGCATGGAAGAATTTATGACCAAACAAGAGATAGAGAACATTTTGAAATACAAAATGGATAATTTTGATTACATTAAATTTAAAAAATTTTGCACAAACAAAGCTAATGCAACCAAGATTAGGAGGGAAGCAGAAAACTGGGAAACAATTTTTATAACCAGTGTCTCTGATAAAGGCCTCATTTGCAAAATATATAGAGAACTGAGTCAAATTTATAAGAATACAAGTCATTCCCCAACTGATAAATGGTCAAAGGATATTAACAGGAAGTTTTCAGCTGAAAAAATTAAAGCTATCTATAGTCATATGAAAAAATGCTCTAAATCACTATTGATTAGAGAAATGCAAATCAAAATGACTCTGAGGTACCACATCACATCTATCAGATTGGCTAACATGACAAAACAGGAAAATTATAAATGCTGGAGAAGATGTGGAAAAATTGGAATAATAATGCATTTTTGGTAGAGTTGTAAACTGATAGAACCATTCTGGAGAGCAATTTGGAACTATGACCAAAGGGCTATAAAAATGTGCATACCCTTTGACCCAGCAATAGCACTTCTAGGGCTATATCCCAAAGAGATCATAAAAGTGAGAAAAGGACTCACGTATACAAAAATATTTATAGCAGCTCTTTTTGTGGTGGCAAAGAATTGGAAAATCAGAGAATGCCCATCAATTGGGGAATGGCTGGACAAGCTGTGATATATGAATGTAATGGAATACTATTGTGCTATAAGAAATGATGAGGAAGTAGACTTCAGAAAAACCTGGAAAGATTTGTATGAACTGATGCTGTGAAGTAAGCAGAACCAAGTCTTCAGTAGATGGCAAGCTCCGTGATAATACATGAGGCTTTCAAAATGGAGTCCTGTGAACATCCCCCTCTAGACTTTAGATGGCCTGCTGCTTCAGGCTAAGTCTGGTTTGCTGGGATAGGGGATTTGGGAAAGTGGAGAGGTGGAAGAGTGTTAAGAATATTTTCCTGGCTTTATATCATGGAGAAGGAGAAGCTACATTTTGGGTGAGGTTATTTCTGTGCCTGGGGAATGCTTTAGGGATGAAAAGAACAATGCTAAATAAAATACTCAAGATAATATGTTCCACATTGTGGAATTGAGTAGGGTACTGCTAATTAGCTCTATCCTTTCCTCTCTGAACACTTTCCTTTTGTCTGTTGTCCATTCCCTTAAAGGAGGGCATTCACTTCTGGTACACTTGTATATTGTACCTTAGTGAGATTACAAGGACGTGTTTTGGGCTTATGCAACAGAAAATCCTTTAAAAGGAGGCTTGTTAAAGAAAGAGTAAGTGGAACTAGGACTCATTTTCTTTAACCTACTTTTGGAGAAATGACAGGCCATCATCACCTTTCATAATTCCTTTTCTCGTCTTCAGAAAACAATTGCTCTGATTCCTTTTCCCCATCTTTCCCCCAACCCACAATTATCTTTTATGGTATCTGTCAAGCTTCTCTCAGTGCTGAGCAACACAAGATTTCCTTCTTATCCTGCACATTGAGTGGAGAATAAGATAATAATGCTGTAGGTTGTGTTCCTTAGAGTCAGCTAGGCTCTGGGAGTGTTTTTATGTTACTTATGTTGGCCTCTGTTTCTTGTGATGACCATTCTTGGTCATCGTCATTTTCAAGGCCTGGCCCTCATTCAGTGAATCTGCCTCTAATTAGCACAGCAAGCAGAATAGATTGAAGCATATCTTTCCTTCCCTAGATGACTGAAATTTCCAGATCTATTTAAAAAAGGAAAAGAAGACAGATCAAACCTCATGGTTTGAACTTCTTTGGGAGTAAAGGTTATAAAAAATGAAATTTGGAGAACAACCCTACTGGGAGGCAGAGGAATGTTGGGGTAGGGAGCTGGTATTGATTGGTGTAAGAAAGACCTGGGTTCAGGTCCCACCTCTGATACTGGCTGTGTTTCCTCGTGCTAATACCTTAATTCTTTCAGTAATTGGTAATTACTGGTAATTTTTTCAGGCTATAAGTTTCAAAGAAGTGGCTGATCTGTGGGAGAAGGGGCTTCCTCAATGGAAGTTCCTTATTTTGATTGAATCACAAATCTGTTCACCCTACAAAGAAGAAGTACGTCACTTTGTTTCCTTCTAACATTTTTTTGATATATTTAAACCCCATTGAAATATTTAATGTTTCAACCATATATGGCAAAATGAGCATCCATCTGAAGAACATTAACCTCCCAAGCCCACTTGGTATCATTTAGTGCCAGGTTGGAAATCTTCCATAGGCCAGGGATAGTGACTCATGCCTCTTATCATTACTACTGGGTAATACTAAGGCTGGTGGACTGTTGAGTTTGGGAATTTTGAGATGTATTATGGCTAAAGCCAATCAGGTATCTTTGCTAAGACCAGCTGTAATATGGTGATTCCTTGGGAGGAGAGGGCCACTAGGCTGCCTACTGAATGATAAGCCAACTCAGGTGACAAAAATGAAGCCAGTTGAGACTTCCATACTGATCAGCTTTGGGATCAAGCCCATCGATGGGTGGGCAAGATCCTGGACAAGGCTGGGAGATTCCATCTCCAAAACAGAAAAAAGTACCACTTATTAAATTCATTCATTTGCCTTTACAGAGTTAACATACTTGTGGGGCTTATTTTACTCTACTCATGAAGTTACTGTGAAATTAGTAGGACCCTCCATTGTTGACCCCCAAACATGGAGGACTGCTTTCCTTTTTTGGGCAAAAATGATTTAGCTGGCAACATTTCATCCCTACATCTTTCCAACTATGCCTGTTATTCTTGTTTTCCCCAGTTGCCGTGAGAGTGTTTCACATCTTGGAGTTGTTTTGATTGTATTGAATTATTTGCTGAAACCCAGCCCTGTGTTGCTGGCTATTCAGCCCAGTGAGACCAAAGTCTATGGTCATTGATTTGGGATCCAGGGACAAGCTGTGCCTTCAAGTGTTCCAGCATAGCTCTCATTGAAGTCCTTGGTGCTATCCTTAAGGGGCTTTACTGCAGGAGAGATACTCAGAGAACTTTGTACTCATTCACCCCTTGGAGCCATGAATGAACCTGCTCTTTCCATCTGAAACTTTGCATCCCTCTTTTTATTTAGTTGTAAATCTTATTGATACACTCCCTCCCTCTCCCTACCCCCAAAAGGTTCAGGTGGTAGAGTAGAGAACTATGTCCTTATTTGGTGAGAGTCGTATTAGATGATCATATGTTTATTTTAGCTCCTGATTTGTAATATCAGCTGAACCAAGTTCATTATTGTCGTCTTCTCACCCTACCCGCATTCTCCCTGATTCTTCACCAAGAGTGGTGGGCCATAATAGATATACAAAATCAGGATAATGTGAAAGTAAAAGGAAGTATTCATTTGGGGGTGTGTGTGTGTGTGTGTGTGTGTGTGTGTGTGTGTGTGTGTATGTATGTGTGTATATGTGGATATATATACACACATAGGTGTATGTGTGTACACATATGTCGACATATACACACATCTATATACATATATACACATATACGTACATATGTATGATCCTGTGAGTTTTCTTATGATGAATTTATTTAATGTAATTCTGGGAAACAAACCTCATGGGTCTGGTGTTCTCTGTGTCTGTCCATCGAGCTATCTGAATGGTATAGATTTGGATGGGTGATAATACAGAAAATCCACAAGAGAGGCAGCCTGCTGTGGTGAAAAGAACATTGTTTCTTGAGTCAAAGAACCTGGGTTCAAATTTGACATCCGAAGCATGTTTCAGCGAGTCACTTATCCTCTCTGAGCCTCAGTTTCCTCATCTGTAAATTGAAGGCATTAGACTAGTGGGCCTCTGCGATCCACTCCAGCTCATGCTCTGTGATCTGTAAAGTTTCATAAAACGAGATTCTGGCTCTAGAGACTCCTCTATGCCAGTTGTTTTGCTGCAGTTACACAGACTTAGAGAATTGTAGACAACAAGTATTATCTTATCTCAAATCAAAAAGTAACACAAGGTTTTGTTTTCATATCTTTGGCAAAAATGATTTCCAAAGTTGTCCTGAAATTTATCTTTTAATCAGTATTATTTCTGCATTATTTTACTATGTTTATGGCACTATGTTCACAGTTTGCTATGTTCAATACTACCATTCCTATGTGTTTAATGATAAATAAATCAATGCTCTGTGAATAAGAAAGGGTGCTCATAGCCAAATTCCCTAGGCTGAGGTTCAAGGTTCTTCACAGCAATAAGTATTTATTAAATGCCTACCATATGCCAGGGCAGCTAGGTGGTGCAGTGGATGGAGCACTGGGCTTGGAATCAGAAAGACTCATCCTCATGAGTTCAAATCTGGCCTCAAAGACTTATTAGTTGTGTGATCCTGGGCAAGTCACTTAACCCTGTTTGCCTCAGTTTTCTCATCTGTAAAAATGATCCAAGAGAGGGAAATGGCAAGCCACTGAAATATCTTTGGCAAGAAAACCCCGAATGGGATCACAGAGTTGGACACAATTGAAAAATGACTGAATAACAACAATACCAATGTGCCAGGCACTGTGCTAAGTGCTGGATAATCCAAATTCCTTAGCTTGACATTAAGTGCTTTTCCCAATCTGATTCCAAACCACAAGTTTGGCCTTACTCACGTTACTCTCCTTTACGTGTATGAAATTTAAACTGAACACTCCACTTTTATATATTCTCTTTAAATTGCTTATACATACACTTTTCCACATTCAGTTGTGTAGTTAGACTTATTTTTGTTCATACCTTACCTCTCTTACTGTACTCTAAACTCCTTGGAGGTACATACCATTGGGTTAGTCATCTTTGTAATCCCCTATAGATTATATACTTTATAAACGTTTATTGAAATTGTCATCAGATACACAGATCAGTTGTGTGTAGGACAATAATGGTGCCTTCCAACTATGGAGGAAATTACCTTGTATTTTATTGAGAAAAGATATGTCTGCCTTGAGTTGTTGGAGTACTTGCATATATGAGTGACTTTTTGAGGGTTTGTTATTATAATTTATATTACATTTAATCTCTGTATATGCTTTATCTGTCTGCTCCCTGCCCTCAGTACATTATAAACTCCTTGAGTTAAGGGACTGTATCTTAAATTTATCTACACACCTCCTTCGGTACCTATCATGCATAGTAGGTATTCAGTACATTTCCAGTAAATGAACAGAAGAATTCCTTAATCATTTAATCAGATTATCTCTCCTGAATTTATTTTCCAGGTCAGTTGTTTTTCCATTGAAGCATTTCATATTGTCTTCTATTTTTTCATTCCTTTGGTTTTGTTTTATTGTCACTTGATTTCTCATAAAATCATTAGCTTCCATTTGCTCCATTCTAATTTTTAAGGAATTATTTTCTTCAGTGAGCTTTTGGACCTTTTTTTTTTTTTTTGGCCAGTTCTGCTTTTTAAGGCATTCTCCTCCTCATTGGCTTTTTGGACCATTTGGCCTACTCTGTTTTTTAAAGTGTTATTTTCTTCAGTATTTTTTTGTGTCTCCTTTACCAAGCTATTGACTTGTTTTTCATAATTTTCTTCTATCACTCTCATTTCTCTTCCCAATTTTTCCTCTGCTTCTCTTACTTGATTTTTCAGAATCCTTTTTGAACTCTTCCATGGCCTGAGACCAATTCATATTTTTCTTGGAGGCTTTGGATGTAGGAACTTTGACTTTGTTGTCTTCTTCTGGGTGTATGTTTTGATCTTTCTTGTCACCATAGTAACTTTATATAGTCAAGAGTTTTTTCCATTGCTTGTTCCTTTTCCCAGCCTGTTACTTGACCTTTTAACTCTTTGTTAAGGTAGGACTCTACTTCCAGGGTGGAGGGCACACTGTCCCAAGCTTCAGGGGTTTTGTGCAGCTGTTTTCAGAAATACTTCTAGAGACCTGTAAAATGTAAGTTCTTCCAAGGTGGTATGGTATAAGAAGAGGCGTTTTCTACCCTCCTGACCTGTTCTCTGGTCTGGGTGTGACCACAAGCACTCTCTTCTACCGTGGAACTGTGAGGAGGGCCCCCCCTTCACTGTGGCCACAAGCTCTGCTATGCTAGTGTTCCACTTCACCCCAGGACTACCACCCACGACTGTGACCCAGATCCAAGTATGAGCAAAGCAACATAGTCCTGCCTCAATGCTAGCAAAGAGACCCCTGTAATCTCCTTCTGACCAGTTGTTCAATCCCCTTTTGGTCTGCTGGCTGAGAGCTCTGGAAGTAGCCACTGCTGCTGCCATTGCTGCTGCAGATTCAGTGGCTCCCAAGGCCTACTTCTGGTTTGCTGGGGCCCAGACTATGCTGGCGCAGCCTGCACTGCACTGTGCTCCTCTCTCTCTCACCATGATGCAACAGACCTTTCCTACCAACCTCCCAAGTTGTCTTGGGCTGGAAATTTGTTTCACTCCATCTTTTTGTGGATTCTGCTGCTCTAGAAATGTGGTTAGAGTCATTTTTAAAGGTATTTGGAAGGGTTTGGAGGAGACCTCAGGCAAGTCTTTGCCTTTATGCTTCCATCTTAGCTCCGCCTCCACGTCATTTCATTTCATTTCAAGCTACTTATTTGCAATAAGGTAATAAAGATCAAAGTGAGGTTGGAGGGGGAGGGAACTATTTATTATATTTAGAGTTTTCCTCTCTAACAAATGATTGTACATGTCTCACAGGCTGTCTTTTATTCTTTTTCTTTTTCAGAGATTTATGGAGAATAGCAGTATCACTGCTTGTTACAATGAACTGATTCAAATAGAACATGGGGAAGTTCGATCACAATTCAAATTACGGTACGTGGAAACATGGCAAAATTAAGTTCCGACTTAGCAATATTCTAAATCAGTTTGTCAGTCATCACCAGTTGAAGTCGTTGGGTTGGATGTGAATGGCTGAGCACCAAGAATAATGCAGAAAGTCAAACAGGAGCACCAGACCAGAAAGTAACTCTAATGTATTGAACCCATGTCCTCTCAGCTGGGCTTCCAGAGCCCAGATCGCCCATCCTTTATGATGTAGCCAGAGTGGGAGCCCTTGGAGAGGATGGGACAAGTTTTTAGCTCCTCTGCCTTTCTCAACACAGACTGCTATTTTAAGCACATTCTTAAAATAATGTATGAGGAAAGTATTGCTCAGTATTCAGTTGTCAGACTCTGGCTGAAGAATAAGTAGCTCCAGAGGATTACGTTTTATTTCTATTTGTGAGTTCTTGTTTTGGACATATATGATGTTAGCATACAAGGATGGATATTTATCATTCTGGCCAAAATAAAGTTGCCATGAGAGCCCTTTTATGCTGAGCAGAAAGAGTATTGAAGATGAGAAAGACTTGAATTCAAATTAGACCTCAGACACTATTTTGACCTTGGGCAAATCACTTACCCTCTGTTCAGTTTCTGATCTATAAAATGGGGTCAAAAATACTTGCTATGAGTTATTGTGGGGAAGTGAATTTGAATTGTTACAATTTGAACCAGATATTTTAAGTAGCAGGTTATAAAGCTCTTTGGAACTGAGAAAGGATGAAGCATGTTATCCAGCCTCCTAAACTAGTTAGAATTTTGGTTTCTGATACCAAAACCTCTTGGTATAGTCATTCTGAAGTAGCAAATTATATCCAATTATGATGTCCTAATCTTTACCAGACCCAACTACTCTGGACAATAATAATAATTAATGTTTATATGACACTTTAAGGTTCTAAAAGCACTTGACACATATTTGATCCTCACAAGAATTCTGTGAAGTAGGTGTTATTGTTATCCCCTTTCGTATATGAGGAAACTGAGGCTGAGAGGAATTGTGATTTGAACGTAGGTCCCTCTTGACTGTATCTCCCAGGTCTCTGTCTTCCATACCACCTGCATAATAGGCCTTCGACCATAGTTTGGCATCAAGAACTTAACCATCAGTAATATGGCATTTCATTACTAAGATGGAAGGGAGTACATATGTGCTGCTAAGTTAAAACACAAATCCATTACTCATTTTGTTGTTGGGTCATTTTTCAGTCGTGTCCAATTCTTTTGTGATCCCATTTGGAGTTTTCTTGGCAAAGATACTGTGATGTTTTGCCATTTCCTTCTCCAGCTTATTTTACAGATCAGGAAACTGAGACAAACAGGGTTAAGTGACTTACCCAGGGTCACACAGCTAGTAAGTGTCTGAGACCAGTTTTGAACTCAGAAAGATGCCTTCCTGACTCCAGACCCAGTACTCTATGTGCTGCACCACCTAGCAGCCCCACGTTACTCAGCACACATCTAAAATGACTAATAGTAAATGTTTGCTCTAATCATCATCCTGAAAAATGTGTATGCGTGTGTCTGTGTGTTGTTTTTTGTTCTCTAAGTCACACATCTGCCATAGGATAGTCTACGGAAGTACACGGTTGTTAACTTCCATTAACTCAGACTTGAGGTTGGGGCTACATCTTTGGCCTCAGGAACGCCTTTGGAATCAGCTCTGATTCTGTTAACTGAATTTATCTTGAATTTATTCTTCTTGAAAATCTTTTTATTTTGACAGAAGACAACATGGTAATAAAATGTAAAGACAGCTGCATGTGGAATGAGAAGATGTACTTTATAGTTTGGGTTCTGCCTCTTAATAACTGTGTAACCATGGACAAGTAACATTCTCTCTGGGCCTCAGTCTCCTTAACTGGAGAGAGGTTGAATCAGGTGACTTCCAAGATCCTTTCCCTCTCTGCTTCTGTGAAAGTGAACTACCTTTCAGAGTAATATGTTCCATTAAGTTTGCTGGCCATTGTTTTTTTTTTTTAATTCCTTTTATGTCTGGCCAAACTTCAAGCTTCAGGGTGTGCCCCATGAATAAGTATATGTCACCTTTCCAACTCCTTTAGTGATTTTTTACAGGCTAGGATCACGTCTTCTCAGAACCTTTGTCCTTTAAGTCTAGAAATTTAATCTTTCTGGCTCCACCTGTATTATTGCAATTGCCTTTCTTTTGAACTTTTCCCAGTTTTGTCTTACCTCATTGAGAACCTAAACTGCATGAAGGATTGCAGAAGCTAATTTGCTGTGGTTGTATTTCATTACCTGGAAGAGCCAAGCCTCCTCCCCATTCTTAGAAATTTCACTATATATTTTCTATACTGTTTAAGCAACTGATCACACAGTCATCTTTTAATACAACTCTGCCCTTAAGATCATAGGATTTAGAGCAAAGGGACCTTAAAGGTCATCTAGCCCAACCCTCTTGTTTTATAGATGAATTAACAAGGGTCCGGCCTTACTGACTTGGCCGTGCAGAGCCAGAATTTGAGTCTAGTAATACATCCTTCGATATTTGTTTTCCAACAGCCTTGTGTGTTTTTGTTTTTGTTTTTGAGGAGAAGGGGAGCTTTTTTTGTCTTACTATCCTTAGTACTTAGCATGAAGTCTTGGACACTTAATAAATGCTTGTTAATTCACTGACTTACTAGAAAGTCTAAGTCTGTTGGTTCCCCTTGTCTATAAGCTCTTTAAGCAATTTCAAAGATGGATGAAGCGTGATTTTCCTCTACACAAACCACATTGCCTTTCCTTCAAAAACTTATGCTTAATCATGCTAGTATATAAATTATTGTTTGCATTTCTTGTGACCTCTACCTTTTCTAATTCATATTTATTATACAATAATAATAGCATTTAAACCATACTTTACAGTTTTCAAACTCCTTGATCCAAAGTAGTCCATTGAGGCAGGTCATGTAAGTGTATTAGTACTGCATTTTAGATGGTTTCACAATTACTAGCAAGGAAGGAAGGAAGCATTTATTAAGCACCTACAGTGTGTCAGAGGGCAGCTAGATGGTGCAGTGGATAGAATTGTCAGGCATGGAGTCAGGAAGACTCATCTTCCTGAGTTCAAATTCTGCCTCAGACACTTAATAGCTGTGTGACCATGGACAAGTCACTTAACCTGTTGGCCTCAGTTTCCTCATCTGTCAGATGAGCTGGCAAAGGAAATGACAAACCCCTCCGGTCTCTGGTAAGACAACCCCAAATGGGGTCATGAAGAATGGAACGCAACTGAAAAAGAATGACAACCACTGAATGCGTCAAGCACTGTGGTAAGTGCTTTAAAAATTATTTCGTTTGATCCTCACAACAGCCCTGGGAAGTAGGTGCTATTATTATATTCATTTAAAACTGAGGAAACTGAGGCCAACAAAGGTTAAATGTCCCTGTCAGATACATACCTAGTATCTGAAAAAAAAAATAGGAATTCTTGTTAACTTTTGATTAATTTCTTGCCCATGAATTGCCTTATAGATACACAATATGGTTCCCTATTGTTTCAAAAGTTTGTTCATTTAATTTTAAGTGGTTATTTTTTGATGAAATATTTAATGAGCTAGGTGATAGTAATGGTCAGATAGCCTCCCATCATGTAATTCAGGGCAGTCACCTTGGTGTTGCCTCGGTATTTTTACTGTGTCAAGAAGTCCTTTCTTTCAAAGGTATTCATTCCATTGGGCAACATTGAAGTCAAGCACAGTCGTTCAAAATGACTCACCAGGGAGAAGCCTTGAGGATTACTAAGTCTGCATCAGATTATGGTTCAGGTGAAAGACAACACAGAGAGGAAGAGCAGCGTGACTGTCAAATTCCCTCCCTATTCCCTGTAGTCTATAAATACTCAAACCTTAATGAAGAGTTAAGACCTACGTAATGTGTGTGTATAGAGTTGTGTGCCTGTCATCTCCCCCATTAGACTATGATCTTGTTTTGTTTGTTGTAGCCTTTTGTTACATCCCCTGTGTTTAGCAGGGTACCTGGCACTTAATAAATGCTCTCTGATTTGACTTGACAGGAGACTGATGTTGCGTGAGGCAGGAGTCAGTTGTGAGAGTCGTAGTGACTGGACTCAGATTTTTAATGCAGGCCTTCCCCAGTGTTGTTCCTTGATGAACCGGAAGCCTTGTCCATACCCTCAGCAGCAAAGAACCTTTCTGTGAAAGGAGACTCTTACTCCTAACCGCCTGCACTAAGATTAAAACAATAGCCCAGAAGGAGTTGGTCTGTGGGGCACCTACGAGAGGGATGAAGCGCTCCCTCCATTCTGAGGGGACTGTATTATGTCTCTTGTGGAGCAGCCTGGCAGCTCTGCTTTGCTTAGTGAATTGTGACACCTTTACCACGGTGGTGCTAAATGGAAGACAAATTCAGGGTTCTGTCCAGACGTGCAAACGATGTCAAGCCCCTTCTCAAATGCATGTAGTCTGGGTACCCCTGGACCACAAGGGCACCATAAAGCATATTAGGTGACAGGCAGAGTAGTTCTTAGGACCACAGCATTAGAGCTAGGAGGGACCTTAGAAGTCATCCAGTCTGACATCATTTTACAGATGAAAAAATTGACCTTTAGAAGAGATGAAATGATTTGTCCAGCATCACACGAGAAGTAATCAGCAGAGGCTGACTTCCTCCAAGCCCAGGGGTTTTCCCACAGTATCTCATCTTTGGCTTTCTTCCTCCTTTATCCCTTTGACCCTCGATGACCTTTGAGGCTCATTGCCTTATCAGGCACACTCAGAAAATCCATGTGCACTCCAGTGACAATTTATTCCCTGCACCATTATTCCCTGCACAGGTTCAGCTTCTTATTATATAATAGGTGAACAATTATAGTCTAATTATATAGTGAATTACATAATGCTCTTCTCTACAATTCCACCCCCGGCTGCAACTAAATATGTAATATAACCATCATCCAGCATGGGTAATTTGTTCTGCAGAACAATATTCATTGTTCAAATGTGAAACTTTTTTTCATTTATACAAGTGCTTGGCCACCAAGTGATGATTTTGGGGGCCCCAGCAATTCTCAAAGATTGGCAACCAGTATTTAGCGAGTTCATGACTTGTGTCAAGGGAAGGAGTACCCACACCTGTGAATTCAGGGTTCTTTGAGAATGGAAATAGATAAATGTCTTTATGCTATTTATTGCGGTGAGACCTATCTAATGCATCTCCCTAAAAGGGCAGCGAGGACTTAACCGTATTCTGAGGTGTGTGTCATGTTCAACCCATAGCCAGACACTGCTTAATAGGTACTTAATATCCATCATCTGGGAGGTGAACCAAATTCTAGTGTTTGTTTTAAGGCCAATCAGCTTATTAATGGCTAAGCCCTTTAGCCTGCTAAGTACACCATCGCTCCCTTTTAGTAGGAATAATTTCTGACTGGCAGAACCTTCGGCTATGTGAAGTAAAATGTCTCTCCTTATTAATAGGTATTTGTAGGGCCCTTTTTATTTATTTAGTTATTTTTTTCCAGCCTCCTTCCCCGCCTTTTCATTGGCTGCTGTTTGTGTTAGCTCTCTATGATAATAACGGTGTGATAGGAAGAGAAACACGGTCTTTCATTTTAAAGGCTTTGAAAGACTTGCCCAGTATACTGGGACAAACTAAGGACCCATGGTGTCTTGGGGGAAACACAGTTACAAGGGGCATTATTCACAATGCAAAGTGAAATGGTGGGCAGAGTCTTATCATGTCCTATCAGGAAATCAGGGAGCTGGTGCTCACAATGGCAAAAATTCTCACCGTTCCTTGACTTCTTCCTGCTCCCAGGGGCTGGTTAGCATGATAAAAGCTGTCCCCAGTAGGTCCAACGCCCTAGGCACTGCTATCTTCACTGAATCTAGATCTAGGCCTGCTTTTTGACAAACATATGAAAAATTCAGTTTGACAGAGATTCACTAAATGCCTATTACGCACAAAATTCTTTGCACAGAAAGTTACTAAAGTGAAAAATAGCACAGACCCTATCTTCTCAGTGCTTAGAGTCTGTCAGCAAGTCAATTAACAAGTATTTAATTAAGCCTCTACTTTGGGGCAAATAGTGTAGTAGGAGCTGTGGATATAAGAACAAAGAATGCAGCAATCCCTAGTCATAGGGAGCTAATATTCTAAAGGGGCATATAATAAGAACACAAATTAATATATACAGCATAAATATAAAATGAATAGATACAAATACATAGAAAGTCATGCATAGAAGTGCAAGCCAATTCATGGGGGAGAATGGACACAAGCATTTGGGGAGATCAGGAAAAGCTTCAATGGTGCTTGAGCTGGGTGTTAAAGGAAGAGAGGATACTATAAGGCAGAAGTAAAGAGGGAGAGTATTCCTTGCAGGGGGCGCTCATGAAAAGGCATTGAATGTCCAGATTTCTTAAGACTCTGGCCAACATGGCAAATCTTTGGCTGAAAAAAAAAAGGCATTGAGACTTGATAATAGAGCAAGAGTGTGCTGATAACATGTTTAACAACCAGCTCTCTGAAAATACATGACACCTTTTAAAGTTTAAACTGCATTGTTGCTATATTATCCATCACTTAAGTACAGACAGTCAACGAAACAACATATCAAGCCCTGACTTAAGAGCACTTGCAGATTTCTGAGGTGTACATGTTCCGACTAAAAAAGTTCACAATTGGCTCTTGCAAGCCAGTACAATCTGGCACCAGCACACTCCTAATATGGAGTGTCTGGTTTGAGAAGCAGAGAGAAAACCAAGTTGTCTGGATATGGAGTGCAGAATAGGGAGAGATGTCCAATGAGGCTAAGAAGATAGATCGAGGCCAGGTTGGGTAGGACTTTGAAAGTAAAAAAGAGAAGTTAGGGGCAGTGGATAGAGCACCAGCCCTGGACTTAGGAGGACCTGAGTTCAAATCTGGCCTCAGACACATAACACTAGCTGTGTGACCCTGGGCAAGTCACTTAACCCCATTACCTAGCCAAAGGGGAAAAAAAATTACTTTGACAGCAATGTGTATGTTAAACTGTTTTCGTGAGAGACTCAAGCCAGGGAGACCAATTATGAGGCTGTATCAGTGATCTCAATGAGTGGTCACGAGGGCCCAAGCTAAGGTGGTGGTTTTATAAGCAGAGAGATGTGAGAGTTGTTGTGAAGGAAGGAGTGGAAGGATTGGGCAACTGATTGGATATGTGGTTTCAGGGAGAGTGAGAGGTCACAGTACTGAGGTTACAAACCTGGAAGGAGGGGGGAGAGTCTTTGAGAGAAACAGGGAATCTTAGGAGGAGAGGAAGGTTTGGAGAGGACGATAGTGAGCTCCATTTGGCATATGGTGACTTTGAGGTGTCTGTTAGAATGGAAACGAATCACAGACCTTAGAGCTAGAAGGAGCGGTTTGCTCCAATCCTCTTATTTTGCCAGCAAGGAAACTTGCCAGTGTCGTTGAGGCATTTAGTTGTCACCTGCCTCCCGGTCCAGAGGTCCTTCTGCTGAGCCTTTCCTGATGTGTTCTCCAGTAAAATTACCTGTAAGGGTTATCTATGTTTCTAGACATTCCAAATGTTATAGTACTTGTTGCATCATCCTCTTGTTTCTGTTGGCAATTCCTCAGCTTCTTTTCTTGGAGACCACAAAAAAGGGGTGAATGCAATTAAGCAGAATGCTAGAGTTCCCAAGAACAGAAAGTTAATACAGCAAAAACACCTCGGCATGGATAATATTAAAAATTAATGCGAGCAGTTAAGTTTCCAAACAGGGAATGTGACTCATGTTGATTATCTCATTTTTCTGCAGGTTTTTAAAAAATATATATCATGTAAAAAAAGGGTCTAAAGTCTATCTAAACATTGAAGTCCCATAGTATTAATCTCTAAGAATAATTAATTTGTAAGAATTATTGATACCCTCTTACCTAGATTGCTCATAAAAATATACCCTATCCTATTGGGTATTTTTTTAATGTTCCATTGGCAGTTACCAAAGATAATGGTTTAATAGATATAGGAGGCCACGTTTAAGAATTTTTTTTAAAGAAGGATACAACTAGAAAGGGTAGCAATGATAGTATTTTAAATACCCATTTACATTCTTAACTAGAAAAACACACATACACACACACACACACACACACACACACTGTGTGTCTGTCTCTCTCAGATTGGTCAAGGGATTCATCCATAACTCAATAACATATATAGGGTAAGGCCTAATTTAGCAAGTACCGATATTTAAAAATTATCCCAGGCAAAGTATAATTCTTGCATCCTTGTCTTCAGATGTTTTTTTTTGAATGCAGGTGCAAGACATAAAGGGCAAGGACAGGTCCTTCCTGTTTATCTGACTGAGGTACCTCTTATGGAAGAATACAAAAGAAATGTTTTACGTAAAGATGGTTCTTCTTTACCTCATACCTGGAGGCATTTTAGTAGTTGCATATCTTATTTTTAAATGTTCTTCTTCGTTCTCCCCACAACCCCACTCCTTTCAGTGTTCATTTGTGCATGAAGTATGGCAGGAGGGTTGCTTGGCTTTAATTTTCAGATCATATGGACAAAAGTAGTTGGAAAAAATAGCTTTCACTCACTAAAAGCTAGAATCTACAGACATTTTATGAGGCAGTCTAGTATATAGGGCCAAATGTGGACTTAGTGTGAAAAAGAGCTAAGCTCAAGTCATGTGTCTGAAACATACTGCCTGTGAGCCTGTGGTTAAGTTATTTAATTGAACCTTAGTTTCTTCATCTGTAAAATGATGGTAATGTCTGTAGCATCTACCTCACAGGGGTAGTGAGAAACTCAAATGGCACTTTGCAAACTTGAAATATAAATGTCTACTATTCTCTCAAATATGACTTGAATTAATAAAAAGGCATTTATTAATCACTTGCTGTATGCCGTGCACTGTGCCAAGTGCTAGGGATGCAAATACAAAAGTAAAACAATCCCATATTACAACCAGTACATATCTCATTGGTTTCCACTTTTATTCAGATAATTTCATAAATCCTTCATCATAGGGATCTATCCTGTTGTCTGTTGAGGGCCTTTCTCCTGACCTGTTGATATCACATTGAATACCAATGGAGCAAACAGGCTGCCTCTCTACTTCTTTTGTCCTCGCTACGTGGTCTTCTATTTTAATTGTACATCTCCTTGATAATATTGTTTTCACTGCTTTTGATACACATTTCTTCATTGGCAATGTGCTGCATCCTATTCATACCCACTACGCATCTCACCATTGCTGATTGGATGACCTTCTTCTTTATTTCTTGGGAGACTTTGTTACTCCATTATTTGTAGTTGTATAGCATCATTGGAAGTATACTGGTTTTTTTTAAAAATGGGCCATATTTCCAGAAAAAGCTTCAGGGCAAACGTACTATGCAGTTTCTCAAATGCAATCCAGTATACTGTCTTCCTTCTCAATTCTAAGCCCAGTTCACTGTCAAGCTTCAGTGTCTTTGAAAGATTTAGAAAAGCTCTATGGATCGTCTGTCCCACTTTATATCATAGTCTGGACAATAGTCATTTTTCATCCACTTGTTCTTTTTCTTCATGATTTGTTGGACTGAGTGATTATAGATCCCATTTGGGAGGCTCTGCAAAGTTCTGGGACTTGGTGAAATCAGGACAATGTCAACTGCAAAAAGGGACATCTAGAGGACCTTACCATATATAGGAGGCCCTCCTCTGTTGGCATTCTTTACTAGACATCCATCATAACAGTGGCAGACATCATTGGAGAGCATGTCATCTGTCTTATTCTTCACTTGATATTAATGATTAGAGGGTTGTTGGATTAAGTTATAGCTATTGTTGCATCTTTTAAGTAATTATGTATAACTTTAACATATGCATGAAAGACCACTTCTTAGAACAGGTTATGTTTTTCTGTACTGAATCAAATGATTTTTCATAGCCAACAAACAATAAGCACAGTGGGATCTCATATTCTCCACACCATTCAGTCATTTGTGTGGCTGTATAAATACTGTTAGCTGTAGAATATCCTTTGTGAAAACCTGCCTATTCTCTTCCCATACCTTCATAAAGAATACCTTTGATTCATGTTTAAATTATTCCCATAAAATAGTTATTGATATTTTCTTGGTCACCTTTTTTCAGTAATAACAATGTCTCTGATTTTTTCCAAGCATTTGATACTCTTTCCTTTCAGATATTTCAAGGACTTATCCCTGAATACCCTCAAAATTGTATTGCCTTTAGCATAGCTCTGTGCTTTATATATATTTGATGTAATCCAGCTGCTCTTTCTGTCCTTGTTTTCTTTATTTTCATAGCTACTTACTCATCTAGTGCCTCAAAACTATAATAATAGTAGTGCTTGACAGTGATGGCTTTATAGTGATTGATGAAGAAAATAATTTGTTATCAAAATCTTAGCAGACCTCTTTCTTTTCTTTGCTGTCCTTCTAAACTTATCTTTAAATATTCTTGGAATGATCTGTCTTAATTGGATCTGTTCACCATGTTCTGTATAGGATGCTTTTCCCTCTGCCACTTATCATTGTTTTGTGAATCATTTTTTGAATGAACTTATATTTACATTTAATTAAAATTCAATTTAATTAAATAATTTAAATACATTAATTTATTAATTAAATTTAATTGAAATAAATTTAATTTTAATAAATTTAATATAAATATGAATGTATTTATATTATATATAGCATTGCCTATGGCTTCCATAACACTCCACTTGGCAAGTAGGTTGTGTTTGCTTTGTGAAACAGTTTCTAGGCTCTTTTGGAATCTTCATTGTGACAACTGATTTACATTGGTTAAACTTCGTTAGGAGACAATGATAGCTTCTGTTGGTGTCTGTTCTTTTACCTATGTCCTATTTTTTGGTGTCATCAGCTTGTTTAAATGGGTCAAGTTGGAACCATATATTCTCATTTTTATTTTTTCTTCTAATTTGGTATTGATTTTGACATTTACCCTAACAAGTTGATGGTCAGACTGTGTACATAGACAGCTGGTTTGGAAACAATTCCTATATTAGTAAAAAGTCATTTCCTGTGAAAATATAGCAAATTTAATTTTTGTGTTGTTATTCTATGTTTATTATGTCTAGTGCCTTCCAATTTAATTAGTTGTTAGGTAAATATTTATAAATGTACCAAAAGCTGCAATTCTTAGCAACCTTTCTTCCCTTTACCACCACTCTGCCATGGTTACTGAAAGTAGAAGGGAATCATAAAGGTTGGAGGACAGTTTTGTATTTTGTTGTTTCACGGGTTGTTCTGGCCAAATAAGTCATCTAGTGGTCAGTCTATTGGTGATGAGTTTCTCCATACTTAATGAGGCTGGTCCTCAATATGGGACCATATTGAGCTTTGCAAGTTTGCTAGGACCATCCAGACTTTGCATTTTGCTGGTGTATTCTTTGAGGACCCACAGCCATCTCCATGCCATGATAAGGTATCTCAGTGGGACTTTTATGGACTTTTGTTATGGGAAGAAATAGGTCATAGAGCAAAGAGAAGGCATAATATACTCATTAAAGTCAATTACAAAGCTTAAAACCAAACAAAGGGTGGATTTCTGTGTTTACTAATAGGTAACATGATAAAATTGATTTTATGAGGAATCATCACATAGTATTGTTTAAAGTACCTTTAGCGTTTATTATTTAAGCAACCAGTGCAAATAAAGACTCTAATAGCTGTTCTATTGAGCAAGAATGGATGCTAGTTAAAAATTACTCCCTTCCCCCCAAGAAATATATGTCATGGTTTCAGTTACAAGGAACAGATAAAAAAGTTACACAGAAAATTTTCTTCCTCGGGGCTTCTTCTGACATGAGTTCCTTAAGTTAAGGGATCAAAGTGGTATCATTTTGTTCTAAAATTAGTGTGAGCTTGGGAATATAAGAAAAGGAACAAAAATGTTTCTCTGTCTATTGCTGAAAGCCAAGGAAACTTGCTGTTTAAATTAAGGGACTACTTCTGTTCTTTGTGTTGACCAGGATTTGCCTTCTCCCTGATTAAAGATATGACAGGAATATAAGAATTTCTGTTGAAGGAGGGCCTAGAGTCCTTAGAAAACCAGTCATCCCTGTTTCTAATTAACTGTCTTAGTAATGAAGTTGTATTTGGTGTGTAGCTCTTATATTATCCAGAAAGATATTTCACATTCATCTTGAATTTGTCATTTGTTAAAATATGTGCAGGAACATATAAGGTGTATTCATTCCTTAGTTGTAATGTTTGTATTACACACACACATTTATATACATATATATGTAATATATACACATACATATGTATATATAAAATATATATATTTTAAAAGTAATTTTTTCTTCAAAGCAAATATTTTTTCCATGTTACATGGTTTGAAGGGAAACATTTTATGCATCCTGTGAATTGATTAACTTAGTAAAGCAGCGGGTAAAACAAACCATCTTGAGAAAGATGCTTTGGTTTTACAATAAAACTAATGGAACATTTGCGCTTTTCAGGGCATGTAACTCAATTTTTACGGCACTTGACCACTGTCATGAAGCCATAGAAATAACCAGCGATGATCATGTCATTCAGGTATGAAAAAGAGTATTTGTTTTTAAAAACATAGATGGGAAATGTTTCTGTACTTTGCCATGATATCTGATATGAATCCTTGACCTAAGTAAAAAGTAAAAAACAAACAAACAAAAAAAAAAAACAACACTAAGCATGCATAATTTTCTTTCTTGAAGTAGGGTCAGGTCCAAGCTTTAGTTAACCATTAAATTTTCATCACAACCAGGTCCTGATTAGTGTGAATATAATGAATCCCTTGGAGCAGTCACATATATTCAACTTCATACTATTGAAAATTATAATTATGTAAAATATGGTAAGTTGTTCCAGCCCAATGGAAAGATATAATGCTAATTTAAATAATGTACCCATTTCACAGGATTCATTACTTACACTAATCAGGACTTAATTGTAATTCCAGGTCCATTAATTGGGAATCTGTAATCCTTAGGAAATAGACAGTATTGAAATTTTTCTTTGCACTAGCTCCCATGCTTAGGGGTTAGCAGCATATAAATAATGTTTTTAGAGGAACCCATTTACTCACCAACATTTGGCATGCTGGTATTAAACCACTGTTTATAGTCACCGAAGCAAATTTCTTACATGTTTGAATTACATAGTTTTTTTTTCCAGTTTGTTTGGACCACTGATTTTATTGATAATAGGGAAATCCTGGAGAGGAAATTTGCTTTACCACTTCAAATAGGCAACATCTCTATACCTCACAGTCTCGGAGAGTTGTCTGCAGCATTGAGAGAGGTTAAGCTATTTGCCCATAGTCGCAAAGCTAGTAAATATTTGAAGGAAGATTTGAACCCAGAACTTCCTGATATAATAGGCTGGTTGTCTATCTACTATGCCTCTAGGTTACAATCATTAAATATCTATAGTCGAAAATTGCCCTGCTTTTAAAGTTATCTTCAGTTTATATTTTTTAACTAATTGAAATAACTAGATGACAAAATGGATAGAGCACTAGACCTGGAGCCAGGAAGGACTGAGTTCAAATCTAACCTCAGACACTTACTAGTGACCCTGGGCGAGTCACTTAACCTTTATCTTTCTCAGTTTCTTCAACTGTAAAGTGAGGATAATGACAGCATCTGCCTCCCAGGGTTGTGAGGATCAAATGAGATGACATTTGTAAAGTGCTTAACACAGTGCTTGGTACATAACAAACACTTAATAAATGCTCATTTCCTGCCTTCCTAATTAAAACTGTCTTTTGCCCCAGTGTCTTTTAAGTTGGTGAGATTTTACTGTCTGTGAGCAGTCCAGGCTGCCAGCAGTAGGAGATGAGCTCACATCACTGAAAACACAATTTTCATTCTAAGCTCAGTGACGATGATAGACAAGATTGAGCAACTATCTGTCAGGCAGGCGATTTTTGTCACATCATCTTTTGCGTGCCACCAAGATCACCAACAGATGGCAATTTTTAGAGCATTGGCCTCAAATTCCACACTCCTAAGCAAAGGTTTGGAAAGGGACCTCCTTGATTCCACTGTTCTCAGAAATGTCTTCCTCCTGCTCCTGGATTGTCCTCTTTTCTCATTCTTCCTCTCCACATCTTTTTGAAATCTCTAGGAATTAAGGGGCCCCTTAGGTAGTACTTATACCCTAGGCATAAAATGAGAATGAATGAGAAACTTATGCAAAAAAAATAAATAAATAAGGTCCACACTTTACCAGTGGCAACTGAGTAAAAGATGGGGGAGGAAAAGACACTGTTTGGTAAAGATGCAAAGCTTTTTAATTACTTAAGCCACAATCTGTTGGATGATTTATTTGATTTTAACTGTAGTTTTGATATTTCTTTTCTGAGTGCTTATCCATCAGAGACTATGGAGAGTGACAAAGGATGTATACCAAGCTGAGGGGTCTTGACTCTTTCCTAATGAGATAACTTTTGATTTTCCCCCAAATCTTGTGATCCCTGGCAAAAGGTCTGTGCGGATATGGGGAAGGGAAGATTGATAGAGTTAATTCCTAACTTGGAAAGGAGGTATTGTAACGGCAATTGGCCCAAGCTCTCCTTTGCTCTCAAAGTTTTTGTAAGCTGCTTACTGAAGGAGATGTGTTAATATGGCAGCCACCTTGAAAATCAGTTTTTTGATCAATTGATAGATTGTGATTGACCTGCTGATGGCTTGTACTCACTGTACTTCTTAACAACATGGCAGTTCATAACATAGCTAACTCTAAACACAGCTTAACAGAAAAGAGAGCACATTGATTCCTCTTTATTCCCTAACCTCACCTGGAATTACCTGTCTCTATCAGTATGTCAACCCCGCCTTCGAAAGGATGATGGGCTATCACAAGGGAGAGCTCATAGGTAAAGAACTCACTGAACTGCCCAAAAGCGACCAAAACCGTGCAGATCTGCTGGATACCATCAACACGTGCATCAAGAAGGGAAAGGTTAGTGAATGTTCTTTCCCCTCCTTCTGGGAGATTTCTAGGAGTCTCCATTTTGTGATTTTTTTTGATAGTTATGAATATTATAATGAGTTAAAACGCCTAGTTTCTATGTGCAAAATATGTCTTTGAGGTGTTTTTGGACCTCATATATCATAGGCTGGGTTACTTCATGCCTGATAATCTCCATAGCATTAGTAGTTAATCTATTTTTAAAGAAAACAATTCTTATACACATGCACATATCTTCACTGTTCCTGATTAATTGATTTGGCTATCAGACGATCAGTGAGCATTTATTAAGTGCTCGCCACATGCCAAGCACTGTAGGCACTAGAGATACAAGTACAAAGAAAAAAATGGCCCCTGCTCAACTTAAATTCTAATAAGGAAGGCAACAAGAACATATATAAGTATATGTAGTGTAAATACAAAGAGAATAAATATAAAAATGAGGTGTTTGGGGGAGAAGGGGAAGAAACTACCAGTTTAAGAGATCAGGAAAGACTTGAGCCCTTAAAGGAAGAGAGGGATTCTTTGAAGCAGAGATAAGAGAGGGGAAAGTGAGGAGGGAGGTTCTGGGATAAAGAATTCCATGTAGTGACTTGCTGTATATTCCCTTTAGCCAGAGAAGTCTGTGTTCTCCTTATCTCTTTATCTGGGTGACTATAAATATGTGTGTGTGTGTGTGTGTGTGTGTGTGTGTATATGAATACACATATATACACACACATATTTAGTAACACCAATAACAATTCACATTGTACCCCTCCACTCATTTGATTTGCCCTGATGGACATACCTTACTTCTCAATGCATTTACCTATCCATTTGTTTCAACCAGCTTTGGTCTAAACAAAGATGACACTACATTTGCAGTTATAGGCTTATAGGTTGGAAGGGACTTTGGAAGTTATCCAGTTCAAATTTCTCATTTTATAATTGAGGAAATTGAGTCCCAAAGAAATTAAGTGACTTTTCCAGGGTCATACAGGGAGTAAATTGCAAAACCAGAATTCAGATTGAGTTTTAACTGAGTCTGGTACAGTGTTCTTTCCACTGCACCACACTGCCTGATCTGTAAATAGATTTGCCCTATAGCAAACAGTTTGATGACCTGGTTGCCAGAACTACTTGTTCCTGAATCATAGAATTTTGAGAGTTCAGAGTGTCCACCTAGTAAACCCAAATGTCAGTCATTGACACTATAACTTCCCTGGAAAGTGGTCAGTTCCTTGAGTTTATAGAGTCCTTCCCCATGCTGCACTTCCCCGCTCCCCCCCCCCGCAAGGTTCATCACAGTTTCTTAACTGTTATTTATCTTCCCAGCCATGATGTGAAATAGACAGGTGTTCAGCTTATATGAAGATCAGGCAAAAAAGAAGCCAAAGTAAGTTGGTGATCCATCAGACAGGATTCAACCAGTTGGACCCTGAATGGAAAAAGTGGAAGGCAAAAGTGAAAAGAACCTATCAGTTGCTAAACACAGCCCAGGGACTTGTGAAAAACACATTAAAATGTGTATAGAACTGTCATACCATTCCTGCTATAGTCCCCAAGCAAGCCATGAACCAGTTAGCTACAGTGAGACAGGAGCATGAGGAAAGAGCAGCCAGAAATCGCTCCTTTTGTCCCACTTGTTCCTACATTTGGGGTAGCTAGATAGCACAATGGATAGAGTGTGAGGCCTGGAATCAGGAAGACTCATTTTCAGGAACCATTTGCTAGTTGTGTAACCCTGAGCAAATCACTTAACTCTGTTTGCTTTAGTTTCCTCATCTGTAAAATGATCTGGAGAAGGAAATGGCAATCTACTCCAGTATCTATGCTAAGAAAACCCCAGGTGGGGTCAGGAAGAGTCAGGCATCACTCAACGTAAACAACAGAGACTATTGAACAGATAAGGGCACAAATATTGGGGCAGCTAAGTGCCACAGTGGATGGAGTGCTGGGCCAAGAGTCAATGAGACCTGAGTTCAAATCTGACCTCAGACACATAGTACCTGGGTGGCCCTGGGCAAGTCATTTAACCCTGTGTGCCTCAGTTTCCTCATCTGTAAAATGAGCTGGAGGAGGAAATGGTAAATAACTCCAGTATCTTTTCCAAGAAAACACCAAAAGGGATTGCAGAGAGTCAGGCATGACTGAAAAACAACAACATAACAAAATGCCTGATGTTTAAAAAAGTTCCCCAAATCTGAATATACAAAGGATAGAAAATAGTGACTGCTCTCATCCTTGCCCACATTACTGCATACTCTCTCTTCTCTTTTAAAATTTATAGCAGGAGGGAAGGTGCAATCCTGCACTAGCCTCTTCCAAGACAGAGGAAGGAATTCCATGTGTACTCCTAGAGTGATCTTGGCAGGGTTCTTTGACTACCTGTGGAAATCCACAGAGTGAGGTTGGATTAGATTCCTTGCTTCTATCCCCCCTATTCTTTCTTCACCTTTTTCCCTCTCAGCATTTGTTTTTCTCAGCTACAAAATGGACATGGCAATCCCAACAGAATTACTGGTTGTAAAGCACTTTGCCGATATCACCACTCAATGCCCATTAACCTTTGTTGGAGAAAGATACTTAAGAAGCAGCCTCAAGTTTAGTTACTGCTGTATTTTGACATGTGGAAATCTTTCCCACCCTTTTGAAATCAAGTCATTGGGACTCTTTTAGAACAAATGATGAATAGTGACTGAGAAACTTTACTATTTCTCTTCACATAGGAGTGGCAAGGGGTTTACTATGCCAGAAGAAAATCAGGAGACAGTGTGCAACAGCATGTGAAGATCACACCAGTGATTGGCCAAGGAGGGTGAGGAATGAATTTTGAACTCGTAGCAAATGACAAAGACCAAGATTCAGTTGAATGTATTGTGTTTTCTTTAGCAAGTGTAACCATTACAGATTCATGGATAGATTAACATCTCTATTTAGGGCCTGGTTATCAAGATAGGTTCTGTTCATATGGACTATTTGTGCCCAAACTGTGGTAGAGCCTTCTGAGATCATATTGGTCTGATCAGCCACAGTCAGACGCCCTGTACCTTGACTCCAATATAGTGATGTCATTTTGGTCCTCTTCAAGAAGGAAGGACAACCCCCACCACCACCAAAATAGGCAAGCCATTTGAAAAAAGAGACCCAAGGCAAAGCTGTTCTTTCCCCTTCCCATCCATGTATCTTTCATAACACTATATCATGTCCTTCTTATGTGTTTTTCAGGCTCCCAATCTCATGGGATGACCTTTGCCTTCTTTTCTTAAGGGAAGGAGCTCTGGTCTAGCCTGACCTATTACATTCTGTTACTTTTTCATGAAAGGATAAAACTGCCAGACCCTCTACAGTATGTGTGGTTATTCCTCTCCAGGGTTCCATATTACTCCCCTTCTCTTGTATCTCTGAGAGGTAAAGAAGAATAGAGAGGTCATTTGATTGAGGAAGAAAAACATGTTAGCCTGGAGCTGGTGAGATCCAGTTTCATTTAATCTCTGATCTTAAAGAGGCGAACAATTGTTTTATGTCACCTTAAGGGAAGGTAAATGTGCAATTTGATTTCCTCCCCAATGTGAACTTTGTGAGAAAGTATACTGGGCCAAACAGGATACAGTGCTATTTAATCACTTACAATAAATTACTGATTAGGCTTTGTACGTTAACCTGAAGTGTCAATACCATTTTAATAGCACATGGCGGTATGTGTACATAAGAGAGACATGGGATTGTACAAAATTCTTTAGGAGGAAAAAAAAGGCAATTTTGGCAACCTAGGAATGAGAGGAGGATGTAAAGATTCATCTCCTATGAATGCCACTTGATTTGCCAGTACTTATGTTATTAGAAGAACTACACATCCAGAATAATGATCCAATTCAATAAATAACAAATGCCTATTGTGTGCCGAACCATGGATTGGGTTCTGGGGGATGGGAGATAGAAGATGAGAATAAAATAACTCCTCAAATTGCTTTCAATTTCACAACAATCCTAAGAGTTCAGGTACTGTTATCTCAGTTTTACAGGTGAGGAAACTGAGGCCATGGGAGGCTTGCCATTTTATACCTAGAAAGAATCTGAAATGGGATTTGTACTCATCTCCTGACTCCCAAGTCTAGTCAGTACTCTATCAACTATGCCATGATGCCCCTACCCTTGTAAGACCTACAATCTAGACCAGGGGTGGGGAACCTATGGCCTCGAGGCCACGTGTAGCTCTCTAGGTCCTCAAGTGAGGCCAAGTCAAAGGGCCTCATTTGAGGACCTAGAGGGCCACACGTGGCCCGGAGGTGGCATTCGTCACCCCAGATCTAGACATCCTAAGGGCACGAGGCTGTGGAAGGGGTGAAAATGCTTCCCCTTCAAAATGTACTTATTCTTCAGTGTTGAGAGTCCTCCTCAGTCAAGATACAGCTGCATACTGCCATATGCTGTGTTGTATTTTTTTCCCTGTAACATCGATGGTCTAGCCACTATGATCACTCATAAACAAACTGGCAGAGGCTTAGGTACTCACAGGTATGAACCTACTAATCACCTCCCAAGGTACCATTTGCTGAACTGCCATTTCTTTCAGCACCTTACTTTCAGATGCCATGTGCCTGCCAATTTTGCCTAATCCCATCTTACTTTTATCATCCTTAGGCCCAGTCTACTTAGAAAACCAAAGCAAAGAACCTATTGTTTCCAACCTGAATCATCTAGGTAACCAAACAAAATAGACATTTCTTTAAGAATAGTCTTTCTGAGGATTCTAATTTGTGCATCTGTATAACAAGCAAACGAAACAAAGAGTGTTGTCTGTTCTTTGCATGGGATTCCATCACCTCAACTATTTTTATTGTCCTTGAGTTGTTTTTTTTGTTTTTTGTTTTTGTTTTTTCCAGTCATGGGCAACAAGATATTTTGTTTAAAGCCCATACTGGGTGCCCATTGACTAAGTAAATATTCGAAGATTTTCCTGTTCTAATTCTTCCCTCTAGAAAAAGTTAAGCCTAAAAGAAGTTATCATAAAACTTCGAGTCTATAAAAATAATTTAGTGAAATTGATCTTACAAATATGATAATGACCAGTCACTGTGAGTGTTTTTCAGGCAGTTATGATAGCCAGTGCTGAGATACCCATACACACTTGTGTAGTCTCTGTTGTGATTACAAACATTTGTGATTGAATAGAATTAGAGCTATAGTCTATGGCTCTGAAAAAGAGTTTTTCCTCTGTGTGAAACTCCTTTGCCCATGTGGGGATTGAACTACAAATGTTGGCTTTATTAACACTATGCCAAGTAGTAATTTTTGGCATGAAAATCATGAGAAGAGTTAAAGACCAAAACAATAGGACAATTGAGTTTTCCCTGGGTGGACCCCTAAGTCTCATGGTTTGTCCAAATACCTTAAAATGATGACTGTAACCAAGCAGAATTCAAACTACTTATGTGTAGAAGGATAACTAACACAAAAATTGTTATTGTTTCACTGAAGTCTTCAGTTGCTTGGTGAAGAACCTATTAGGGAATCACTTTTTAGTCCTGATTCAAAAATAGGGGATATACACATGCATATGAAGACATACATTTCTGCATGCATGTATGGACTGACATGTTTTATACACGAAAAACAATATCTGGGATGTTTTTGTAAACTAGTTTTTATTTTATTTTTTTTCATTTTCAAATCTGGCCTCAAATCACCTCTGGGGTATTATGTCTTAGGAGAAAGCTTGCTAATGGATTTAGTGTGCTGGTTTATTGTACATTCTCTTCCCTGACTTACTAATCACTGATTGTTTATGTTATTAGGAAAATTAGACATTTTGTGTCTCTCAAGAAACTGTGTTGTACAGCTGACAGCAATAAACAGGTACCGTATCCCATCTGTTTCATCTATCATGGCGCCACTGTCATGCATTAGCTTTTCATGGATCTTCTCTTCTTGTCATGTTTTTGCTGTTTGCTCTTCTCTAGTCAACTAAAAACTTCATACAGAAAATCCAGCCCTTCTGACAAAATATTGCTACAGAAAATGGTCCTTCATTGCAGCAATCAAAACATGAGTTGTAAATAGAGTGATATCCATTCAAAAAAGTGATTGCTGCATTGTTTAACCAGAATTGCATATTAAGACCTCAAATTTCCAAGCTCATCATTTTCTCAGGCTGATAGTAAAATAAATGAAATTAATGAGATCGTGACTATATTACTACCCAAATCAGTTTTTAATCAGTTCATTTCTTCTGATAAAGAGCAGTATCCTTTTTTTAGCTCATATGATCATTTGAGAGATTTCTCTCCCCACCCCTAACTATTGTATCAGAAACATGCAGCCACAGCAAATCTCCATATCTTTAAGATTCTAAAATTGAAAAGTTCACTTCTTTTTGAAAATTGAATGGTTTAAAAAATAAATTCCTGTATTAAGAAAAAAACTTGAGGTGGTTATACTGGTGGTTATAAAGTCCTGCTTCAATTCCTTGTCATGGTTTAGAGGTTCTTAGGGATTATGCCAGCAAAGTATACATTCAGACAGGTTCTGCCAAGTTGTCATCTGTAGTTCTGTCATCTGAGGACCTGCCTAACTAAATTTGGAGAGGCCTCACTATCAGGGTGGCTTCACAGAGATGAATTTTTCAACCTTACTAACTTTTGAAGACCATGTCCTAGGCCACAGAATGGTTATAATCTGCATTGGTGGAGGGTGTATCCACACTAATGAAATTACAAATCATTAATGATAACAATGGTTTCCCAGCCCCAATTTAGTAATTTTTCTGTCTCATACTTGTATTTTTTATTTTGTTACCTCTTTAAATAAGTTTATTAAAAAGTATCCAATAAATATAGTAAGTAATGGGATGGTGTGGGGTATATATTTTCTTGCCTTTGCCCTCTTGTAGAACGTGCATTGATATTACACTTATAAAGCTAAGCACCTCTTTTGGAATGCCCACATAAATGTGCTTGGTGAAACTCTCTCTTCAAAGTAGAAAATAAACACAAACTATTATAAAGCAGAATTAGACAATTAATAGCACCTTCTGGTCAAATATGTTGAGATTTTTATATATTTGTATTTGTACTATTAGTCTCATTTGGTCAATTGTTGGTTCATTTAAATGTTATATTGGTAAGGTTAGAATGATGACTCTGATCTTATCCTCAAGTTAGTTTCAAAGGTATGTTCTGATTTAAATGGCAACTTACCACACAAAGGAAATTTGGCATAATAGCTAGAGAATTCCAGGCAAAAAGACCATTTTGGATCCTACCACATTCTTTTTGGCTTTATCAGTTTTTATCAGATGACTAAATTTCCACTTATATATTATGCAGTGTAGTAGTTAAAGTATTTTATGAGGCAGCTAGGTGACTCAGTGGATGGAGCACTGGGCCTGGATTCAGGAAAACCTGAGTTGAAATCTGACCTCAGACACTCACTAGCTCTGTGACCCTGGGCAAGTTACTTAACTTCTGTTTGCCTTAATTCACTTGAGAAGGAAATGGTAAACCACTCTAGTATCTTTCCCAAGAAAGCCTCAAATAGGGTCATATGTTATAGTGAGGATTCCTTTTGTGCATGTATTAGACTAGGATGTCACTGTGGTCCCTTCTTACCCTCAAATTCTGTAGTTTTGTGAACAAACTGCTTTCTTCATATTAGGGCCTCTTCTTCTCATATTCATTTCCGTCTCCTTGCAGTCATGGAAACCTAACTCATCCCCAGCCATTTTCTCAAGTGCTGGACACATCTTCTCTCATGTCCTCCAACACACTGGGTAGGAGGGGAAGAAGAGGTATCAGTTGAAATAATATATGTAAGATACTTTGCAGACCTTAAACAATATAGAAATATTAGTTATCATCATCATCATCATCATCATCATCATCATCATCATTACCATTACCGCTTCCAGCCTCTTCCCCTACTGGCAATCTGTCCTTCTTTGAGCTTCATTGCTTATAGATAGCTTCCTTTGGGAAGCTATCTCCTGGTCCATAGGTCACTGTCATTCTTTTCTTGAGGAGTTCCATACTGAGCTTATAGTCTTCTTTTCCATTTGAACTCCTGCCCTCATATCTGAGGACTTCAGTACACACTTTGCCAGTTCATCAATCTCTTCAACTCCTGTGGTCTGTACCTTAACTGTACCTTAGCCACACACAGATGGTCATACCTTTGTCCTCATTCTCACTCACTAGTATTGTAATTCCATGATACAGTAATCTAAAATACATCTGTCTGTCCATAAAATCCTGACTTTGCCACCTTTCTCTGTGTTTCATCACTCCTAAAATTGTCCTTCATGCTCACCACAAACTTGTCATTCCACTCCTTTCTTTATCAGTCCATCAGCCCTGTTTTGGTTTCGTTTTTCTCCCTTCAAAATCTTAACAGTATAGTTGACCAGTTCAACTTTACTCTAGCTGCCACCCTCAAATCCCTTTCCTTGCTATCCAGTCATCACTCATCCCTTTCCAAATCCAAGTCCCATATACCTACTGCACCCCCAGATCCAACCTTCTTCCCTTCTACTCACCTACTGCTGAATGCCAATGTAGAACATCACAAGTCTACTGAATGAGTATACCACAAATGCATGCTATCTAATCTCAACTGGCCTTTTAATGGTGCAGGTCAGTCCTTTCACTGTATTACACTTTCCACATTGATCAGTTAGCCAACAAGCATTTACTAAACACCTGTTATGTGCCAGATACTGTGGTAAGTGCTGGACAATGAAGAAAGGTAAAAGACAATCCTTACTCTCAGAAAGCTCACCGTCTAGTGAGGGAGAAAACATGAAAAATAACTATATACAAAGAATATATAGGCAGGATAAATTCATAATAATCTATGAAAGAAAGGCACTATAATTAAGGAGAATGAGGGAGACTTCTTCTAGAAGGTGGGATTATAACTAGGACTTGAAGGAAGCCAGCTAAGCAAGAAGAGAGAAAAGAGGAAGGAGAGAATTCCAGACATGGGGCCAGCCAGTGAAAATGCCCCGAGTTGGGAAATGGAGTAATTGGTAAAGAACAGAAGGAGTCTGGTGTCATTGGATCACAGAGTGTGGGGAAGAATTTAGAAGACCGGAATAGTAGGAGGGGGCCAGTTTGTGAAAGACTCCGAATGACAGAGTAGTTTATATTTGATCCAAATGTATATTTGATTACCTGGAGTGAGAGGAAGTCATTAGAATTTATTGAATAGAGGGACAAGGTGATACTGTGCTTTAGGACAGTCAATTCGATAGCTGAGTGAAGAGTGGCCTAGAGTATGGAGACATTTGGGGCTGTATTGAAATAATTCCGGTTTAAGGTGATAAAGGCTGCCCCAGAATAGATGCAGTATCAGAAGATAAAAGAAGGCATACACAGGAAATGTTGCAAAGGTAAAATGATCAGGTCTTTGCTACAGATTGGTTATGGGGAACAAGAGAGAGTGAGGAAATGAAAATAACAACAGCCTGAGGGACTGGGTAACTGGAAGCTGGTGGTATCTTTGACAGCAATAGAGAAGTTAGGAAGCAGGGAAGCTTTGGGGGGGAATTCAGTTTTAGACAAGTTTAAAATGTCTTTGGGACATCCAGTTCAAAATGTTCAATAAGCAGTTGGAGACACAAGTCTCAAGGCTAGGGATGGATAAATATATCTGAGAGTTATCAGCATAGAGAAGATAATTGAATCTATGGGAGTTCATGAGATCACCAAATGAAATATTAGAGAGAAAAGAAGAGGCCTTAGGACTGAGCCTTGGGGGATACCCAGCAGGAATGACCTGAACAAATTTCACAAAAGAAGACCGAGGAGTGGTCACAAAAACCTGGAGAAAAGAGATTGTCAAAGAGAAGAGGGTGATGGTCACTGGATAGCACTGGATGACTGGATAGCAAGGAAAGGGATTTGAGGATGGCGGCTAGAGTAAAATTGAACTGGTCAACTATACGGTTAAGATTTTGAAGAGAGAAAAACCTAGAAAAAAGATTATCAAAGAGAAGAGGGCAATGGTCAAAGCCTGCAGAGAGGTCAAGAAGGATGAAGATTGAGGGAGAAAGGCTATTGGATGTATTGATTAAGAGACAATTGATAGCTTTGGAAATGGTAGCATCATTTGAATGACGAGGTCACAAGTCAGAAAGTTAAGAAAAGAGGTGGACATATCAATAATAGATGGTCGTCTTAAGGAATCTAGCCACAAAAAAAGAGTAGAGAGATAGGATGATAGCTAACAGGGATGAATAGATCCAGTGAGGTAATTCTGAGACTAGGAAAAACATGGTTATGTTTGCAGACAGTGGGAAAGCAGTCAATAGACAGGTAGAAATTAAAGATTACTAAGACAATAGAGGTGGTAATCTGCTGGAGAAGACAAAATGGAGTGAGGTCACTTGCTTATGGAATAGAATGTCTAAAAGAATAAAGAAACTGTCTTTTGATATGCCAAATTATTCAATTGCTTTTTCCCCTCTTATTTCCCCAGTGTTAGTTGGAACCTTGAGGCCACTTGAAGTTGAAAGAATCATAGATTGAGAATTGTTTGTCAGTCAGTAATGGTTTATTAAGTATTTTATGTGCACCAGACACCCATGCTACTCTTTGGGTATATAAAGACAGGCAAAAAGCATATTCTCTGCCCTCAAGGAGTTCACAGTCTCATGGAGGAGACAATATGCAAATAACTATGTACACATATACAACTGAGTGGTAACAATGGATAGAATGCTAAATGTAAAGTCAGGAAAACCCAAGTTCAAATCCAGCCATAAACACTTATTAGATGTGTGACCTCAAATTCTCTGTGCCTCAATTTCCTCACTTATAAAATGGGGATAATAATAACATACTTCCAGGGTTATTGTCAGCATCAAGTGAGGTAATATTTGTAAAGTGATATGTTAATGTGAATCATCATTATTACATATGATGGCACAAAAGTGCTATGTAAATGTAAATCATTATTATTATTACTTATGATATATATGGAATATAGTCTCAGAGGGGAAGGCACTAGCAGCTGGGGGACCCAGAAAAGGCCTCTTGTAGGAGGTGTATTTGATCTAAGGTTTGAAGGAAGCTAGGGAATCTAGGAGGCAAAGGTAAGGACAAAGAGAACATTACAGGAAGGAGGACAGCTAGGTCAGAGATTCACAGTCAGGAGATGAAGGAACAGCAAGTAACCAGGGAAACTGGATCATACAGTCTGAAAGCTAAAAAGACTGGAAAGGAATCCAGGCTGTGAAGGGCTTTAAATGCCAAACAGAAGACTTTATATTTTAACCTTGAGGCAGTAGGGAGCCGTTAGAGTTTATTGACTGGGAGGGAAAGGGGGGCAAGGAAGTAGAATATAGTCAAACCTGTGCTACTGGAAAATGAACCATTCAGGCAAAGCTCAGGCAGTCCATGTGTGGAACCCAAATAAAGCACCTACTGAAAACATCATCTGCCATTTCAGTTGAGATAGGTGCTATGGAAAACATGTAGACGATTAAGATATGTGTCTAGCTTAATCAGAGAAGAGGGTTTTATTTTGTGCATCTTCTTGAAATGATCCCCACTATCTCTTTCTACAGAAAACTTTTGTTATGTACGAAGGCTAGTAGGTTTTGAATGTGAGCCACATAATTGTTCACTTAGATAGAGGAAGCCGTTCTCCATATAAGGCTAACCCAGAGGCTGAGTCATCCCCATGGCTTCCAACTACACAAAGCTAGATGTCATCAACAGAGATCCCAATTCACAAATACATTTTGTAAATGGAAAAACTCATGTTACTCTCTCCTAAATGCAAAAGACAGCCCCAAATAACATAACAATTACTAACTAAGGCTAAGGCCAACTGTTTTGAAATTGAGTAGGGGGCTTGGCAGCTAGGTAACATGGAAATTTTAGAATGTGTCCAGAGGTGTCTGATACTCATACTCCAGAAAGGAAGACTGGAAACCAGAGATGTTGACTGAGTAATACCCACAGGTCCCAAACTTCCCAATTACACAGTCCTAGAAAACTAAAGGGAAAGAAAAAAAAAATCTCCATATATCTTTTCATGACTTTCCATCTCCTTTTTTTCCTTCTACAATTTGAATCCTATCACTCTTTGTCTTTTTCTTCTGTCCTGTCTTTGATTACTATCTTTATTTATGTAACATTTTCTTGAATGCCAGCTATGTACTTGTTTTCTACCAAACATGGAGAAAAAGAAAGTTCTGCATGATGGGATTTGGAGCTAAACAAGTCAGACCAAATCAGCAAAGCATATTAAACACTGAGCAAAGTTGGAAAATCCTGCTGAGACTTGGGGGGGATCTCTTTATTTTTGTTTGTTTATCTCTGTTTAACAACTTCTTATTTCTTTGTTCAAGACAAGGAGAACATGGGTAAAACAGAAGAGCAAATGGGTCTGATGTCAGAGTATTACACAAAGGCTTCTTCATGAAAGCTGACTTTGAGGAAGAAGCAAAAAGTACATGTTGTGATTTTTTTAATAATTAATTTTTAGTTTGCAACATTCACTTCCATAAGATTTTGAGTTTTAAATATTTTTCTCTTCCCATTTCTCCCCCCCAAGATGGTGTACAATCTGATATAGGTTATACATATACATTCATGTTAAGCATATTTTCCCATCAGTCATGATGTAAAGAACAATTAGAACTAATGGGAAGAACCACGAGAATGAAGCAATAAACAAAATGGACAATTTTGATTACATTAATTGGAAAGTTTTTGCAGTAAAGCCAATAAACCAAGATTAGAAAGGAAGTGGAAAACCGGGAAAGAATTTTTACAACCAGTGTCTCTGATAAAGGCCTCATTTCTAAAATATATAGAGAACTGAGTCAAATTTATAAGAATAGAAGTCATTCCCCAATTAATAAGTGGTCAAAGGATATGAACAGGCAGTTTTCAGAGGAAGAAAGTGAAGCTATCTATAGTTATAGGACATATCTAAAGTCCACTTACTTTGGAGGGTTTCTGCAGGACCTCACTATTCTGAGATAATGCCATTTAAATCAAGGGTAAGAACAAATAGTGAAATGATTGATTGGAAGATGAAAACTGAACTGGACAGAAGTAAAAATGGAGTACTAGAGAAAATGGAAGCAGTTGAGCTGGACCTCCAGAATGCAATGGGAGAAGCTCTTTATTTGGGGCATAAACTCTGTTGGGCCAGTGGGTCATATACCATTTTAAACATTGGCTCAAGTTACTGGATGGCCATATATTACCATCTCTGGTAATCAGAAAGTCAGTCAATGAGCACTTATTAAGCACCTACTATGTACATAGTGCCAAGCACTATGCTAAGTGCTGAGGATACAACTGTCCCTGCTCTCAAGGAATTCACAGCGTGAAGACAACTGTGTACAAACAAGATATATACAGGATAAATTGGAGGTAGTCATCAGAGGGAGGGCATTAACATTAAGGAAAGGCTTCTTGTAGAAGATGGGATTTTTAGCTGGGAATTAAAGGAACACATGAGGCCAGGATGAGAGAGGAGAGAATTCCTGGCATGGGGGACAGCTTGTGAAAATGCCCAGAGTTGGGAATGGGAGAGTCTTGTTCAAGGAGCAGTGAGGGGGAGGAGGAGGGAGGAAATGAAGGTGTAGGAAAATTAGGAAGGTAGGAAGGGGCTTCATGAAGAGCTTTGAATGCCAAATAGAGTATTTTATATTTAATCTTGGAGTTGATAGGGAGCCACTGTAGTTTATTGACTAGAGAGGTGATATGGTCAGACCTATGGATTAGGAAGATCAATTTGGCAGCTGAGTGGAAGATGGATTGGAGTAGGGGGAGACTTGAGGCAGGGAGACCAAGCAGCAGTTTATTCCAATAATCCAGGCATGAGGGGATGGAGGTTTGTGCCAAGGTGGCACTATTGTCAGAGGAGAGAAGGGGGAGGAGTAGGAGAGATGTTGAAAAGGTGAAATTGACAGGAACCTCAGATTGGATGTGGAGGGTTCCTTGTAAGATCAGGTTCATCTCAAAGGATCTTTGGTACTGTAGATATTTCACCCAACAAACATTTATGAAGTGCCTATTATGTATGAGGCTCTAGGCTAGGAAAAACAGATATGAAAATAAGGCTATTCCTGCCCTAGGTGAGCTTGTACTGTAATAGGGATATTAGACGTGTACCAAGATAAAGAATGAAAATCCAAGGGAGAACATGATTAATGTGGAAATATGTTTAATATGATTGTACATGTATAGCCTATATCAGATTGCTATCTTCAGAAGGGAATGGGTGGGAGGGAGGGAAAAATTGGAACTCAAAATCTTATAAAAGTGAATGTTGAAAACTATCTTTACATGTAATTGGAAAAAATAAAATACTATTAAGTGAGAAAAAATTAAAAAAGAAAAAAAAAAAGAAAAATTCCAAGTGAGGACAGGAATTTTCATTTGAATGCTTCAGAGCTGGAGGTCTAAGTATGGAAGTAAAAGCAGCTGACAAAGAAGGTAGGAAGGTGAGTGGATTCTAAAAAGATTTTTTAAATTCAAGAGAGGACAAGTGCACAGAAATTTCTGTATTCTGCTGGAGAAATATATAGGCCAAGTGAGGGACTCAGGAAACCTTGAATTTGTCTTTGGAGGCAGATTATTAAAAATTGTGAACAATGCTAATAAACTTTTATTGTGTTGATAATGTCCTAGCCATCCTACAGAACACCCTCTCAGACCAAGTTCCCTCAGTCACATACCATATATAATCCAAGTTCATTCCATCAGCCTGTCCAGGGTACACGCTGTCAACTTTCTGTGTCTCCCCAGGGGAGCTGGCAGACCTCCAACACAAGACTGAGAGTAGATAGGAAAAAGGGGACTGGATGCTTTCCCAGTGCCACCTCTCTTTTTCCAAGGCTTTAAATAGGGCATCTTTACCACCTAAATTAGCTGGTGCTCTGGGAAGAGTGGAACTAGAAAGCATGAATATCCTAAATCACTGACATCATCTTAACAGACCTAAAGAAGCACTGGGATTTTCTAATAATAAAGCCTTTCACTACTCCTTGAAGAAGTTTGAGGGGTTTTTTTCTGTTTTTTTTCCCCTTTCTTCTTGTAGAAAGACATTGGACTAGGTGCCCATGCAGAATTAAAGCAATGTTGCCTAGGAGAGATACTGGTCATACATCTTTCTGGTAACTAGTGGTCCTGCCCCACAAATTTGGCCATATTTTTGCTTCCTGGGACATGCTTTAAAGCAATACAGAGTGCAGGCCACTACAGAAAATGTCCCTTTTCCTTCTTAACCCTCTTTACTTAAAGTTTCCAGAGTTCTAGGCAAGTAGGCATTTGTCTTTAGTGCACATTTTCTCAGTGATGCTCCCTTCTCTATCGCCCCTGCCCTGCTTTCCTCTTTCTCGCCTCCCTGTTAAAATCTACTTTTAGAAAAGGATATACCAAATGCATATGTTTGTCCAAGAGGATCTGACAAACTCATTCACGCTGAAATGTTGACTGATAATGGAGGAGATCTTGGAGGCCATCTAGATAGAAAATATAAACGCAGAGATTGCTAGATAGCTAGAAAGAGCATTTATTAAGTGCTTGAAATACCCCAGGCACAGTGCTAAGTACTGGGGACACAGATATAAGTAAGCAAGATAGATTTGCCCTCAAGGAGTGTGCATTCTAATGGGAAAAAAACATCACATACAGGGTGTATAGAGAAGGAATGGAGGTGAGAAGTAACTTGGAAGCCTGGTTCTGAATAAGATAAGGCAAAAGCTCACCTATCAGAGCAGAAAACCCAAAAGGTAGAGTCCCTGTTGTGGTAGGAGGGAGGTGAGAATGATTGATGGATAGTATAAAGGTGAAGAGATGGCCAAGAAGTGGCTAGAAGTTTGATGCTGGGAAGATATGGGAAAATGTCACCTATCAGAGTCCTGCAGGGACCAAGGGACAGAGTCCAGGTTGCAGTAGAGAGAAGTAGGCAATGGGCAGCATATAAGTAGCATGGTAAAAAGATGACACGGGAGGAGCAGCTAGGTGGTACAGTGGATAGAGCACCGGCCCTGAAGTCAGGAGGACCTAACTTCAAATCCAGCATCAGACCAAACACTTGACACTTGCTAGCTATGTGACCCTGGGCAAGTCACTTAACCCCAATTGCCTAAAAGGAAAGAAGAAAATGATGATGACATAGGAAACCTAGCCCAACACCAGCACCACTTCATTTTAGAGATAAGGAAACAGTTAAGTGACTTGACCAAGGTCACATAGTAAGGACCAAAGCTGGAACTAACCCTTCCACGGGACTAGGATGGTTGTTTTCTTCACAGAGGTGTTTGTATTTTAATAAGAGACTAAACCTTTGACTGGAAGATTGAATTCCTAAATGTAGTATATCCAGTAACATTGGGTCACTTGGGGCAGGAAGTATTTGCAAGATAAGGGAGATAATCTGCTCTCTTCGAATCATGTTGTCTATTTATAAGCCCAGCTTTGCTCAAGTTTCTAGGACAGTTATACAAGGTGAGGTATCATCATATAAGGATGACTAGGGGAATTCAATTGAGGTTAGGAACAAGAATTCACACTATTTCTCTGGTTCATCCAGAGCCAGAACTGGTCATGTTAGTGTCCTAGGTAAGCTTCAAAAAACAAATAAACAAACAACAACAACAAAAAACCCACTCTCACGGCAAGCAGTCTGAAAATCACTCTCAAATCCACTTTTCAGACAAGTTCAGTTGAGCAGTTGGGGGTAGGGAGAGATTGAGGAAAAAGTGACCACACAGTGAGGTTGCTTTGTAGAAGGGCCTAGAGCTCACAAGGGAAGGAGCAGCAGAAAGAAGGGGACAGGGGAGAAAGCAGATGCCATCTGGCAGCTTCCCATTTCTTGCTAACTAGGAGCTAAACTTAGTCATTTCTAGCTTTTGAAATATTGTCAGAGACTTTCAAATTCTGGCATCTGGGAACAAGACCCCAGTTTCCCTACCCTAGTTACACTTCTAGGTGTCTCATGCCCTTTCCTCTTGCAGTTTGCCCCTCCAAAATGTCTTCTCTTTTCTTCTGTCCATATTAAAATCCTACCTATCCTTCAAGGCCCAGTTGAAATCCTTCCTAGAGGGCAAATCACTTCACCCCTCTCCAAGTCTCAATTTCCTACTCTATAAAACTAAGGAGATTGGACTATACCACCTCTGGATTAGATGATCGCTAATGTCCTTTCTAGCTGTAAATCATGTGATCTTTCCTGAAGTTTTTTCAAGCTATTTTAGCTCATACAGAGGACTCACTCCTTTCTCCTAATTCTAGTTGTAGTATGAACTACATACTTCATGTAATTGTCTTATGAAAATTATTTTTTAAAATTGTGAAATTAGAATGAAAAGGTTCTGAAAAAACACTTTTAGGGTCACCTGAGTGATATCTTCACAAAGAAACTTGGGAAGCTGGAGAGACTTGGCCATTCATTGATCTCAGGCTATACCACGATCAAAGCTGGAGGCATTTCCCACAGAAAAGAAAAGGGACTTTGTGAATGAGTCACTCCAAAAAGAACTCAGTGTTTTGAACAGAAAGAGCTGTGGAATCTGCTTCCAGCATCCAGGTAGAACTGATGTCATGGAGACATGTTCCTAGGAAAGACGGTACCTGGTTAGATGGGAGCTAAGGAGATTAAACTGAGAGATTAATTTAGCGTTATCGGTGGAAAAGCCTAGCTTCAGCAAGAACCAAACTTACTAAACATGTAATTAATGTAGTTTAGATGAATGAAACACGATCAAAATAAATGAGTGAGGTGGTAAGGGTGTGAATTCTAGGGGCCTGGCACAATAGAAAGTTTGTGCCTAAAGAAGGTAAGATAGATGACTTACAAGGTCAATGAAGAATGACCTGAAACCTAAAGAAAGAAGAATCTTTGGGACCAAATGGAAAAATACCTTCTTTATCCAAAGGATCAGAGACCAAGGCAGGATCTAAAAACAGTTATAGGCAGACACAAATAGGAGTTCTTAATATTTTTTTTCTGTCCTGGACCCCTTTAGCAGTCTGGTGAAGCCCTATGAACCCCTTCTTAGAATAATGTTTTAAAATGAATAAAGTAAAATACATAGGATTTCAAGGAAACCAATTATGTGGAAATACAGTTTATCAAAATATTTTTAAAAAACAAATTCATGGATCCCAGATTAAGAGCCCTTGTAAAGTCCTATAAAGGATTCTTGACAGAGTAGGAGAATATAATATCTAGAAATAAGAATTGGGAGACTTCGAGGAGGTATTAAGATTTCTATCAAATCTGGAAGTGGTACCATCCCAAATTTAGCTTAAATTAGATGTGTGAAGATCTTGTTCAGCATGTACTTCGGGTAGGTCCTAAAAGGTATCATGTAGGGGAAAGTAAGCATAGATTTGGGCCCCCTGTAATCTTTGCTATGCAGCTACACTATAGGTAAGTTTAGATCACAAGAAGTAGTTATTTTGAGTCTACTCAAAACAAACCTTCATGTTCTATTTTAACTGTTTTGTAAGCAAGATAAAGACCAGAGAAGATCTCCAAGGTGGTTTTCTGGTTTCTACCACAATTATATTTCCCTGACACCAAAACATTAAGAGAAGCAAAAGAAGAATCAGAAATGGAGGTGAATTTATACCAGTGAAATGTTATTATAATATAACTATTTGGAAATCATACATATTTCATTCCAGCATAGATTTTCTTGTATGCTGAAAATGTTCATGTAACACTTAGCAAAATAGGCAGTAATAGAAAATTTCACAACAATGTCTATATAGCCTCCTTTTACTGACCATCTAATTATTCAATCTTCTGTGTTCCACGAGCAAAGCTTTGTCCTAGACAAAATTTGAAGTAGGCAAAGGTTGTATTCAACAATCTCCCTATCCCATCATAAGGGAGATAGTGTAGTACAATAGAAAGAACACTGATTCTAAGAGTCAGAGGAACTGAGTTCAGATCTCACCTCTGAAACTTATTATCTGTGTTACTCAGAGAAATCACTTTACTGTCCTGGTATAAGGTACGCTATCCCTTTAAGTCCACTGCTTTACATCAGTTAAGATTCTGTAAAGAACAATAACAATGAGTCACTATCTTTGCCTTTACCTATTTCCCACTTAAACAAATTAACAGCTTTTCTTAATAAGTCAGGCTGGAACTACTGTAGTTACACCAAGTACATTTTTATCTTTATCCTTTTAATTTTTTGAGTCAATTTTGACGTTTACACTAACTAGTTGATATCACAGTGACTTAGTTTAAAGATCTTTGTGGAATTTTTCTGTTTCACAGAATCCCAATAATATGGGGTATAACATCCATTTAGTCTAACCTGTACTTCAACAAAAATCCTTCTACAACATATCTGACTAATGGTCATGTAGCATTTGCTTTAAGATCTCTAGTGAGAGGGAGCTCACTCCCTCCCAAGGCAGCTTGTTGTGCTTTTGGATAGCTCTAATTATTAGGAAGCTTTACCTTATATCTCATATAAATTTCCTATTTCCTTCTCTGTAACTTATACCCATGGCTCCTGGAAATCCACTGAACTACACTAGGTCCTGATTCGTGCAAAGAGTAAATCCAGTGGAGTGATTGCACGTATTTGAACTTGCACTATTTGAAGTTATGATTATATAAATATGCCAATTTATTCCAGCCCAATGGAATTATGTAGTATGAATTCAAATAATGCTACCACTTAACAGGATTCCTCATTTGCTCTAATTGGGACCTAGCTATAATCAAATCCCTCTTCCGCTTGACAGCTGTTCCAAGTATTTAAAGACCACTACTATGTTCCTTCTAAGTCTTCTCTTCACCAAGTTAAATATCCTCAGTTCTTTCAACAACTCGTCATATGGCATGATCTCATACCCTTCACCATCCTGATTGCCTTCCTTTGGATACTCCATGGCTTCTAATGAGCTTCCTAAAATGTTGTTCTGAGTATTGATCACAATATAATCTGATCATAGCAGATATTGAGAAACTGAATATAATCTTCAGTATCTGCAGCATTCTCTAGAAGAAGGATTCTTAACCTTTTTGTGTGTCATAGAGCACTTTATCTAATAGTCTGGTGAAGCTGATGGAACCCATTTTTGTTAGAGGTTAGTGAAAATAAATGTAATTTTATTTTTCTCTTCCAAGTTAACAGTGGTTGTTAGTTGTTCAGTCATTTCTGTAGTGTCCAACTTTTCATGACACTCTTTGGGGTTTTCTTGGCAAAGATACTAGAGTGCTTTGCCATTTCTTTCTCCAGCTCTTTTTACAGATGAGGAAACTGAGCCAAACAGGGTTACTCACCTAGCCTCACACAGCTAGTAAGTGTCTGAGACTGGATTTGAACTCAGGTCTTCCTGACTCCAGCCCTGGCACTCTATCCACTGCACCACCTATCTGTTCTAGTCAATGATTCCAGTTAATGGATCCACTGACATGTAAGGACCCTTGCTCTAGCACATAAACAGAAGTCATCTCCAGGTCGGTCTTTTTGTTTATGCTCTTTGTGAGCACTGCAAGAAAAAATGACAAGATTCCCTGTGAAAATACTATTTCTTATTGCTCTTGGATGCATGACATAACCAGTGCTTTTCTTTGCCTCTCTGGTGACTTCTTCAAGGAAGCCAGCCTTCCGTTGAGCTGCAACTTCCTTATGTTTTCAGGTCTCAGTTGTAGTGAGAATGACAGTAATGATGTCATTCAGGCCTTCTGGTGAAATATGAATTTACAAGTTAATGGAGTAACAATAGGTCAGGTTGGAGCTACTATAGTTTCAGGGAGTGATTTTTATATTTACCCTTCTAAAATTTTGAGTCAGTTTTGACTTTTATTCCAACTAGTTGATATTGAGGTTGACATTAAAGTTGATATTAACTCATTGGTTAAAATAATGTTTGTAGACAGTCTAAAAGTTGCCTGATTGTTAGCACTCTCCACCCCATTTCCCATCACTCTGCCACTATCAGCATAGAATCAGAAGGAAACTTCTCAGAAAGGAGGGCTATTTTGTGTTCTGCTAGTTTCATGGTCACCATGGCCAGTTCATTACTTTCTGACCAACCTTTCTATACTTAACTAGGTTAATGTTCAGAGCAAATATAGTCTGTCATTGTGACCTAGCTCAAAGCTTTTCTCGCTTATTAAAACCAGTCAGAGTTTGTGTTTCGCTGGTACAGCCTTTAAAGATCCATAGTATAAATAGCAATTGTTTGTTCTGGCCAGAAACTCTGAGCCTCTTCCCCTCCCAGATTGATTTTTCTTTTGAGTTAGGTAGAAGAGTCCTTTTTTTGCCTGATTTCTTATCTAGCCTTAATCACTGAATGGTATTACCTTAGACAAACTGAGACCTGGGAAAGACCTTCATTTAAAAAGACCACGGTCTCCCACTGCATCCAGAGCCATCTCCAGTCATCCTGACCTAGGTCTTGCCACTGGTCCCAGATGCTGTGGAGGAGAGAGGAAGGCTGGTGATTTTGTACCGCCCTCCCTTACTTATATCTAATTCATTTGCAAGTCAAGACATCACTTTCCTAATGTCATTGCTCCTCTTCAAGAACAGAAGACAAACAACAACAATAGTTACCACTACACCATGATGGAGTATTGAAGCAGAACTTGTTCCCACTCTTTAATGATGGCATTGTAGGCATTACTGAAGAGCTCTGGGAAAGAGTTGGCAGAGTAGGTTTCTTTCATCATGTGGACAAAGTTTTTTTTTTATTTTTTGGTGGGAGAGGGATCTGCTTTTCCACATTTTGCATCAAACTGTAGACTTCTCCAAAGAAGTCCCCCAAGTTAAGATCTCCTTGAATGGAGATCCAGGAAGTCATTATCAACTTTTCCTGCTTACAAGGATGCTACACCACTAAGGACGTTTGGTAAAGGGAAGAGATGGAGTTGTTCTTGGAGTACCTGACACCTAGTATAGAGCCTCTTAGCCAGTTATTGTTCAGTATATAGTAATGACTATTCTGTAGGCATCTGAGGATTCCTTTTATTTAGCTGACAGGTGGGGAGAGGATTCAGGAATGAACAGACTACATTCTTCTTTTGCAAGGAGGAAAAAAAGCAATTTTAATAATGAATTAAAAGTATTGGATTTGGAATCAGGAAGACCTGGATTCAAATCCTACCTGAGACACTAAATTTACTGGCTGTATGATTGAGATCAAGTCACAACCTCAATATCAACTAGTTACAGTAAAAGTCAAAACTGACTCAAATTTTTGGAAGGATAAATATAATAATCCACTCCATGTACCTACAGTAGCTCCAACCTGACCTATTGTTACTCCATTAACTTGTGAATTGATATGTCACTAGAAGGCCTGAATGACATCACTATTGTCCTTCTCACTACAGTGTGATCAAGTCACAAACCTATTCTGCCAAATCTTTCCCAGAGGTCTTGTGCCTCAGTTTCCTTCTGTGTAAAATGAGGGATTGGACCAGAGGGCCTCTAAGGTTCCTGTCAGCATCTGTGATCACAATAACTTCTTAAAACCAGGATGACATGCTATCCTAGGGATAGGATTCATCTCTAAGCCAGAGACATTGTTTCTCAGCTATTTAGATTTTCTTCCTCTCTTATGTCAGTTCTCAGGGATATATGACCCTATGAGCCATTTCATGAGCAAAGGATTAGATGACTAGGTCCCATGTTTGGGACTCATTGTTAATTTCCAGTTCTTTTTTCATTGAAAGCTCCTTTTTCGATACTTTTATTCCCTCCTAATCTCATTGGTCAGATTTCCAAAAGTCCTTCCACCCTAGCTGGATAGCATACACATAGTTGTCAAGGCAAATTTGACAATCTCTCCTGACAAGCCATCACTCACTGCTTCCAGACAGTCCTCCTTTCTGGTCCCGAGCGAAGGTTTCAGGATCCCTGACTGTGGTCTCCTGTCTGTTTTCATTAGGGTGTCTGTCCAGCCTCCAGCACTGGTTGGTAATTGTCCCATTTCTATAATCTGTAATCTAGAAAAATTAATTCCGCATTTTATTTCCTTCCCTCAGCTTTTTCTTTTTGTGATCCTTTATTTCTGTCTTCCTGCCACCTTTGGTTTAGGTCTTAGCTGCTCTGCTCCAAACAGTTGAATTTTCCCCCATTTTTTTCCTTTAGTTTAGAGGTTCTTAACTTTTGTGTCATGGGCCCTTTTGATAGTTTAGTGATCTCAGACAAAGTTAACTCTCTAATAGATTTAATCAAAAAAGGAAAAATAGGGAAACTACACTATGTGTCAGCCATATTTATCAGCGTTGTTTTGGACTATTTAAAACAACTAGACAGTTGATAGTCTGGTGAAACCTTTCAAGAATAATGTTTTAAATGCAAAAAATACATGAAATACAGTTATCAGTTTATTTAAAATAAAAAGCTCATGGACCCCAGGTTAAGAGGTACTGTTGTAACCTATCCTGATCCTCTATTATCTCCAATCATCCCTTCTTCCTCCTCATCTTTAATTCTGTTTCTATCATTTCTCCAGTCCCCTTCTCTTCTCTCTTTCATGGGTTATAAGATCTTGTGCTGTTCTTTTTCATAATTCCTCTCATGTGTCTTCTGAATGTATCTTGATCTTTGAGGTCGAACAAGAGCTCCGATGGTGGGGAAGCCCTAAGACAGTATGATAACCATTGTGCCACATAGGTGAGGTCCCACTTCAACAAGCCTTGCTTGGTAGACATACTAGAACTCTAGATCTGTGTTTGTCTGCCCAATCTGGATACTGTAGGGAGCATGCCAGGAATGATTCTCTAGGTGCGCATTTGTATATACAGATATTTTCTCCCTTCCATGATGAATTAAAAGAAACAAAATGGCCTCACAGAGTCTCAGAGGTGGAAGAGATCTAAAAGGCTGAATGAAATGCCTGAAGGAAAAAAAGGGGGGGGGGAGCTATTCCTCTCTGTCACTACCATTAGCCTTTGCATAGAGATCTCTAATAAGGAGAAACCCACCACCTACTGAGGCTACCCATTCTATTTTGGGGAAGTTCCAATTAATATTTTTTTTCCTTTCATCAAGTTAAAGTCTGACTCTCTGTTGCATCCACTGATCATTCCCAGTTTTGCTTTCCATGGACAAGCAAGTGAAAATCTCCCTTTTACAGAATAACCTTTCGAATACTGGAAGGCAGAGATCAGGTCCCCTCACCCAAGTCTTCTCCACTCCAACCTGTACATCCCCACATTATCATTATGTGATAATGCCCCTCAGTAGAATTTGAGGCTGATGAATCTTCCCTCTTGTTTGATAGAACATTCTTATCAGCACAAGTTACCTGTGCTGCACAAACATCCTAATACTCTTAGAGGCTGTTTAGGACCATAATCTTCTCTTTACAGATGAGGGGAGAAACCGTGGTTTCACTGAAATTCAATGAAACTCATTGAAAGTTCTCTACTGAGGCAATGAAGGAGCTGAGCGGAGTACAGGAGTTCCACCCTCTGGACATTAGCTGCTTCCAGGAGGACAGCCAAGTTGCTTGAAATCAGCCCCAAATTCCAATTGGGCCATCATTACATAATGTTTAATGTACATGTTTCAAATCTCTTTTTAGTTACTCCTATCCTCCACCTATCTAAATAATGCCCATCCTTCAAGGTCCAGCTCAAATGGTGCCTCCTTCCTGTGAGGCAGTGGGGTACAGGGTCGGGGCATAGGATTCAGAGGCAGAGAACCTGGCTTCCAATATGAGCACTGCCACTTACTGACTTTGTGACCGTGGGCAAGTCGCTTGATCTGTTGAGGCCTCAGTTTCTTATTTTGTAAGAGGATTTGACTCAATGGCCTCTAAGGTCCTGTCCATCTCTAAAGCTATGAGCCTTTCCTAAACAGTTCAGTTCATGCTACTCTCCTCCCTTTCAAACTACCCCTCCACTTACAGCTGTCAGTCAATCAACAAGTGCCTACTGTGTGCCAGGTATTGTGCTAAGCATCTGGGATACAGGCAGTCGCTACCCTCAAAGAATTTATGTTGTACAACATGATATAGATGTAGAGTATATGTGTATATACATCCACATATATGTGTATATATCTAGAGATACATATATAATATATAAATATACACATATATAGAGTATGAGGTAGTACATATTGAATATTATATGTGATATATACGTGTATATATACACACACACACACATTTATGTACCACACATACACACACATATTGTAGAGAGAGGAAGAGACAAGGGGGGGGGAGACAGAGAAAAAGAAAGAGACAGAGAAAGAAAGAGAGAGAATACAAGATAGTTTGGGGAAGGAGGACCTGGCAGCTAGGAGCATCAGAAAAGGCTTCCCCTGGAAGATGGTACTATCTTCACCTGTCATTCAGGGCATACTGTCTTTTGACATCTCTCCTATTTTATAAAGCCTTTTATCTTCTCTATGATTGCCCCATAGCTCTGTGTTTCTACAACTAGAATATAAGCCTCTTGAGGGCAGGGTTACTGCCTTCAGCACCCTGTATAATGGTGGCAATATTAGGTGCTCAGCAAATGTTTGCTGAGTGAATGGTTGGATTTTGAAAACAGATTTTTAAATTACTGACCTAGCAGCCTTTGAAAAGCATGAAAAACTAACCTGAAGTCTGACCAGTCCAATCTTTATCCGTGGCTTTAAGATCCATATGGAGCCAATTCTAGGTGTGACCAGTCTGTGAAGAGGGAGTGTTCATTGGAGTGTGAACTGTGACCACCAAAGTGCAACTTCTAAAAATGAAGTTGGGACTGAAAACAAGGACTTGATTATCTTTGGGAATGATTACTAGCATTTTAGAAATATGCATTATGCAATCAGGATATTAGCATAATGGGTGTCTTATGTACTTAACAACACCTCACACATATTAGGCGTTCAACAAATATTTGTTGATGTTCTAGATAAAGCCATTAGCTAAACATAACTCATCTGAAAATGCCAACATTTCTCTCCTCTCAGCTGTAGTGCATGTTTAAGCTCACTATTTAAAGAAAGATCTGTGGTTTTACAAAACCGCATTTGCTACAGTCGGACTCCAAGGAGAGATAGGTCCCTGCCAGCCCCCTCCAGTCATCTTTGTCCCGAGTAGATTAAAGATGTGTTTGAGGTTTAAGTGTCTGGGCTGCTCTTCACATGTGAAAATGCTCAACCTAACCCCCTTGAGGTGTTTTTCCAGGAGAAGTGATAAATTTATACTGAGCCATCTATATTCTCTTGCCTAGTTTTCCATATGACTTACCATGCACATTTCCAAGATGGTTGGCTGGGGACAAGTGTGTACTTCATGGGATTGGAACCAGCTTTTCTTCTATGTAAAACTATTTATAAATATCTAACCTTACTCCACCACTCTTGAAACTCTTCTTCAGAGGTCATCAGTAACCAATCCAATCCAATTAAGTTGTTTTTCTAGACAAGGCATTTTGCTAGGTAATGGGGCAGCTAGGTGGCACAGCAGATATGCCTGAAATCAGAAAGATTCATGTTCCTGAGTTCAAATCTGGCCTCAGACACATAGTACCTGTGTGACCCTGGGCAAGTCACTTCACCCTGTTTGCCTCAGTTTCCTCATCTGTAAAATGAGCTAGAGAAGGCAGTGGCAAACCACTCCAGTATCTCTGCCAAGAAAACCCCAAGTGGGGTCATGAAGAGTTGGACATGACTGAAACGTATGAACAATAACAAGGAGATAAAAAGGCAAAATGAAAAATAACTTCTGCCCTTGTGGAACTTATAGTTTACTGGATGTAAGCAGATAAGTATAAACATTATTGTTTCAGACAGGGAAGAGCACTAACAACCAAAGAAGGCTTCCTGTAAGACGTGGCATGTGAGCTGAGCTTTGACCTGATGACCAACTCCAGCGACTTTTCCTCAGTCTTCATCTTCCTTGAATTGTGTGAAACATGGATCGCTATTGATCATTCCCTCACTCTTTGACACTCTTGTCTGCCTGGCCTACCTTAACATTATACTCTCCAGGTTCTGCCCCAACCTCTCTGACCATTTTGTCTCAGACCCCTTCCTCCTTCCCACTCTACATGTAGTCATTCCCTAAGGTTCTCTGTTTTGGGCCTCGTTCTAGACTCCCCTAATGATCTCATTCACTTCCCAGCTCCATCCCTTACCTCCCGCATCTGGGCTAATAAGGGAAGGGAACAAGCGTTTATTAGGCACCTACTACGTCCCAGGCATTGTGCTACATACTTGACAAATAGTACTTTATTTAATCTGTGTCTCTGGCCCTGACCTTTCTTCTGGGCTTCATTCCCATATCTCCAACTGTCTGGAAGAAAGCTCCAGCAAAATCTGCCACTGATATTTCAAACTTAGCTTTTCCACAATCAAATTTGTTATGTTTCTGTCCCCCCACCCCTGCCCAGAACCTCTCACAACTGTTGTGTTTCCATGAATGATACCACTGTACTTCTAATCACACAGATTCAAAACCTTAGCTTTTTTTGTCTCCTCCTCATCCCTTGCCTCCCGTTGGGGCTGCTAGGTCTGTCTCCACAGCCTCTCAGTCTGTTACCTCCTTCCATTTCCACTGGCCACACTGCATTCATTATCTCTTGTCTGAACTATAGCAGTAATGAATTCACTGCTTCCGGTTTCTCCTTGCTGCTCCCTTTACCCCTGCACAGTGTTGCCAGATTAATCTTCCTCCGTAACTCCCATCCTCCTCATGGAATTCCCCACTCAGAGGGCTCTCCGTGGCCCTCTCCCAACCGCTGTGCAACCACAGTGGCTCTGACTCTTAAACAGTTGTTCCTGGGTCTTAGTCCTTGATGCATAACTGAGCAAGACCACAGGAAATGAGGCAGTGGAAAGTGTCTTCCTTTCTTTGGGATAGTTAATTTTGTTGTTTTTTATCATTAGAACTTTGTATCTGTGTTGTGACAGCTTTTGTGTTAGAAGCGTACAAATAAAAATACTTGCTCAGCATTTGTCACCAGGAAGAAAGCTAACCAACCAGATAGATCTGATGAAGGAAGGAAACAAGAATTTATTAAGCTCCTGTGTGCCAGGGACTGTGCTAAGCACTTTGCAGATATCTCATTTGAGCCTCCCAACAACCCTGACAAGTAAGTAATGTTATTACTCCAGTTTTACAGTGGCAGAAACTGAGGCAGAAGTTAAGTGACTTGTCCAGGGTCACAGCTAGTAAGTGTCTGAGGCTAGATTCAAATTCCATATCCTGACTCCTGACTCCATATCCAGCACTCTATCTGCTGTGCTACCTAACTGCCTCTGTGCTGAGGGTTGTTGATCTACACACACAACACACACACACACACACACACACTCTCTCTCTCTCTCTCTCCTCTCTCTCTCTCTCTCTCTCTCTCTCTCACTCATATACACATACACATATATCTGAATAGACATAGGGACTGGGAATGTGATTTTATTGGAATGGAAAACTGCTAGGTGAGGAAAGTCTCTCTACCAATACAAGTCAAGACCTTCTCTGCAACATAGAGTTTAGAAAGCTGCCTAGAGTGTTGGTAAAATGTGGTGACTTACCAAAGGCCATATAGTCAGTATGTCAAAGATGGAATTTAAGCCATATTCTCAGACTCTAGAGCCAGCGCGTTTTCTGTAATACAGTTGACAAGTCCAAGTTTCTCCTGGCTTCGAGGTTGGCTCTCTAGCTATGATGCCACATGATCTCACTATTAATGAATAAATTACTTAAAATTTTTAAATAACCAGGATTAATTTAATCACTTAGAGGATTTATTATCATAAGGGAAGGAGGAAGGGATAATGCTTTATCCCAACTTTAATTAGAATCCTAATTGTCTAAGACCATTTGTTGTAGTCTTTCATACAGATTGAACCCAATGTATTTTGCATCACTTTGTATCTAGCTTCTAGTTTGTTTGCTTGTTTGTTTTAGTTGTTTTCCTTCATCTTCTTTACCCTTCTTGGCTGCTATTGTGGAAGTTACCTGTTCCAAAGCAACCTTTGGCATGTGAATTCCCAGAAGGAATTAATTTATCTCACATTTCAGCACTAACTTTCCAATATTTGTCAGCATTTGAGTAGGTCCTGAGTGCTTATGAATCTCTGGCTGGCTCCATATGTCCTTCTGTACTGTACCAAAGGCTACTCTTGGAACTAGGAAAATTATGAACATATGCACATTAGTCCCGGGTGTCTTGGCACTAGCTGGAACCGTTGGCTCGTAAGCCATTACCCAGCAAGGGAGAAGGGGGAAACATCAAACCATTCCTTCATCCATTCATTATACCTTGAGGATGACATGGCTCTGACCATACTATACCAAAATATAGCTGTCTGTTGCATTTAGTGGGATGTGAAGTGATGGTACTTGTTGCTGAGAATGAGCGACAATATCAGAGCAGAGGACATGGCTCCGACATTTTTCCCAGAGGACCTTTCACATTTGTGCATAGCAAGAAAGATGATAGGCCTTGAAGGTCTTGCACAAGGGTCTCCATGCCTTCAGCCTGTCTGGTGCTTCGTTCTTCCACTTCACGAGCATTAAGTGGCAAGTTCCAATAAGCGTGTCCCTTACTCTTCCAGTCACATTCCTGGAAAGGGAGCAAAAGAGTTGGATGTGTTTTTCATTAAAATATGTTTACCCTACTTACAATCCACTTTCATGTCAGTTTCTTTATGAATACTGAATTGCTGAGCTGAGACTTCAGAGTCTGGCATGATGGTAGGAAGAATTTATTTCCTTGCCTCCATCCTGTGGCCACCCATCCCCTGTTCAAAATCTAAGTGTGGACAGATGAGGTGGGTCTCTGAAGGTTTTGCCTCATTCACATTTCTCTTATATGGCTTCCCTACCCCTTGGTCAGTCAACAACATTTACTGAGTATTTCCTCAGCAAAAAGTGTAGAGCAGGATCCCTTTGGCCATCTGAGAAAAACTGTGTTCCCCTTCTTAGAATAATGTTTTGTTGATTACGTTCATAAATGAAATAAATGCTAAATTTCATTTGGAAGCTAGTGAAAATAAAGGTGTAATTTTTTTCATCCAAGTTCATGGACTCCCTAAAATCTATCCACAGATCTCATGGTGGGGAGGAGGGTAGAGAAGAACCCTTGTGTAGAGATTGGTGCTCTCTGCATTAGGTGATCCTAAGTGAGTAGGACAAACTTCCCCACTGCTTACCTTTTTTTTTTAAGTGAGGCAGTTGGGGTTAAGTGACTTGCCCAGAGTCACCCAGCTAGGAAGTATTATGTGTCTGTGGCTGGATTTGAACTTAAGTCCTCCTGACTCCAGGGCCAGTGCTCTGTCCACTGAGCCACCTAGCTGCCCTCACTGCTTACTTTCTTGGAAGATACAATGGACAACGGCAGCCAGTAGTGGTCTGTCACTAAGCTCCTTCTCTAGCAGGCTTGGTGGGACGTCCCCACTCTCCAGAAGCTGGCCCTAAATACCTCTGCCAGGATCAGCCTTATGAGTAGGGGGAGGAGATGGTTCCCCCTGTGATTTTGTTGTAGTCAAAATGATAAACTCTAGTCAGTAACATTCCTTTGGGTCTTAAAGGCTTTAAGGTCATCAAGAGCTTCCTATTAAAATAGAGATACTTTCTTGGAGAAACTCAACCTTTTCTGCTTACACTCTAGCTAATAGCCAGGTAACATCCATGTCCTGTGTGAATGGAATAGAGAATAAGTAGCTTGGGAGAGTAAGGAAGGGGTCAAGGAAGAGAAAGAGGAATGAAGGTGGGAGGAAACCAAAGAAAAGATTCCCTTTGCCGTTTTAAAGAGTGTGGGCAGACTCTGAATTGAATTCATGGGAATTTGGTCAACTTGCTTTGGGAAACTAATCAGACCTTGGGGTCTGGAGAATTCCTCATCATCATGAGAAAAGATGAAGTGCTTGTTTGCAGAGTGACAGGCTAGGAATGAAAAAAGGAAATTGAAGACTGGTTCCTGCCAAGGAAATGATACTCTAGTGGGAAAGATTGAAGAACTCTGAGTGTGAACTAATGACAGAAACATATCAACATACACATAACCAGTGATGAGTTTAACTGGCACACGAGAGCTTAGCACAAAAGGCTTTCTAATCATAGAGATGAGAAAGATAAAGAGGAAAGAGAAATTTCTGAAGTTATTTGAGACTCACCAAGGGAATGTGGAAGATTTCATGGAGAATGTTGAGTCAAACACAGTTTTAAAAAAGGAAAGAAATATAGTCTGATAGGAAGAAGTAATATGAATGCTAATCTGGAGGTTTTGTCAGATGACTTCTTAAGAGAGTGTTGATGAAAAAAAAAAACATTGAAGGGTTTCATTAGAGAGAAGTAGCAGGATATGTAGCAGTAGAAGTCCTTGGAGACATAAGGACCTTGGAAGTCTCCTAGACCTTTTGGGGAAGCATAGACAAAGCTATCTAGGAGTGGAAAGGGCTGCCTCAGGAGGTAACTGGTTCCCCCTCATTGGATATTTGTAAGCAAAGGGAGACAGATGAGTGGCTCAGTGGATAGAGCATTGGACTTCGATCAAAGAGACCTGAATTCAAATCCAACCTCATGTACTACCTGTGTGACCCTTGGCAAGTCACTCTACCTCTGTTTGCCTTAATCCACTGGAGAAGGAAATAGCAAACTACTCCAGTATCTTTGCCAAGAAAACTCCATGGAAAGTATTGGTATGATATGGTCCAAGAGGTCACACAGAGTCAGAGACAATTGAATGACTGAACAACAGCAACCATTACAAAGCAAAGGGTAGATGAATTGTCAGGTGTGTTATAGAAGGGATTTCTGTTTGGGCAAGGGTGTTGGAGATCCCTCCCAACTTTATAGATTCTCTGAAGTCAGTGGGGGTATCTGATGTCTTGATAATTACAAAGTTTATTAGAGGAAGCTTCCAAAGTCAGCACTGAACTCAAAGAAGCCTGATATTAGAGACTCTCCTTTCCAGCCACACTTGGGGCACAAAGATGACCAGTCACCCCACACCCAGCTCCAGTAGTGTGAGATCATGTGATTCTGCATAAATAGCAAAGGCATTTTGGCTCAATTCCAGTGAGGGTTTTTTGACAGAGGTGGAAAAAGTCCATAATTATATTTTAAGCTATATTGCCTATCCCTGCTGGCACTCCTCCTCCCCTTCTTCTACATTAATACATTTAACTATCCAAAGGGGATAGAAGTAGCAGATAGGGAAGAGGGTTAAGTTCTGTTTAATTATTTTATATAAATAGACATAGCAGTCTTGATACAATTGAACATTTCTTTGAGAAAAGTCTTAATCATTAATCATTCCCTGAAATTATGGAAGCACAAATGCTCTCAAACTTAGAACTGACAAGAAAGAATTTCAGAGACATTGAATCCATCACTTCCTTATCATAAATAAAAATGACCTAAAGTCCAGAAACATTATGTGAATTACCTATGGTCACACAGTTTATTGAAAAGTTGGGCTGAAATTTAAACCCAAGTCCCCTGATTCCAGATTTAGTGCACCTCTCAGTGAACCTCAGTCCTTCCCCAAAACATGGTCTCCTTTCTCTGACCCCAGGTGAAGTAATAAATTGATGCCCAATTAGGCCAAAAATGTATAATTTTCTTAGAGCGTTTGGAGGATTGTCTCTAAGAGGTGTCTTTTGATAATGCTCATCATTTTCTGCATTAGGAACGGGGGGAGGTAAAGCAACATGGAGATGGGATGTAGGGCCAGCCAACAGCAGCAGTTAGGGCCAGTTCTTGGGCACCTAATTTTGAATATTGGTCATAAGCTTCAAAGGAGAGGTTTCCTGCAGCAATAACTTCTAGATAATGCCTTCTGTCTCATCTTAAAGGATTGGTGAGATATTAGATGAAGGCAGATCTTGTTAAATAACAGCATTCATGGTATCCATTCCTATAATCTCATCAACTTCATAAAGTGTGGATGACTCAATCTTTATTGACTCATCTGATATACAGCTGGAGGAGACCTTAGTTCAACTAGCTTGCCTAATCCTCTCCTTGTACAGACAAGCAGCCCGGGGTCCAAAGAGATGAAATGAATTGAGAGAGGAAATTCTGTATGGCTAGGCTTGTCTTTCATCCTCACCGAGTAAGTAAAACCTGCTGATTTGCTGATTTAAAATGTGTAATAGCAATATATTCATTTGTATAGCAAATTTGATATTGTGTGTGAATGTTGTAAACTAGGAGAAAGAGCTAGTTCTCATTGGATGTTTTCATCATTAGTTGTTATTCAGTCATTTCAGTTGTGTCTGACTCTTCATGACCCCATTTGGGGTCACTTAGGGATCTATTCTACTGTCTATTAATCCTTACTGACTATATTTTTTTCTTTTAGAATTATAGATTTTAGGGGGCAGCTAGGTGGTACAGGGAATAGAGCTCTGGCCTTGGAGTCAGGAGGACCTGAGTTCAAATCCAGCCTCAGACACTTAACACTTACTAACTGTGTGACCCTGGGCAAGTCACTTAACCCCCAATCACCTCACAAGAAAAAAAAAATTATAGATTTTAGCACTGAAAAAGACCTCAAGAGATTATCTGGTCTACTCCTGCCAGACTGTTCCTGTAATTGTTGTTCAGTTGTTTCAATCATGCCCAACTCTTCCTGACCCCATTTGGGGTTTTCTTGGCAGAGATACTGTAATGTTTTGCCATTTTCTTCTCCAGCTCATTTTACAGATGAGGAAACTGAAGCAAAGAAGGTTAAGTGACTTGTCCATGGTCACACAGCTAGTAAGTGTCTGAGGCCGGATTTGGACTCAGGTCCTCCTGATTCCAGTCCTGCACTCTATCCACCAGGTCATGTAGTTGCCCCAGCATCTGGAGAGTATTGAATGCTGCTAAGGTTTGTCGTAAGGGGAGAATATGTGGAATAAGGAGTGGTTATAGTGGGTCTGGGGTTGTTTTTCTAGAGGAGAATTTTTGAATCACATTAGAATTATAACATCTGTTACAGTGTTTTTAATCAAAACTGATTTGGGTTCCAGCATTCCAGTCCATGCTCCTATTTGGCAGTCTCAGTTTGGCAAGAATTCTCATACAAAATGCAAGGGGCTCAGGTCATCTGTGACTGCTCTAGGCTCGTCAGAATGCCTTCCACTAAGGGCTTTGTGCAATACCGTGCACTGCAAATGAGGCAGTGTGGTACAGGGAGAATAATGGAGAATAGAGATAACAGAATAATAGAGAGTAGAGAGAATAACAGAATAATAGAATAATATAGGACATAGAGAATTATAGGGAAAACAGAGAATAACAGTGTCTTTAGAGTCAGAAGATGTGGATTCCATCCCACCTCTGTCGTATTCTACCTGTGAGGCATGTTACTTGGCCTGGCTGGGCCTCAGTTTCCTCATCTGTAAAATGAGGGAGTTGGACTGAATCCTGTCTAACAGAAGTAACAGAAAATCTTCTAAATTAGTTTAGAATTTTTTTTTAACGTATTATTGATTAATCACTGCCCTTTTATTAGAAAAAGGTAAGATGATAGAGCAGGGGATTTTAACATTTTTTGCGCTATATCTAGTGTCTATGTCTTTTTGGCAGTCTAGTGAAGTCTATGGACTCCTTTTCAGAATGTTTTAAATGCATAAAACAGAATACAGAGGATTACGGAGGAAACCAGTTATCTTAAAATGCAGTTATCCAAATATTTAAAAAAGAAAAGAAAAAAAAAAGAGTTCACCGAGCCCAGGTTGTCAGCTAGTCAGTCAACAGGCCTTTATTAAGAGTTTACTGTGAGAGAGGTATTTTTCTAAGTCCCAAATAATAGCTAGCATTTGGATGCTTGCACAGCACTTCATATGATATCTCACTGGGGCCTCACAACAACCCTGAAAGATAGGTATGATTATTATCCCCATTTTACAGATGAGGAATCTGAATCTGAGAGAGATTAACTGATTTGCTCAGGGTGCACAACTAGTAAGTGTTTGAGGAAGGATTGGAACTCTGGTCTTTCTGATTCCCAATCTAGCTCTCTATATCCCCTTAAGCCACCTAGCCCCCTCTGGTTTCTACCAGAAGAAGGTGGGAAACTGGGCCCTAAAATAGTGTGACAACGAGAATACTGACTCATTGTTGGCGGGGGAAGATAGGGAGAATGAATTAAATCTTGGAGGTTCTCATCTGTGTATCAGAAAGACAACATGAGATATATCTGTTTCTGTAGATTGTACTTTGCCTCATTTTATCCAGGACTAATTCTCCCTCACACAGCTGCTAAGAGTGAACCAGCTTTTCTGTGTGATTTCTAGCATGTCAGTCTGCATTTTTCATCACTGAGGAAAAGAGCTTCCCAAGTCAGTGATCCCATGTCCCAAGTCCCAGAAGCAGACTGTGGCACTCATCTCTGACAGAAGAGCTGCCCCCTCTTGTGGCCAGACCGGTCTCAAATCCTTTTCTTGCTGTCATGAAGGTCTAACCTTTTAATGGTAAGAGGCAGCACCGGATTGGCAACCCTAGGTTTTTTTTATTACACGTGTGTGTGTGTGTGTGTGTGTGTGTGTGTGTGTGTGTGTGTGTGTGTTACATTTTCCTAAAGATCCTAACCATACAAAATCACATGCTGAGGGTGAGAGTGAGTCAACAGCACGTGCAGTTTCATGAGCACAAAAAGTCCCACGTGTTGTTTACACTTAACTGGGTCTGCTATCAGGATTTTGAATGTTGGTTTTAACCTAACGTTTTTGGAGATCAAGAGTATGTGAACTTTGTGGCTAGACAAAAAAATGAATTAAATCTTTCCCACTGAAGGAACTGCTCTTCAGGCTTGAAAGATATTAGATTCCCAAGGGAAAAACCTGACCTTTATCATTCCAGTTTCCGTAGCATCATTCTGAGAAAAATGTGGGTTTTCTTATTCCATAGTTCAGATACCACTAGTTTCTCCATCCGGAAGGACCATCTGCCTTACCCAAATCGCTGTCCTGAAAGGTCCCCATTCCATCCTGCATAGGGTGCCAGATCACTCTCTCCAAAATGCTACTTTCATCCCAGCACTCCTATTTAAAAAGTAACAATGACTGTCTAATCTAAACTCTGCAGCACTCCGTCTATTTGACCCAGCCAATCCTACCCAACCTTGTTTTTCACTGCTTCCCAGCATGGACCAGCCTTTCGTCCCCCCTCCCCTCAGCTCTTTCTTAGTTAGGACCAGCACTCTTTTCATATATCCTGCTTGTTCTTCCTTCTGTGCTTTTGTCCTTGACCACTTTTCTCTGCTAATCATAAGATTATAGACCTAGAGCCTGGAAGTAGCTCATAGATTGTCTTATCCAATGCCCTCATTTTACAGAAGAGTCCCACTGTAAAATGAAGGGCATCACTAGGGGGTATGGACAAACCACACGGACAGGGCCCCAAATGTGGGGGGCCTATTGTGGACTGGGGGTGTCCCTTTACATGCCCCGCCCAACACATAATGTCTTACAATACATGTATTAGCTCCTGCATGGGGCATGTTGGTACCCAATCACTTTTGATTTGTTTGGCTCTAACATGGTTTTCCTCTGGTAGGCCTGGGTTCCCAGAGACAGACCTCTACCACATTTTCATTCTCAGACCCTCTCAGGATCCCTGGGGTAGCCCTGTTGAGGGGAAATACATTTCCCCTACTCACCACCCTAGCTCTCGAGCACTAACAAACCATTCCCATTGTAACAGCCACATGGTGGATGATAATTTCACAACAAACCACTCACAATAATGATATTTTAAAATGTTAAACATACCTAACAAAAAGGCAAAATACTGAGATAACAATAGCATCATGGAAATAGGCCTGTAACTCCAGAGCCATATACCTCCAAGTCGCCTGCTGTCTTTAAGGGCCAGCCAAGGGTTCTTCTCTGTGAAACCTTCCCTGATTAGCCCTCTCACAATGGTCTTTGCCTCCTCTGAACTCCCTGAGCACTTACTGTTTCACACAATCAAGCCTTTAATTTTATAGAACCACAAGGCCTTAGATCCTAGGGATCTCATTGTTGTTGAATTGTAGTGCAGTTGTGTCCAGCTCTTCGTGACCCCATTCGGGGTTTTCTTGGCAGAGATACTGGAGCAGTTTGCCATTTCCTTCTCCAGCTCATTTTACAGATGAGGGAGCTGAGGCAAAGAGGGTTAAGTGACTTGCCCAGGATCACACAACCTAGTAAATGTCTGAGAACAATGTTGCACTCTAAGTTGAGTCTTTCTGACGCCAGGCTCGGCACTCTATCCACTGAGCCACTCACTTGCCCAGGGATCTTAGAAATCACCAAGTCTAATCCTCTCATTTGCAGATGAGAAACTGAAGTTTATAGTAGGAAAAGTGATTTTTCTTTTAAGGTTGGTAAGTCAGTGCCAGTGAGTCAGGATTCTGTCTGTTCTTTCCACCATCCTATAATGCTGCATTGCTTTCTAAGTTGTTGTTGGTGGGGGTGGTGGGGGGGTGGGGGTGATGTGTGTGTGTGTGTGTGTGTGTGTGTGTGTGTGTGTACTGGGGTGGGGAGGTATCTTGGATCTCCTCTATTATCTTTATAATTGACTTGTAAACTCCTCAAACACAGCCACTATGTCATCTGCTTATGAATCTACACTGCCAAATACACACAGACTAATAAATTCTGTTAAATGGAATTGAATGAATGAAAACTTCTTACTGTTGGAGCCTGTGGCTTAAGATTCCAGACTTGAGCTCACAGACTGTTCACTCTTGAGGGCCATTGAATAATATCAGTCACATGGCTCAGCTCCTTCCCAAAGCCTCTCCCAAGCCCAACGTCAAAAATTTGTCTCAGGACTCAAAGAACCCTGCTCCCAGCTTCTCTACTGTAAGCTCTCAGGCTCACAGATATTCAATAAAGAATAGTTTTTATTAATGGACAGAAAAAAATAGGAATAACTCCTGTGGTAGACTAATGATGGTTAGGCAACTAGGTAGCACAGTGTATAGAGTGGTAGGCCTGGAGTCAGGAAGACTCATCTTCATGAGTTCATATCCAGCCTCAAACACTTACTAGCTGTGTGACCTTGGGCAAGTCACTTAACCCTGTTTGCCTCAGTTTCTTCATCTGTAAAATGAGCTGGAGAATTAAATGGCAAACCACTCTAGTGTCTTTGCCAAGAAAACCCCAGATGGGGTCACAAAGAGTCAGACATGATTGAAATAACTGAACAACAGAAACTGTCTGTTAGGAATGGACCTGTAGATAATATCTTGAGGTGTTTTTCAGTGCTAAAATTTATAATTCTAAAAGAAAAAATATACTCAGTAAGTTCTAATAGATACTAGAATAGATTCCTAAGCAAGGAAGTAGGAGTATAGCTTTAAAACTAGAAGTACTAGTCCAGCTGTCTTCATTTTACAGATGGAAACTGAGGCTCAAAGATGGGAAATGACTTGCATGAGGTCACCCAAGTAGTAAGGGATAGAGGCAAGATTCAAATCCAGCTTTTCTGATTCCAGATCCATATTGCTTTTCACTCTACTACACTGCCTCCCCTTCCTGCAAAGGAATGGTTAAGGTTAAGAATCATGTGGTATTGGATAGAGCACCGGCCCTGGAGTCAGGAGGACCTGAGTTCAAATCTGGCCTCAGATACATAACACTCACTAGCTGTGTGACTCTGGGCAAGTCACTTAAACCCCAGTTGCCTCACCGGAAAAAAAGAAAAAGAAAAGAAAAAAAGGAAAAAAAGAGTCATATGTTATAATTGGGATGCAGTCCCTACCTGGGAGGAGCCCACTAAGGAAGCATCCAGGTATGTAATGCTAATAGACTGCTTGAACATCCCTGAAGGGGAGCCCCAAATCCTTTGGGCAGTGGATCTAAGCTACCCTTTTACCTCTAAAATGGATACTTCTTGTAACCGCCAGGAGGCAGCTAGGATCAGCGGATAGAACACTGGAGCCAGGAACTCAGGAAGGCCTGAGTTCAAACAGGGTCACACAGCTAGTAAGTGTTCGAGACCAATTTTGAACTCTGTAAGCTGAGTCTTTCTGACTCCAGTCCTGGCACTCTATCCACTGAGCCATCTACTTGCCTAGTGATCTTAGAAATCATCTAGTCTAATCCCCTCATTTACAGATAAGAAAGCTGAGGTTTATAGTAGGAAAAATGATTTTGCAGGACTTGAAGAACCCTGCTTCCAGCTTCTCTACTGTAAGCTCTCAGGCTGAGTTAGTCACTAACTGTGTGACCCTGGGCAAGTCACTTAACCTCTCTTTGCCTTAATCCACTGGAGAAAGAAATGGCAAACTACTCGAGTGTCTTTGCTAAGAAAACCCCATGGACAGTATTGGTGTATCAGAAGAATCAGACATGACTGAATGATTGAACAGTGGCAATGGCCAAGTATGGCATTCCAGCGCTAAGTCTGCAGGGGTTGAGGAAAAACTGCAGCTGAGCCTTCCGTCCAGATCAAGGGTTCAATCTAGGTATTATAGATCTAGAGCTTGCAGGGACCCCACAGGCCATATCTTCTAATCTCCTGATTTTATAGATAAGGAAACTGAGATCCATGAAAGTTGGTGACTTACTGAAAGTCACTGAGATGCTGAGTGCGAGAATTGGGCTGAGGTCCTCCTCTGTGTCAAGAGTCACTGTTCTTTCTAATGTACCACAGCATTAGGTGAGAGGGAAGAAGAAAAGAGTAGTGAGTCTTTTGTTGTTGTTCAGCTGTGTCTAACTCTTCATGACGTCACTTAGGGTTTTCTTGGCAGAGATAATGCAGTGGTTTACAGTATTCTTCTCCAGCTCATTTCACAGATGAGGGCACTGAGGCAAACAGGGTTAAGTGACTTACCCAGGGTTATACAACTAATCAGTGTCTGAGGCTGAATTTGAACTCAGGTCTTCCTGACTTTAGGCCTGGCACTCTATCCACTGTGCCTCCTGGCTGTCTTATGGTAAGTCTAATGTGTTATTAATAATAATCGTTATTATAGCTCAAATTCATACTTTACACATTATATGATACCTGAAACAGCCCTGTGAAGTAGGTGCTGTTACTATTCCCATCTTGCAGATGAGGAAACTAAGGCTGAAAGAAATGAAGTCAGTTGCCTAGGGTCACACAGCTAGCAAAGGTATCAGAGGCAGGATTGGAATCCAGGTTTTCCTAACTCCAAGTCTGTCATTCTGTCCATTCTCACAAGCTGCCTCTCATGTGAATGTGTTGAGTATTGTCCATATGAAAGTCATAGCATTGACATTAGTTTCCTGACAAAGACAGGCTTGGAGAAGTAAGATGAGCTTGACTACTGATCTCCACCCATTGCTCTACCTCACCCCCAATCTCCTGTGGTTCCCTGTGGCCTTTCTCCTCTCTTCTCCTCCCTAGCCATATCATGGCACATGGTGCCACCAGTATAACAAAGCTTTGCATCCACTACTAGCGATCAATCTGAGAGATGCCTCCAGCTTCTCCTGACTATATCTGCCACCTTTCCCAAGCAAGAGGGTCACCCAGGGAAAGAAAGGAGAAGTCACCCCCAAACTATTTTCACCAAAAAAAAAACCCTAACCACTTTGAAGCCTAGATGTTTGCAGTCCAGCAATTTCAAATGTGTTTTTCTAGTGCATCTCCAGCACAATAGTAATCAGGTCCATAAAGCTGAAGATCCAGATGAAAGGTAATAAAAATTCATCTTTTTGTTTAAAATGAGAATGTGTCTCACGACTGCAGTTGCTGCCATCTGCTCCTTTCCCACTGCAGTAGCCCAGGCCACCCCAGTAAATTAAATCTCTCTCTAATGTCTTAGTGTGACCTGCTTATCACATTACAGAATCCCACTCACTTGAAAGGAAAAACTCTTATTATAACATTATAACATTACTGTGATTGCAAACGTTCAGATGGTATTTTTCGCATGTGTCTTCAAGGAGAAATCTGTCCAAACCACATGGGAGATTCAGGTTTTTCTTAATTTATAAATACCACTTACATCTTTAATTCTGATGCCTTTCTTTCAGGGCAGAGTTGAGTTCTTTGATACCTCTCCTGTGGCTCCATTTCTAATGGAGCATTTCCAGACTAAATTAAGAGAATTATTCCCATTTACCGTTCTTAGCCAAGGATAGCAGCCTCATCTGGTCAGCCCTACAGGAATGGAAAACGTAGCAACACCGTGTGCCACAAAACAAGAGGTAGCAAGCAGAGTATGGAAAGAGGAAGAAGCCCTAGGCTTGGAATTAGAGGAGCAGGATTCTAATCCTGGTTCTCACCTTCGCAAACCATGGGACTATTAGCAAGGCCCTCTACTTACCTGAGAATCAGTTTCCCCATGTGTGAAATGAGGGGTTTGGATCAGATCATCCCTAATACCCCTCCTAACTGGACTCATCCATAATTTTCTTTTAAATTAAAAATTTTCCGTATTTCATAACATGTAGTTCCTGTCCTAGCATATTGTCTACGTGGCTAATAGTAGGTGCTTAATTAATAATAATTTAATTGAATGGGTATGAGTGACAGATAATGCAATGATCATTACTTTAATAAGATACTAATAATAACCCATAGATGCATAGTCTCTGGTACAGCTATAATTGCAGACAACATTAAATCTATACCACCCAATTTAAAACTTAATTATATGGTTGTTTTTATTGCTTCATGAGCATGAATCTAATCTCCCCAGATTATAAACCCCTTGACTTTAGGAGCTGACCTTAAAGGGCTGAGCACATAGTAGGTGTCCAACAAATACTTATTGGTTGAATGATTAGAAAGGTCAATCAGACAACTGACTAAATATCCATTGTATATTTTTAAATGCTTGCTATAAAACAAAATATGTGTTTTGTTATGAGTATCAAGAGGCAAAAAGTGATGATCTACATATTGAGAAAAGGTAAATGTGGGAAGTATGGTAGGGTATCATTACTTCATTTCTATTTAATTCACTAAGGGCCTAGAGCAGGTGTTTTGGCAAATGAGGAGAATTCACTGTGAGCAGGGATTGTTTTATTGATCATATTTTGTAAGCCTAGTTCCTAGCATGGTGCAGGTCTTAGTAGGTACTTAATAAGTGTTCATTGATTAATTAGTAGTGAAAAGCTGGAGGGTGTAATAGTTAGATGAAGGAAAAGCTGGCTAGTAATAATTCACATCTCTAAAATGCTTCAAGGCTTATAAAGCATTTTCCTTACAATAGGTAATGCAAGTATCGTCATGTCCATTTTACACCTGAGAAAACTGAGATCGCACATATAGTGTCAGAGGTGGGATTCAAAACCATGCAGCCCCTCTCAGCCATGCCTCTATCTACCTAGATATGCCCTTGAAGTGGGTAGAGTGGTGGGTCGAGGTGGCCAAATGATGACATTTGGTCTTTGCCAAGCTGGTGCAAGATTTGGAAAATAACCAGATGCATAGAATGTTGAGAGATATCAAAGAATTAGGATGGGGAATGAGAGACATTGTTGGAGGAACCAATTGCAGAGAATGGCATTGCTGGCTTAAAGGACAGCTATGGAGGAAAATCCATTCTGATGGCAGGAAATCTAGTAAACCATGTAGTGGAAGAGTTGAAACTGAAGATGGCTATGGAATGAATAAAAGGTTACATTTCAGGATAGGAGAAGATGGTTGTTGTTCAGTTGTTTCAGTCATGTCTGACTTGGTGACCGCACTTGGGGTTTTCTTGACAAAGATACTGGAGTGATTTGCCATTTCCTTCTCCAGATCATTTTACAGATGAGGAAACTGAAGCAAACAGGGTTAAGTGACTTGACCAGGGTTACACAGCTAGTAAGTGTCTGGAGTCACATTTGAACTCAGATCTTTCTGACTCCAGACCCAGCACTCTATCCATTGTACCACCTGGCTGCCTAGGCTACAGTATATTAAGTGGATACTTGTGTCTTGTCATTGTGAGGAGAAATAAGAAGACCTGGTTCCTCTGCCTTCCCCCCCCCCCCGCCCCAGTGTCTAGCACAGTTCTGACACATAACAAATGCTTAATCAATACTTGGTGATTAACTGATTGAAAAATCCTGGGTAATTTGAAGCCCCCAGAGAAGACAGTAGGAAATAAGTTCTCTAAGCCTCTCTGTTTCCATTCTCCTATCCAAAAATTGAGACCACAGTGACTTGTGCAAAGCTTCCATTAATGGTCATGCCAAGTTCATTTTGACTCCATTCAGCTCTAGTCGAGTGTACTCTTCACTTAGGGGCTTAGCCTTATTCCTGTGGGCTCTCTGGTGAGTTTTATAGACATTAAATTCTTTAGTCTTGCAGGGCCATGTAGGAGAATGTTTACCAAATAGAGTTGCCAGTGAAGTGAACATTTTCTTTTATTTGGTGCTCATCTCATGACATGCGTTTCTTATTGACCCCATTCAAGATATTTTGTCCTGTTTCAAAGTGAAGACAAATTGAGGGCAGTATGATTGGCAGGACAGCGATGGGACATTTTGACACCAGAGGCGGAACGCCAGCCCAGTACTGTCTTTCTCTCTAGGATGATTGCTCATGTGAAGTAAAATGAGGTTTTGAATGAACAGCATTTTTGGAAGCACAGGGCTCATGGAGATGGAGCTGTTTTAGCCCTCTGCCCTTCCATTATCACTCATCTTCCCTTTGTGCTGTGTCTTCTCTTGTTTAGATCTCTAGGGACTTGATTTATAAAGCATTAGTACTGGTGATAACTTGGATCTTATGCTAATGGCAGTACAAATGAAGCAGTGGTGTCATTAAATAGTTTAATGACTCTCTCTTGAGTGCTAGTATAATGAGAGTAGAAAAATGTTGGATCTTGGCAATTCTCTTATGCTCCTGCCAGAATCCAGCATGCATATGGGAGTTCGCTTAAAAGTGCTGAGCAAAATTGCCATCGGTTATTGGCAGTTCCTCAAGACTGAAAAACTTGAAATAGAATGAATTTTCTTTTTGAAACTATTTAGCCTCCAGTTTCTGTTTGTCTATCACAAAGGAATGAATCCAGGCTAGATTATGAAAAACCAATGAGGTAAGCATAAGTACACTGCTTATCAACGTAATCTGCTCCAGGTCATAAATAAAGCAGATGTCAGACATTAGGCTTTAAGAAAGAGAATTTTCATAAATTAAAATCAGTACTGAGTCGGCTGTTGGTTTATACAATATCACTGTGCTCAGTCATCCTCTGGAACATACACGCACAAGTACACAGTACATCAGCATTTTCTAGCATTTGCCCAGATAGAAGTTGGGTGGGCTTTCACATGTGCCAGGTTACCAAGAGAAGGCACTGCTTTGAGAAGAACACTGCCCTGGTTTCAGAAGACCTAGCGTCTATCTGCTATGTGATTTGGAAAAAAAAAAGTACCTGCCCTCAAGGAGCTTACATTCTGTCAGGGAGACATGTGTACCTGTAACTACAACAGTGTATTGATCAATCCATCAACAAATATTTAGCACCTACAATGTGACAAATACAAAGTTAATACCAAGTAATTATAAAACATGGTGGGGCAGGGAAGAGGAGAGTGAATCAAGAAAGACTAATGTAGAAGATGAATGTAGAATGTAGAAGCTCTTGAGCTGAGCTCTGAAGGAAGCCAGAAATTCTAAGAGGTGGAAGTGAGGATGGAGTGCATTGCAGGTGTGAGGGACAACCTACGTAAAGGTAAAGGTGAGGGGAGATGAAGTACCAAGTGATAACATTAATGAAAACCTGAACATATTAGATAAGTATGGAATAGGATACAGGTGCCACAGATAGAATTGCAGTGGAAACTATTTTTAGGGCCCACTGATCTTCCTTTCTATACCCTTTTTCCTACCCCTTGGCTTCTCTTTCACCTTCATAAGATCAACATGCTGCCTTTTAGGTTTCCAGCCTTTCCCACTCTAGCATCTTTCCAGGCTGCAGTCCCCAAGACTAACAAAAATCTAGGATTCCCTGTTTTCCCTCCCCACTTCCAACAAAACTATCTACCCCCTGGTATTCATCCTAGTGCCAAATGGGAACTCATTTGCAGGAAAGAAGTTTGATCAACCCTGCTAGATAGGTACCAATAGACATCTCCTCTCTCCCCTCAACACAGCCCAACTCACACACTTGTCTTGACAACCTCAGTGCCTGGAGTGCTTAAGTCTAGGTGACCAGGATGTTACAGTAAGCCCATCCTCTCTGAGTTGGTTAGTCAGTCAAAAAGGCATTTATTAAGTACCTGCTGTATGCTAGGCCAACAGTGTTAAGTGTTAGGGATACAAAAAAAAAAAAGGCAAAACAATCAGTCCTGGCTGTCAGGGTACAGGGGGAGATAACATGCAAACAATTATGTGCAAACTATCTACAAGATAAGTTGGAGATAATTAACAGAGAGAAGGAAGTAGCATTGAGGAGAATTATGAAAGACTTCTTATAGATGGTAGAATTTTAGCCAGGACTTGAAGGAAGGCAGGAATGCCAAGGGGCAGAGATGAGGAAGGAGAGAGTTCCAGGCATGAGAGACAGCCAGTGAAAACCCAAGGAGTGGGGAGATGGAGTATCCTGTGGGAGGCAGAGCAAGGGGGCCAGTGGCAAAACAGTAAGGTCAGAGCTCAAAGCCTACTTTGAAATCTCTGGGAGTCCCACAGTTGAATTGATTCCCTGCGGGGCAGAGCAAAAGCAGGACAAGAATAAGGTTTTATGTGTGCTGCAGAGCTGGGATGGTTTTATTTATTGTTTTCAAAGAGAAAAGCTGAGTGATTAAGGATTGCTTCTGGCCTGAAGTAGAAAGAGAAAACAATTTGCAAGAAAAGATTTGTACTTACTTATGACCATATCTTAGATTCATCCCCAACTCAGAGTCTTTGTAGCAAATGGTCTTTCTCACTAAGGAAAACTATAAAACAGTTGGTCACAGAAGAAATAAAAAGGCCCTCTTCATGTGGAAGGGATGAGTCACAGCCTTTAGTCACGTTATGAGCAGGATATCACAGATGAGTGTTTGTCATGTAACAGCTCTTTATGATTTCTAGAATTCTATGGAAGAATCTGAGCTGAAGAATTACACCCGAATTCTCCCCTTCCACACTTCCCTTCTACATTTATCAGAAGGCAGGAACAAATGTTTGTTCTTCAGCATAGAAGCTGAAGTGGAGCAGCAATTTCTTTTTAGCTGTACCTGATGGTAAACTTTCTGGCTCTTAAGAGTTGATGTGACAGCTTTATAGTTTTATGATGGCTTCAAAGTCTAAAACATAATGTGAGGTGATGGAGAGGACCCTGGATCTTGAATCACGGGCCCTATGTTTAGAACTCAGCTCTCTTGCTTATTTTTATTTATTTATTTTTGGTGAGGCAATTGGGGTTAAATGATTTGCCCAGAGTCACACAGCTAGTAAGTGGTATGTGTCTGAGGCTGGATTTGAACTCAGGTCCTTCTGACTCCAGGGCCGGTGCTCTACCCACCGCACCACCTAGCTGCCCCTGTCCTGTTTATTTTTTGTGTGATCTTGAGCAAGTCATTCTCTAGGCCTAGTTGGCCTTTAAGGCCCCTTCCAGGCCTAAATCTGTGGTTTTCATCCTAGCTTTGACTAACATTTAAAGCAGTTGATTGGTTTCCCATCTTGGGTTGTCGTTCAGTCATTTCAGTCATGCACAACTCTTCATGACCCCATTTTGGCAAAGATACTGGAGTGATTTTCCTTCTGCAGCTCATTTTACAGATGAAGAAACTGAGGCAAACAGAGTTAAGTGACTTGCCCAGGGTCACTGAGCTAGTAGGTGTCTGAGGCCAGATTTGAACTCAGAGAAATGAGTCTTCTTGATTCCAGGACACTCTATCCACTGTTCCACTTAGCTGCCCCCATTTTAGGTCCAAATGCTTGTGTAGTCAATATATTTGTTAACAGATGAATTTTAGCAGCAACACAGTGAGCAAGCGTAGAGGATACTATGTTGATAGAGTGGTGGGAAGGCTGGGCTTGGAGAAGACCTGGTTTCATATTGTGCTTCTTTATACATTCTAGTTACATAACCATGGACAAGCCACTTAACTTCTCAATGCTCCAGGTAACTTGCTGCAATTATAAATTGCATACAGTTATTCATCTTAATTGGTGGAAGCTGTTCCCACATTGATCAAATCACAGGTCTTGACCAAAAAAAACCCAAATCTGATAATGAAAGTAATAGTAATAATAAAGATTTATATAATGCTTACTATGTGCTAGGCACTGTGTTAAGTACTTAATAAATACTATCTCATTTGATCCTCACAACAGCCCTGCAAGGTAGAAGCTATTATTAACCCCATTTTATAGATGATGAAACTGAGGATAAATGACTTCAGATGATACATACAGAGATTAAGTGACTTCCCCAGGGCCACACAGCTAATAAGTGTCTGAGGCTGGATTTGAACTTAGGTATTCAAACTTAGTATTGAACTTAGGTATTGAACTCCAGGCCCAGTACTCTATTGACTGGGCCACCTAGTGCCCCTGATAATTCGTATTTTTATCTCTCCTGAACAGAGGGTGGCAAAAAGAACAAGTGAGATCCATCTACACAGAAGAACTGTCTGTGATTACTCGTGTTGATATAATTGCCCCACTGGTCATTAGTGTAAATGATCATCAACGTTTCTGATCCCTAAAGAAATTGATAATAGATAGGAAAGTAGTTTTAAAATTGATTGGGCATGCATTGATTTCCAGTGATTGTTAATGGCATTTGTTTTGACATAGTTATTTCTGTATGTGTACTCTGATAGCCTACCTCCCTACAAGCCCTCTGGTGTATGTGATTTTCTCAGCTGATGCTTACTGTCTTTATGACCTTGGCCAAGTTATAATTTTAAGAAATCAAAATTGTTTATTTTAGCTTTTATGAGAATCTCTGTCTCTTGTATAATTAAAAAGCCTTACCCTAGCATATTCATGTGGAAAACTACAGGATGTTAGTCTTTTTTAACTGGATTTTTTTCCCCCTTTTTTATTCTTTGCTGTGAGGGATGGGTAGCTAGTGGATAGAGTGCTGAGCCCGGAGTCAGGATGACACATCTCAGATCTGGCCCCAGATACTTACTAGCTATGTGACCCTAGGCAAATCATTTAACCCTGTTTGCCTCAGTTTCCTCATCTGTAAAATGAGCTGGAGAAGGAAATGGCAGACCACTCTAGTATTTTTGCCTAGAAATCCCTAAATGGGGTCAAGAAAAGTCAGACACAATTGAAAAAAACTGAACAACAAAATGAGGAATGGCCCTTTGGGAGAGGAAAGTAGAGGGATGCATTAAGAAATATGTGTTATAAAGGAGAAAAATATATCCATAACTTTTTTTAAAAATCTCCCCTTAGCCATAGTTGTGAAAGTGCCTTCCTCCTTTCTCCTCTAATTTTCTTTGTGATTGAGATATAACTGCTACATGTCTTGGAATTACAAGCTTGTGACTTTTCTCAGATGGTGAACTACCTGATTCTACCCATCATAGTTTCCCATCTGTTATACTTCTAGACAATTTTATTATTTTTTTCCTGGAGTATAGTATTCAGGCTTTTTAATGGTGACATATAATATTTAAATTATCTCTGCCCTCCAGTCTTCAAAGTCGATCATTTGGGATTATATAGAAATAGTTTGTTGTTTGTTTGCTTTTGAGACTGGATCTCCCTATGTCACCTAGACTGGAAGTGTTCAATTAGCATGGGAGCTTAGATCTGCCCCATTTCTGTCTCTGATTCTCCCCTTGTCAGGCAGCTTGGTGGACGCCACTCCTGGAGGGGCTCATACTGGTGCTGGACTTAGTGCAGGCACCTACTCAGCTTCAGCCCTCTTGTAGCTCAAAACACCTGAGCTCCAGTGATCCACCAGGCTCAGTCTCCCTAGTAGAAGGGATGACTGATGTGTATGACCGCATCTGGCTTCATGTATGTTTTTTAATTGTCTTTTATGTATGCTTTGCCAAATTTTCTTCCACTTCTAAATTTTTGAGTTCCAAATCTATCACCATCTTTTTCAAACCCTCTCTTATTTTAAAATATTCCCCATAATATACTCAAGTTGTCCATTTTATTGTCTTATTTCTTTTTTGACAGCTCTGATTCCTGACATTATTTTCATTTTAATTTCTGCTTTAAAATATTTTTTTTGTTTTGTACTATTCCAAAGTGTCTTGCTGTTACTCAGCTATTTCTGGGAAATACAAAATGTTTATTGTCTTGCTGTCTTTTTTCACAAGTAACTTTTGGTTATTTGTGTGTGTGTGTGTGTGTGTGTGTGTGTGTGTGTGTGTGTGTGAGTGTATGTATATGTGGAGAGAGAGACAGAGAGAGACAGAAAGACAGAGAGACAGAGAGAGAGAATGAATATCTCGCTGTAAGTTTATCTACTTAGCAGTTGGGCTTATATGCCCTTCCTTTCTCTCCTGGCCCTTTTGTCTTCTAGCCTTTTTCCTCTGTCCTCAGTAGTTAGACAGACTTTCCTCCTCACTATTTGACTCGTCCTCTTTCCACTAATGTGCTGCACATATATTCTTCTGCCCAGACCTCTGGGCCTAGGTAGAATCAGCTATTCCCTTCTAGGGGCCACGGAAGCACCGTTGGGTCCATGTGCGAATTCTGATGGGAGAGAACTAGATTTTTAGGGTTGTACCCCCACCTTCCACAGTTGTGCCCTCTCTCTGTTGTGCCACTGTCGGTGTTTTCTGCCTCTTACAAAGCAGGTTGGGTTCAGCCTGAATCACTGTCGTGGGGAGCCAGGGATGGGACCACCAAAGATGGAAGTGAGGCTGTTTGTGTCTCCATTGTGCAACACCCAGGCAACATGGGAGTGGTGTGAGTGAGTGGGAACTTCAGGCAATTTGATCTTCCACAGTTATTTCAGAAGATGATGCTGTTATCTCGTATAGAGATGCAGCTATCTTTTTGCGTCCATTCTAATTAATGTGAGTTAAGTGCATTTCCTACAGTTTTGAGGTTGGCAGTATACAGAAGTTACTCTGGAAACAGCTTATGTCACCATCTTGTTTGGTGATCCTCTAGCTCTCATTCTTCAAAGAAAAAAATTCACCAGCTGACTCCATATGCTTTTTAAAAATGTTTTATTGATTTAAAAAAAGATAGCATAATCACTTCTTAATAACCAGCTCCCACTGCAACAGACCCACACAGAGGACCTGTTCTTATATCAAAGATAATCAGTTATGCCAAACCACAAACTATCAAGTGACTGCATCTGGCAACATAGGAAACATTGTGTACCAATAATCTCTCTATTGAGGAGAAAAATGTATTTTATCGGGGATCTTCTGACTGTTCATATCACTGAATCTAATGTACTTTAAGGAAGCTTTTTTTAAAATGCCCTACAGTTGTACTCCTATCAATACTATATTTCAGGATTGTTTTTTTTTTTAACAATACATTGATTAAGTAGGAGCCAAAGGAATACAACAATAATATATCACCCTCTTAAAAACACTTATGCTTATTTATAGCAACAAAGGCTGAATCACTTTTTGCTGAGAGATTTTAAAAACTGTGCTAGATTGCCTGTGACTGAGATGTTCTATCAGGGGCAGTGGGTGCTTGATTAAAAGTGGGATACTTCCTTTGCTGTGGTTCTATGATTCTATGAGTGTCTAAAGATGCCAAACTACGTTGTCTGTTGCCTCTTTTCATCTCTAAGTCAATGTACATTTTCAGAAAGCTTTCTTTGGAAGGTTTTAGAAATATTGGAATTTTTAAAAAAGAACAGAGTTAAAGCAGTGCTTGAAATCTGTCTCTTTTCTTTTGAATAATCTGTTTGATTTTAAACAAATTTAGATACACAAGATTCACCGTGATTCAGGAGACAAGTCTCAGACAGGTGAGAGCATTGTAACAAATTATACGCGTTGGTGAGCCATAGCAGGTAACCCAGTGGAAATGAACCACAATCAGCCTTTATAGTGTTTAGTATATTCTGTCATGCTCAAAGATTAGACTCTTGAACTTCAAGTGGCAAGTTAGCAATTGTATTCCATATAGACAGTGAAGTCCACCATTTGCCCCTTTTAGTAAATGACTTTGTGCTGACTACAGCAACTTCAGAGCATCAGAGAGCCTACTTACTGAGATCCATAATTACTCAAAACAGTCTAACAATCCCAGCAGAGAAAACAAAGTGGATGAAAAATGTCTTTTGCCTACATATAATGTGGAATATGTTAGACAGCAAAATGAGTCAGTTCTTCAGTACATATATCTTTAATGGATATGGGCGATGAGCTGAATCCATAAATGACTAAGAGGAAGAGAGCAGACTGGATTGCATTTGGGAAGTTGAGTAGCATTTTTGCTACTCGGTTTTCTCCCTAAAATACAAATTCAGAATTTAATCTCAATATATTTCTGTGGGGTTATGACTTTAGAACATGGAATACCACAAACTACAGCTGGCCCAATGCTCAATAGAGGCATGTCTGGTGTGTATAAATGTAATAAGCAGCATTTCACCAATGATGATCTCAGTCAAGAAATCACATAAAAGACACCCAGGAAGTAGACAAGCAGAAATGGAAATGGGCATGTAATGAAAGTGATAGGTAACAGGTGCAAAATCTGAATGTTACTTTGGTACCCTCAGAGTGTTAAAAGACCTAGAAAAAGGCCTTCAGTGCATCGAATGGATCCTTTATGGCGGCTTTATGGGAGAACATTTAAAAGAGACATGCAGGGTGAGGATAAGTTGCCGTTTGCCCTCTTAAAGGTAGTACCTCTACCAATGAGGTAATAGATTTATGAAAGTATTAAAGTATATATATTTGGACAGGTACTACAGATAGATAGTAATCTGGGCTCTGAATTGGATAAAAGGAAAAAAGTGGGATAGATTGAATTTGGGAAATTAATATATTGCTTTCAGTGATTTTAGGCATTTGGCTCCCACAAAAACTTATCACTTTAACATGATTTTTCTTTTGGTAATGCTATCTGACTGTAAGTCATGGGACACTGCAATGTTTAAACAATTAAAATTGCACCGGACCCAAAGACAACTCTAAAGAAGCATGGTGGCAGTACGCTACCTATGGTGACATAATTAAGATCATGTGTAAGCAGAAGAGGAAGTAGGTAGTAAGTGGAAACACCTGACAGGCTGCATTGGCATCCTTAGAATAGAATTTTTTCTTAAAACAAAAGAAGGCCTCTAACATGCCGGGTGGATGTCCATGTGGAAGATTATGGAAAGACGTGGAAAAGAATAATATGGGAGATGTTGTGGACAGGTGGCAATGCAGACCAGTGGAGAGGATGCCCTCACTGAGAATCAAACATCCAGGTATGAAAGGAGATACACCGGCTCTAAGCATTTTAACAGCATTTCTAAATCACAATCATTCCCCTACAATGCAATTTTTACTTTCAAAAAATAATATTCTAATCATACCAAATATTTCTCTGATCATAAGTTCCATTAATAGGATATAAAGAAATAATTGTATCATTATACAAATAACAACACTGAGAATATCCTGTGTCTTTGTTACTATTTGAAGAGTACATATTTTATTGTTTCTTAAAATCATTTTGTAGTATGATATAGTATTTTATAGTAAAGGAGGCAAATTTTTAAGTATCCAGAGGACTATATGTGAAATTTCACATGTGAATACACTGAAAACTAATATTCTTCTCTTCTAATTTGATCTTCATAGAGTCTCACTCATTTAGATACAAGAACAGGAGGAAAGAATCTATTGATGTTAAATCAATAACATCTCGAAGTAGTGATGGTAAGAAAACTTCCTAATTTGTGTTTTTATTTGTTTTTTAACTGCAGAAAATAGGAGAGGGAAGACATCATGATAAGACAACTGATCAACATATAAGAGTTAAAATAATACAAAGGAAATAAGAAACTGACTTTCAGGGTATTTCTAAACATGTATTTTAATGGATTTTTTACAAAATAATTTGTATGGTTTCACAATATTTTTCCTCTAATTATATAGGTGATGAGGATAGAGTGCTGGTCTTAAAGTCCGGAGAGGCCTAGATTCAAATTCTCCTTCTGCCATTTAACCCTGAGCACTTTACTTAACCTATGAATCCTTCATGTAGTTTTTCAGTTGTTTTTTAGTTGTTTCTAACTCTTCCTGACCCCATTTGGGCTTTTCTTGGCAAAGATACTGGAGTGGTTTGCCATTTCCTTCTCTAGCTCATTTGACAGATGAGGAAACTGAGGTAAACAGGGTTAAGTGACTTGCCCAGGGTTACACAGCTGGTAAATGTCTGAGACTGGATTTGAACTCACACAGATGAGTCTTCCTGACTTCAGGCCCAGCACCCCATCCACTGTGCCACCTACCTGCCAAATTTACTGAATCCTAGGACAAGTCTATTAGGGTTATAATGAGAGAGAAAGAGAGATGATAGATAGATATAGATATAGATACAGATATAGATTTATACTAGTGTCATAGCCCAGCCTATATGATGAAATCACTAGTCCTTTGTGAATTCATCTCATTAACATAGCTGCAAAGGCAATTTAATTCATGCTTAAATCATATTGACTCCTATATATGTTTTTGGTTTTGGTTTTTTTGTTGTGTAAACTTAGGTTCAAAGGGGTGAGCATATGAAAGACACTCTCAGTATAATTTCTTTCTTATAATGTTGTTTGTTGATTTTAATTCAGTTAGGCTTTTTAAAAAAAAACAACTTTTTTCTGCCTCCATCTGCTTTCTCTTTTCTCAACATCTCAAAATTTCATCAACATCTCTTTTCTCAATATCTCTTTCCACATCACTGCTTATAGATTTTGTGCCTGTAAGATATTGTGAAATCAAACACCTGACAGGACATTTATCTCCCTGTGTTTGAGGACTAATTGATGCTTTTCATTGGATACCTTTACTAAACCAACAAGCACTTGAAGTAAAATGGATAGGAAATGGACATTAAAAGAATGTTTTTCTCCTTTAGGTCAGGCCACATGTTATTAGAGCTTCCAATAAGTAAGATTATAATTTAGCATGTTTTTACTACTAGTAAATGCAAGTTATTCATGAGGTTGAATAGAAAGACCCAAGTCAGAAAGTCAGGAGACTTTAGTACTAGACCTAGTTCAACTGTGTTCTATCAGTATGATAGAATTAGGGAGGAGAGAGAGAGACAGAGGGAGAGAGAGAGAGACAGAGAGAGAGAGAGAGACAGAAGGAGGGAGGAAGGAAGGAAGGAAGGAAGGAAGGAACGAACGAACGAACGAACGAACGAAGGAACGAAGGAAGCTAGGAAGGAAAAGAAAGGAAGAAGGAAAAAGAAAGAAAGAGAAAGGGAGGGAGGAAGGAAGGAAGGAAGGAAGGAAGGAAGGAAGGAAGGAAGGAAGGAAGGAGGGAGTAGGAGGTGATTTTAGGGAGAACATGAGAGTTTTAGACCCTCTGAGTTTTGAAGGGTAAGTTCCATGAGGGCAAGGGCTATCTCATTTTGGTCTTTGTATCCCCAGTGTCTGGCACAAAGCAGATACTTAATAAAGCTATTGATTGATCTAAGTTGAGATGTTCAGAAATATTAACCAACTGGCCCAAGTTCACACATCAAGTCCAATATTGAGGAAACTGAGAATAGGCTCAGGTCTCCTAATGGAGAGTCTCATGCTCCATTTTGATCTGACTTTCCTTATTGCATAAGAGCACCTTTGAACTGACAGTGGGGAAGAGATCCATTTGTTAGGAACGCTCCCTAGGTTGACATTTGAATAGGTTTCTGACATGTGCAAACTGGAGCTTTAACAGTGGCACAGTAGGCTTTCAGGATGGAATCTTTATCATCTTATCTTGCCTGAAAATTGGCCCCATTAATGGTTCTGTTATGTCAGATGTCCTTCCACCAATGTCATCCATTCTGCATAAATCTTGTCTTCTCTGGCTGGGCTTGTGCAGATGGTGGCAGGGTTCCTGACCATTCTGGAATAAGTGATGAGTGAATCCAGTCCTTTTTTGAAGAGTGCTATGGTGGTCCCACAGAAAGCAGAGCTGGGTTTTGAGCTGTTCTCAAAGGGACCTCAGTAGAAACAGTTCCTGCCTGAAGCTTTCAGCCGGCTTCTGCCACCAGCATTTAGTCCTTCTGTGCTTTTGAGGGTGTGTCCTCCAGAGTGCTATTGTTCTAAGGGACACATACCTTGTCTTGACAGCACCAAGTTTGCAGAATCGTCGTTATCCTTCTATGGCGAGGATCCACTCCATGACCATTGAAGCTCCGATCACAAAGGTAAAAAGCTGTGGCTCTTCCTGGTCTTTAAGCAGAAGCAATTGTCTATCTTGTCTCTGTGTGTTACGTATGTGTGTATGTGTGCATATATATACATGTGTATATATATATATATATATAAATACACACACACACATGTGTGTGTGTATGTGTGTGTGTGTGTAAAAACCTAGGTTAGGAAACATCAGGATGTAGTGAATGGAGAATAATCCATGGAGTCTGGAAGATCTGGAATGAAGTCCCCCCTCTGATAAATACTGGCTGTGTGACCTTGAGCCAGTCACTTAATCCCTCATTCCCTCTGGGAAATTTTCTAAGTCTTCCCTCTGTAGAGATGGTGTCAGTCTTCATTTGTAGAGGGAGTACCTCACCAGGAGCTCCCTGGACCCATTGAATCACAGATCTGGTCCCAAAAAAATCCTAAAAAACTTGAGGTGATACCAATCTTTTCCTATTGATATTGTACTTTTTAAATAAATTGTTTAAAAGCATTTAGAAATATCAATCAATCAGACAGTCAACAAGTATTAAGTTCTCACCCTGTGCCAGGTACTGGGGATACTGGGGATACATAGAAAGCCCAAAACACTGTCCCCAAGGATTTCACATTCTAATGAGGAAGATAATAGGCAAACAACTCTGTAGGTAAAATATATACAGAGGATACATTGGAGGCAATCTCAGAGGGATAAAACTAGATGGAATGGAGGGGGGGGTAGGAAAGACCTCTTGCAGAAGGTGGGATGTTGTTGTGTTTGTCTTTTGTTCTCAAAGAGGACCATGACATCGGGGGAGATAATGACATGACTTGCAACTGACTTTGTTTTGAGGGAGGGATGGCTGTTCAAGGTCCCCAGCCTTGCTTTCTCCTCCAGAGCCATTTGGATCCAGTAGCCAGATACTCATCATGATGACTGGAGATAGCTCAAGATGCAGTGGGAGACCCTGACCTTTTCAGGTTCTCACTTTGGGTGAAGCAACATCCGTTTAGGGAATAGGCCTCTTTAAGAAATGAGTCAAAGGGGGCAGATAGGTGGCACAGTGGATAGAGCACTGGCCCTGAAGTCAGGAGGACCTGAGTTCAAATCCGGGCTCAGACCAAATACTTGACACTTACTAGCTGTGTGACCCTAGGCAAGTCACTTAACCCCAATTGCCTAAAAATTAAAAAAAAAAGATTGAAAAAAAGGAAATGCGTCAAGGGATGGCCCCTTTAATAAAATAAATAAATAGATAATAGTGGGCGGCGAAGACCTTCAGGGTTGCTGGCCAAAAGAGAAACAGTTACTATTTACATTCACTCTGAGCCAGAAGGGTCCAAAAAATAACCATTAAGTGATGCTTGGGCAGGGACCTGTTGTCCAATCTGTGAGTGAATTGGGTTTAAGACTTGGTCTTTGAGAGAGAAGTTCAGCCAGTAAACCCCAAGTTAAGTAGGCAGCTTTTGGCCATCAAAATTTACCTTCCTTTGGGCAGAACACCCTCAGGTAAGGGGAGAGGAGAGGAGAGGAAAACATAAAGTGAGGAGAGGATGAGGTGAATTACCCAACTGGAACTGGCCAGCTGGGTCCCCGTTCAGGCAGCTTAGACTACTGACAGGGTGTGTTTGTCCTTTGTTCTCAAAGAGGACCATGACATCTCTGAGTCTCGATGGAAGCCAGAGGCAGAGATAAGAAAAGAGAGCATTCCCTCATAAAGGACAGCTAGTGGAAAGGCTGGAGTCAGAAGGAATCTCATATGCAGAGAATTCTTACTTTATGTAAATTCCTATTTTGTAGCGGGACACCACAGATCTGGGTCTGGCTCTGGCTCTTGGAAGGTCGTGGCAGAGGTATCCCATGCTAGAGGTCCTCCACTCTGCAGAGGAGGAGGGGTGGCCCAGGCACTGAAGCCACTGGACTGCACGGCCACAGGTCACAGAACCTTGGAGGGCATGGAGCCACACAGAGCCCAGAGGAGAGGGAGGAGAGGTTAAAATAACATTAAGTGAAAATTGGCTGTGTGAGGAACAGAAAGAACACCAGTGTTGCTGGATTATAGAGTACTTGCAAGGGAAATAAAATATAAGAAGGCTGGGAAAGTAAAAAAGGCCATATTGTATAAGGGCTTTAAAAGCCAAGTAGAGGATTTTCTAGTTGATCCTGGAGGTAACAGAGTGCAATTGGCATTTGAGGAGAGGAGTGATGTGGTCAGAAAAGTGCTTGGAAGATCACTTTGGCAGCTGCATAGAGGGTGGTCTAGAGTGGGAAGGGATGTAAGTAGAGGCATTTACAGTAGTCCTAGGGAGAAGTGATGAGGGTCTGTACAACAGGCTGTGTCAGAGGACAGAAGGATATGTACATGAGAAATATTGTGAAGGTAGAATTCATAGAACTGGGCAAGAGATTGGATATATGGGGTAAGTGTGAGCAAGGCATTGAAGATGATACCTAGATTACAAGTGTGAGTGGCTCGGAGGATGGTGGTGTTCTTGACCATGATAGAGAAGCTCACAAGAGGGAAGAGTTTGGGGGGAAAGATAATGAGTTCAGTTTTAGACGGATTGAGTTTAAGATATATATGGAACATCAGTTTGAGACATCCATTTAGTAGATGGAAATGCTGAAGGTCAAGAGAGAGGATAGGGCAGAATAAATAGATTTGGGAATCATCAGCATAAAGATGATAATTTAAAATAAGGGAATTGATAAGCTCACTAAGTATATGATATGGTAATATATTTTGCGTGATTGGCCGTGTACAACCTATATCAAATTGCTTACCATCTCAGGGAGAGGTGAGGTGAGGGAGGGAGAGAGAAAATTTGGAACTCAAAATTTTTGAAAAGCAAACGTTAAAAATTGTCTCTACATGTAACAGGGGAAAAATTTTTTAAATTATTTTTTAAAAGTAAGCTACTGTCTATAAAAAGCTCAATGATCTTAGAAAAACATGCAAAGACTTGCACGAAATAATGAAAAGTGAAATGAGCAGAACCAAGAGAACATTGCATACAGTTAATAGCAATATTATTTTAAGAATGACTTTGAGTGACTAAGTCATTTTGACTATTATAAATATACAAATTAACTATAAAGGACATATGAAGAAAGACACTATCTTCATCCAGAACTGATAAATAGAAGTGTGTATAGAATAATTCTACATATATATGTATATGTATATGTATATACATATACATGCATACATATATACACATACATATATGTATGTATATACATATATACACATACATACATATATACATATACGTGTATGTATGTATAGACATATATACATATATACATATATGTATGTATATACATATGTACATATACATACATATATACATATACATATATGTATGTATGTGTGTGTGTGTATTATATATATATATATATATATATATATATATATATATATATATGTCTAATGGTAGCCATCACCTTCCAGGGAAGAAAAAAAAAGAAATCTACATGATGACTTTATTATATATTTAAAAGGAATAGCAAGTTGTACATAATAGATTTACAGTTTGATGTGCAATCTTTTTTATTATACTATGTTATAGGAATACTTGTTTTATTCCATAAATTTAAAAATATATTTTTTAAATATAAAATAGTATAGAGGAAGAAGAGAATAGGGCCAAGAACAGAGTCTTGGGGGGCTATGTGGTGCAGTGGATAGAGTACTGGCCCTGGATTCAGGAGGGCCTGAGTTCAAATCCGGCCTCAGACACATAATACTTACAAGCTGTGTGACCCTGGGCAAGTCACTTAACCCTACTGCCTAACCTCCTGCCCCCCCAAAAAAAGAACAGAGCCTTGAGGAAGACCCATGATTAGTGGGCATGACTTGGATGAAGATCCAGCAAAGGAAACTGAGGAGTGGTCAGATGGGTGAGAGGAGAATTAGGAGACAGTAATATCATAAAACACATGAAGAAAAAAGAGTGATTGTGTCAGAGGCTGCAAAGATATTAAGAAGGAAAGGATTGAGAAAAGGCTCTTAGATTTGGCAATTAAAGCGATTATTGGTAACTAGAGAAAGAAGTTTCAGTTTCATAATGTCAGAAATCAGACTTGAGAGTTAAGAAGTGATTTAGAGGAAAGAATGTAGAGGCATCAACTATTAATGACTTGCTTTCTCAAGGAGTTGAGCCAGAAAAGAGGAGAGATTTAGCATTATAGTTGATGGGGATGGATGAATCAAGTGAGTGTTGTTTTTGTTTTTGTTTTTAATTAATGGCAGAGACATGCTCCTGTTTGTACACAGCAGGGAGGCAGCCAGTAGATAGAGATTAAAGATTAGTGAGAGTGAGAATGATAGAGAGGACAATCTGCTGAAGAAGATGGGATGAATTGGGATCAAAGGTGTATGTGAAGGAATTTGCCTTGGCAAGGAGAAAGGCTATTTCTTTATGTGAGACAGAAGTAGAAGAGGAGATGGGAAAGGAAGACATCTGATTGATATGAGATGAAACGAGGGTGTTCTTGGAGCATACCCTCATTTTTTTTCAGTGAAGTATCAGAGTTCTTAGCGGAGAGGACGGGGAAAAGGATGGCCTGGGAGGTTTGAGGAAGAATGAAAATATGTGGAATAGCCCTATGGCCAGTGGTATAGTGAATCAATTAGGAAGATATAAAAGAAGTGTCTTGCTGCAATGAGAGCCTAGTTGATATTACATAACACAAATTTATAGCAGACCTAGTTATCACAGTTTTGTGATTTTCTCCAGCTCTGATCAGCAGTGTGTGAATCAGACAGAAAGCATCAGATGGCAGGACTGAGGCTGACAAGGCGTACCAATGACAGTAGAATAAGGGGGTAAAGCACTCCAGTGCAGAAGATAGTGAAGAGGTAAGCTGGCTCACCAAGGAGCTAGATGGTGAAGAGAATAGAGTTCAGCCAGCGAAAGAGTGATGGCTTGGGAAACAATTGAGATGTGAGGGACCGGATGATGAGGATGAAGAACAGGATGTAAGGCAAAGGGAAAAATGGAACGATAATAGATTAAGGTCAGATAAAAGAATTTCAGAGTTCATGAACATGGAAGTAGAATGATAGCAGATCAAGGTTATCATTATTGTGTAGCTGCTGAGGTGGAATGAAGAGTTGGGCATGGGAAATAGGTAGATTGAGGAACTGGGAAGTTAAGAGCATTTGAAGGGATATTATTATCTGTAATGGAGCCCCATTGTTTGAGGGCAGAACTTGGAGTGGAGGGAAAGTTCGATGACCTAGACACTGAACTCATTGAGGAAGGAGAGTATCTTAAGAGTCAGTAGATAGTTACCAGCATCTTGATTGGGCCATAAATATGGATTGAATGAACTTCAAGGAAGAAAAAAAATGCTAAGTGTGCTGGTAGAGGGATGTGGAAGTGACAATGGGGAGCAAGGAGTAGTAACTTCTCTACTATGCTCAGTGAGTACCAAAAAGGGTGGCCATTAAGATGGAGCCAGGTCTCAGACAAAAGATGGAAGGAATGAAAAAAGGAAAAGGCTGAACACGAAAGCAAGTTTGTTAACCATGGACCTGGCATTAGAGATGCTACAGTGTAATGGATGAGTAGCTCTGGAGTGGTACATTGAGGATGGGGGATTAAGGTTGAGGAGGATGGGTATAAGAGAGCAAATTTAGAATGGGATTTATACAATGACAGCCAGGGGTTCAGAATCTCCAGGATGGGAAAGAATATGATCAAGTGGTAATATGTTGACCATTGAGGATTGAATTGAGGAAGAAAGCTGATTTCATTTAGGCCCAGGAGCCAATGAACAATAGTTACAGCAAAATATGCACTTTTGCATCTGGATGCAAGATCTGGATGTCTATATAATTAATTCATATTCTCTCTCTCTCTCTCTCTCTCTCTCTCTCTCTCCATCTATCTTTTCCCCCCTCTCTTTCTCTCTCCCTCTCTCTCTCCTTCTCCCTCCTTCTCCCTCTCTCCTTCCTCTATTCAGGTCATTAATATAATCAATGCTGCCCAAGAGAATAGCCCAGTAACTGTAGCAGAAGCCTTGGACAGAGTTTTGGAGATTTTACGAACCACAGAACTCTACTCTCCTCAACTGGGCACTAAAGATGAAGATCCCCACACTAGTGATCTAGTTGGAGGGCTGATGACTGTAAGTAATAATGGAAAATCATATTTTTGGAGAAAAAAAAACCAAACTTCACCGAGGCAAATTTTGTCAAAAACAAACTGGTGCAGTTTGCAAACTTTATAGCACTGTAGATATCTCAGTAATTGTTACCATTATTGTAGGCAACTAGCACTGCAATGGACAGAGTACTGGGCCTGGAGACAGGAAGACCTAAGTTCAAATCCATCCTCAAACCCTTATTAGCAATGTGACCCTGGGCAAGTCATTTAACCTCTTTTTTCCTCAATTTCCTCCACTGTAAAATGACGGTAATAATAGTCTCTATTTCACAGGGTTGTTGTGAGGATCAAGTGAGATAATATTTGTAAAAAAAAAAAAAGCTTTGCATAATGATTGGCACATAGTAGGTGCTACAAAAATGCTTATTTCCTTCCCCTTTCCCCTTATATAGGAGTGGGGGGAGGGGCAGAGCCAAGATGGTGGAGTAAAAGCAGTGACTTGCTTGAGCTCTCCCCCAAACCTCTCCAGATACCTGGAGGTAAAAAATGGCTCTAAACAAAGTCTAGAGCAGCAGAACTCACAAAAAGACAGAGTGAAACAAATTTCCAGCCCAAGACAACCTGGATGGTTGATTGGAAAGGTCTATTGCACCAGGCTGGGAAAGGAGCACAGTTCAGCATGAGTGCACAGGCAAAGACCAGGCCTCAGCAAACCTGGAGCAGGTCTCAGGGGACTGAATCATGGGCAGCTGTGGTGGTTTCCAGACTTCTCAACCCACAAACACCAAAGACAACTTAGAAAGTCAGTAGGAAAAGTCTGTGTCTGTGGTGAGAGAGGAGCTCAGTCCCAGCCCCAGTCCCCGTACAGCCCCGGGGTGGTGGCTACTTCCAGAGCTCTTGGCCCACAGATGGAGGGGGAACTGAGTGGCTGATCAGAGGGGGATTGCAAGGATCTCTTTGCTGGTGCTGCGGCAGGAATCTCTTGCTTTGCCCCTGCTTGGATCTGGGTCACAGTTCTGGGGAGTGGTTCTGGGGCAAGGAGGAGTGCTAGCATGGTGGAGCTTGTAGTGGTGATGAAGAACGAATCTTCCTCACAGTTTCAAGGCAGAAAAGAGTGCTCGTGGTCACTCATAGATCAGAGCACAGGCCAGAAAAGGAGTAAACACCTTGCCCCAGTTGTACCACTTTGGAAGAACTGAAAATTTACAGGTCCCTACAAGTATCTCTGAAAACAGATGCACAAAATCCCCGAAGCTTGGAACAGTACATTCTCCATGCTGGAAGTAGACCCTTACCTTAACAAAGAGTTTAAAACTCACGTAATTGGCTGGGATAGTGAGCAAGCAGCTCAAAGAGCCAGACTATGTTATGTTACTTTGGTGACAAAGAAGATGGAAACATACAACCAGAAGAAGACAACAAAGTCAAAGCTCCTTCATCCAAAGCCTCCAAGAAAAATATGAATTGGCCCCAGGCCATAGAAGAGCTCAAAAAGGATTTTGAGAAGCAAGTAAGAGAAGTAGAGGAAAAACTGAGAGTGATGCAAGAAAATCATGAAAAACAAGTCAACTTTGTTAAAGGAGACCCCCAAAAAATACTGAAGAAAATAATACCTTAAAAAAATAGCCTAGCCCAAATGGCAAAAGAGGTCCAAAAACCCAATGAGGAGAAGAATGCCTTAAAAAGCAAAATTGGCCAAATGGAAAAGGAAGTCCAAAAGCTCACTGAAGAAAATACTTCCTTAAAAAGTAGAATGGAGCAAATGGAAGCTAATGACTTTATGAGAAATCAAGAAATTGCAAAACAAAACCAAAAGACTGAAAAAAAATAGAAGATAATGCGAAATATCTCATTGGAAAAACAACTAATTCATTATATACAAGTGGTTATTATTATTGCTACCATTATTTTATTATTATTTTTATATAGCAGCATGGTAGCAATCATGACTTGTGTACAAGGAGAAGGCAATGATATTATTGAGAACATGTATGACTGATTAATGATGCGGGTTGTTATGTAATAAGAAAATGAATGGGGCAGCTAGGTGACACAGTGGATAGAGCACTGGCCCTAGAGGCAGGAGGACCTGAGTTCAAATCTGGCTTTAGGTGCTTACCAGCTGTGTGACCCTAGACAAGTCATTTAACCCTAATTGCCTAAAATAAAAAAGAAAAAGAAAATTAATAAAGAATAAGAATCACATTTGAGTTGTGATTTAAAATTTACAAAGCATTGTAGTGAGAATCTGAGAGAAAGCAACAGGGGGCAGCTCAAGAAGTATACTGGAAATTGCCATAATATGGAGAAAAAAAGTAAGAGGCCTCCACTGTACTGGATAGAGGAACTTTGGAGGATTAATGGAGGAATATGAACAAAAGTTGAAAATAATGAGATGGTATGGAGGACTTTCATTCTGCGTCAGTAGAGAAAGTGTTTTCAATGATAAAATCAAGGTGCTATTTTGATTGCATAGTCATCTTGATTTTATTTATTTTCAGTTCAGGTCCTCAAGTTAATAGGCTAAGGGCAGTTGCCTCTGACCATCCTCTGGCTATTGTTCTGATCTAGTCCTGAGCCCTTTGTTTGGAAGTGCTTTACTCCTTGATAGGCACCAAAGTACATCCTTTCTAGTGCTCTGGGTTGGAGTGTCGAGGGAGGAGAAAGAGCCCAGAAGAAGAGTGGTCTGTTAACAAGAATACTGGGTCAGTAAATTCCTACTACTTACAACATCTTTCTTTATTTCAGGATGGCTTGAGAAGGTTATCGGGGAATGAGTACGTGTTTTCTAAAAGTAAGTTTCATCTAACTTGTGCCTCATTTCACTTGATATTTCCAACTTTCTTCAGGTCATGTGCCAACCTACCATGTAGGACTTATTATTTATATTGATTTATCTAGTAGAGAAGGATGAACTGATCCTTTTCCAGTTGTTAAGTCATGAAACATAGATGTGCCATCAGTAATTTTTAAAATTCATGGGGCAGCTAGGTGGTGCAGTGGGTAGAGTACTGGCCCTGGATTCAGGAGGACCTGAGTTCAAATCTGGCCTCAGACATATAACACTTACTAGCTGTGTGACCCTGGGCAAGTCATTTAACCCATTGCCTAGCTCCCCCCCCCAAAAAAAAATTTAAAATTCTGCAGATATTTTTCAGGTGCTTTAGTGTTTTTCCATGAGTCCTAGTAACATTTCAGCTTATATAAAAAAGTCTAGGATTTCCACTTCTCACCTGATTAGGAAAGGAGATTTTGTTCAGTTTATAGTTTACTATAGGTCATTTAGTCAGGATTCTACTTTTTTTAAATGAATAAATTAGAATGATTTTTTACTTCATCCCAGTTGAGCATGTGTTAGAACCATCTCTCTGTCCTTGGTTTATAACTGGGTCTTCTAATTAAAATCATTGATCTGAAAAATGTCAAAAATACAAATCTAAGAAAAGACAAATTTCTATTTGTTTTATGGATTTAATAAGTCAGCTAGGCTGACCTAGATGCTTTAAATATCACAGCTTAATAATACAGAAAAGGAGTTCCTGAAATTAAAATTTCCTACTTTGGAGATCCTGAAAAGGCTTTTTAAAAAAAATTGGAGATAATAAAAATGATTAAATACTCTATGACCCTCTATCAGGTTCTAAGTCCATAATTAACATTCCCTTTCCATCCTCCCCCATCTCTCCAGTCTTAAGGCCATGATTCTCATTCAGCTTCTCATCATCTTTCACCTAGACTATGGCAGAAATCTTTTACGAGGTCTGGTCTCTCCCCTTTCTAGTACATCTTCCACAGATGCCCAAGTGATTTTCCTGAAGCATCAGTGTGACCGTATCATTCTCCTGCTTGGAAAAACTTCAATGAAAGTTGTCTCTGGAATAAAATCCAAAACCTCTTTGGCATTTCATGTCTTTCACAATCTGGCTCCAACTATCTTTCTAGACTAATTTCACATTGCTACCCTTCCTTATACATTATGCTTCCAGCTAAAGCAACTTACTTGCTTTTTCCCATACGTGTCATTTTATCTCCTTCTTTGCCTTTGCTATTGACCATACCTGGAGACCTGGGCTGCTAGGTGGTGCGGAAGATAGAGTTAGGGAACCTGAATTCAAATCTAGCCTCAGACACTTACTAGCTGTGTGACCCTGGGCAAGTCACTTAATCCTGTTTGCCTCAGTTTTCTCATCTGTAAAATGAGCTAGAGAAGGAAATGGCAAACCACTCCCGTGTCTTTGCCAAGAAAACCCCAAATGGGATCACGAAGAGTCAGACAGGACTGAAATGACATAGCTGGAAACACCTTAGCTCCTTTCAAGGCTCAGCTGATGTACTACTTCTTCCACGAGGTCTCTGTTGATAGCTTTTGATGCTCAGTCTTCTTTCCACTTCCCAAAATTACTTTGTATATATCTTGCATCTACTCATCTGTGTACGTGTTGTCTTCCCTCCCATCCTTCCATTCACCTCTCCCCTCAAGTCAGATAGAAGCTCCTCAAGGCCAAGGACTGTTGTATTTTTGTCTTGGTATTTCCAGCACCCCAGCACAGTGTTTACCCTGATGGGTAGTAGATGTTAAATATGTGTTTGCTGAATTCGGTTAAATTGTTTCTGCAGACATGCACCACAGTCACAGTCATCTTTCACTGCCAATCACGATCAATGATGTTCCACCTTGTATTGCACAATTACTCGATAATGAAGAAAGCTGGGACTTCAACATCTTTGAATTAGAAGCTGTCACACATAAAAGGTACTGGGCTCCTTTGGGCATATGTAAGGGCAGGGGCTGGAGGTGCAGGTTCCCGTAGTTTTAAATTTGGGAGTTCAAGAGGTAAAGTCAGGCTTCAGTGCCTTTGCCTTTTCAGCAGAGATTGAGAGGAGGCATAAAATGAGCATATATGCTCTGTCATTGAGCATGACCCTTTGTGGAGAAGTAACCCTAGGGGACCAAGCATGGGATAAGGTTGATTGGAACTCAAGAATGAAGTAATGTGGCTGGGTTTCATTCCAAAATCTCCTAGGATAATTTATTACTGCTGGTGTACCAGGAATGTACCAGGCAGGTATAAATATCAGGACTGAGCTAAGTTCCAAATTTGTTAAAGCAACAGATGACTTAATTGAATTTATGGGCTCAAGGAGCAAGAAAATAGCTTTTGATTTGAGTGGGATGGCTTACACGTAGTCCCACCTGAAAGCCAAGAGAAGGGTGAAATGACCTCTCAAGATCACTTTCTAGCCCAAGGATCCTGTGAAAGGAATATTCCTCTCCAAAGGTGTTGGGCTAGGGCTCAGGGGCATTTTGTTAAAGCCGTTGAAAAATAATTTTGGAATCTAGTAACTCTAAATTGTATGTGATCTCAGATCTATCATCGTGTACAGATCAGGGAGAGAACAAGGAGAGAAATCCAAAGACTTGCCATTTGTCACAGTTATTAAAGCTTCTGATGAACTGGAGATAACCTACTAATGTTTTGGGTAGACTGCCATAACACATCTGTTCAGGAATCAGTGCTAGATTTAAGGAGGCAGTGCCAAGCAAGTTCTTTTTATTTTCCAAAGATGCTTTTTTACCTCCTGGACATATGAAATTGGGCAGTGGGGTAGGGTGGGGGTGGGGTGTTGGGGAAACAGAAAAATGTCATTGTCCTTTCCTTATCAGTAGAAGAGAATAAGAGCTTGGCAAAGGAATGAAATGAGCCAGATTTTTTCTTTCAATTTAATTTCTCTAGGCCGTTGGTTTACCTGGGGTTAAAAGTCTTTGCCCGCTTTGGGGTCTGTGAGTTTTTGAACTGTTCAGAAGCCACTCTTCGGGCGTGGCTGCAGGTGATTGAGGCCAACTACCACTCATCAAACTCATACCACAACTCTACCCATGCTGCAGATGTCCTGCATGCAACGGCATTCTTCCTTGGAAAAGAGAGAGTGAAGGTAAAACTGTCATAGGATGACCTCCGTGGTTATTCTTGGACATATATATGTATATGTATGTATGCATACATACATACATACATACACACACACACACACACACCCTGTCTTAACATCTGAGAGAGGTTGTTTTACTATCAGCAGAGATTTAACTCTGTGTTTCATTTTGCCAACAGTTTACTAAAGTAGCTACTTGTGCTTACAGAAGTTGGGGGAAGAAAATAGGCATTTATCTAGTGCTTATTGTATGCCTGGCACTATATTTAAGTGCTTTTTAAAAATAATGAAGAGCGAAACGAGCAGAACCAAGAAAACATTGTATCAGTAACAGCAATATTGTTTTAAGAACAACTCTGAGTGAGTGAGTCATCTTGACTATTATAAATACCCAAATTCACAATAAAGGACATATGAAGGAAGATACTATCTGCATCCAGAGAAAGTAGTGATAAATAGAAGTATGTGTAGAATGATTTTACACACACACACACACACACACACACACACACACACATTTGTGTCTAATGGTAGCCATCTCTGGGGGAGGGCAGGGAAAAAAAAGAAAGAAAGAAACTTACATGATAACTATATTATTATATATTTAAAAAGAATAGCAAGTTGTATATAACAGATTTGTAGTTTCATGTACAATCATCTTTTTATTATACTATATTATGGAAATGCTTGTTTTATTCTATAAATTAAAAATAAAATTAATAAAATTTAAAAAATAAAATACATATACTAAAAATAAAAATAGGACAAAAATATTATTTGACTTGATCCTCACAAAAACTCTGTGAGGTAGGTGTTGTTATTATCCCCATTTTACAATTAGGAAACCAAGACAAAGAGAAGTTAAATAACTTGCCAAGCGTCAAACAGCTGGTATGAGTTAAAATTGTATTAAAATTGACCATCTATGTACATATTATCTATGTTATATTATATTATGATGTGGTATGTTATATTATTATGTATTCTAATATAGTATGTTATGTTATATTATTTTATATTTTATTATATTATCAAGTCTGTCCAATTTGTAGTTAGAGTCACCCCCCCAAAAAAAAAACATTATCCTGCCCTCATTTTTATCACCTTCCACAAATTTTTGCAAACCTGTAACACTTAGGGCCCTAAAAACTGCTATGAACACAGGTTACCCTCTTATAGATTCTGTTGGCCTGCCTTTCTTATTTATATATGCTTTTCTCTCATCACTTTTCCTTTCATTCTTTCTCATCCACCTTTGTTCCCCATAGTAGATAGTGACTCTGTCTAAATAGTGCTCAATACAGGGTTTGACTGATTTTTTTAGAAACTCAGTTGGTTTTGGTGATGCAGTTTCTTTCTGCCTTTCACACGTGCGTAAATTAATCTGTACATTTAAAACAACCTCTGCCTCTGTGGCTGATGCATACGTACACAACCCATCAGATACATTTATAGCGTTGGTGTTCAAGGATCAGACTGCTAATGCTGTGCCAAGTTATTCTCGTATATGTTTAGTTTCAGGAGACATAATATCAATTCAATTTAATTAACAAATATTTGTTAAGAAACTACTTCCTACTAGGCACTGTGCAAAATGACAGGCATAAAGAGAAAATGAGACAAACTGCCCTCAAGGAGCTTACGTTCTTCTGGCAGTATGTGACCCAAAGGGCAGCTAGGTGGCACAGTAGATAGAGCACTGGGCTTGAAATCAGGAAGACTCATCTTCATGAGTTCAAATCCAACCTCAGACATTTACTAGCTGTGTGACCCTGGGCAAGTCACTTAACCCTGGTTGCCTCAGTTTTCTCACCTGCAAGATGATCTGAAGAAGGGAGTAGCAAAGTACTCCAGTATCTCTGCCAAGAAAACCCCAAGTGGGGTCCATGAAGAGTCAGACGTAACTGAAATGACTCAATAACAACAATAGTATTCAAAGTCATGTAGTAGCAAGTAACTCAGTATTTTACTATATTTGTATCGATTCATTCATAAATTATAAACATATAAAACTCTTCTATGTATTTCTACCTCTTCACCTCTGCTTCTTAGAATCCTTAGCTTTTTCAAGGTTCAGCTCCAGTGCCACGTCCCCTGGGAAGTTTTTCTTGATCTCCCCAGGTCTTTAGTGCTCTCTTTTCCATCATATTATCTTATATTTACTTATCTATTTATATTTGATGGCCCTCAGTGATAGTTAATGGCTAGCATCTATATAAGGCTTTAAGGTTTGCAAAGTGTCTCATTTTATCCTCCTCAAAACCCTGGGAGGCAGGCAAAATGCTATTGTGATCACCATTTTATATTTGAGGAAACTGAGGCTGGGAGAGGTTCAGAGACATGCCCAGGTTCACATGGTTAGTAACCGAAGCCAGATTTCAACTCAAGTCTTCCTGACTCCAAGTCCAATACTTTATCCACTGCACCACCCACTGCCCCAGGAGAACTAGTGAGGGCAGATCCTTTTTGTCTTTATATCCCTAGTGCCCAGTTGTTGTTGTTGGTGGTGGTGGTGGTGGTGGTGGTGATGGTGGTGGTTCAATTGGGACTGATTCTTCAGGACCCCATTTCAGATTTTCTTGGCAGAGATGCTGGAGTGGTTTGCCATTTCCGTCTCCATTTTACAGATGAGGAAACTGAGGCAAACAGGGTTAGGTGACTTGCCCAAGGTTGCACAGCTAGCAAGTATCTCAGGCTGGATTTGAAGTCAGGTCTTCCTGACTCCAGGCCTGGCTCTCTATCCACTGTGCCACTTAGATGCCCGTAGTGTCTAGTACAGAATGTCAGTTAATCAGTGAATCAGTCAACCATTTTATTAAGCTCCTATGATACCAGTTGTGGGGGATACAAGTACCAAAAGATGAAACAATGCCTGCTCGAAAGGGGGAGCAAGTCTATACCTACATCTATATCTGTACATCAGAAATAGAAAGTGAATAAATCCAAATATACACAGAGAAGTTAAACAGGGGAAGGTGCTAGCAGTTGACAGAATCAGGAAGGGCTTCATGCAGAAGATGGTGTGTGAGCTGTATGATAAAGGAATTGAGGGAGTCTGTAAGGCAGAGGTAAAGAGGAAGTGCATTCCAGGCACGTGAAAAGGTGCATACATATGCGTTGAATGTGTATGTACATATATGTGTGTATACATGTGTGTGTGTATAGGGGAGCATTTCTGATCTTTATCTTGCCACTGGATCCAGACAGCTCAGGAGAAAGTGAGGCTGGTGGCATTGCACAGCCCTCCCTCACTTAAATCCAGTTCATGTGCAAGTCATGGCATCACCTCCCTGATGTCATGGCCCTCTTCAAGAATGAAGGACAAACAACAACAGCATATATATAGTGTATATGTGTATACACACATATGTATGTATCAACATAAACATAGGCTTCTAGATAGACAGATGTGTCTAGGTATGCGTGTATATGTATGTGTGTGCATATATACATGCATACATGCACTGCATGTATGCACACATGTATGTAGATGTGTGTGTGTGTGTGTGTGTGTGTATGTATGTATATAATTAGGCACATTGATCTGGGCACTCTTGATGATTTGAGTCCTCTTAATCCACTAGATGAAACAAAAGAATGTAAGACTCAGGTAACAGAAACAAAGGTTGCCTCTCCCCTCAGACTTTGAGCGACTCATTTGCGTATAAGAGTCAGGAAGGTAGTTTAGGATTGCCTTGGGTAAATGGGAAGGACTGAGAGTTTACAAGCAGAACCAGCCTGACTTCATAATTAGACCTTTGATATGGTTGAGAAGAGAATTAGCTATGGAGAAAAACTTCAGTTCCTGAGTTCACTCTTTACCTTTTCCTTTGTGCCACCTGGGGGAGGGAGTGGGGGGGGCAAGGAGAAGGGGAAGGTATTGATCTCCTCACTTCTGTCTGCAATGGTATCTTGCAGCAGAAGGACATGGTAGTGTCCAATGGAGGGGCAGAGAGCACTGGTAAAGTTCAGCAAGGTGGGAAGAGAAGGATTTCCCCCTCCTCCTCACATCAGAAGTGGTATCTTATAGCAGACACGTGAAGCAGCATGCAATGGAGCAGAGTGTCCAGTCACAGAGATGAGTCAAGTCCACTGTGCAGGAGGAGTCAAGCCTGTTGCTTACAGCTGCAGTCTTGCTCAGGAAATGGGAGGATTTGGCTGAGACCCCTGCTGGTCCTAGGGTATGGGTTCCAGTTCTTATCAAGAGTATAGTAGCACCCTAGGCTAAGATTTCAGATAGTAGAGATTGTAGCCAACATCTGTTGGTCATAAGATATGGTTTCTGGTTCTTTTTAAAAATATAGCAGCACCTTTGTCCAGGATTTTAGCTGAGCTTGAAGCTAGAGATCACAGCCAAGCATTGGAGTTCTGTGCCCTGCCCAGGAGTTAGCCCAGAAGAGCCTCAGTATTCTGCCAAAAGAATCATGAAGACATCATAACAACAGACAGAGAGGCAGCGAGGTGGCCCAGAGGACAGGGCGCTGGCCCTGGAGTCAGGAAGACCCGAGTTCAAATATGGCTTTAGACACAAGCAATGTTCCCTGGGCAAGACACTTAAATCACCACCTGCCTCAGTTACAGGGATAATAATGGCAACAACTTTCCAGTGTTATTGTGAGGATCAGATGAGATGTAGGTGCTTAATAAATGCTTGTTTCTTTCCCTTCTTCATGGAGGTATGGAGGTATAATTTACCTTGGTCACATGTGTTCCCTCTGGGTGTGCCTCTCCACTTGTGAACTCTCTGTGCATTCATTCTTCTCACAATCAGGATATGTCTTTGTAGAAGAGTGTGCTTCAGGTTTATAGGAGAGATATTTTGTTGCTAGTTGCTTCTTACTACACTATTTCAATAAATGCTTTTGACTTGAGCTAATTTTTTTCTCTGGCTAACCAGAGAGAAGATAAACATACTGGTGGGGGCTCATGAGCTAAAGTTTTGAGAGTATAGAGACAGAGAGAGAGGGATTAAGCAGGTTACACATGGCCAGAAGGAATGCAGGTAATTAGTCCTGATCCAGAGAGGATAGGCAAAGAACTAGCCATTCCTAGCCTTTGAGAAATAACTTCGATGTACCTTAGTCCAAGTAAAGCCAAGCAATGAAAATCCAGATTCACAAACTAGATAAATGACAATGAGAAAGAAAGGGGAAGAGATAGTTATTTACTTTATGAAAAGATTCAGCAAGAAACAATCCTTTAAGTTATTCATGCATTCAAAGGTGTATATAATTTCCAAAAATCCAGTGTACAAATAGTTTTATAGTAACACATCTGTGGCATAAAGTAAACTATACTTAAGCTTTCGAAGGCATTCAAAGTCTCTGACAAGCTGTGACCATAGCACATTAGGATGTAGAACTGGAAGATCCATTGAGGCAGGGACTGTCTTTTTCCTCTTTTTGTGTCCCCAGCCTTAGCACAGTGCCTGGCATGTGGTAGGTAATTAATAAATCTTTTTGATTGATTAGAGATCATATTTTTAACCCTCTCATTTTATAGATGAGGAAATGGAGACTTAGAAAAATGAAAGGACTTACTCAAGGTCATGCAGCCAGGTTTCTTAAATCCCAGCCAAGGCCTTTATTCCATATTGCCCTTCCCCTTTGCCTTCTCTTGATCTGCCCTGAAGCCATGAGGTGTTATTCCACTGGCCTCCTTTGACATTTGACAGAGGGACATTCAGGAAGCTCATTCCTGAGTCCTGCCTGGAAGCTTGGCCCCATTTAACACTCCCTTCCTCCCGGCTTGAGAATGAAATTCATGTAATATTTCCATTATCAGTCATTCAATTGTGACACAGTCAACAAGCATTTATTAAGTGCCTCCTATGTGCCAGGTACTATGCTAGGTGCTAGGGATATAAGGGTCAGAAAAAAAGTTAAATAGTGCGTGCCCCTCAAGGAATTTGGCATATGCATTCCTTACCATAACTTATCAACCAGCCAGAATTTATGAGCCATTTCCCCCTTGTTAACTTCTAACACCCCTTTGTAAAACAAAGGAACACAGCAGCTTATACAGATATAAAAATAACTATGTTCAGTTGGGGGGGGTTGGGTTTTTTTTGCTTCTTTGTTTTTGTTTTACTGCTAAAGTGATAAAAATAGCTATTTACATAAACAAGTGATTGGCTATCTGAAAAATCTACTTTTAAGATTAAGACTTGCCAGCTTTCTCTCAATGTGGTAAAAACCTATTTCCTGCTCTTAAAGAAGAAAAGGAGCAGGGTATGTATGACTGCCCTTGAAACAGCTCTGCCCCTTCCTTGATGCTTTCCACATCAAAAAGGCATGGATAGAATGAATCCACTTAGAGGTTTAAGCGTTTTCTCCCTCTGCCACTCCCTCCCTAGAGCTCCAAGAAAGGCTTTCCAATCACTAAGGATGCTAGTGAAATAAGCCTGCCTTCTCTGCCCTACCTCCCACCCGCAGCATATGAAAAATATATCTCAGAATGTATGCGGAAGACCAGCTGGGCATTATTATTTCTGGAGCAACCAGCATAGTGTTTTAACTTTACCAAAGTGCTGTCTTCATTGTGTTTCTGGTTGGTGTCTAGTAAAGAAAAACATTGGATCCTGCCACTTTACTCTGGCTTCCCACCTCAGTTACCCGAGTCTGTTTTGTTCAGAAGTTCTAAGCAGATTGGTCCTAAATGCCAAGAAGAATGAGCGCATCTCGGGAGCTCCCCCTGGTGCCTCATTTGGGCATAGTGGTTTCATTAGCAGGCTGGAGTCAGCCTAGCCCTGGAAGGATGAGACTTGAAGCTTTGTCCTCAGCTCTTCCCCTGGTTTTCCACATGCTAAACCAGATGTGAACTGGGCCAGGTAGATCCATCCTTGGTCCAAGCAGAATCCTCCGCAGGAGGAAGAATAAATTACATGAAGTGGAAGCTGGGTGAGCACATGATCAGAGGAACTATAGGGGGAATTCCTATGGAGGTATGAGCTGGGCCAGATGACCTCTGCCTTCTAATCCAACCTTGAAATTCTAGGATTCTAGGATTCCAAGTGCCTGATGTTCTCCTGTAGAGGGTATCGGCCTCTCAGGCTGGTATTTCTGTCTAGCACTACTAATCACTTCTATATTGCCACGGCTGGAAATAAATAGCACTTATTTTGATATTTCAGTGGGTCTCTGATCTTATTAGGGTAAGCAATTCTTCCACTAATGCAGGTCACAATCCCTCCATTTCTTCTCAAATGGCGTGATTCTAGTCTGTGTCAGTAAATCACACATCCATCAATCTTTTATTAAGTACCTATGATGTAACTGGTGCTGTTCTAGATGTTTGGGGTGCAAAAAGAAAAATGAAATAGTCCCTATCTTTGAGGGGCTTACACTCTGGCGGGACAGACGTCATGTGTAAACAAAACTATATACCAAAATCATATATCAGTGCATCATTCAAATTTGTACTCTATATCTCCATTGCACTATAATTAATTACCATATTTTATGTAATTATAACTTTGAATTCAAATACATATGATCATTGCAGAGGCTTCATTATTTGCACTAATCAGGATTTAACTGTATTTACAAATTTTTAAAAAAGTAAGGATGTATGGGGAATAAGGTGAGGGAAAGGAGAGGCACTAGCAACTGAGGGAGTCAGGAAATGCCTCATATAATAGGTAGCATTTGAGCAGAACTTTTAAGGAAACTAACTGGATTCTAAGACGTGGAAGTGAGGAGGGAGTGATTTCAGGCACGGGAAGCACGTTGGACCTGCAAAGCCACTAAGACAGAAGATAAAATGTTTTGTGTGAAGAACAACAGGAAGGCCAGTAGGGCTGGACCATAGTATATATGAAGGGGGGTAATGTGTAATAAGCCTGGAAAGTAAGTTGGAAAAAAAGTTGTGAAGAGATAATAAGGGGAAAAAAGAAGAAAGATAGAAAAAGGGCAGCTAGGTGGTATTGTGGATAGAACACCAGCTCTGGAGTCAGGAGGACCTGAGTTCCAATCCAGCCAGCTGTGTGACCTCCTTGGGCAAGTCACTTAACCGCACTTGCAGAGAGAGAGAGAGAGAGACAGAGAGACAGAGAGCGAATAAGAAGCCACTGAAGTTTATTGAGCAGGGGAGTGACATGGTTCATCCTGTGCTTTAGGAACATCCCTTTGGCAGCTCTTTGGATAATGGATTAGAGAAGGGAAACCAGAGATGGGGGAGGATATAAGAGATGAAGAGGTAGAATGAGGGGCAGCTAGACTGCGCAGTGGATAGAGCATCAGCCCTGGAGTCAGGAGGACCTGAGTTCAAATGTGGCTTCAGACACGTGATACGGCTGGTGTGGAAAGTCTTATTGTCCTGGCTTTGCTAGGACCATGAGACCACACCGCTAAAGGAATGTCACAATTTCTGTGGTGGTGTTTTGTTGTCATTGTTTGAGCCGTATTTGGGATGCAGTCTGCATGTACGGTTGGTATTCCTCAGCAAGAGAGGGAAATCCATGTACAGCGAACTCTCAATTTTGTTTGCGAGGGGGAGGAGCAGGAATAGAGATCATTCAGAGCAAGCTATGATACAAAAAAAAAAAGGAGTTCGACTTTTGGAAGAAACGGGCAACATAGACAGCTATCTCGTAGATTGCTTTCCCAGTTATGCTTTGTGTTTCCTGAATATACAGTGGATACGTAGTGGGAATGGGTGCTAGGTGCATGCAGGGTTCCTGTGGGATTTGCTTATGCCATTCATTCAGCAAACACAAAGGGCCTGATGTCTAGAAGAAGATAGTGATGGGCAATCCAGGAATTGAAATTTTTCCTTCAAATAATGCACAATATCTATTATCTGCATTTAGGTGATACTGAACTGGACCTGAATTTACATGGTAGATTGGGGAGGTGGTATAATTTAGTGAGTAAAGCAGGATCAGAGAACACAGGTTCAAATCCACCCACCTCTGGCATTTACTGTGTGATCTTAGGCAAGTTATTTAACCCTGTGGGACCTGTTTTCTCATTGGTAAATATAAGGGATTGCATTCTAATTCGTAGTCCTATGAATATCTCTGTTCCCCAGAGGTAAAAGGTAAAAATTATCACCAACATGTCTAACTGCCCTCTTCCCCCAGGGGGTGGGGGTGGGCTTTGTTCTTTGGTGAGTCATCCCCTGTTTCTTACCCCCAGGGAAGCCTGGATCACCTGGATGAAGTGGCTGCCTTGATAGCAGCCACTGTCCACGATGTGGATCACCCTGGACGGACCAACTCTTTCCTGTGCAATGCGGGCAGTGAGCTAGCTGTACTCTACAATGACACAGCTGTCCTGGAGAGTCACCACACTGCCCTGGCTTTCCAGCTCACAGCCAAGGACAACAAATGCAACATTTTCAAGAACATTGACAGGTTTGTCGCATTTGGGCTTTGGGGCATTTGAAGTTTGAATGAGCTATAGACAACTCACTTAACCCCAAATCACCTACTCCTCTTCCCTTGAAAAGGATCAGCTTAAGAGAGTGTGAAGATAACATGACTAATATGGAAATAGGTTTTTCTGCACATATATGACTGCACATATATGACCTATATCAAATTGCTTGCCTTCTCAATGAGGAAGGAGGAGAGGAAAGAGAAAAAATTTGGAATTCAGTTTTTAAAAATGAATGTTAAAAATTGTTTTTACATGTAATTGGGGGAAAACTTAAAAAAAGAAAGGAATAGAAAAAAGAGAGTGTGAAAATATTATCATGGTGGTGATTATCATATTGTTTCCTATGATTATGCTTATAGAATTTTTATTTTAAATTTTCTTCTTTATTTTTATGAACTTGACAAACACTAACATTTCCAAATACAAAGGATGGAGAATTATAAATAAAACCAAAAATATTATGTGCCATTTTAAAATATATATATATATTTTTTTTAATTTTATATATATACATATATAAATACAATAACTCCTATACTGCCCTGCTTGCCCTTGTCTTTTTCTGAACTTCATTCTATTCTCTTCTGAGTATTTATAAATGTTTCATTCACATTCTTTTTTTCTTTCGGAATCATTATCACTACCCCCTTTCCTCTGCTACAGCTCTTCCACCTCAAAAAAAAAAAGTTCTCCTTCATAACAAATCAGTGCTGTCAAGAAAAACAAATCCACATAGTGGCCACGTCTGAAAATGTATGTCTCATTCTGTACCTCTAGTCTGTCGCCTCTCTGCCAAGAGGTCAGGGTTTGCTGTTATTGACAGCAGTCATATGACCACTTTGTATCTATAAAGTTTTTATCTCTCAAAATGCTTTCCTCTGCATCACAGAATCATCGCATTTTCATTGGAGGGTTCACATGGACCATCTAGTCCAACCTAGAGCATGAATCCCCATAACATCCTTGCCAGGGGCTCATCTAAGCAGTAGCTGACCATCCTTCTAAGACATTCTATTTTTTTTTTAATAGTTCTAAACTGTCAGGAAGTTTTTCCTCATACAAAGCCAAAATCTGCCTCCTTGTCACTTCCACCCATTGGTTCTAGTTTTGACCCCTGGCTCCAAGAATAAATTTAACTCCTCCACACAACGACTCCTTAAATACTCAGAAACAATAATCGTGGCTAGCCTAAATATCTCCAGGTCCTCCTGGACCGCATGGACTCCTCTTCATATAATATGAGTTTACAAGCTCTTTAAACACTGTAAAATGCTGTCCAATGTGAACTACTTTAATTATTTTTTTATAGTTTTCATCCTTACAAAAAAAACTCTGAATGATAAACAAGACAGATATTCTCACCCCCATTTTTCAGAAGACAAAGTGGAATTCTGGGTCAGTTTTTAGGCTCACACAGTTACACAGCAAGTTAGTGGCAGAATGAGGATTAACATCAATATCTCTGAACTGCTTAGCCCAGTGTTCTTCCCAAGATAGTAATTCACCATCCTATGGGTCATTCCAGTAGTTCAGTCTGTAGCCAGCCACAGCCTTAATAATAGCAGAACAGAGTTTTGGCTATTATCGTACCCTAGCTCAATGTATAACTTGATGATTTTGCTGGTAATTGGCAAATGTCTTCACAGTTCATAAATTTCCCATAAACTCGGGGACCGATTTGTTCTGACTTTGCCTTAACACCATTTGTTAACATCAATATGTGTAACAAACATAACTAATGTGATATATGATTATTATTTATGATTGTACTATATAATAATCAAGATCTATGTAATGCTTTAAGTTTTATAAAGCATCTTTTTCACATATCCTGTGATTTGGATTCCAAGTATAAGACTACCTTCAACTCTTAACTTGAAAACAAGGGCCCCATTTTCCCTGGGATCTGCATAGCGGGAAGTTAGGGGTGGGGCTGTATAAACTGGCCAAATTCTGGAAGCAGTGTAAACATGCCTCTGTTCCTGGTTTCTTCAGGACCCACTATCGAACACTGCGCCAGGCAATCATTGACATGGTCTTGGCGACAGAGATGACAAAGCACTTTGAGCACGTGAACAAGTTTGTGAACAGTATCAACAAGCCCATGGCCGCTGAGGAGAGCAACTCCCACGTAAGAGAGGGGCGCTGGCCTTCCCCCCCCAACACTGGCCCATCTAGACGTAGTTTCTCTCCCTCTGCTAGTCATGGTGGTTAATGCCTTAGGCCTCATCTGAAGAGTGGGGCTAAGGGTAGTAGTGACCCGTCCTTTTCTGATTGCATGATATCATGTCCTTGGATTCTTCTGAGATCCCAAGAAGAAAGACCTTGAGGTAAATTGATTGGCTGTAAAAGGTCGATTGACCTGCAGGTAGAGAGCAACGAGGAGGCTGAAAGAGAGAAGCAAAGAGTGATGTATAGCTCCCTAATTTAGCTTGGCCCTGAGTTTCCATTTAAATGTTTCCATTTAAAAAAACAAATCATTGGCCTTTGTGACTCTGTTGGGAGACGTTAAGATTAAGGAGTGCTTTAAAGAACTACCCTTGAGCTGATTCACATCACACTGAGCCAGACAAGCCAGTGCCCAAAGATCTTAATTGAATCCGGAGCATGTGTGTTTAAAAGCAAAGCATTAATAATGTGGGTGCTTAAAAACCAAAGCATTCTGTAATTGCTTGATTAAACAAACATATTTGCTCCTATTTGCCAGGGCACCAGAAGGCATTCTTCAGATTGGGCTTTACTTTGCATTAAAAAGCATCCAATTATTTCTGTTGTTTCCCAGATTTTTATTTTACCCATTTACATTAGATGCAATAACTGTAAATAAAGATTCCAGTGAAAAACATGCAGAAGAGTATCCATTTGTTTTCTGTGCAGTTATCCTGAATGGGCCAACCAACCCTTGCCAACCTGGGCTCCTTCCCTTCCCCTTATTTGGGCCTCAGAGGATTTCTTGGTACAATAAAATGAAGTGTTAAGCATGGGATGCAGTGTTTCCCATTAGTCTTCACATTGTCACGGAATAGACCCTCTGAAAAATTCCTACACAGAAGCCAGGAAGGCCTGACTTCTGCCCAGAAGCTGTAAAAAAAAAAAAGAAAAAAAGAAAAAGGGCTTTCTGCTCATTTTGAACTCCAAGCAATAACCAGAGAAACGGATGGACTACATCCTCAGGCCAGGATGTGACAGGGTATACTGCTGGGACCAGCAGACAGCAGAGAAATATTCCCATTTTACGGCTTGATAAGGAGTGCACGTGAGCTGGCTGTGTAGCTTGGATCCCAAAACAACAGGCAGCCTGGTTCTGGGTCACATAGAGGTGTAGTCTTTCTATCCCCAAGGCTATACTGCAGGGAACCAAATCACAACTCTCCTCCCTCAGCAAAGACCATTCACCCACAACAAGGGGCTAGGGAGAAGAGAGGGGAAGAGCTCACTAAGGGTTAACCATAGGCAGGTCCTTTCCTTTTTTAGAGAGTTCAGATCTGCAAGGTGGAAAAATGAGTCCTGAGGGTATCCACTGGCTGCACCAGCCTGTGGTGATTACAGTATGTCCTTCCCTGAATTTATATGTATCAGTGGCTTCATCTCCCTTTAAATTGAAGACTTACGCCCATTTGGCCTGCAAATGTGCTTAGTAAAGCATCATCACCCATGCAATCATTAGCGTTAGAACTATTTGCAAGTACAGATGAATAAAGCCTTATAGCGTGTGTCCCAGAAGCTGGGGCTCTGAGTATGGTGCTACATATTGAGTGTTCTTTTGGAAAATCTCTTTTGGTGTATCCCTACCCAGGCTTTCTTCTGAAGACAGCTGAAATTGGTTCGTGTTTGCACCCATTCAGTGTTTCCCCAGGAAACATCAGGATTTAACTATGCAAAAGTGATAGATCATAGAGGTCTACCTCATCGAAGTGTCATTTTATAAATGAGGAAACAGAAGCCGGGAGAGTTTAAGTAACTTACCTAATGTCACACAAATAGTAAGTTGGAGAGTCAGGATTTGAACCCAGGTTCTCTGAATATAACTCTTAATATTCTGTGTACTGTCCTGCACAGCACAGTCATCAGAGAGCTGTACTTGAGGTCAGCAAGAACTTGCTAGCCATGTGATGATGGGCAAGTCAACCTATATGAGCCATAGGCAACTCTCTAAGATTGTCAGTCATAAAGGAATTTTGATTCATATGATGGAGGGAGTTTTCACCATGACAATGTATTGATCTCTAGGACTCTGCAAACAAAGGAAAAGAGCCTTCAGCTCCCCCCTCAGGCCTCTGCTCCCTCAGTCCACTCTCCTCTCAGCTGTTAAATGATTAATCTTCCTAAAGCACAATTCTGACCCAGTCACCTGCATCCCCCCCCATTCAATAAATTCCTCTCCCTCCCTTTCATGTCCTGGGGATGTTTGTAGCACCTGCTGGAGATTTATCGATTGTTGTGGCCTCACTTTATCCCAGCAGTGAAGAAGGAACAAAATAAGGTTTCCCTTTGAAGGCCTGGTAATTAGCCACAGCCTACAACTAGTATTATTTAATTAGCCACAGCCTACAACTATTCACAAAATCATCCCCTGCTCAGGCTGACAGAGGCCTTTGCCAGAACTGTGGCTGAGTGTAGAAAGGTCTACCTAGCAAATGTCCTAGTTTCTCTGTAAAGATTCATTACCTAATTTTCTAATGATGTGGTTAAGGCTTACTGGTGCACGTCACTGAGGATTGGTTTTATTTTTATTTTTACATCACTTTTGTTTCCAAATATATTTCTCCCCCACCCAGAGAGCTAGCTAGCTATTCTTGGTGGTGTTAAGTTGTTTTTCAGTTGTGTCCGACACTCTGTGACTCCATTTGGGGTTTTCTTGGCAAACTTACTAAAGCGGTTTGCCATTTCCTTCTCTAGCTCATTTGACAGGTGATGAAACTGAGGCAAACAGGGTTAAGTACCTTGCCCCTCGTCACACTGTACCACAGAATAAAAGAGAGGGGAAAAATCCAGTTGAGCAGAACTAACCAACACATCAAACAAGTCTGATGGCTTTATTATATTATATTCCATACCCATAGACTCCCTTCCCATCTCAGCAAAGAATGGAGGGAAGTATATTTTCTTATCTGAGAAGAATCATTTTCATAGATACTTGTCTCTCCTGGCCCTGGCTTGCCCCTGAATCTCACACCATTGACAGAACAGACCACACATACAATATGATATGACCTCCACTAAATTCCTCCTCTCATGCCCCATGGTTAGGTAGCTTAGAGGAATAATACATGGAGTACTAGAACTTGGAAGCAGGAGGACCTGAGTTCAAATCCTGCCTCAGACACTTCCTCCTTGTGTGACTTTGGACAAATTACTTGACCTCTCTCCTCTTTAGTTTCCTCATCTGTAAAATGGGAACAGTAGTAGCACCTATATCACAGGGTTGTTGTGAGGATCAGTGACTTTGCAAATTTTAAAATTCTCCATAAATGCTACCTCTTATTATAATTGAGCAAAGAATTATTAGGCTCCTACTGGGTTGTGGACATTGTGCCATGTATGCACAGAAATCCACTGTTTGTAGGCAAATGAATGTGAGGATTCATGGCTTAGGAAGAAGAGAAGCTAATCAATACAGGATAGGGCCTGGATGAATAGACAAATGGGTGGAAGAGACAGGAGACCTATTCAGTGCCAGTAGCTAGAATAGCAGGAAGAAAAAAGTAAAAAAAAAAAATTCCATTTCTTGGGGGAAAATATTTGAGTTTTAGTTCTTTTTCTAATAGATCTGGTAGAAAAGCCCACTTTTCCTACCCATCCCCTGTATGACCAAGGAGTGCTTAATCATGTTTAATTGGGTTATCCTTATTAGAAGCTACTTCAGTGATGTCTTGAGCCAATCTTGCCCTGATTGCCTCTCTTACAGGGTGAAGGCAGTGACTGTGAATGTAACCCCATTGGGAAGAACTTCCCTGAAAACCAAATCCTGATCAAACGCATGATGATTAAATGTGCAGATGTGGCCAACCCGTGCCGCCCTCTGGAGATGTGCATCGAATGGGCTGGAAGGATCTCAGAAGAGTATTTTGCACAGGTAGGCTGTTTCTCAAGGTGGAGGCCACCCTCCTCTTCTCTGGGATTTTTGGAAATGTACTATGTGGTTTAGAAGCACATCTAAACAAGCCTCTGAGAATTGTTGGGGTTGAAAAGTTTTTCCATCTAGAAATCATAGGGCATGATCAGTAAGCAAACCATTCTGTAGAAAGAAATTCATCATATTTGGGTGTGAATTAGCTCTCACATGAACTTAGGTAAGACGTGCACTTCAGGGAATTGATGTAGACAGTAATCAGCTGAAACTTCTAGAGCACAGGCATGGAGTAAATGACTTGTATTTATGTATGTATATGTGTATATGTGTTATATATTAAGGGAAGCTAAGTGGTACAGCGGACAAGGCACTGGGCTTGGACTCAGGACGACTCATCTTCATGAGTTCAGATTTGGTCTCAGACACTTACTAGCTGTGTGACCCTGGGCAAGTCACATAACCCTGTTAGCCTCAGTTTCCTCATTTGTAAAATGAGCTGGAGAAGGAAATGGCAAACTGCTGCAATATCTCTGCCAAGAAAAATCCCAAAGGGGTCAGGAAGGGTCGGATGTGCCTGAACAACAACAATATACACAAATATATGACCTCCACTAAATTCCTGCTCCCATGCCTCATGGTGTGAAAGTTTATCATGTATGTTAGGTAGGAAAGGATGTCTCATGTCACAATGCATAGAGAGCCAACCTCAGAGTCAAAAAGATCTGGTTCAAGGGCTGCCTCTGACACATTCCAGCTTTGTGATCGTAGGCAAATGTTTTAACCTCTCAGTGCTCCCAGGTAACCCTCTCTCAGACTCCGGCTGCAGAACAGGTGTTGAGCTGCATTGGGAAAGAGACTTTCCTCATATCAAGGGGAAGGAGGAAAGAGAATATGCATTCATTAAGTTCCTACTATGTGTCAGGCACTGTGCTAATGGCATTGCAGATATCTCATTTGATCCTCATAGTAACCCTGTGAAGTAGCTATTATTATTCCCATCATACAATTGAAGAACTGGAATTCTTTACAATCATGAAATCACAAGCAAAATAAAGTGTGTATATATGTGTATGTGTATATGTAACTAAGGCTCTTGGAGCATCCCAGATACATACACCATGCAGTCATTCATTCCCAGACATATGTACACATATATTCATTCACTCGATCCTCAACCACAGCCTAGTGCCTCTATATTTCCACCTGTCCTATTTTTCACAGCTGAATTCTGTTTACTAAGGCTGGACCAGATGGCTTCCAATTCCTTACCATTTCTACTAGTCCTTGATTTATGCAACAACAGAGGACAGAAAAAGTAGAGGTGTATATTGTTTGGGGGATTAAATTCATTCCCAGGATATTGTTTGTACATTGAATGATAATTTCCTCATTGACTTATATTATAATTTTAAAATGCCTTCTGTATTTCTCAGTGATTTGTAATCAGGAGAGGCTCCTCACATGTCTGTGTTCCCCTCTGATCCCCAGTACCGTCTCCCTTATCTGTAACTTTCCCAACACATACACATTGGTACAGGCCCTAATTTCAAGAGTCCCTTCCATGACTCTTTATGCAGTCTCTTTGCATGTGAATAAGCATCTCCTAATTTTGGTTTTTGTGGCTTTGTATTTTTCAAAATTTTCAAAATTACAGTGGAGCTCTCGACTCTAAGGATCGAGTTAGAGAATAACAAAAAGGTTCCTATGTTTGATGAAAGTTACACGTGTTAGCAGAAAGTCAGCAAAACCCCTGTGAGATGGGGAAGGAAGGATTGAGTGCTAAAGGCAATGTAGAAGGAAGAAGAGAAAGGTCATGGGGGAATAATAAGATCTAGGCTAGTCCCAGCTGCCTTTTCCTCCTACCTCTGGCAGTCCTGATAGCTATAGTTCAGACTTCTGCTCTCCTTGTCTAACTTGGACCAGGTTGGGGTGGGAGAAGCAGAGAGACAAAGGCTACCCAAGGTGCTTTGTTGGAGAAGACTGCAGAAGACAGATGAACTCAGAGAACTAGAGTCAGGAGATGGGTTAAAGTTGTGATTCCACCCACCACTTACTGGAAGATCCTGGGAAAATCATTTAGGCCCTCAGTTTCCTTATGCAAAATGGCAAAGATAATATCTTCACTAACCACCCCATGGAGTTATTGAGTGCTGAACTTTAAAGTGCTATGTAACTGAGTTGTGATTTTTATTAATTATTAAGTAAAGTCTCTGCTAGGAGGCACAGTGGATAGAATGATGGACCTGGAGTTAGGAAGACCTGATCAAATCTGGGCTCAGACACTTACTAACTGTGTGACCCTAGGCAAGTCACTCAACCTGTATGCCTCAGTTTCCTCATCTGTAAAATGAACTGGAGAAGAAAATGGCAAAATACTCCAGTATCTTTGCCAAGAAAACCCCAAATTGCATCACAAAAAGTTGGACACGACTGAAAAACAGCTGAACAACCACAACAAAAAAAGTCTCTGATAATTTGCTCTTTGGGGAATAGATTATTCTTGGCTTAGTGGCGGAGGGGGCGTAATGGAAAATGTGATCACTTGTAATATTCCAAGTGAAGGCTATAATGTGAAAGCAGCAAAGCCAAAGCAAAAAGAGGAAAGAAAATATGAAAGACCCTTCTTTGTTCTCCATGCTTGTACTCAGTCTTTAATGTTTAATAGCACACATTAGACCAGAGAAAAGAGAGGCAGGACTTCACATCCCTGACGCAGTGCTAAGGTAGAGGCCCACGGCTCTCCTGCACAGGAGAGACAGAGAAGAGGAAACCACCTTGAATTACACGTGAAGAATGTAGATTAGGCAAAGTCACTTAACCTCTTTCTGTAGGCTTCAGCTTCTCATCTATAAATATATGTGTATGTGTGTGTGCACATAATTACATAGAGATGTTTCATTATTTATCTGTAAATAATGTATATAGATACATTTACATGTGTTATATATGTAAATATATATCTATGATATCCAAAAAGTCTTAGTGCAATTTCAACAAAAACAACTATCATTTATACGGTGTACTTGAAGGTGTGCAAAGCACTTGATAAATGTTATCTTATTTCATCCTCACAACAGCCCTGGGAGGTAGGTGCTATTATTACCTTCATTTTACAGATGAGGCAACTAAGCAGACAGAAGTTAATATGACTTGCCCGTGGTCATACAGCTAGGAAGTATCTGAGGCAGGATTTGAACTCAGGTCTGTCTTCCTGACTCCAACTCCAGCACTCTATCCACTGCTCCACCTGGCTGCCCCTCAAATACTCCTGAGTGCCTACAAGCTCTCACATTGAGATGGCACTTTACAGTTTCCAAAGTACAGTTTCCTCATAATAAAGCAATGAAGTGGGAAATTCACATATTTTAAGCTCATTTTACAGATGAAGAAACTGAGGCTCCGAGTGGTAAAGTCACTTGGCCAGGTTTACATGGCCACTGTCAGACTCAAGAACTGAAATCTAGTTTTCATGGCTTCAGAGTCAGGCTTCCTTCTACCACATCATACTGCACCATGTCGGACGTTATGGAGGATTCAAAAGAAATGTCTGCTGTACCTCCTCCCCTCTGGCAATTTAACCGTCTAACTGGCAAAGCAAAGCTATTATACGTGAAACAACCAGAAAGCTTCACATTACAGTAAATCAGCAGCTAGGTGGCATAATGGTTAGAGTACCAGACCTGGAGTCAGCAAGACCTGAGTTCAAATCCAGCCTCAGAGACACTTCCTACCTGTGTGACCCTGGGAAACTTAATTAACTGCTGCCTCCCTCAGTTTCCTCATCTGTTAAGAGGAGATAATGATAACAGCCACCTCCCAGGGCTGTTGTAAGGATCAAATGAGATAATGAACCACTTTAAAGCATTCAGTGCTAGGTATTATTAACATGCAATCTGTCTAAATTAAATTGCTAGGTACTTAGTATAGGTGCTGTATCAGTTCAGAGAAGGGAGGAAAGTTCTACTAGATTATGGCAGATTATATAGTTTATTATATAGATTTTATACATATATATATACATATATATGTATATGCATATATATGTATATATACATATATATGTATATGTATATATGTATACATATATACATATATATATATATACACATATATATACATATATATACAGAGAGAGAGAGAGAGAGAGAGAGAGAGAGAGAGAGAGAGAGAGAGATTATATAGTTCCTGGAGAACAAGAGACTGTCATTTTTTCATTTTAACATCACCAGCACCTAGCACAATGCCTACACACACAGTAGGCACTTAATAAATGTTTTGTTGAATTGAATTGAGCAAAAGAGTGAGATGATAAAACAGGAGTTTTAAAGTTATCCAGCAATAGTGAAAAGAACTCTGAGCTGGGATTCAGATGCCCTGGCTTTGAGCCTTGGTTCTGCCTCCAACTAGCTCTGTCACCTTGGAATCACTTTACCTCGATGGTCCTCAGACTCTCCATCTGTGGAATGAAGAGTATTGGACAGAAACTGAAGGCAAAGAAGGACTGGAGGAGAATGACTTGAGTAAGAAGGGCTTCAGAAGGTAGATCAGTGGAACAAGGCACAGGAGGAGGAGATGGAGGAGCAGAAGGAGATGGGGAGGATGACATGGTCAGACCTTTACTTTTAGGAAGATCACTTTGAGTGGAGGATGGACTGGAGTGGGAGAGACGTAGCAAGGAGCAACCAGCAGGCTACTGCAATAGTCTAGGACAATGCTTCTTAAACTGTGGGTTGTGACCCACAAGTGTTGAAGGGGTCACAAGTGGAAAAAGTTTAAGAAGCCCTGGTCTAGGATTGAGGTGATGGGGACTTGTCCCAGAGTGGTGGCAGTGTCAGAGGAGAGAAGGAAGCAATAGTCGAGAGATATATATTATGAGGAGAAAATCAACATGTATTGGCAGAGATTGGATGGGGGTTTGTTGAGAGTGTGGAGTGAGGATTGACACCTAGGTTTCTAGCCTTGAGTGACTGAGAGGATGGTGGTACCCTCAGAAGTAACAGAGGAATTCAGAAAAGGGGGCAGCTTTCTTAGGAAAGATGAGTTCAGTTTTGAATGTGTTAAGTTTAAAATGTTTACTGGACATCTAGTTCAAGATGTCTAATTAGTAATTGGAGATGGGAATTTGGGAAGTTAGAGAGCTTAAGGCTGTGTAAGTAGATTTGATTCATTAGCTTAGACATGATTGAATTCATGAAATATCATAAAAATCATTAAGTAAAACAGTATAGAGGGAAAAGAAAAGAGGGCCCAGGGCACAGCCACAGTGTCCAGGACTAAGAAGGCATAGTCTGCCCCAGCCTGTTAATATTTGGAATACTGTATTATTCAGTTCTGGGTACCACCTTTTGAGAAGGGCATTGATGAGCTAGAGGACATCCAGAGCCAGGTGACTAAGAGGGTGAGGGCACTCAAGCTCATGCCTTCTGAGCCTCAATTGAAAAAAACTGGGAATGGCTAGGTTTGGAAAAGAGAAGCTTTGGGAGTGGAGCCTGATAGTTGTCCACTGCTGCATGTACAAAAATATTGATAGCAGCTCTTTCTGTCGTAGCAAAGAACTGGAAATGGAGGGGATGCCCATCAGCTGGGGAATGGCTGAGCAAGTTGTGCTATATGAATGTAATGGAACACTATTGTGCTATAAGAAATGATGAGCAGGTGGACTTCAGAAAAACCTGGGAAGACTTGTATGGTCTGGTGCTGAGTGAAGTGAGCAGAACCAGGAGAACGTTGTATACAGTAACAGCCGTGCTGTGCGATGACTAGCTTTGATAGACTTGGCTTTTCTCAGCAATGCAAAGATCTAAGATGTCTCCAAAGGTCTCATGATGGAAAATGCTATCCACATCCAGAGAAAGAACTATGGAGTCTGAATGCTGATCGAAGCAGACTATTTGAACTTTTTTTTTCTTCTGTTTAGTTCTGTTTCTTCTTTCTTGTGGTTCCTCCTATTGGTTCTAATTCTTAACTTACAACAAGATTAATGTGAAAATATGTGTAATAGGAATGTATATGTAGAGTATATCAGATTGCACACTGTCTTGGGGAGGGAGAGAAAAATTTAAAACTTAATAGCTTATGGAAGTGATTGTTGAAAACTAAAAATAAATTATTAAAATAAAGATAAGTTGTCCACTGTCTTGGACAAGTTCAGGTCTTTGAAGGACTGCTGTATGGAAAGGGTTTAGATAAGTTTTGTTTCACCCAGAAGGCAGGGCCAGAAGCAGCAGGTAGAAGATGCAAAGAAGCAGGCTTTGACTTGGCATAAGGAAAAATTTCCTAGCAATGAGATTATTCACAAGTAGAACAGGATCTCTAGGTGGTGGGTTCCCCCTCATTAAAGGAGAGGCTTGATGACCACCTTGGGAGGATGCTGTAGAGCAGAAGTGCCAAACTTGTGGTTGGCCTTCAGGCCCCAAACTCTTAACTCCTGAGTGTGCAGGAATCTGATTAAAATGTAACTGGGAAATGTTTAGCAAAATAAATAAAAATATAACATATTGAGTCATTTCAGTCACATCCAACTGTCTGTGACCCCATTGGGGATTTTCTTGGTAAAGATACTAGAGTTGTTTGCCATTTCCTTCTCCAGCTCATTTTACAGATGAGGAAACTGAGGCAAACAGGGTTAAGTAACTTGCCCAGAGTCACACAGCTAGTAAGTGTCTGAAGCCAGAATTGAACTCAGATCTTCCTGACTCCAGGGCCAACACTCTATCCATTGTGCCACTTAATACTAATTTGTGGTTTTTTAGGTCATATGTGGTCTGCAGGGCATCATTTCTATTTGAGTTTATACACCACTGTTTTAGGTAGCTATTGGCTCATAAGATCATAGAACTGAAGCTAGAATAGGATAAGCAGTCAATAAACATTTATTAAGTGCCTATTTTTTGCCAGGAACTCCTGCTAAGCACTGAGATACAAAGAAAGGCAAAAAAAAAAAAAACCCAAACAAACCTGAACACACACACACACACACACACACACACACACACACACACACACACACACACACCCACCACCTTGTTCTCAAGGAGTTCACAGTCTAACAGGGGAGAGAACATGCAAACAACTATGTACGAACAAGCAACATACAGAATTAGTAGGAAATAACAAAGGAAAGGGACTAGAATTTCAAGGAGATTTTCTGTAGAAGGTGAAACTTTAGCTGGGACTTGAAGAAAGAAAAGGAAGCCAGGAGGTGGGGATGAGGAGGGAGATCTTTCAGTCCTGGGGGACAGCCAGTGAAAATTCCCTGAATCCGGAGATGATCTCTCTTGTTTGAAGAGCAGCAAGATGATCGGTGACACTGGGATCAGAGAGTGTGAGAGGGATGTAAAGGGTAAGAAGACTGGAAAGGTGGGGGAAGGGAGGCAGGTTATAAAGGGCTTTGAATTGTGGGGTCCAAAGTTGTCCAATCTGCAAGAAAAATCATTGAGGCAGAACTCCAAACCAATAGCACTTTATTAATGGGTCAAAGCAAGGCAAGGGTCATCTCCGCTAATTGGTCTTAAGATGGTCACCTGCTCGCACTGGACAAGATACGGTGGCCCAGAAATACGAAAACAAATTAGGGTGTTCTCCACATTACACAAAATCTCCCTTGGTGTTTGAGCGTGGAATTTGAGCAGAACAGGATGGAGATATCTTTGTCAGCATTCTTGTGGTTGCCCAAGTGAGCTTCATAACTGGTAAACAAGTAGTGAACACTGGATTAAGGTTTGGGGCCCACTATAAAGGCCTACTATAAGAACCTGTCTTATCTAATTATCCTTTATGATTTATATAACAAACTGATTAATATTTATTGGAATGGAGTAGGGGTCCAAATGGACCATTTTTCTCACAGAATACCCAACAGGATTTTATGTTTGATCCTGGAAGCAATAGGGAGCCACCTGAATTTCTCAAGTCAGGGCCTGAAGTGGTCAGGGAAGCTCAGAAGCCATCACATCCAACCCCTTCATTTTACACATGAGAAAATTGAGTCACAGAGAAGTGAAGGACTTTGTCAATGACCCACAGAGAATGGCAGAGTTAGGATTCAAACCCAGAACTTCAAACCCAGTGTTCTTTCCACTGTATTAGGCCACTAGGATCACATGCTCCTTCCATCTTTGAATTTCTGGAATTCAGTATGATTTATTTACACAGAGTATTATGTTGGGCATTTTAAGCCACAGTCCTTGTCATGTGACATGTCCATATACATCTCTGAGGGGTGATGCTAACGCTGATAGCCATGCCCTTGAGTGAGGCGCCATCCACTATGGTGGCCCCACGAAGCTAGAGTTTCTCCAGTTCTTGGACTAGATGGTCTAAAGTCTCTCCCAGCACTAATGTTCTGATGTTCTGTGCAACTGTTTCATGCAATACTGAAAAGACCCGTTCATTCATCTGGAGGCAGCTACCTTGGAATTTTCTACAAATCAGATAGGAGAGAGATCAAAGTTGGCCTTTGCTAAGCAGCTCTTCTCCATGTAGTTTGTACAAATTGATGGTATGAGTAAAAGCACAAGGGTGGGGAATGCTTAGAATACCTAAAAGAAGCACTGCCTAGCAACAATTCACCTATATTCCAAGTATGAATTATGCATATCTTACATCTTAACACTCATTAAGCACATACTATATGCCAGTCTCCTGAAGGACCTTTCTAAAGCAAGTAGACTGAAGAACTATACTTAGTCTAATTTGAGTTACACTATATATTTATGAAGAATAAAACTGTAATATTTTTTTAAAACATTCAATATTACAGCAACTTGGACTAACCTCTTAATAAGTCAAAACCAGTTTGTAATTATTCCAATAGCACAATGCAAAATCCAACCTATGAAGAACAAATACAGTAGGAGCCTATTATATTATGGTTTAATATCACTATCCAGATTCAGATTCACTAGTAACCATCATGTTCCCCAAAATATAACCATAAAGAATGTTGGGTGTTGAAACTATGTTAAATCTCTCCTTAAAACCTGTAGGTGGAAAAAAAAAAGTCCTTTAAAATATCAGCTAAATCTGGTTTATTCTAGAAGATTCTAGGCTTTTTAGAAAATGGTTTCCTATCCAAATTGACAGGCATTGTGCTAAATGCTAACCTTACAATTACTTAGTCTGGGTGGTGGTGGGGGATACAAGATATTGGGCCTGTCCTATAGCAACAGAAGTAAGAAAAGAGTTCTCCTGCATTTGTTACACATTTCAGTTTTCAGGGTTCATTTTGTGAGTTATCTGAGACCTAAGAAGGAAACTGGGTGAAGGAAATTGTCATTCTCCTTCCATGTAGTAAAGGAAGTCATATAGAAGAATGAGTTTTTAGGAGCTCAGTGAAAGAGGAAAGAAGGCATGATTGGGCAAACTGGAATGGAGAAGGGTGTTACATACAACATAGTCCATAGGTGAATCCATAGGATCTCAAAGAATACCAAAGAGGTAAGCCTGGGGAAAATAAATAGAGGCAGGGAAAAGAAAGTGAAGGGTAGCATTGAGCAATCCATGGGAGCACTTGTAGCAGAAGGTATGCGAGAAGCCAGGTGTACATGTGGACCTTCTACAGCAGGAACGGGTGGTGATCTCACTGGGTTGGAAGGATAGCATAAACTCCTGAAATGGAATCCAAAGAAGCAGCAAAACCACAAAGCTAATCATATTTCTTTCTTTATTTATTTTTGTAGACGGATGAAGAGAAGAGACAAGGGCTACCAGTGGTGATGCCAGTATTTGATCGAAATACTTGCAGCATCCCAAAGTCCCAGATCTCCTTCATTGACTATTTCATAACAGATATGTTTGATGCTTGGGATGGTAAGGAAGTTTGTGTTTTCTTTTTCTCCAAGAAACACCTGGTTAGATTGAGATTTCAATTAGCCAGAAAGGAATTGTTATTGCCTTACTATAATAACAGTACAAGAACACAAGGAACCCAGCTCATTCGTTCATTCAGCAAAAATTCACTAAGCATATATGTGTTGTAGGAGACATAAAGAAAAATCAGACATGGTCCTTGCCTTCAAGTAGCCTTTTTAGCAAAGATAACTCAAGGTCTATATATGGAATATAATTCAGAATGTGTAATATAATAGAGAATGTGCCACAAAGTGCCATGAAAAGTACAAGCAAAATGCTTTGAGAGATCAGAGGGACAAATCACTTGGGGAAGAGAGCATAGTCTGAGAAGACTTCGTGGAGGTGGTGGCATTTGATTTTGACCATGAAGGATGGATAGGATTTTGACAGATGAGATCTGTCAAAGAGAGATGATAGACATCGAGAGGTAGAGCGTGAAGATTGGAGGCAAAAGCCCAGACATTGTGCTTCTGAAGTCAGCTGGCAACAACAGAAATGAAAAGGAGGGAACAGAAACATCCAAGAGGGAGAATCAACAGAATTTGGTGATTGATTAGATGTGGGATTAATGGATGTCCAAAAATAACTCAGCCATCAAGATTAAAACGTGCAAAGGTGCACAAGTGCAACAGATGCTTTTAGGTTCCCAAAAATACCTGATTATTAGATTAGATTATTAGAAATTATTTCTGTTGTGTTAAGTTACTCCAGCAATTTGTACTTGTTTCTAGAGCTCAGTATTAGAGTCATTAGAACTGCTACTTCCTAGATCTGGTTGGTAGAGTGCCAAACCACACATCTTAATTGTGGGTGTAGGTATATGTGGATATGTGACTTTTCTCATTTTTCCTAAAATGCAGCTTACTTTGGGAGTTTATATTAGGTGATTTGTTTTTAACATTTACAATATTCGATACATGAAAAAGTTCATCCTAACTTGTCTAAAACAGTGTTTTCCCTCCAAGGGGCAAGAATTAGACAGTTCTTCAACTCTGGGCAGCAGCAGCAGCAACACTGCTTTGTCTCTCTTCACCTCCTTTCTCTAGCTTCTGTTGCACCCTCAGACAAAACGTATGTGATGGATTACCATCCTCTTACTACCAGACCGCACTTAGGGTCAAGGGACATTTTATTCTTATCTTATAACCAGATCGTTTAAACATATGCAACTCAGTTCTCAAGAATGAGCAAAACAAAGTCTAGTGAATTGACCCCAGGGCCTAGAGACATGGCCTTATAAATGCCTTTTTTTTTTTCAGCTCAACTTAATACAACAGGTTTCTTTTGATTTTTGTGTATCCCTACAGCATTTGCACATCTCCCAGCTCTCATGCAACATCTGGCTGATAACTACAAACACTGGAAAATGCTGGATGAGTTAAAATGCAAGAGCCTGAGGCTTCCATCTGACAGCTAAAGAGGAAAGGCCACAAAACGAGACCTCGTAATCTACAAGCTACACTGTGAATCACTTAGTAATGGAGAAGAGAGGGACATGTGTATTTCCCTTTAAAGTGAGGCTAACAGCTGTAGATTAAGGAGCTAATAGTTAATACTTCCTCTTAAATTGCCCAAATTTCCCAGTATTTCATTCCTGGAAAGTTATGTATCTAACACAGCTGAATAAATGTTCTATTGAACATTTGAGGGAGGGCAGATACTTTGCAAGGTCATTTCCACTGTTGTCGCTAGCAAATGGCTATCTTACATATTCTGTTCACCTGAATGATGAGCATATCTATGGGTTAGTGAACCTTCACATCTTGTCCTCAAAAAAAGAGCAAATGTCACCACATGACTTGATTATTCCTTGAGTATTAATGTCAATAAAGATTCCTCATGAAAAGATTCCCTAGAGGATGGCCACCTCTAAGACGACCCAGCATGAAATGAACCAACCAGCTGGGTCTGATTCCCCTATTGGTTTGATAGTCTTCTTGCCAAACTGTGGTTCCCCTGGCCAGAATAAATACAGGCTCAACCAATAGAGTACTGGCCTAATGATAGCTCCATCCAATGGTACCAGGAACTCCTATGGTTCTCTTTCCTATAAAAGCCATCCATAGTCGGGGAGGGAGAGGATGTCTTGCTTTGGGGGATTTATGAATTTCATATATTTCCACCTTATGGAGGCGGCAACAAAACACAACACTGCACGTATTATACAAAAGCCATTAAATCTAAGGATATGTTCAAGAACTTCTTTTTAAAAACAACAACAACAAAGTTTGTATACAGTTGCTGTTTAAAGATTTTATTAAATTGATCTACATTTTCTGGGTCCAAGTCTGTGCAGTGTGCTATGCTGTATGCTATGTGTAAGTCTTCTTTTTGCCCACCTCCTTGCCTATTGGACAGCGCTCTTTTGCTTTTATGATGTAAAAAAAAATGTTACAAGATATGTAAATATGTTAGAAACCAAGCATATTGCAGGGTGTCATTACACTTTTAAAATATGAATTGTATGCTAAGAAGCTTCTAAAGCACAAATGCATATTTTTATACATTTCGTTTCTCACAACTTTCTGTGCTTAACATAAATTCAGATTTTGGACTCCTCTTTCCCTCTTCCCAATCAACTCCTTTATGTGTATATAAATACTAGCAACCCAGCAAATGGTGTATTTGGTTTTTTTCTTTCAAAGGCTGCTCACTCCATGCTGCATTTCTAAGAAGTCTAAACAGTAACTGAATGTGACTGGTAAGGGAGCTGTTTTTCAAACCATAAAATTTGCAAATGCAAAAGGGCCTAGGGGCTGGCTCAGATTTTATACAGGCAAAGGGAAATGTAGTTGGTAAAAGAAAAAGGGATTGTTTTGGGAGTCAAGAAAAAAAGACAATGACTGTCGTTTTGCTGAGAACTACATACTGTGCCAATGTTTTTCTATGTTTTGTACTAACAAATGGAAGCATTCATGAAATTTCCATGCAAAGAAATGCACCTAAGCTCTATTTTTGTTAAAATTGTAATAGCATCTTTGTGGAAGCAGCAGCTACCGCCTTCCGCTCTGTATCATAAGGCTGCATTGTGTATATTTGATGAAGTTGTTTTTTGTGAAGTATTTGTAATGGCTTTTCCTACAGCTGAGCCCCATTTCCCTATGGTTGTCTTAATTTGATCTGTTTGGCCTAAATTTTTCCTAGTATCAAGATTTTGGCTTTAGTGTGTTTTTTTATTCGACAGGGATGGCATTTTGAAGACCTGGTCCAAACTTGTTCCAAAGACAGAGTTCCGCTTTCAGGAACTAGTTATGACAAGGTAGGATAGAATTCAGCAGCTTATATCAGGCGAGAACAATCTTTTCTAACCATCTCACTCTCAGGATCATTTATCAGGAGACTGACATTTTCTATATGAAACATTTCATTTAACTGAGTGTTATGTCAAATTGATTTCATATCAACTACAGAATTAATGTGGGAATGTTAAATGCTTTAAGACAGGCAGGTAATAAAACTCGAACATGGATTTGCTCTTTATCTACCAGTATAATCTGCAGACTTCTGACAAGTTGCTAAGCTCTGAGCTCAATGTTCCATAGAGCCAATTTGGCCAAAGTATGGGATTCTGTACCATGTGTATGTCAAATAGTATTGTAAGATTGAGGTCCTTATAGTTGATTAAAAAAAAAATGAGTAACTCACTGCCCTCTTCTACTGAATACCTTCCTAACATTACATTCAAGGTTCCAGAAGAAATTTGGGGATGTGAGGCTCTCTACTTTTTTGAGAAAATCTATATGCCTAGCACTGTTACTATTAACAAGAAAAGGAGCACTGTTACTATTAACAGAATGGTCTGTTTCCCTCCTATTCCTATTAGCCTGAACCACGTACCACACTCTACGTTTTATGAGAAGTCTTTGCTGTACCTTCATATCTAAGACTGCAATTCACTTGCTTCAGTGTGAATACTGGCAAGTTTGCCTTCCAGGCACAGAACAAACCCTATCTCTCCATCCAGTCAGATCTCAGCCTGCCAAAGTGAGGCTGAATGGAGGTGAAGAGTAGGCACCCCTATATCTGAAGCCTTTAAATCTGTAACACAGACTTTCCCAGAAGCTCTGTGTTTTATCAATGATCGATAAGATACTTCACCATGTACTGCTTCCACTGTTGTGACAAATGTCATACTGTTGATATGAAGTACACTAAGGAGACCACAGAAGAAAATACATATGGAATATCTACAAGTCTTGCCTATAATTTCATTGTCATAGTTAGAAAGCTCAACTCTGAGCACATGTGACTAGGTGGGCAGCCAGAGTCACAGCCCCTGCCAGATTATAGAATCCATCCACTGGAAATTGTTTGGTTCTTGTGATATTAGTGCTTCCCTCCCATCCTACTATACTTAAAAAAAAATTCCACCTCCCAGAAATTAATGTAGGACTAGCTCAATTAATGAGCTGTGATCTGTTCATAAGCCAAGCAGCTATCAGTCTGTCAGGTCTAAAAATCTGCTATTTCATTGAAAACTTAAAAGATAATGTACCAGAGGATAAGATTCATTGCAAAGGACTGACATATAAATTTAGGGTACTAATGCTTCCCAAACTCAACATTTGGGCTCTATTATTTCACTCTGAGTAATCTTCTATCACACATTCATGTTTTCCACCAGCAATTTAAATCGTTTGGCCCATAGAATCTTGTAAGTAGAAAGTTTATGTTTGACCAGTTTATAAGTATATCTACAGAATATATTCTGGAAATACAAAGTTACCAAACCAGGGGCAGTGATTTATCGATTAATTCCTGTGTAATTTGCTGAGGATGCCTGATAGAAGTAAAGAAACTGCCTTTCATTTGTGGCATAATTCAGAATTTATTAAGCAAAATCTGGTCAGTAATGGGTGGATAATTTGTATTTAGGAAACCCAAAGAGCTGAAAGGGCCCCTTAGAATCCATCTAGTGATTTCTCCTGCTTTTAGCTAAGACCTTACGTGATCAGAGGTTTCTTCCCAGACAGTCTATTGTTTTTAAAGCCCTCAAAGATGACTCAAAATTTCAGTTCAAGGAACATTTATTAAGTACCTACATTGTGCTAAGCATTGGAGACAAAAAGACAAAAACCAAATAGTCCCTGGCCTCAAAGAGGCCATTTTACATTGGCAGAAAAAAGAAAGTAAAGCTGCCCGGAGACAGGCCAGCAATACAGAGGAGATGGCTCACTGAAGCAGGTAGTGCTCAAATTTCCCAAAGTGAACCATTTCCTCCACAAAGATTATCCTTAAGGGATAATTCTCATCTCCAAATGGGAACCCTGGCCCTTCCATCTCCATCCCCTCCACTTAAAGAAACAAGAAGCCTTCTGTGAGCACTATGAAAGCATTCATTTCAGAAGGGTCCAGAGAAAGTCCAGGCAGAGTGTCAGCAAGAAGTCAAGTCTGAAATGAAGTACCACATTGCAAGGCCCAATTCTACCTTTTCACTCCCGAACTTTGCTAAATGGTCTCAGTTTATAAATAATCAGTCGCCCATTATTGCTCTAGGGATCTAATCTTTACCTATTTTAGGATTCCGAGTAAAACCAAAACTGACATCATCTTTGCCCAAAAATTAGCTATGTTACCTTTCAGGGCTCATATTTCTTATCTGGAAGTTGAAGGTGTTGGAGGACCCCTTCCAAAGCTAAAATTATATGATTTAAGATAAATATTCTGGTAGCTATCCAAGGTAAAGACCGATTTAAACAAAAGACAAGGAAGAAAAATTATTTAAAGAGTTCAGTTAAAGGCCTGAATAAAGGTTTCTTACTTCCTGATTCAGAAATAAATGTATAAATTGGCAGAAAAATACCCTTTGAGAAAAGAGATTAATGCAACTATTGACAGGTACACTGTTGAATTCCATTTATTAAAATGTCTTCCTTTGACCATTTAATCTTACTTTAAAATAATTTTAAAATTAATCCTACCAAGCTTTTTAAATGTGTGCACTCCCTAGCTTTGAAAAAAAAATGACTAAGGAATTAGGGATACAAGGTAATCTAATGCCATGGCAATTAGGCTAAAATGTGATAACATGATCAAATATTAGCAGTCATTGAATAAATGAAGCCTTTTTCAACTTTCAGTTCTGAGTCATGTTAAAATGAATAATGGGAGCCTCTGTCCTTCATTCATTAATGACTAGCTAGTTGAATCTTGAGCTATCAGCAGCAATTCCCTTGTCCCAAATAGCTATGCTTCTTACCGATTCAGCTTTCTGTCCTAAAACATCTGGGGAGATAGCTACCGTTCCAGTACCAATCAAGCCAGTAACAGCTTATGTCAGTTCACACTAGAAAATAGCATGAGAAATTTTTTTCAGTTCAATTTCAGTTCTGGTTAAAACGAAGTCTTTAGAATAATGCTTCAGGTTGAATTCCAGGGAAGGAAAGAGGTACAAAATAAATCCTACACTCAGAATCCCAACTGGTTTCATGCTCATTTGGATTTTAGAGACTAAAGAAAATAGAATTTTATTTAAATATTTAAGCCTAGCTGTCAAAAGGAAAAACAAAAGTTCTACTCTCAAATGGTTTTTTAAGTTTCACATAGTCATTTCCCCATAACAAATTCAAGGTAGCCCTATACAGTACTGAAGTACTTAGTTAGAGACAACCAGATTAGGTGGGAGGCAGAGCTCACAGGCTTCACCCACGGATTCTGAGCCAGCAGGGTCTATCAACAGCTTCCTTACCTATAAAAGAAGGGAGCTGAAGAGGTGATCTCTAAAATCTCTTCCAGCTCTAAGAAGCCCTTTTAGTTAATGCCACAATTTCCCTCCTCTCCCAATCCCACTCCACCCCAATAATTCAAGTCTCAAAGAAGAAGAAACTCAAAACACAGAACTACTTCAGTATTATCTCCAGCTAAAATCATTGTACCTAACAAAGGCGGACCAAACCTCTATGTCTCCCAAGGTTAAACTTAGTTTAACTATATCAGGACTTTCAACTTCCCCAAGACATCATTTAAAAATTATCAACTATAGATTAAATTCCCCAAAGGAAAATTCACAGGATTACAGATCCTGGTACGGAGCACAAGGGCCATCTAGCCAGGCCCCTCCAATTTACAGATGAGGAATGGAGTCCCAGAAAGATTAATCATACTGCCAATGTCTCATAGGTAACAAACTCCGACTCTGAATCCAGTCAGTGCCTGCTAGTTTGCATCCTTGCAAATGTAAACCTTGGGGGCAGCTAGGTGGTTCAGTGGATGGAGTGCTGACCTTGGAGTCAGGAAGGCTTGAGTTCAGATCTGGCCTCACTTACTAGCTGTGTGACCCTGGGCAAATCACTTCACTCTATTTGCCTTAATCCACTGGAGAAGGAAATGGCAAACCACTCCAGTCTCTGTGCCAAGAAAATCCCATACAGGCTCATGAAGTCAGACACAACTGAACAACAACAAAAAAAAATGCAAACCTAAAGAGGAATGCTGGCCATGTTCTGGGTGGCAAGATTATTTTTGCTCCAAAAGATCACTCCACAAGGTAGACAGTTTACAAGCAGAACAATACAAATTTACAATACACTAATATGTTTTCTTTTCCTTTCACATGAAAAAATACTTTTAAAAAGGAACAGATTAGATGATCTTTAAGGTCCCTTCCAGTTCTACATCTACGATCCTATGGATTAATAGTTAAAACACCCAACATTCATTTTTAGGGCTACATTACCTCGAAGTGTTTCAAGAATAGTGACAAAAGCTATGTGTACAGCATTATATAGCTCACAAAGCACTTTCTTCACAACAACCCTGCGAGGTGGGTAGTTTAAGTACTGTTCCCTATTCTAATTTTCAGATGAGGGAAGCAGAAGTGAAATGACTTCCCCTAGCCCAGGTTCCCAGGGCCAGGAAGTATCTGAGGCTGCATCAGGACCCAGGTCTCCTGCCTCGAAGGCCGGTGCTCTTCCCACTAGACCATACTGTTTTTTCAATTTCCCTGAATGGTTAAAAACATACAAAGAAAAGAGCTAGTTACTCCCTTTTCATCTCCTGTCCTAGTAATGAAAGATAATTTCAGCAGGGATAAGTTACACAGAAAGGTTCAGAAGAGCATAATTCATTCCATTACTCATTAAACTGAAACCTATATGACTCTTGTGGGTGGGTTTGTTATCCTACAATTTTAAAAGAGGTAAGGTTTGTGAGATTCAGCTAAGGATATCAGTTTCTTTAAATTTAGAAAAGCCCCTTTAGTGATTCCAAGTGTGATCACCTCAGAGGCTACACATGAGGGCCATGTGGTAAAGTCCTCAGGGGGAACAGTTTCTACCACAGAGGCTCTCTTTCTCTCTCTCTCTCACACTCACACACACACACACACACACACACACACACATTTCTCTTTCTCTTCATATATTCATATATATGTATAAAATATGTTCCTCTTTAAAAGTTCAGAGAATACAATGTTTCAACAACAAAAACAAAACTTTATGCACCAGTTGGGGAAAAAACATTTTAAAATTTTGTAAAAGATAAATATATTACAATTTTCCAGATATCTCTAAAATTTCTTCTTAGCCTATATTTGATATTCAGGGTTCATGCACATGAATGCCTTATTCAGCAAAACTAGAAACCAAGGTTCAAATCACCATCATCTTCTAATTTCTGAAATAATCTTAAACTGCGTAATCCGGACTCTCGCTCTCCATTTTTCCACAGAATAATGAGGTGATCAGCAGAGCATGTCACTAGTCCATGGTCTTCAAAGTATAAGAACATCTGTAACAAAAATGAAAATCACTAAGTTATAGCACATAATACGAGGTAAGGAGAATTCCATTCAACATACATTTATTAAGCGCCTACTGTATACTAAGTGTTGGGGGGAAAACAAAGTTTAGAAAACCCATGCTGTGTGCCTTCATGGAGCTTCCAGGGAACAGAGGTTAAAAGTAGAAAAATAGTAGTCTGTTTATCACAAATATTTTTAAAAGAATATTTCCATCAAAGGCCACCTTGAGCATGAAAATAGAAGTCAGTTCCATTTTTAACCATTATTTTCATTTTTACAAGTTGACAAATGCACATTCCTCTCTATCACCCAGAATTCTATTCACTAAACTTCCCTATTAACTGGGACTCTGACACATCTACATTTTAGTGACATTTGATGTTCATAATTATGAACTTCAGCTACTGCCAAGATTCTGAAAGTTTTCCTGATTTAAAAGAAAGATTACGTTGTGTTCTCTATGGTTTTCATATTTGATCATATTCTAATTCTTCATAAGTTGTTAAAAAAAAAGTATTGCCAAACAGAGGTCTGACTAGATTTGCTTTAATGACTAGATAAGGATCACTTGTGATTAACCCATTGTTTTTGTACAAATGGCTGCTGCTAAACTGCTTGAAAAAGTCTGTTCTCTTAAATGAATAAAAGCTACCTCTACAAGTCTGGTGATATTATTTGATTAAGAAATACTCACTCCAGTAGATTCGTGACTGCATTAATTTGGATGTTTCCTCCAAAAATGCAGATTACAAACCATTCCTGCCTACCAGCCCATCATGTGGGACCCTCCTCCAGAGATTCCAATGAATTCACTATGGGGGAGGTGCAACCCAACATGCCAAAGAACTTCCTCACTTTCTCCTAACAGCATGAGGATACAGTGGGGCCCTTGGTCTGTCCACCTGTCATGTTTCAACTTTCTTTTTCTGTCACACGTTTCTCCGGGAGCATCTTTTATTCCCATTCTTTGAAATTCTTCATCTGTTATATTTTGTCTTGCTTACACCCACCATGAAAGCCCTCCATCTCTCCACTGCCTTCTGGGTGAGTTTCCTTTTCAGTTCTTTGGAAACTGCTGTGTTCCATATCTCTTAACCATCCTTGAGACCAGCCCTTGCCTGTGTAATCACAAATTCCAAATTTAAAAACCTTATTGTAAATGAAATCATTTAGATGTGACCATTTTGAGCTCTTTGGGGGAAGAGCACAAAGCCTAGGTATATAATAATACCTTCTGTTCACATAGCACTCTTTACATGCATTATCTTCTGGGGTGCTCTCAGCAGTCCTCTCAGGTAGGTAATTACAGATATTTTTATTCCCATTTTTAAAATGAGCAAAAGGAAAGCTTGGAGAGGTTAAGTGATTTGCCCAAGGCCACACGGTTAATGGAGGGCTGAACTGACTCTGATCCCCGCCCCAACACACCTTTCATTGGGTCCCTGCTGCTCCAGGCCTCATGACTGTGCCAGGCAGTTGGCCAGGCAACAAGCATTTATTAAGTGCTTTCTATGTGCCAGGCTCAGTGCAAAGTGCTAGAGATACAAAGAAAGGCAAATACATGGTCAAGAAGGCAATGGGGGAGGCAACACGTAAACAACTAGGTATATACAAAAGCTATACAGTAGAAAGGGGAAAGGCAATCTCAAAGGGAAGGCACTGGGAGGAGTGGGGAGAAGAAGAAATGGAAGAGACCTGGAAAGGATGCTTACAAAAAAGGGAATTGGAGCAGAATCCTGAAGGAAGCTAGGGCCTGGAGGTGAAGAGGAAGGTGTGGGGAAAAGCTAGTACAAAAGCACAGAGATGGGAGTGTTGTATACAGGGAACAGCAAGGTGGTCAGTGTGTCTGGATTGAAGAGTGAGTAGAGGAGGAGAAGGAGCTAGGTGGTGAAGGTCTTTAAATGTCAGAGGACTCTTTACTGGATCCAGGAGGTTACCAGGGGCAGGAGAAGAAGGTGATATGATCAGACCTGGATTTTAAGAAAATCACTTTTGGCAGCTGAGCAAAGTATAGACTGGAGTGGGAAGAAACTTGAGACAAGGACACCAATTAGAAGAATTATTGCAACAGGCATGGTCACAGTATTTATTAATCCCTTGCTATGTGGCATTGTGCTAAGTCCAGGTAAGAGGTGATAATAAAAAGGTTTAAACGTTCAAAGAAAACATGGGAACACTCTTGACAATAATCAACATGTGAATGTGAAGTATAGCAGCATAAATTCCCCAAACAAATATATGAGACAAAACCAGTGGCTAAAGTTATCACAACATCTGTGCATATTTATATATACATACATATATGTACACATGTGTACATATGTTTTACATATAGATGATTTTCATTCTCAGGCAGCCTCTAGAGCTTTTAAAAACAGTCCTTATCTTTCTACTTTTTGCCTTCTGCTGCCACTCCCCAGTGTTCATAATGACTGCAGAGCTCGACATGAGGACTCCTCTGCTACATCTCTGGAGATGAGGGTCAGTCATTAGGTTCCAGCCCAGCCAGGGTAGCTAATGTAAGTCAGGTATTGTAGCTAATCTCCAGTGGCCTGGGGGGCCTCCAAAACATCTACGGTGGGTCCTGAAGTCCTTTTTTACAATATGAAAGAGCAGCCTGAATCTCAGGGTTAACTTGGAATGGCTTCAGCCCTAAATGGGAATCCAGATCACTCCAATCCGTTCTATCCTGTATTGTCCCGAGTTAAAACCATTCCCTTTGTCCTTTGTTGCTCTCACATCCCCATAGCTACCTTCAGGTATTCATTTTTACCAAAAAGTAGCGTAAGACAATTCATTTTTTTGATAAAAATGAAAAATGGTCAGATGACAATGAGTACTATAAAGCCTGAAGGACCAAAGGAAAGAGAGATCAAGGAGCCACTAATCAGCAAATCTTGGGTCTTTAATTTCTTAATTGCCCACATCCTGTTCCTACAACATTTCTATGCATATCCCGTAGTTTAGGTCAGAGACACTAGATATAAATTCCTTCTCCATCTACTGGCATCTACAATCCTACTCATCAATTCAACCATTCTGGCAGCAATACTGCCCTAAGAACTTCTCAGAAAGCCACCAACTTTGAAAGTCTTTATATCTGTGCAGATGTAATCAATCAAATAAACCTGCTATAATCTGGCTGAATAAACATTACTTAACAGATTAAACAATCAATGCAACATACAAGGCATCATAAAGTGAAGGGCTAACTTCTCTGGCACAGAATACTGGAGGGTTATCAGGCAGATAAATGAGAGGTGTAATGGGCAAGGAAATCCTCCTGGAGGAATAACTTGGATTTTCCATGTGGCCAGAGGTGGATGAAGGGGGAAGAGCCCTCCAAGAAAAGAGCACAATATGAGTAATACACTGGTGTGTTGCATTAAAGGGGGGGGAGAGGAAACTACTGCCAGGGAGAGCAGGAGACTATTACAGTAATCCATGTATGAGCTGATTAGGGGCTAGACAAATCCAGTAGAAAAGGAGAAAGGACAAGTATATTTAGTAGGAATAAGAGGATTACTACTGGGCAGTATAGTAGATGAAGAAAAAGGAGGAATTGAAGATGACTTCCAAGTTTCTTATCTGAGTAAATGGGATAATGGAGGTACAGGAACAAGGAAAGTTGCTGGGTAAACTGATTTTGAGGAAGACAGAAGTTTGGCTTGAGATATGCCAAATGTGAGGTGACAGAACTATGCCCTGGAAGAACTTTCACCGTTGGGCCCCTCTTCTCTTGGACCACTAATTCAAGCAAGCTAAGCTTCACTTCCTTCCCTGCTCTCAAGCCATATCCTCTTCAACTCTCACATTCTGGAACCATGAACCCAATCAAATCAACCATTTTTCCTGAATAGGGTGTGTTAATCTATTCCCTTATGGGCCCATTCACCAACCCAGTAACTTTGAAGGAAGAAAGTACCCTATCTAGGCCACCAGTTCCCTATGTGCGTGGTCTCCCTCATGAGAATGTAAGCTCCTTAAGTCCAGGACTGTCTTTGCTTTTGTATTTGTATCCTTAATGCCTACATCGCAGTGATTGGCACACAGTAAGCACTTAATAAATGTTTATTCACCCATCACTCATTCATTCATTCAGGCAACATACAAATGGAAACATCCAGTAAGAAGTGGGTAGTAAGAGAACAGAGTTGAGAGGACAGAGAAAGCAGGAAGTAGAGGTCTAAAAGTCATTAGCATACGGGTGATTACTGAAGCTGTGATAAAAGATCTCTGAGGAACAGAGAGAAGGAAATAACATGGAGCTCAAGCAAGCATAAGGATCCAAATTTTTCTTGGGCAGGGTAATCTCAAGCAGGTTTTATGGTAGAGGAGGAGCCAGCAGGGAATCCAGAAAGCCAAGTCCTGGAGTCTGCGGCTGGAAAGAGAGTCAGGGATCCCAGAGATGTAACATGACCTTAGCACCACAAAGACACCACACAATCTGACCCCTACAAATACCACAAGATCATATTCTGCTGCTCCTCCGCCTGAGCCAACCTGATCTACTCTTTCTCTCCCAGGTACTTCACACACCCTCTGCCCGCCTGCCTGTGCTCACATTTCTTCTCTTACTTGGGATCTACTCTCCTCTCCTCTTTCCTTCTCTAAGCTTGGCTCTTCCCCCAAGGGAGTGAGAAGACAGCATGGTGGAGCTGGAGTGCAAACAACACTGAACTTGGAGTCAACAAGGCTGTGGAAAGAGTTCTGGATGTGGAGACACAAGATCTGTGTTCAAATCCCTTTTCTGTCACTAATTACCTTGGGTAGCCTTGGGCAAGTTATTCCACCTCAGTTTCTGCATCTGTAAAGGGAGGGGAAAGGACTATATGTCCTCTGATGCCCCCACCATCTCTTGATCTTCTCAATTTAGTAAGCTGTGTGACTTCTGGCAAATGACTATACTCTCTAGGCATCAGGTCCCCCCATCTGTAAAAGACAGGATTTTTTGTTGTTGGTCAGTGACCCCATTTGGGGTTTTCTTGGCAAAGATACTGGAGTGGTTTGCCATTTCCTTCTCCAGCTCATTTTATAGAAGAGGAAACTGAGGCAAACAGGGTAAAGTGACTTGCCCAGGATCACACAGCCAGTAAGGCCAGATTTAAATTCAGGTCTTCCTGACTCCAGGGTCCACCACCTAATTCTACCCCAATGATAGCATTAGACTAGATGATCTCTAAAGTGTCCTCTAGCTCTGACATCCTATGCTTTATATTACTCTTTATATATGTCTCACCTCTTCCAGGTCACCCCCATTCACAATCACCTTCTCCCTCTTCTAAAGTCATATAATACTTTGGTCTGTGCTGCTCATTTGACACTTAGCTTACATCATTATTTTTTTTTTATGTAATGCCCTGTCTCCTCACCTAGACTGTGAGTTCCTTGGTGTAAAGGTCACATTTTGTGCTTCTTTGTATCCCTAGCATATAGTATGGTGTCTTACACATAGGAGATGTTCTGTCAAGTATTTGCTGATAATGATAATAGATTAACTAGTATCATGAAAGTTAATACACTTTCGGGATGTGAGTTGTTTCTTGCCATCTCTGACAAAGGGAGAAAATGATCAAACCCAATAATTAATGCTGTGCTAACACACCTTTTGTCAATGTTCATGACTCTTTTGTTTGAACTAAGATACTGTGACACCAACACAGTGAATAATATCATTTGGTCTCTCAGTATGTATTTCTTAGACAGGCATTTCATATGGTCAATAAGCCAGACATAGAACCGAAGGAAGGAAAAAAAGCAGGCTGAAATGCATTTAGGAACTGTCCACAACACTTTCAAAGATCCTAAGCTGCTCCCTGAAAAATCCAACTTTTAATACCAGTATTCTTCCAGACATGCTACATGGTTGTAAATCATGGAAATCATGAAAGAAGCAAAACTGAGGATGTTCTAAAGTAGTCAGTCTGTTAATAGGTATTTCTTAAGTGCCTATTATGTGCCAGGCACTGTGTTAAGTGCTGGGGATGCAAAGAAAGGCAGAGTCCCTGCCCTCGAGGAGCTCACAATCTAACTGGGGAGACAACATTGTAAACTCTATGTACAATCACGGTAAATAGGAAATAATCCACAGAAGGAAGGCACTTGAATAGAGATTAGGAAAGGCTTATTGTAGAAGGTAGGATTTAGTTAGGATGTGAAGGAAGCCAGGGAAGCCAGTAGGCAGACATGAGGAGGGAGAGTATTCCAGGAATGAGGAACACTCAGTGAAAATGCCCAGAGTTGGGAGGTAGACTGGGGAACAGCTAGGAGGCCAGCATCACTAGACAGAAGAATGCATGGTAGAGTATAAGATGACTGGAAAGGTGTCTGTGTGAGGGAACGGGGGAGGCGATGGCTTGGAGAAGAGGAGCTAGGCTTTGAATACCAAACAGAGGATTCTGCATTTGATCCTGGAGGTGATAAGGAGCCTCTAAAGTTTACTGAGTGTGTGTGAGGGGTGGGGGTGGGGGAGTGATACATCAGACCTGTGCTTTAGAAAAATTACTTTGGCAACTGAGTGGAGGAGGGACTAGAGTGGAGAGAGACTTAAGGCAGACAGGCTATGGCAACAGTCCAGGACAGAGCAGATGAGGACCTGTCCCAGGGAGGCAGCATTACCAGAAGAGAGAAGAAGCATATTTGAGAGATGTTACAAAGGCAAAATCAATAGGCCTTGGCAATCGATTAGACATAGATGGTAAGAGACAGTGAGGAGCTGAGGATGACACCTAGGTTGCTATCCAGGGTAACTGGAAAGCTGATAGTGCCCTCAACGGTAACAGGGAAGTTGGGAAGGTGAGAGGCTCTAAGAGTAAAATAACAAATTCATATCTGGAGATGTTGAGTTTAAAATGTCTATAGGACATCCAGTTCAAGATGTCTAGGCATCTGGAGATGAGAGACTAGAGATCAGCAGAGATGTTAGGGCTGGAGAAGCAGATTTGTGAATCATCAGGATAGAGATGATAACTGAGTCCATGGTAGCTGATGAGAACACCACGTAAAATAAATGGGGCAGAGAAGAGGGCCCAGAAGTCAGAACCCAAAAAGGTAAAGGGAAAAATTCATGGTAAGCATAAGTTGACTTACGATATGAATTCAAAAAGTAGTGTGAAAGACTGGATCATCAGAAGTATATGATCAGAAAAGGAGGTGAACCACTCATGTAAGCAAAAACAAGGGTCAATAAATGGACAGCCCAAGTGTTGAACTGCTATCAGTCAGTCAACAAGCATTTATTTAGTGCTTACTATGCTCCTGGAACTGTGCCAGGTACAGGAGATCACAAGGCAAAAATGAAACAATCCCTGTTCTTGAGTATGGACTCAAGAATTTTATTGTGGCACTCACAATGTTAAAAGACCCAGAGGAAGGCCTCTAGCACACTGGGTTGATCCTTTTTGGAGGACAATTTGTAAGGGGGAAAGGACATGGAACACACATGGACAAAGATCACACAGGATGAGAAGGCATGGTTAGGTTCTGAGCAGTACCACGGTAGTGGGTACACACTTCAGTGAGATCACATAAAAACATTTAAATAGTAAGTCATTTTATATTTGAATTTATACTTGAATTCCCTAAAATGAGAATTTTGTGGCTATTATATCTGTCAATATTTTCATAAATGTAAATAATCACAACCAAGATAAAGGTACTACTTAAGGTTAGAAGATATAGTGAGTGGAAAAAGCAATGGATTTAGAGTCAGAAGACATGGGTTTCAATCCTAGTTCTTTGCTTGCAGCCTAATCCAGCTGTAAACCTCTCAGGGCCAGTTTCCTCATTTGTAAATATGAAGGCAACAGATTGGAATGTCTAAGGTCCCTTCTATCTCTAATACTCTATGATCATTCTCCAAAGAGCTATAAAACAGAACTCATTCAGGAATTCTCAACTGCCCAGGTTTATGATCTCTTAAGGTTTTAAGTCTAAGACACAAAACCTCAGACTTATACGTGATCTTATATTTCCTATTCATTCTAGGAGCACCAAAGTGACTGAAGATTGAAGAACATCACAAGTCTTAAAGTTCCTTTGTTCCAAACACTAGTATAGTGGTCTCAGTTGCCCTGAACTTAGAGTTCTAGATCCTTTTCCCAACTCCACATAAACTTCATTAGTTTTGTCTTATGATCTGATACCTTCATTCAGTGAGTGGGTCAGTCAAAAAGCATTTATTAAGCACCTTCTAGGTACCATGTATTACGCTAAGTATTAGGGATACAAAGAAAGGCAAAAGCTGCGTGAGAAGGCATCCCATTTAGATACAGTGACTTCTTAAAGCCTGCCTTTTAAACTGGATTACTTGAAGGCCAAATACTTACTGGGCATATACTACTGTCTTTGTACTTCAGATGTCATTCAAAGCCTTCAGATAAGTACATAAAGGTTGGGGAAGATGAAACTGGTTTTTACCGGGCAGCATTAGGCAATATAAAAATGGAAAACAGACAAGCGAAAACGGCACAATAGGCCATAAGATCAAAGATTTAGAGCAAGAATGGACTTTAGTCATTTAATCCAACTTTCTCATTTTACAGATGAGAAAACTGGGGCCCATGCTAAGAGTGGGCTCAACCCCCCCAAACCACTGGAACCCAGGTCACACATGTGCATCAGGCCTGGGACTGAAATCCCAATCTTGGATTCCCAAGGTAGCACCCTTTCTGTGGTACCACTTGGTCTATTTCTCCTTCCCTTTCTTGCCAATAACAAACGCACCTCTACAGAAGATGAGTGTCCAATTAAATCACCAATAAGCTCCAAGGAACACACAGTGCCATTTTCTTGTGGTTTTTTAATGGCTTGGTTTGCTGGCTTGTTCACCCTTCCAAATCCCCACATGTTAAAAAATCCTAGAAAGACACAAAGTCATCACAGCCTGTTAGCACAGTCTTTTTATGTTACTGGCAATACGTACATACATTTGTTGTAACATGAGATGGGAATAAGAGAAAACATAACCACGACAATGTTCATTGTTTCTAAACCTGTCAGCTTCAGCCTGTTTGCTGCCCCAGCACGCCCCCTGGTGGCAGTGGAATAGAGGAGGAAAGTAAGAAAAAAAGAAAAGGCCTGGAGGATAATCCATAGATTGGATAATCAAGCTCCAAATAATCAAAAATTTGCAGCTCACCAATTATAGACAGGTTAAAAAAAAGGGAAGACAGGCAGAGACAGGAAGGGCTTCCAGGCACATTAAGCCCAACCTAGACTTTTATTTTCAAGAAATCTAGGATTTGAGACAAATGGGTGGCTAAATACCAGATAGGTCGAAGTACAGGCTATTTGATAACACAGGCCTCTCCAAACAAACAAACATATAGGTATGTGAGGGATAAACTAATTTGAATACGGGCCACATTCATATTATATATATACCAAATTGAAGGAAAAGTATGGGCTGTATTTGGATCTGCAGAGTAAGTACCCAACACAAACTGCACAGACTGGCCACCTCCTGATTTCTTGGCCAGAAACATTTTTCCAACCAGCAACTGAGCTGTTCAAATCCTCCTAGGCCTTTTGTTTTCATATTGAAAACGTGAAGGCTTGCTGGAAAGTCTATTGGCTAGTAGCATTTGGGCTTTCATTAAGTGCAATTTAAAAAGACACTAAAATGAGTATTAATTAATAGCCGCAGGTTTCATAAATGGGGGGGAGGGGGAGAGAAGCAGTTAGGGAATATCTTGGATTTGGTATCCACATACAAATTCTCTGCATGTACCAATTAGAATTACAGGTACTAAAATGAATACTCATTATTGACCCTGACTTTCAGAAAGTAACAATTTTCTCTCACAATACAGTGCAATTCTGGTTGACTTGCCTGTAGGATAAACATAATGAAACAGTTACCATAAAAAGAAACATTAAGAAGGAAATCAAAGGATTTTGCAACGACTACTTTTGGAGGTATCAGCTTCAACTGCAACCAATATATTTCTTCTTTTAAAATACCTTTTGGGTACAGTTTACTTTAATTTATTTTAGGCTCATATGGTTACTAATGACCTCTTTCATTCTTCTGTTTCATATTATAAAAAAGAATGGTAAGAAACTTCCCCTTTAGGGAAGCACAGACCTGTTGGCACAGGTTCTGCCGTCAGCTGCTGTTTCTCCCGTAACTCCCAAATGCGAACACTGCCATCTTCTGAACAAGAGATTAACTGCCTGTAGGAACAAAGAGACCATGATATAGGCAGAGCAGCACCAGGGCAAGTCAATGCAGGGCACAGAGTATTTACAAAGAAAGGTTCAGGAATGTCTCCGGGGATGTTCCTATTCACTTCAGAGTGGATACTTTAAAATCACTTGCCACATCTTTCCAATGAGAAATAATTATCATGCTAATTAACATTTTAAGTGTTGCAGCATTATCTCTGTAGACGGAGCACAGCCAATAAGGTGTTCACATCAATCTGTATTCTTCAATTTAAAAATGTCAGGAAAACAGTCCTTTTAGTCGTACCTTTACACACGGCCTTCCTTTCCTTTATCTCCTCTCTCCCTCATACCCACTTTCTCCCCAAACCCTACCTGTACAGAAAATAACAGCACTTCTATAAACTGGAAAGTCAGAAGAAAACAAGCTTTGGAGTTAAATCCTCACTAGTTAATCTAAGATCCACAAGCTTCCACTTTGTTCCCATGCAAAAGCTAAAACAAAAGCATGGCTTTATTATGGACAAGAGGTATGGCAAATACATTTTGGATGCTTCTCCTAAAAACCTTGTTTTAACTATACAAGACCTTAGTGACTTCTCACTCTCTGGAACTAGGAGATACAATAAACTACATAATTATTTTCAACCAAGCTCCTGGTATCTTTAATCATATTATTCAAAAGGTCCTATAGGAGGGAATGGTGTGGCAGTCTTCACTGCCAAAAGAATATAATTTGTCAAGCCTGGAAACAGGGAAATTTGCTACCCAAAACATCAGGTTGGGCCCCCTGGCATCCTGCGTCTCTTTCACATGTCATACCTGTTTGGAAGTTTGGCAATGTGAAGGACAGTAGAGTCATGTGCAGTTTTCTGGAAGGCAATCACACGCTTCATTTGAAGGTTATACACATATAAGCCCCTTCCAACAGCAGCAAACAAATACTGGCCACAAAAAAAAGCACAAGAAACACAGGTTTCAGAAATAGACATAAAACGAGTATTTGGTAGAGAGCTGTCTCCCTTCCCTATCTTTGGCCTTTCAACCCATGTTACTGTGGACTTCAGAGGGCAGTGCCAAATGTCAGAATACTAAGGAAAGCTTGCAACATTGCTAAGAGGAGAATGGAGAAGCCAGTATAAAGAGAACTCTGGGATGTCACACTAATTGCAATCCCTACCATGCTTATTATCAAAACATTATCACTGGAGAGAACAGCAGGGACTGGTGACTGGTATACTTCATTATAAATTACAAGCAGAGGTAGTATCAACAGAATGCTGGAAGACCAGAGTTCAAATCCCCCCTGGAGTACTTACAAACAATTATTAAGCTCCTACTGATAGATTCAAAGATAAAAATGAAATAGCCCCAGCCCTCAAGATATTCTATCTGAGAAAATATAATTGTAAACACACAGGTGTATATAAAATAAACATATACACACACACACACACACACACATATACATATATATATTATATATATATATATATATATATATATATATATTATATATATATATATGTATACATAAAGTAAAACACAAGGTAATTTGGGGATGGGGTGGAGATGAGGACCCAGGACAGAGCCTTAGCATACACCCACAGATGGCAGTAGAACCATGATGATAATTCAGCACTTCTACCTCAGGTGAGTTTGCTCATTTGTAAAACTTTCCCAGGGCTGTTGGATGACAGCTGTCCCCCATGAATGGAAAGCTCTCCTTCCTCAACCTCACCTATTGACCTCCCTGGCTTCCTTTAAGTCACAACTAAAATCTCATCTTTTACTGGAAGCCTTTTCCAACCCCTCTGAATTCTAGTGTCTTCCTGTGTTAACGATTTCTATTTTTCCTGTACGTAGCTTGCTTTGTATATATTTGTTTGCATGTTGTCTCCCTCATCAGACTGTAAGCTCTATAAGGGCAGGGACTGTCTTTTGCCTCTTTTTGAATCCCCAGTACGCCACAGTACCTGGCACAAAGTAGGCTCTTCATAAGTGTTTATTGATTAAAATGAGATAATGTATTTAAATTGCTCAGAAACCTTAAAATACTATAGAAATAGCAGCTGTCATTATTACTGTTGTTGCTGCTGTTTTTCATCTACTTGACACTATAACTGGAGAAGCTGCTTTATGTATGGAGAAGAAGCCACCTAACTTCTTGCCCAGACAATGGGACCACTAAAGTTTGCGCCTAGTAGCTTATGAAATTAATGGAATCTATAAATAATTAAGGACCTCAAGTTGTCATTTTTACAATACAATCCAAAGTTCCTTTTGGAGGTGCTACTCATACACTAGCATTTTTCTTAAGAGTACTCTCACAGACAGTCCTCTCACATTTAATATCTCTGTGAAGTAGGAAAAACATGCATTCTTATGCTCATTTTTCAGAGAAAGAAACTAAGTTTGAGAAAAATCTGAGTCAGTCACTTCATTAATTGCAAAACTAAAACCCAGGTAAGATATTTCAAGCCTAGCACTTGTCCCTAACTCCATTTGGCCCTTTCTTTAAAAGTTGTTCTTAACTTTACTAAGCTTTTAAAAACATTTGTCTTGACTTCCGGCCAAGATGGCTGACTGAATGGGAAGCAGGCTGCCCATCTTCCACATATCTACTCCAAGAAAAGCCTGCAATTTGCACTAGACTGAATAATGATCAAGAAATGCAATTAGAAACTATGGTAAATGACTTCTTCCACTCCAGAAGTGCACAAAAAGTCAGAAAGAGGGCTAGAAAGGTTAAAGTGACTTAATTAAGAAATTAAAAATAATTTCATTTATGTAAATGAGGAATGCTTACTTTGGCCATTATATTCTTATGTATTAAAATACTAGTCCTTGGTAGGAATTTACAAAATAGATTTTAATAATCTTATTAAACTTGCCTTTTGTAAACTAAAAAAAAAGCAAAAGTATTAAATGGAGATTCATGGTTTCATATAGAATACTCTTTTTTGTTCGCTGTGCATCTGGAAATGCTATGTTTTGGAGTTTCAGTTTAGAATTTTTTAAAAATTAAAGTATGTATTTTTCTTAATAGTATATTAACAATAGAGAATTCCCAAGAAGACACCTTTACAGAAGCCATCCCTACAGCCTGCCCCACACTTACTGCCTGAGTTCATCCTGTTTTAGGGAATCTTGAGTGCATACCTAAGAAATGAACAAACAGTACTGTGACTAACTAGGTCACAGCAAGTCAAACTCACCAGCGTCTTCTGCATCAAGTGTCTCAATATCTACCCATTCTCCCTCGTCTGAAAGCCAAAGCCAGGGGTGCCTTACTACAGGCACCTCAGCATTCATACATATGGGCTACAGAGCCAAACTCACTAAATATGATTATTAATAAAGTGAAAGCAGTTGGCCAAACTGTGGTCGGCAAAACTTCCACATGCCTCTTGAATACCCTTGATAATCTACAAACTTGGTGCTTGGGTTCCCTTAAGTTATCTGTACAAGATGGCATGGAAAATCATTAATGTCTCCACAGAGGCTCCAGGTTTCCATTTAGCTTACTATCTACCACTCTTCATTACGCAAAAATTTCCCTAAAAGATAAAAAGAAAATATGGCACAGAAAAATAGCTCTAGAAGGAAATAAAATTAATTAAGCCAGGGCAAGTACCTAGGAAATTTCTGTTGTGGTAACTTAAAGATAAACTTAAATTAAAAGATGATATATAACTGAAGACAAAGCACTTGTTTAGAAAAGTGAGGAAAAAATACAAAGAAAATAAAAACAGAAATCTTATTAGTCATCTCTTTGTAATATGGTCTCTCAAGAGTCTAGTCTCCTCAAAATAATTTTTCTTATCTCTGGAGCTACAAGATGTAACATTTAGACCCCAGCCAGGATTTAGTGACTTGCCAGAGCTCAGTTCTAACTTGCCCTAAGACTATGGGAACATTCAATTCCAGAGCCAAACTGAGCCGTTCCCATCAGCCACCCAGCCTTAGAGCTGAGCTGATGGATGGAGGGAGAGATGCTGCTCAGGTTTCCAACTTATTATGTTTTACTGGGGAATATACTACTACTCATACAAATGCTGGCTAGAATATTCTGTGAGTGAATGCTAAATAGTAATCTCAAATCTTAATGAAATAATGTAATAGAATCAAAATTTTAAATAATATTTTAAAATGAAATTCAGAGCCATTTAACAATTTTCTTGCCAGGGAGTAAGGAATCAAAAATAAATATGCTATTATAATAGGTATTTAAAGTTAACTTCATGTCAGAGCTGTTATCTCCCAAAAGAATCAGTAAGTTTTAAGACGCAAGCTGATATTCAGTAAGGGAATTTTTGGATAATGCCTAATATAAGGTTAAAATGAAAATGTAAACCCAAGATCCTTGCTAACATAAGAAGCAGGCTTATATTTAGTGAAAAAGATACTACACTAGGAAGCTGAGGCCTAAGTTCTATTCTCCCCTGGCTATGTGAGGCTGGAGAAGTCACCGAACTCCCCAGGCTTCGGTGCCTCACGCAGAGGATGAGGATAAAAAGACCTAAGGCAGGGTACTGAATCAGGTGGATTCAATCTGTGATCTACGGCCTGCTTTGCAGGTTTTTACCTCCTCATCACATGTGAAATGATGAATGGAAATTTCATTTGGTTTTGACAGAGCTTGATTTCTTGCTGTGTATCCAGCTGTAGAGACGGGTCCCAGAAGTTGCGTTCATAGGCCTGTATTGTCCAATCCAAGGCATCCCAGACAATCAGCTCCCCAATGTGGGAGCCGGTGACAAAGCTCAAATCTAGGCAGAATTTAGACATGCCTCATTAGCTACCACCAATGAAGGTAAGTTTCCTCTAAAAATGTATGAATCAGCTAAAACACTTTCCAAATTAAACACATAAAATTGGTTATCCAGGATGACATAATATTATCCTATGGGAAATTCAATCCTTACCTGTTTAGATATAAGAAGACTGTCCCCTCAACCACCACCTCTTCTCTGATCTTCAACCTCTCCCTATACCTTCAAACATGCCCAAGTCTCCCCTATCCTTAAAACAAACCTTCACTAGATCTCACAATGCTCTCTGGCTATCATCCTCCATCTCTCTTCTCTTTGTCAGACAAACTCCTGAGCCCAAATCCAGAGTAAGAGAACCTATGTTCATATCCCACCTTTGATTCTTACTTCCAGTGTGACCTTGGTTAAATCACTTAAATTTTCTTGGCTTGAATTTCCTCATCTGTAAAATGAGGGGGTTGGGATATATGACCTCTGAAGTCCTCTTCTAGGTCTCAATGTTTGATCCTATGAACTATGAGGAGCTGTACAAAATTAAGGCATTATTGTTACCATCGTTATTCCCTGTATCCCTTGCATCATTTCAAATTAATAATAACATCAACACAACAGGTACTTAGCATCTTTTGAATACACAAAGGACTATGATTCATTAGTCAGTCAACAAGCACTTATTAAATGCTATCATGTCTGATAGGCCCTGTATTAAGGGCTGGAAATACAAAACAAAAACAAGAACACAGAAGACCATAATCCGAGCCTTCAAACAGTTCACATTCTATGGTAATTTGACAATTCTACTTAACAAAACAGAAAATTCCAATAACTAGAAATGCTGTCTTCAGAAATATGGAAGTTCCAGCAGTCACACATGTAAACTTTCTTTTGCTTTGGTCCCAAATGCACCATCATGCATTAACAGCCAGGCTGCTTTCTTGGCTGCTTTTATGGCCAAAGAGAAGAATACACAGGATGTACCCTGTGAAAAAATGAAGTTCATTTCTTGTCTGAACAAAGAGCAGAGCCTCATGTTCCAGCGGACAGAAGTTATGGCTGCGTGGTACCTTCTCCAGCCTCCACTTCCTGCCCTTTTTTCCCTAACCCAATTCTCTCTTCACATTAAGAGATGGGTGGAGAAAGTTGGAGATACTTTTTGAGAAGCATATCCTTTTATTAACTTCAAAAACCTATTATAAGAAGCCAAACCCGTGCAGGTTTAGGCCTCTGAGTATTATGATGCTGTGCTTTTCTTCTTTTTTTTTTATTAAAATTTTTTCAATGAACAAGTGTTTGTTTTTTCTCCTTCCCTCCTCCCTCTTCTACTGAAAAAAAGAAAAGAAACTCATAACCAATATGCATAGTCAAGCAAAACAAATTTACACACAACACACACACACACACACACACAATGGCCATGTCCAAAAATGAATATCATATCCTGTATCTTGAGTCCGTTCCCCATGAGTCAGGAGATGTGAACAGCATGATTCATCATTGGTCCTCTGGAATCATAGTTGGTCAATACGATATATGGTGTGTTCTATGTCTATACAACAAAAACAAGGAACTAAATATCCAGGTGGCATTTCTCATTGACAAGGAAAGCTGGGATCCCACTGTTATTATCATTGTGTGTATGACTTATACTCTTAGATTGGACACTTAACAATTTTACAACAACCACCACTGTAACAGTGTCAAAAGTCATAGAGTGAATGTGGAACCTAACCTCACAAGTCCAAAACTGTACTGATAAATCAGCAAGTGGTTATCAAGGTCAGTAATGTGTGCCAGGCACTGCACTAGGCACTAAGGACACAAAGACCAATATGAAAGAGTTCCTGCCTTCAAGGAGCGTCCAGGCTACTGGAGGACACCCATGTACATATAAAAGTATGTACAAAACACATTTAGAATGATTTCAAGGGTAGGAGGTGCTAGCAGCTGGGGGCATCAGGAAAGGCTTCATGGAAGAGGTGGCACTTGAGCTGAGCTTTGAAGGAAACAAGGGGCATTCTAAGAAAAGCAGCACATGTTAGGCACTGTAAGCCTGTGCAAGGGTATAAAGACAGGACGTGGAATGTCCTGTGTGAGGTACAACAAGGTGACCATTTTGGCTGGACCACAGAGTGTGTGAAGGGGAACAAAGTCTAATAAGCTGAGAGACTTGTGTGAATTGTGTGAACCAAACTGACTCCATCTTGTAAAACTGACTCCATTTTGAGACCTAAGTTTCAGTTTCCTGTAAATTTTGAGTGATATCCCGTTTCTCATCCAGAAAAGTCCATCTGCTTGCTTTCCCCCATCCCAATTTGAAAATCCATCATCTTTCCTCCAATTAGAAATCAGATTACCTAATCCCAGTTTATATCCTGTTAACTGGTTTTTTTAATGCATAAAAATCTGTCTCCCCCTATATTCAGGGTCCAGTACCAAGCTAAGGAGGCCTGTGGCATGCATTGCCTAATAAATCGATATGCTTGGAAGCTTGAACCTTTGTTTCCTCAGTTATTTCAGATTTTAACTATCACAAAGCTTGGAAAGGAGAATGTAACCACTGAGTCACTCAGAGAACATGCTGTCAGCAAGGCAAAAAAGGCAGAAATCTCTGAAAGCAACAGCCAGCTTCCCTTAACAGAAGACTACCACTATAGCCTGCAGTTTCTACACTGGAAAGGTCCACAATGTGTACTCTCATATTTTCAGTTACAATGGTATTATATTTTAGTGCCCCGCACATAGTAGGTGTTTAATAAATGCTTGTTAAATTGAATAAGACTTAGAAAACACACGTGGCTATCCATCCTGTAGCTATTAAGACATTCACTATAACCAAGCAATTCTAGCAACTTTCTTGGAGGTGGTTTTGCCTGACTTTTTGTCTCTTCCTCAGATGTCCTAGGTCCTAGGAGGCACTTAACCAAACCAGGTCACTGATCAATACCACTTCCCTTGGTGCTGGGGAGACCTAGAAAGAGGGATTAGGGTAAGGAGCTGACCCCTACAAGATACAGATGTCAAGGTTATAGATCCTGAAGTGTAATATCTCATTGAAAAACAATTCCTAGCGGACCTTGGACAAAGAGTTAATGCCCTCAGCAAACTGTTTTCAAATTTGAAAGCTAAGACTATTTGCTCATTCATGGTTATCTTTCTAACAAGCAACCTGGTCAGCTGCCTCCTTTTTCATATGTAGTGTGACTGTCTAAATATGAGACTACCAAATAAAAGGATACAGCATTTTCTACAATTCAGTTATAATTATTTTTTTAAAAAAGACTTTTGGTTTCCTTTTTTTCTCCCTCACTAAAGAATGTGGCAGGGAAGCACATGAAGAATGCTTTCTTAATTATACTGTTAAAGGTTTCTCTGCACATCACACATCCAAAGGAGAGCATGGGACTGAGCAGCCTACATCAGTAACATCTCATCCACCTGATTTAGGTAACGGGCTGGTTCAGCAACAGCAGGGCTTCAGAGCTTTAAAAAGAAAAAGACTACTCTGCATAACCAGTGTAATGAGCCAGAACATTGTTGCGCTTCTGTCATCAGCCCCGGGGACCAGGGACTTAGGATCCGGCCACTCAGGAGGCTCAGGGGAACAGAGTCTCCTGAGGAACCTGCTAGCCACTGTTATCACCCACGCAAGAAACCAAAGGGGAGATTCCTAGGACAAAAACAGGTTTTCTCCAGCAGGAAATGAAGGGAAATTTCCAACAGTTGCCACTGATTAGATCCCCATGAGCAATTTGGCCCCTGGGAAGCTTGGGTTTGAAATTCTGCAAGGACTGAGGTTAGGTAACCCTGAGCTGGGTAGAACACTGTTGTTATGAAAATGTAGCTGAAAAGACAAATTATGACCATTAGTATTTTCAATACCACACCAGACCAAAACTATATGGTATCCCAAGAGTCTTAGTGCAAACTGAACTAAGACTTTTGGGAAACTCAGTACTTGAATTTGCAGCTACAGTTAACCATGGTTATTTTTCTCCTTATCTTAGGGTTGGAAAAAAAACACTTCTATTTAAAAAGGTCCAATCATTTGTTATTGCTGCAGGCCAGGCTGTTTTGACGGCTACTGTTGTTTTACCTACTTCTATGATGCATCATACACAAGTACACTTCCAGTGCCCATATTACAGTTTCCTTTCAGACTTGCACACAATATTCCTGGATGTGGCCTGCCCCGAGAGTAAATGAACTACATCCCAGAACCTGGAGGTCTAGAACTTGAATGAATATAAAAATGAGTGTCATAACATATACGTGTGTATATACGTGCATAGATATGTATGTGTATATATATTATATATATATATATACACATATATATTTCTTCTATGAACTATACATAATGAACTTACCATTGATGTTAACTAATGAGAGAATATTATCCTGATGATCCAGGATGCGTTTAACTTCAAGAACATCCCAGCCTACAGACCCATCAGTAGATGATATCAACCTAAAAATGACTTAAAAGAAAAAAATGGAAAAGAATGGTATTATATAGTTCAAGGAGGAGAAAATCTAATTAATGCTCAAATAGCAAACGTACTGTTAAAGGGAAGTGCTTATATGTTAAATAAACTAGAATATCAGATACACAACTTGTTAAAAATTGCTCTCTAAAGAAAACCTTGACTTTTTCCAAATATTTTCATCAAATTCTCAAAAGTAGTGATACAATATTTGATTTCTCCATTAAAGTCCTACTCTGATGATTAATCATGGTGTGGAGATGAAGTCAGGGAGGCACAAGCAATGGAAGAATCTATCAAGCTGGAAAGGTTCTAAGTATGGAGCATTTTCTAGTGCCAGGCACTATTCTAAGTGTTTGGAATATAAAGAAAGGGGAAAAAAGAACTCAGTCCCTTGCCTCAAACAGTTCCTGTTCTCATAGGGGAATATGAAGGGTCTACATCTGCCACCTCAAGAATGACTTGGCTAAGTCCAGGGCTGCATTACCAGAAGGTTGGTTATTAAGCAATGAATTTTGGTTTTGTTTATAGTAACTTATGAAGCCCACATACTGAGGTCTGGAGGGGATTGCAATCTGCATGGGTAAAGGGAATACTCATACTGATGAAATCATAGACCAGTTAAAATACTAAAGGAATGTTCTATCGAAGATTTTAAGTGAATTCATCCTCAGAACTTTCTACTTTTTCACTCTAACCAGGGATGCCTCAGTATTAGCCTACACTGGCTACCTTTGGCTCTACTCCCAGACTGAAATCCATAATCAAGCAAATAAACACAGCCCTCATTAACACCCTTGACTTTTTTCACTGTGCTAATTCCAAAGACCCAGATCACAGCCCCAAATTATAACTGCTTTACTCATTCCTGCTCCCTGACTGAAGAACACTGCTGGAGATAAAGAACTAAGTGTGCTGATTCAGTCCTCAACAAATTCTTGCTAATTTCTGCTGGGCCTTCACCAATGCCCAGTGAATTCTTTAATAAAGATATATAAAAATCCCCATTTAATATGAATAATTTTGAAAGAAGAAGCAGTAATTAAAAACACATATATGCTAGACTTCTGATTTCACAGATGGCAGGAATTCCCATATGAGAAAACTTCCCTCTGCCAATGCAAATCAGCACCTTCTCTGTAACTGAGAAGCTTAGAGAACTGCTCAGGGCATAGGGCACACAGCTAGTGCGTATTAGACAAGCAGGGGACCCAGATCCTCTTGGCTCTGAGGCTACTCCACAAAAGCTTGGTGGAAATACTTCATCTGAAAAATTAAAAATTAAAAGAAAAATGGGACCTGAAAAGAAGTATTATATTGCTCCCAGAAATCCTAGAAATCTTCTGAGAATGCTCTGTTGAGCTCATGACTGTGACTTTTATGGAAAAACTACATATTGGGTAGGAGGAACAGGAGGATGAAGAGAAAAAAGAGGAAAAGGAGGAAAAAGGGGAGGAGGAATAGGAGGGAAACAAACAGATTATGAAACACCTGAAGCCAAAGACCATAAAAAGAAACCTAACAGGAAAATCTTATTTTCTAAATGAAAAAGAAACTAAAATGCTTAAGTAAAAGAAAATGAACTCTATTCTTATTTTGGGATAGCTACGAAAAAATGTAGAAGAAAATGTGTTTAAGAATAATTATGTTCATGAAAGTATTTGCTAAATAAAATTAATTCTCTCATTTCTTTTGCAGGCCACGATAGCCTTGTTTATAGCCAGACCACTAGGATTTTTTTGTTATTTTCATTTCAGTGAAATAAGAAAACTAGAGTACTCTAGAAGTTGTAAAAATCCTCTGACCTCTACTCTGTGGGCAATGAAAGACAAAGCTGGGTGCCTGGAAAAATATTTCTCAGAGTTGATTAGGTATACTAAGAGTTTCTAATTAGAAGGGCACAGGTAGGTGTTACTGCAAACTAGGAATTGTAGATAGCAAGTTAAACAATGCCAAATAAAGCACGTCTACACGACATGTATTGGCATGCTGATTCATGGACATGCAATAATTCAGTAGGTATTCTTAGGGAGAAATAGCATACGTCAAGTCTGAGAGTAACATACTCTTTCTCTTCCTTTTCTTCTCACACCACGTTTATATGTATGTGCTCCCTCCTGCATGGGGCTGAGGGGTGGCTTTCGGCCTGGACAAAACAATCAAAGCTACAGCAACAACAAGACCCCGGCCAAATACTCACTCAGTTCTTTGCCAACTGCTGCTGCGACACAGTTCTTAGGTAACTCCATCAAAGCGCTGATCCCTTCAAAAGCATTAAAAAAAGCAATGGGTAGACAATTATTTTCTTCATAAATTCAAACAAAAGCGACACAAATCCTCTCTTCTAAATTTCACACAAAATGGGAGAGGCAGCATGACGTTGTAGGCCGGTGGCCTTGAAGACAACACAACCTGGGTTCATGTCTTGCCCTGCCACAAACTGGCTAGTGACCCTAAGCAAGTCACTTACCCTCAGTGCTCCAGGCAACTCTTCAGGACTATAACTTGAAAAAAAAGCTGCAGATTTGCCCTTTACTGAAAGTTTTCTATACCAATAAAATCACAGATAGGAATAAAAACAACCCCCTCCCCCCCAAAAAAAAATAAATTGACATGCTTTTCAACAATACACTACAAGAGGATTATGCCTATTTCTCCCATAAACAATGAAATTATTTTGTGAATATAAATGAAGTCCCAAAATCTTTCACTTGTGCCCACCTTCACAAAGTGTCACAAAGATGATGTAATTTCTCTGGTATCCTTCAAGTTCAACAGCACCTATTTCAATGGCAGGCTGAGATCAGGGGTACAGTGTATTAGTGTGAAAACTAAGTTTTTTCCTGTTTTGTCTTAATATGCTCCCAACCATAGCTTCAGGGCATCTTAGGCTAAGTAACTGAGCTCGCTAGCCTCAGCCCATGGTTTTCAAAGTAAATTTGTAAATTCCAAATCCTGAAAGAATGAAATACAACATTGTGCCATAATACAAAAATTAATTTAAATACTATAATTTTGACTTTCTAGGAATAATTGATTGGCATATAGGATTTTTGTTAGTACAATCTTAGGGTAACTGCAGAAGTTCAAGTCATTTGGAAAATGTTGCAGTGATTACTGTTTTTAGCAAAGAAGAAAGAATTTACATATTGGGTTTAGAACAGTCAAAGGTGCTAGCAATAAATCATTTTCTTAAGGTATTTCAAAAATTTATGTCAAAAACAGACAGCATAGCATAGTGAAGAGAATGGTAGCTTGTCATAATGACTTGAATTCAACTCTTATCTCTTATAGATTCTAATTGTTTGACCAAGGACAAGTCTTTTTAAAAACTATACTAGACTCTACCATCTACCTACCATCTCTAGCTACTTTCCTACATTTTTCCTCCTTTTGTAGCCAAATTCCTAGGGGAAAAAAACAAAACTATCTATATTCATTAAGTCTATTTCTTCTCTTTTTACTCCTCAACCTTCTACAATCTGGCTTCTAACCTTACTCAACTGAAAAGGTCTCTCCAAAGTTATCAATGACCTCTTTTTTAAAAAGAATAAATTTTATTAGTCTTCTATTTTTCTATCATATATTATTTTTCACTTTATCTTTCTACCTCACCCACTTCCAGGCAGCCACCCCTTATAATAAATACCTTAAAAAGAAAAAGGTCCACAAACTAACTGAACAACATATCAAACAAATCTGACAGTCTATGCAGTATTATTACAGCCACGGTCGAAAGGGGATTATTCTCAATCTCTTCTTTAAAGTTAAGGTTGATCATTCTACTTTTGCTGTTTCTGGTTTCAATTGTTTTGTCGTCACTCTCTCCACCTGCGTTATGGCCATTGTGTTTTCCTGGTTCTCCTGATTTCACTTTGCACAGAAGTTCATATAAGTCTTTCCACGCTTGTTGGTAGTAGTCATCATGCTCATTTTTTCTCGTAGCATAGTAATGTTCCATTAAATTCACGTACCACAATTTGTTTAGCCATTCTCCAATCAACAGGCTTTGTTTCTGTGTCTTTGCTACCAAAAAAAGTACTGCTGTAGATATTTTGGTGTAAATAAGGCCATTCTTTTTGTCCCTGACCTCTTTGGGAAAATGCCTACCAGGGAAATCTCTGGGCCAAAAAGTATGGACATTTTAGTCACTTTCTTGGTATAGTTCCCACCTGTTTTCTAGAATGATTATACACAATTCTACAACAATGGTTGTACATTGCACATAGCTCTACCAACAATGCAAAGCCATCTTTCTAGAACCCCTTCTACACTAATTTTTTTTTATCATTCTTGCCAATTTAATGAGTGAGGTGAAACTTTACTGTTGTTTTGATTTGCACTTCTCTTATTAGTGATTTGGAATATTCTTTCATGCAGTTATGAATAGTTTACAATTCTTTTGAGAAATGTTTGTTGCCACATGTATTGGATTTTGTGCTTGTTTATTTCTATTAGCTATTATATGCCTTGGATGACAATGGCCTTTCTTCAATCCTAAGCCTGGGATTTTATGACACAGCTCTGTCTCTCTTGGCTCTCCTCTGGCCTATCACAACATCTCTTGTACTTGTCCCCTCCTCTCAATCCACACAGTCATCATTCTAATTCAGCCCCTCGTCACCTCTTGCCTAGACTCTTGCACTAGCCTCTTAATTGTTGTGGAGGTAGAAAGCGCAAGATATGGCAATAGACTAGATACAAGAGATAAGAGATGGTGATGAGTGCAGGATAATGCCAAGGCTACAAACCTGGATAGTGGTGCCTTTAATAAAATTTAGAAGGTTTAAAAGAGAAGAGGGTTTAGGAACAAAGGTAATGATTTCAGTTAGGGATATGTTGATTTTGAGGTGTCTCTAGGACACTCGGTTTGAAATATCCAATAGAAAATTGCTAATAAGACGCAAGCTCATGGAAGAGACTACAGCTGGATGCAGGTCACAAAGATGATAAACCCATGGAAGCTGATCAAGAGAGGGGGAGAGACAGAGACAGACAGACAGACAGAGAGACAGAGAACACATGGGGAAGAGGGTTTGGGACAGAACCTTGGGGGAATACTTATGGTAAAAGAGTATGACATGAATAATAAGCCAGCAAAGAAAATGATAGAGAAAAGTGGGAGGAGAACAGGAGAAAATTTCACAAAAACCCAGAAAGGAAAGGGCATCCCAGAGAGCATGGTCAACATTGTCAAATGCAACAGATTAGCTGAAAAAGATGAAAACTAAAAGAAGACTATCCCATCTGGCAATTAGATCACTGGTAACTTTGGAGAAAACAGTTTCAATTGTGGGATACGGATGGAAGCCAAATTGTTTCCAACCTCATCCTGCAGTTAAGGAGTGAGAGGAGATGAAAGGGAGGCAGCAAGACACTTTTCTCAAGGAGTTTGGCTGCAAAAGAGAGGATAGACACAGAACAAAAGTTTGCCAAGCAGGGAAATGAAGATCTGTCAAGGATGGGGAGACTCAGAGATGTCTGAAGACAGTAAGGAAGGGACCAGTAGACAGGGGAAGATTGTTGATTTAGGGGCTGAAAGGAGAAATGGAGTTTACAATCCATCAGAGACGACTAGACAGAAGGGAATCAAGGGCACATGTTAGGAAGGGGTTGGTCTTGGCAAGGAAAAAGCCTACCTCATGGCATTTCCTCTCAAAACTGAGCCCTGAAGATGACTGTTACAAACTGTGGCTCTCACCAGCTATCTTGGTCTTGGTCTTTCCAGCCTGGTGAGTCAGCCACCTCCAGGTGGCTACTTGCAAGTAGCTAGGTGGTACAGTGCACAGAACAGTGGGCCTGGAGTTAAGAAGACCTGAGTTCAGATCCAGCCTCAGATACTTACTAGCTAGACAAGTCACCTAACCCCATTTGCCTCAGTTTCCTCATCTGGAAAATGAGCTGGAGAAGGAAATAACAAACCACTCCAGTATCTTCGCCAAGAAAATCCCACATGAGGTCACCAAGAGTTGGACAGGACTGAACAACAGAAATCCTACTAAACAATTTTCTCATAATTCAGCTTACCTTTGAATCAGCAAGGAATGACCACATTCTTAGGTTGGGAAATTTTTTCCCTCTAGCAGGAAGAGCTGAGATTTGCGTGTGAATGAGGTAAAAACTTTTTGTTTTTGCATTTTTTTTGAAATGTAAATGTAGTTGAACAAGCAGTCTTCTACTGATGATCCTAACTGTGAGAGTAATACTAGTTGTATATGGGCATAGCCAGCCTTTTGAGGGGCGGGCCTTACCTGTGTTCCTAGAATTTGGGGATTTCTTAAAACCTGTACTGAAGGAACTTGTAGGAACTTTTTACACAGCAATTGTGAGACCACTGGGAGCTGTGATGTGGACTTTGTTAAGTCTTTGGGTTAAGGCACAGAGGAAGCATTCTCTCTAAGAGTTCTGAGACTTTAACAGATTGAGGATGCGGATAAATGTACCCCACAATTCACAGAAGTGCTGCATCAATTTAAAAAGACATCTCTTCTCCTTCTCCTCCTCTCTTCTTCTCCCTCCTTCTTCCTCTCTCTCTCTCTCTCTCTCTCTCTCTCTCTCTCTCTCTCTCTCTCTCTCTCTCTCTCTCTCTCTCTCTCTCCTCTCTCTCTCTCCCCCCCCCTTCCACCCCCTTCACTGGCCCTAGGAGAGTAGGCACTGGCATGGACAGTGGAACAGTTCTAATACAGTCCTTTGCTTGCTATAATCTATAATCTGAAACTGATAGGGACTGCAGAATCAAAGGGTGGTGGTGTTGGGAGGTGATTTGCTTTCTTGGGAGGGAGAGGAAGGAAGGCAAAGTGTCTGTTCAGTCCTACAGAAGGGGGAGAGGCATTGATTTGACATTCCTCCTGCAACAGTATTCCTAGAAAAGTCCTGACTGGTGGGAAAGGGAACTCTTGTGGGAGGTTGTATAAGGCAATTCTTGGTATTGATTTTAGCCCTATAATAAGCTGCATGCAAAAATGTCATGAGGAACAGTAACTGTAGGTAGTGTCATCATCTTTATCATTGCCATGATATTCCTGGTACTGTCACATATTTACACTAAGAAACCTTCACTGTGAACTGAAAAGATTTGGGCATCACTCAACCATACGGATCCAGTCATTTGGATCCAGGAGTCATTCCTGTTGAAACAGAAAGGAAGAGCCTGGGATTTCTGGTCTTCCTTCTCTCATGTTCAATCACTGCCTCATTGCTAACTATTCCTGTACCCAAAAACATGAGGACTGTCCCTCTCCCTGATGCGAAAACTGACCTGCAGCTTAACATGCATATGACACAACACCCAGAGAACTAGAACTGCTTTAAGAGGAACAAAAGTCAGACTTCCACCACTGCCAAAGTAACTATAATGAGCAGATACTGGCCTAGCAGAAACAAGCCCTGCCTTTGAAGGCTTGGGTTCCAATTCTGACTCTCCTACCACTTAGCTCTATGATCTTGGGTGAGTTTCTTCCCCTCTAAAGGCCTCAATTTCTGCTATGAAATGAAAGGACTGAACTAGATGACTTCTAAAGGCAGCCAGAGATCTACTTCAGGTGGCAGTCAGTTATCTGACGACACAGCGTCAGAGACACATCTTCTACCCTCTGCTTTTTTGAAAATTAAGTTGCTGTCTCTTCACCAAAATCCTCTTCCAGTGCTTCATCATGGCATGGAGGCAGCCCTGGGTTCCTAGAGGCTATTTCTGTGGAGGGTTACCTCTGCAGATCCTGCCTAGCTGGCTAGGCCTGGCAATGAACTCTATCTCTCATTTGAGGACCAGGCTACATTAAATTAACAGAGGTTCATCACCAGATTGGCCATGGGTGATAAATTTTTCAACCATAGCAGCTCTTGAAGACCAACTGCTGTTGTTCAGTCATTTCAGTCATGAATTCTTCGTGACCCCATTTGAGCAAAGACACTAGAGTAGTTTGCTATTTTCTTCTCCAGCTCATTTTACCGATGAGGAACTGAGGCAAATAAGGTTAAGTGACTTGCCCAGGGTCACAAAGCTAATAAGTGTCTGAGGCCAGATGAGTGTTCCTGACTCCAGGCCTGGCATTCTGTTGCACTGTGCCATCTAGCTGTCATGAAGATCAACTATTAAATTATATAATGTTTGCAATCTGTCAGTGGTGAGAGTATCTATACTGACGAAATCAAGATCTTAAAATATTGGAATATGTTGCTGTCACCTTTCTAACTATAACTGTACAAATCAAGATGGTTATTAGGTCTCACCATCTTGAACCTAATGCTGTAATCCATAAGGATTCTAGCTCAAATGGTTACAACTCAACAGTCCCTATATCCACTTCCAAAAATGGAGTTAGTGTGGTAGCAATCCTCAGACATTTTAAAATTTTTGGTATGCTACAACTCAGAGAAAGAAGTGATAGCGAGTTCTAATTAAAGTTCCATCTTTATTGTACAGCAAGAACATCTAATGAGAAAGTAAAGCTAATTGTACTCATTGGCCAACTATTCTTAAAGCTAACAACTGTCCCCTTTGTTTCGTTCTGAACAGAATAACCACTACTTTAAAAACAACTGTCCCATAAATGGAGCTAGAGTTATAAAAGTGGTATTATGAGACAGAGGGGCTAATGGCAAAATGTCTTCACTACTGATTGCCTGGCATTCAGGCAACAGGAAAACCAGAGCATGGTAACATCACAATTCACTGGCCTGGAGTCTTTTCAAAGTTTTCTAATAGATTCCACCTTCACATGAAATACTCCTTATTTAAAGGTTTTTGTTACCCCTTGGGACCTCTGACAAACTGACCCATACTGTGATCACATAATGGCTAAGGCCCAGACATCAGCCCACTGATGAAAGGAAGAATGGCATGGTATCTGATTTTTCCATTAACACATATGACGTTTTTTAAAACATTGTTTCACAATACAGCTACCAATAATTTGCTGGAAAAGATGCAGAGAGAACCACAAGCCTGTGTGAGAAACAGAAAGGAAAATTTGGATGTAAACGAAGAGACATACCTTATGATAATAGCAGAGAGTAGAGAGGTATGCTCTAGATTCAAACGAGGTTGTTAGTAACAAAACCTTGAGGCAGGAGGTTAAATTGCAATACCTGGTAGTGTTTGTGTATATACATGTGCTAAGCCATCTCATTATTTTTCTGATATTTTATAATATCTATGCGGAGTAAATGCTAGTTCCAACTGTGAGCTATAAATGTGGTTCACGGTACTCACACTGCCTATAAAACTTCAACAAGGTGCACAAAATTATTCTTCCCAGTGTGCCTGTAAGCTCTTTGGATTACTTTAGCACAGTGTATTTTTAACAGTACAACACACATTTTCAAGTTGTACTTAAATGTACTGATTTTTATTCAAATATGTTTATCTTGTAAAATGAATGTCATTTAAAGAAATCCTTATCACTGGACAAAAGTGAATAACTTACTCAGGAAACATTTCAAGCCTTGCACAGTACTTTATGTGCATCATTTCACAACAGCTTAGTGGAGGGAGTTCTTTCCATTTTACAAATGAGGACAGAGAGGTTAAATGACTCAAGTGCATAGGATCCTAGATCTGGAGATGAAAGGTACCTGAGAGGCCATCTAGTTCAACTGCTCTCATTTTATGAATGAAGAAGATGACCCCCTGACAGGTTAAATGACTTGTCCACTGGTAGTAACCACTAGAAAATTCAAAAGAAGAGGATTTCGTTGGTGAATTCACCATAGAAGAATATCAAAATAAGTCCAATTTTTAAAAGTTGAAGTATTCTTCAGGGTCTATACTGAAGCCAAATCTCCTTATGGGAAATAAGCCTTCAGACCCTCATATGGTCATGAAACCCAATGGAGTAAGGTCTATGGCCATCTCTTCAGGCCTCAGATGTTGAATGCTGAAAAGCAGCATATGAATACAACTTTTTCTCATCCACTGAACAAATGATAGTGTCCTTTCATTTTTAAGAACTCAGTAGAGTAGGTGGGGGCAGAAGGAGTTGAGAGCATTCAGAGTTTTTCCTTTCCACAGTTAACTGGTAAATAATAATGATGGAAAGTTTTTAAGAAGAACTATTGTGCTTTCAAGTGTAGTATTTACTAGTTCACTGTTATCTGAAATTTACTTTTACCTGTATCAAAGAGGTGACTAGTCTTACACAGGAGATCTAACTCTCGGTTCCAAACGCAGAGGTCACTACCACCAGACAGCCAAACATCCAGTCTCTGAAGAACTGTCAAACACTGGAGAACCAAATATTTGAAATGTATTGAGTGCAAAAAAAAAAAAATCAACACAATGCTAAAATAAATTTCCATTTGGACAAAACTAGTTTTCTCAGGATCCTTTAAGTGAATCTCAACATTTCTATGAACAAGGTAATGTTTTGGGAAATGATGATGAATATTCACAAAATATAAGCATTCCAGCTCTGATAGCCACACAACCATTCACATCTTAACACTGCCTCCTTCCCCTCCCTCCAACTTGCCAGTATATTATCTTTCTAAGACTAAGAGAAAGACAAAAAGCAATTAAAGGTAGATAAAGTCTCTCAGGATCCCTATGTGTAATGAGAAGACAGTACTTTTGGAACACTTGCAACTCAGTTATTAAAACATCTCATATTTCTCCTGCTGCTTAAGTGAGCCATCATTGAATTTTAGCTATAAATTAAATTGAGCCCTGTAATAGTCTTAACAATCTCCTATTTAAAATGGTAGTGCTTAGTATGCAAATGTTATTGACTGAGTAGTTTTACTAGAAAACCCTATTTAGAGCACTTAGCCATATCACTGATTCAGTTACACTGAGGGTCAAATCACGTGTGGTACTTATTTAGGTAGAATACACTTCTGTATAGAGAAAATGTAAAGTCCATAAAGTAGATGTCATATGGGGTAAACAGTATCATCACAGAGTTAAATTTTGCCTCCTAGCTCCCCTAACAGAATTACAACATAATTCTCTACTATACAATTCATCTATTTAGTCCTAGATAGTATTCCTTTTTTCAAAAAATTATTGATTTTTAAAAATTATTATATCACCTACATTTCCCAATGTACTTCTCCCTGTCCCTCTACCAGAGAGTCATTTACAACAAATAAAAAAGAAAAACAATTTGGCAAAACTAACCAACATATCAAAAAAAGACTGACATTTATATGCAGTGTTTCACACTCACGGTCAGTCCCTTAACCTCTGCAAAGAAGTGGAAGAGATACTATATCTTACATATCTTCTTTGAGACCAACTTTGGGCATTACAATTTCACAAAACTCAATTTTAATTGTTTTGTTGTTGTTTTCATTTACCTAGGGTATAATCATTGTGTATATTGTTTTCCTAGTTCTGCTTAGTTCACTCTGTAACAGTTCTCATAATAATTATATCTAACATTTCTACAGTGTACTTTAGGGTTTGTAAAATGCTTTACATATTATCCAATTTGATATGTCTTCCTTCCCATGCTTCTCTGCATTCATCACATCTATTATGCCCTTCCTTAGTACAGTAGTATTCCATTTCATGCATATACCACAATCTGTTTAGCCATTCTCCAGTCCACAGGCATCTACTTTGTTTCCAGTTTGTTCATTTGCTTTTGACTGGACTTTATGCCCCTCTCTGGTTTCTGGATTGCCTCAAATGATATATATTCTTAATAAACAATTTTTACTCCATCTACTCCCCTCCCCCCCCACTTCCTTAATCTCTCCTTTTTCTTTTAAATAAGAAATACTCACCCTTTCTAGAGCCATGCTCCAGGCATTAGTCTCAACTTATAGAAGGCCAAATTTGCCTCTTTTCTTTAGGGTCTCTGGTTCCCTTATTGGTCACCCGTAATTTCTATACAGACATTTAAGACTGTGGATTTTATTGCTGGCTCCTTTCTTGAGTGTTACATCCTGTGAACTTCTAGCTATTTTCAAAGCTACTTTCCTTACAACATTGAGACTGTCGTCTTTATATAGAGTTGAACCTGTCTAAATCAGCAGTGGCTGGTACTCATTATGACAAATGTTGAGTTTTCTGTCACATTTTGGATATATACCTCAGGAAAACAGACAATCTCTTTTTTGTTAACATCAGGTTGACAAACAGCTAAGTAACTCTTTGCAGGGAGTCACCAACCACTAATATTTATCTCTTCTTCCCCTAACCTTATTAGATGACTTTTCCTCACCAATCTGCTGCAGACCTATCTTATCATTCTTTGGAGCCCGTACAGCCATTGCACTTTTAGAGCTTCCTGTGCCCTCCTTGGGAGGAAAAAGTCTCATTTTTATTGCTCAAAATCTTCAGTGGTCCTTCCTCCCTTTCTTCTTTGTGTAACAGCCTACCACCTTCCAATCTCCTGACAGGTCAGCATTCCATTCCCTTTTCAGATCCTTTTTCTTATTCCCATTGAAAGCTCTTTTTCCATTAAAAAAAAAGGGGGGGAAACACTTCCTTAGTGACCAGGAGAACAAAGATGTGTTCCTCAATCCTTTTAACTTCTATTCTAGGAGATAAACCAGCCTTCCTTTTGAACACAGATAAAAGTTCCCTGGTTGGGGCAGAAACACAAACATTGCACATTATTTGCAGATCACTGCAAAATTCTTTGTTTCTCATCCTTTCTGGCAGTGAGAATCTCAATCCTAGGCTGTTCTTGCTTTCAGCTTCCCTGAAAGGCTGCTGTGGCAAACCATTCCTTACCTGTGAAATGACAATGTTGGACCAGATGACCACTAGAGTCCCTTTCAACTCCAAACCTTAAGACCCTAAGCATCAAAGGAAGGATTTATTTCCAGTTCTGTCCTGACTCCAAGGCAAGCAGTTTTTTGACTAAACCATGCTATTTCTATTACAGAACTAGTAGACCTTTTACAATATACCAACTGCAGATGGATTAAAAACAAGTATTTATAGAAAATATGTTTCTAAAAATCTTCTAAAGAAGTCACTCTGATTTACTCCCCAGGAAGCAACATGAGAAAAAAATGATAAGCTCTATAAGGCAGTGACAGCATCTTTTCTAGTTTTTATCTACCAGAGGATCCAGTAAAGGGCTTCATAAATGTTTACTGAATTAAACATACTTTTAATTAAAGTAGTACCTATAATTTTTTTCCACAATAGGTGAAAGCAGAGAGAAAAAGAATGTTTTCTTCGTCTTTAAATACATATACACACATATCTTCCCTTACCCCTTAAATCATATATTACTATTTGGAATTTGAATAACGTAGAGTTTTTTTAGACAGTAATTACCTTTTCAGAATTATCTTTTCAGGAGTTTAAAGGTAAAAGATATTTTGCACAGGGATCATTTTAGACCATATAAACTGATAGATTTGAAAGAAGTCAATGTTTTAAATAGAATCTTCAAACAAAATTCTATGTTACTATCATATAAATCACTGATGTTTTAGAAATATAACTTTTTTCCTCAGAGAATAGCCACATGAAATGTTGCTCTTTTTTTTTACGAAAAGAGGTGATACTGACTTCTGGTATGTCAAGATTTTTTTTCTTTTAAAGGACTGTTTGCTACATTATCCCACTTATTTTCCTTTAAAATTATAAATTCATTCAATTAAATAAGAACTTATTAAGAACCTATTACGTGCCAAAGGCAGCTAGGTAGCACAGTGGATATAACATTGGGTTGGTATTAGGAAGACTCATCTTTGTGTTCAAATCTGGCCTCAGATACTAGCTGTGCGACCCTGGGCAAGTCACTTCACCCGATTTGCCTGAGTTTCCTTATCTGTAAAATGAGCTGGAGAAGGAAATGGCAAACCACTCCAGTATCTTTGCCAAGAAAACCCCAAATGGGGTCAAGAAGAGTTAAACACTACTGAAACAACTGAACGACATTATGTGCCAACTGCCATGAAAGCTATTAGACAACAGTAAATCTCATGTGGCTTTATCAAGAAGCATGTTTTCCCAAACTTCCTAATTGGATTCAGAAGCTAGAATGTTCCCAGATAACTTTTGTTTTCTTGTTACTGTTAATAACAGTAGCAGCAAAGAACAGGAAAGACTTACTTATTATTAGCCCATTAATTGATAAACTAGGAGTCTAATCGGTTAAGCAAAACCATTCCTCCTCTCCTGAAATGAGATCGAATGGAAAGTAAGAGAGATGTCAATAATATTTACTTAAAAGGGAGGAAATTATAAGAAAGCAGTCATTTACTTCTGCACAGTCATATACCATGAATGAAATTAATATACAATGGATGCCCAGAAGTAGTTCAGAGCCTGGTACCAAATATTATGTACCTTCTGCCAGGTATTCTCTTCTCCTCTAGGCCCAATTCTTCTAGCTGAATATAAGAATGACGATGATCAAGGAGAAAAGAGCCAAACTCCTTTACTCATCAACTAGAGTACTTAAGGGTAGATACCAGGTCAGTCCATGCTACTCACAAATTTATTCCTGGGCAACTGCAATATCCATCAAGATGAAGAACAAGGGCTCAAGAGGTTGTACCCACTTCTGGATTCATGAAGAATCCAAAGCCCAAGTCCAGCTATGATTATCAGAGAAGGTTTCCAGGATTCTCTCATGTTTTTAGCCAAGAAATGAGTACCATAATAAAATTGGCATGTATGATCTTCCAAGCATTTATTTTTACCATATTTCCCCAATGTATTCTAGAGGTATGTGGAAGAACCTGGACCACCCCTTTCTTCTCTTGCCTACTCTTATACCCCTCACTCACCGTCTGAGGTGGGATACACTGGGACCCAAGCACCCACTTCTTTGAGGGAACAATATGCTTTCTGGCAGCAAAATCACCTGGGGATTCTTTTTCAATAAACGGTGCTAACACAGGACTGGGACTTCCCTGGATTAAGGCCTGGGAAAATCCCATGTCTTTCAGCAGTAAACACTCTTACCCTTGAGCCTTGGAGAAACAGATAGATAAAATACATATCAACTTTACCTATACAACACAAAATGCATAATCTTCAAAGAAATGCAGATTCATATAAAGCAATGTATTAATGCAGGAATTTTCACTTTATCTGTTTCATGATTTAATATTTCTTAGACAAAGCAATAAAAGTAAATTATACACCACCACTACCACCCCCAACATTTACCTTGACCGTGGAATGGAAGCATGATACTTTCTGAACTTGTCTGCCAGTATCACAATCCCAAATCTGAATTTGTTGAGGAAATGCAAAGTAGTTTCTGAACACAACTCAGTCTTTATTATGAGATGCCTATCTTGTAGTTGTTTTAAATACTAAAAGTTTCTCCTTCCTGCTATAATGCATTTTAAAGTATTTTTTTAACTTTAGTGTTTTTAATACTATAGAAGCAACCTCACATACATTAGTTCACTTAGTAGAGTGGCAGGGGTGTGATCTACAACAATATTTTTTAAACTTTTTTTTCAATTAATAAGCATTTATGTTCTCTTTTTCTGACCTCCCCCTGACAACTGAAAACACAAAACCCAACCCTTGGAAGAAATACACAGTCAAGCACAACAAGTCCCCATATCAGCTCTGTTCAAAAATGTATCTCTCATTCTGCATCTTGCATCCAAAAGATATTATTACCAGATTACTCAAAACAACATTTGGCCCAAGGTTATAAAAATTACATATATCACGTAATTGCAGACTTGAAGCCAGAAAGGATTTTGGCATCCATCAGAACTGCCTACCCCTTCATTTTGTAGACCAGGAAATGGAGGCCAAGAGAGAGAAAACAAATCCCTAGGTCATACAGGTAGTAAGTGGCAGAGTCAGGATTTGAACCCACATTTTTGACTCCAGATCCAGTTCTCTTTCCACTACGAAAATCAAGAATATCTCTATACTAATAAATGATCATTATCATTAATTAAGCCAAGAAGACTCAGGTTCAAGTGCTATCTCTAACATACACTGACTGTGTGATCTACAAATCACATAATTTCTTAGTGCTCTAAAGCCAGAGATTCTCAAACTTTTTGGTCTCAACACCCTTTTACACTCTTAAAAATTACTGAGGATCCCAAAGAACTTTGTTTTATGTGATTTATATCTATCTAAAACTGATAAATTTTTAAAATATTAATTCATTAAAATAACAGTTATGAATCTATTACATGTTAAATTAATCTATTTTTTATGAAAAATATATTTTCAAAAACAAAAAAGTGAGAGTAGCACTGTTTTACATATTTTGCACATTTCTTTAATGTTTGGCTTTAGAAGACAACTGTATTCTCATATCTGCTTCTACATTTAATCTGTTGTCTTATGTTGTTATAGTTAAAGTATACAGAGAAAATCTGGCCACAAAAAGATTTGTAGTTGGAAAAAGGAGGAGTGTTTTAATAGGCATTAGTTTTGGGCTCTCACATTCTGAGAACCCAGGTGCCCTATGACCTTTCTCAGACTCTAAGTTGAAGAGAAAGCAGGTAGAGGATATTCATAATCCAGAAGTTCCCAAAACCAATGAAACCATAGGACCAGACTTGATTCTTATCCCTGTTTTTCATTATGCAAAATGCCCTCTTATCAAGGTGAAAAGTACAAATCCTACCTGTAAATTATTTATAGATATCAAAAAGTAATGGTGTTTGGCCACATCCCTGAGAAATACCTTTTATGTTTTTTTGTTTCTCTAACTACTCCAAACTAGAACATACATACATATATACATGAACAAGCAAACAGATAGATAGCCAGACAGAGACACACATATGTACATATGCATATATGGAGAAACAGAGAGAGAGAGAGAGAGAGAGAGAGAGTATGCATAGACATGAATAAAAAATATAAAGAAATCTTAACTACTTAGCCTCTCTTAGTTGTTTGTGATAATTCAGCCTAACATAGTCTAAAGTTTAACTATGCACTATTCCTGAAAGAATTTTACATTAAATTAATACCATAAAGAGACTGCAAAAGATGTTTAATTTATTCAGAAGAACCTTAAATAGTAAAGAATTGATCCTATTGCTTACAAATGAGTCTTATTTATTCATTAAAAGAGGTTAAATTAGACTGATACCTAGAAATCATAATACCAGTAGTTAGTTAATTCAAATGGCAATATTTATATATACACATATGTATGGAAATAGATATATGTATATGTATATATACACATATACAGATTTTAAAGGCAATAATAATACATTTCTTTCAAAGTATTCTTTAACTCATTTGACCATCCCCTTAGGATGAATCAATGGGGTTTTGTTGCACCATATGCTGCCCTTCTTTGAAAAATTTCTACCCTCAAGATTAGAAACATGTGTAAATATTATTAGATTGTGAGTCTTAAAAGCATTTTCAAAATTTTTTAAAACTTAAAATTTTGTGTGTTCTGGGAGTACTCTTTATCCTTTCCAAGGAAAAAAGACCTAGAGCAGAGCAGAGGGGCAGCCTGGGATACTGGTGAGAACGCAAGCAGAAGTCAAAGGAATAGGGTTTTGGCTCCATCTGTGTCCTTGAGAAAATCACGTCCCTTCTCTTGGCCACAGTTTCCTCATCTGTAAATGAGAAAGGCTGGACTACATTTAGTCATCTGCAAGCATTTATCAAGTGCCCACTCTGGGCCAGGCACTGGAGAAACAAAGAGAAAAAGACAGCAGTCCCTGTCCTCAAGGAGCTCACCTTCTAGTCTTAGATGATACCAAAGGTCCCTTCTAGCACTAACCTCAGATGTTAAGTCTTTGACCCTGGGGGTAGCATCTCTTATTTTCCTCACCAAAGAGATTTCTTTCATGCAGCAACATTTATATCTGCCAAAAATTAAAGTTTTTCCTGCTACAGCCTATTAATGATAGGTTCTATTTTTTGAAACTAACAGCAAAAACTTAAATTTGATTCCCATTCAATTCATCTTTACTTCCTTGACATTAAAAGAAAACCAAATCAACAATACTGAAAAAGGCAGCATAAAAGTCTTGAAAAAAAATCTCACTTCCCTTAATTCAAATTTAAGTAAAAAAGTTTTATTAAAATAGATCATCTTTGGAAAAGTATTTTGTAACAAGACAACTTACTAGTTCTATTCCACACTTTATAAGATAAACAACTAATCATGAGGTTTTTTAATGCTTTTTAAAAGACCAACACAGTGGAAGGAGCGTCAGCCTGGAGAATCAGATGACCTAGATTCCAGCTCTGCCCCTGGGTCTTCTAGTTATAGAAAACATGTACAAAATGCTCCCCTACTTTGAATCTCATTTCCCGTATCCGTAAGATGTAGATAACAAGACTTATCCTTCTTAATTTAGAGGGCTGTAGTGAAAGTCAAATGAGATAGTGTACATAGGACATTTTAAAACTATATAAATTTAAACTATTATTACTATCTCACAAAAATGAAAATATCATCATTCTCATTACACTAGGGGTTTAAATTCCAGTCTCTAGAAACTCAAAACTAAAACATCATCTACTTGGTCTCCCTAAACTTTCCATTCCCACTAAAACTTATTCCTTTTCCTTCAGATTTAAGGATACAATAACAGTCCTATCAGCAGAAGCTGTTAAGATCAATTGACTTTTATCTTCATAAGAATCCAAGGAAGGAAATGCAGTTATAGCTGTTATTTTTTGCGTATGCCCATGGAGCTCAAAAATCTTTTCTCCTGTCTGAAAAAATAAAAGAAAATAATGTTAATAGGTTCTGATTTCATACATTAAAAAGTTTAAGTGACAATCCTAAGAAGAAACACCACACAGAAAGCATCCATAAATTCTATTTCAAAATTATACCATATAACTGAATTTTATTTCAATTTTCTACATTATAATAAAAATTTACCAAGTGATGAAAACAACAACTACTAAGAATAGCTATCAGCAACTCTTAACCATTCTCTAATGGAATAACATGGCCTTTTTTACATATTTGTCAGACAGATGTAAAAATAGTGCTACAAGTATGATTCATTTGTGAATCCTAAGTTATCTACAATCTATCTCTAGTCTCATGGAACTTGGCTATCAGTTATATCATAGAATTGACAACTTTTTAAATCCTTCCATTATACCACCATTAAAATAATGCCAAAATTAACCTAAAATTCTGTGTATTTGCTCATTTCAAGATGATCTTATGAACAAATTTCAACAAAAATACTTCAAGTATCTATGATTTCACTGATGTCGAAACCTCTGACATGAGACACACTGCAACCCCTATACAACTGAGTACATGGTCGTCAAGAGCCATTATGGTCTGAAGTACATCACTATTTGGCAAACCTGGTGATGACAGTCGATAAAGACACGTCACTATGTATGGCTCAATAAATCGATATGCTCACAAGATTGAACCTTCGTTTCCTCAGTCATTTCATCTGTCACTGCCACAGCCCCTATCGGCAGCCTTTCCGAAGGGGTAGGACATGTCAAAGGAAGTGTCTGAGGCACAGCCTTCAAGAATCCAGGGAAACCTCAACACGACGTTGAAAACTCTTTAATACTCCTTTTATATAAGGTCAAAACAGGATAATATGTGTCCCTAATACCATTCTACTTTAAGAACATACACAATAAGCTTAAGCTGTTTCCCTCACAGTTTGGACAACTAGACAGCACTTAAATGAAATATATAACTTCTCCAAGATAAAAAAAAAAAGGTAACTTTTTGCCATAAAAGGTTGCTGCATATACTATGATGAAACAGGTGTGCTCAAAAGCCTGGTGGAAAAGCAGTCACACAAGTAACCACAAATCAGTGGTCTGAAAGACTGGGGCCACAAAGGGTTTCAATGAACAGAACTGCCGATAACAATTCTCATCGTTGACAAACTAGTAAAGCTCAGTGCCATCGGATACAGCACTGCTCTGACTTTGGAAATCAACACAACAGAGAAGCACAGTTTTGCAGGGTGGGAGAAAAACTATCTTCATGACTATAATAAAGGAAACCACTTCTAGATTTCAATACTTTACATCTACAATTCTACTAGAAAAAAAGTTTCAAAAGTTAAAATAAACCAGATGAAAGATTAAGGTATCATCCTTATACTAACAATATTGAGCCTGCTACACGTTGTCAGTCTGTTCTTAGTAGTCACTATAAATCTTGTTTATCAAAGGTGATGTATACACTTGCAAAGTCTCTATACTTTTCATTATTTTATATTGTTCTCTCCTGCTTTCCAAAACGTTTGCCAATTTCATTTCAGTTTCCAAAAAGTCAAATCTATCTTTCATTGCCTCAAACAGCAAGACAAAGTTGGACTCCTTTTATTTCTCATATTTCTTTTATATCAGGAGAAGGCATATATAAAGGCAGCATGGTATAGTGAATAGAGAGCCTTCATGGAGTCAAGAAAACCTGGCTTTAAATTCTGCCTCTGACACGTTAGCCGTTTTACCGTAAGCAAGGCACTTAAATCTCTGCTGAAGACTCTTCAACACTGTAAGACACAGAGGAATCGCTGCATTAGTGAATGGCATTTCTTTCTGGAGGGATTTCCACACTAATACAATCAACAAGCCTAAGCCAATGTGGGGAAATGTTTCAGATTTTTTTTTCTTTATATTTTTATTGGAATTTGTTTATTATGAATAAGTATAAAAATATCAACAATGTACTATCTGAATGCAGAAAAGTAGACACTGCATATAATTTGACTCATATGTTTAGTTCTGTTGTTATTATATAATCCATTTAAAACCAGCACACACCTGAGCATTCCACAAAAACACAATTCCATCATCTCCAGCAGATGCAAATCTGTTGAGGGAAGAGAAAAAGTAAAGAAAGGGTCATAAGTGATAAGTATAAAGGGTGTATCTATTATCACATAATTGCTAGAGTTACTAAGCCTCCTCAACCCCGATTAATGATATTTTGATTCACTAACATTCACAAGTACAGAAAAAATTCTATTATAGCTAATTGTCTTGTAGTAGAATAAATATGGTCATAATGAACACATTGCTAAAAATATAAAACAAAAGGTTAGACTAAGGTCCCTTTGTGCTCTAGAATTCTATTATTCCATGAAATCTGTCGACAATAAGATGAAAATGAGCCAATGCCCAGTTCTTCTGTTATGAATTAATTTCCCAATAGGGGAAAGAAGAAGTGTCTGAGTAAACTCATTATTTTTATTCATTTTATGCAAAGATTTTAAAAAATCTAATTGTTCAAAACCATTCCTACTCCTTTACTCCTAGCTCCTGGATTTTTTGGGATATTGCTGCTTTCCTGAGTAATCAAGGGGTTTAGAAACTAAGAGGAAACTATGAGTAATTGCAAAAAAGCTAGACAGGCTCAGCTAGCTACTCAGCGCTCAGTTCTCCTTCCCCTCCAAGCTACATGCTTCACAAAGGATTCAATCTTTTCTTTCAATGACAAAGAATATCTGATATGTAAATAGTCTATGGAAATAATCTGTTGCATAGGATTATTAGTTACAGAATGAATGAAAAAAGGATTTAAGTACTTAATACTTGCTATGCAGTGGGGATACAACACTAAAGCAAAAGCTAACACAGTCCAGTCCTCAGGAAGTTTCCATTGTAATAGGGAGTAGGGGAGTGGTGGAAGCTGCAGTGTGTAGCTTAGCAAGTGACTGGCGTGGTGAATGGGGCAATTACAGAGGAACAAATTGACGTGCCTTTTCATGAATTAATTGAATTTGGGTACTGATTTGATTGTGACTCTAGAACAGGAAAGGAGGAAGGAGAGGTGCTTTATCTAAACCTTCTATTTCCCCCAACACTCAGCAAAGTGCTCTGCTCACAGTTAGGTGTTTAAATTATTTCTTCAATTAACCACTGACAAGACTTGATTTAATGCATTTGCCAGTGTTTATATAAAAGGAATCATCACTGTGTTCCTTTGCTGAGAGCATAAATGGGCGGAGGAAAATAACAAGTCAGGAGTACAGCAAGAGGGGACTTGGGAAAGTTACACTTTTGTAGATTGTAGAGCAAAGCGAGAACCTATTTAGATTAATGGGCCAAGAGAGACACGGTAGTGGGACTGAAGGTAGTGGGACTCAAGGGTGAGAGTTTAGGTCATGAAGAGGTTAAGTCAGTTTTAGTTATACAAAATCTGCTTTTAAACAAATCGATGAGGTACAGCTCTTACGGATTAGCCATGAGCCACTAATGTTGTCTCACATATTAGAATGTGTGAGGGCAGGGATTACGTTTTTGCCTTTCTTTATACCCAGAGCTTAGAATGGTGCCTAGCACACAGTAAGCAACTATCAAATGTGAGTTGATGATGACGCAGAATCTTTTTCATAATGGTATTTTTACTTACAGGAACAAAATCAACAAAACTGCACTACTTCAATCTTAGACGTGTGACTTCATTAGTGTGAATAATCCTTTCATCAATCAACAAGCATTTATGAAGTCATTTACTATGTGCTAGGTAGGCACTGTGCTTGGCTGGAAATACAAAGAAAGACAAAAACAGTCCTTGCCCTCGAGGGGCTTACATTCTAGTGGGGAGTCAGCATGTAAATAAATAGGTCCATAATTGATATACACAGAGAAGACAGAAGATAACTTTCCTCACCACTTGTTCTCCCCTCAGCCCCAATGTGGTTTTGTACCTTCTATGCTAATACATATTGATGGTTATAACCTAATAAAATACGAGTAGAAAAATTCTGCTCACCAACTTCCTATACTCCTCTCATAGTTCTAATAGTTCTTTGTCTGTCTCCTTCCCTGGTTCCTTTTCCTATCCCCGACCGATAAAGTAAGTTATCCCCAAGAAGCTATTCTCAGCCAACTTCTCTCTACAAACTCTTTTCCGTGGCAATTCGATTCATTTCCATTTTCAACTATCACCTCTATACACATGACTATCAAATCTGCACTTCCTACGCTGATGGCTCTCCCAAGTGCCCAGATCTTCCTTCCCAAACATTTACTTGTCCTATACACATCTCCAATTTAATATGACCAAAACTGAACTTATATTTTCCCTAAAACCTTCTCCTCCTTTTGGCTTTATAATTTCTGGCAATGGCACTACTTCATCTCTCATGTCCAAAACCTTAGTGTTATCTTCAGCTTTTTCTTCCTATCCCTATTCCTGCCTTTGAAAAATCCAGATTGGTCCCAAGTCTGATTCTTATTATGGCAATATCACCCACATCTGTCTTCCCTCAATTCTCATTGCTACTAATAGACTAATAGTACAACAAAGCCTTAATAGATCTTCCCATATAGACTCTCTCCACACAAATCTAACCTTTGAACTGGTGCCAGGCACCTTCCTTATGCAGAGATCTTGCCCCGTTACTCTTCTGTTCAAAGGTCTTTGATAGCTTCCTACTGCCTACTGAATGATGTTCAATTTTCTTAGCATGCCACTCAAGGCCTTCCAAAATCTACCCACCTTTTCAGAGTTTAAGCTACTCTCTCTCTGCATACTCTATGCTTTAGCCAGACTGGACTCCCCTTCATCTCTCATACAACGTTTCACAATGTTCTTCCTCTTTGTCCTCCTTGCCCATACATTTCATCACCCTTTTCCCCACTGATTTCCTACCTCTCCTTTAAAGCCCAAATGTAAACATTAATTCTTCAAGAAGAATACACACACAGAGTTAGACGCAGAAATATCTTTTATTCAATAGGGAAAAGGGAGGGAAAGGGGAGGAGGGAGAATTAGAAGAAAGATAGATTAAGAGATGTTATCTATTTATTTATTTTTTAGGCAATTGGGGTTAAGTGACTTGCCCAGCATCACACAGCTAGTAAGTGTCAAGTATTTGGTCTGAGGCTGGATTTGAACTCAGGTCCTCCTGACTTCAGGGCCTGTGCTCTACCCACTGTACCACCTAGCAGCACCATGGAAGACAGATTAAGAAAGGGATGAGTTTTAAGCAAAACAAACTCAAGATTTACAAAAAGTATTTATAACTCTTTTTGAAGTGGCAAAAAAATGGGAATCTGAGGGGACAGCATTTGGGAAATGGCTGAATAAGCTATTGTATATAAATGTGATGGAATACTACTGTGCTATAAGGAACAATAAAGAGGATAATTTAAGAGAGACCTGAGAAGGCTTGTATGAACTAATACAGAGTGAAGTGAACAGAACCAGAATAATCTATACAATGACTACAATATTGTAAAGACAACTTTGAAAAACTTAATTAATTAGGAACTCTGATCAGCACAGTAATTCCAGAGGACAAATGATGGAATATCCTATCTACCTTCTGATAGAGGTGACCCAGAATGGAGAATACACACATGCACACAGACATGCTCACACTCACACATGCACACATAAATTTTTTTCTTTGGAACACAGTCAAAGCAAAAATATGTTTTGCTTGACTACACATGTTCTATAATGGGAATTTTGCTTTTCTTTTGTTCTCAACTGGTTGGGGAGAGAGAGAAATAGTAGATTTTTGCTGATTGAAAAAAATAATTTAAAAAAATCACCTCCTCCAGGAAATCTTCTACAATTCTCCAACTCAGAAATTCAATGAGATTCAACATTTATTTTTGCAGTACAAAAGTGACTAATAAGAAAATGAAACCTAAGATAATTAGGCAAAGTGTCAGTGAGCATCCAGCTGTCCTTAAGGCGCTCAAGTCATCAGGCCCAGACAATCTAGATGGTAACTATAATGCTGACTGAAGAACCACCATCAATGACCTCTGAAAAATGCTGAACAATGGGAAAGGTGCCATAGAGCTAGCAAAGGGTAAGTACTGTTTCACTTTTCAAAAAAAAATTTTAATGGAAGAGTGGAGTTTATAAACTGGAATCTATAAGCTAAACTTAAATTCCCAGCAAAATTAAAGAATATATTATTAAAGGGATGCTTAATGGACATCTAGAAAAAGACACTTGATCACAACGAGCCAGCTTGGCTTTATCAAAAACAGACTATGCCAGATTAACTTCATTTCCTCAATCAAAAAGTATTTATTACAGTGTGCCAGGCACTATTGTAAGTCCTGGGGAAACTAAGACAAAAGGAAGGCTGAGGCCAAGTTGTGCCAGGCCTTTAATGTCAGGCAGAGGAGTTTATATTGACTCTGTGGGTAACAGGAAACAAGTGGAGTTTATCGATTAGGGGAGTGGCACAATCAGATTTGTTCTTTAGGAAAATTAGTTTGGCATCTGTGTGAAGGACAGATTGGAGAGGGGAGAGACTCAAGGCAAGACCAATTAAGTTATCACAATAGCCTCTTTTTTTTTTTTAACATGACTCCTACACAATTAGATCGGAGTAGTGCTATAGATATACTTTAACTAGATTCTAGCAAAGAATTAATTTTATTGTTTTACTTAGCTATACGTGTCTTTTAGTTGCCAATATGGAAAGTCGTAATACCGAGTAGCATGTCCTTTGTGATATTAGAGATAATTTATTTTCTTTCTTTAAATTTTTTTCAAATAATAAATGTTTCTCATTCCCATTCTTCAAGTAAACAACCAAGAAAAATAAGAGGGAGGGACAGAGGAAGGGAGGAATGGAAGGAGAGAAGAAGGGAGGGAAGGAAGGAAGGAAGGAAGGAAGGAAGGAAGGAAGGAAGGAAGGAAGGAAGGAAGGAAACTGACAATATGCCTAAGAGAAGCATATTTCCTTATCAGCCATATTAAAAAAATGCACATCTCATTATGCACTTTGAGTCCATCATCTCTTTGTTAAGAGATGGTAGCTTAGATTTTGGGAAAGAATTTTACAAAGTCTTTCATGCTATTCTTATGGAGAAATTGGAATAACCGAATTTTTTTTTTTTAGACAACTGGGGTTAAGTGACTTGCCCAGGGTCACACAGCTAGTAAGTGCCAAGTGTTTGGTCTGAGGCCGGATTTGAACTCAGGTCCTCCTGACTTCAGGGCCGGTGCTCTATCCACTGTGCCATCTAGCTGCCCCATCAAATTGGAAAGATACAGGTTACTTGGTAGTACAGTTAAATGGAATCAAAATGGAGTGGATGGACCTGAAGTGTGGTCATTAATGGCTAGAGGTAGATTTGATGGCAAGTTTCCACTAGAGTGTCCCAGGGCTATACACATGACTCTGTATGGTTTAACATATTTATCAATGATTTGACATAGATGGCCTGTTTATCAAATTCACAAGTGACACAAAGTTGGAAAGGGTAGCTAACAAATTGAACGAGAGTTAGGGTCCAAAAAGATTTTAAAAGTTGAAAGATCTGGACAGGTTATTAAATGTGCAAGACTCTGTGTCAAGTACTGGAGATAAAAAAAACCTGACATAGGCCTCACTATGAAGGAACTTAAAATCTAATAAGTTTATTAATAATGGCTTCTCTCCCCTCAGACCTCACATAGTATTGGATATTATAGCTCTCTTAGGAACTTAGATGTATTATTTTGCATTACACTTACTTGCATCTCATGATATCCCTTGACTAGATTTTAAGTTCCATGAGGGACCACAGAATCATCAGCTTTAGATCTAAGCCAAATCCATCATATTTACATATCAGGAAATCAAGGCCCCAAATAGTGAAATGACCTGCCCCAAGATGACACAGATAGTAGGTAGATGAGCTGAGACTGAAACCTGGGTCCTCTGGCTCTATGCTGCCTTGGCAGGGACTGTGTCTTAGCTAACCTGTCCCTCCCAAAGATCTGCTCATAGTAGATGCTTAAAAATTGCTTCTTGAACTGAACCACTGGCACAATTAGATTTACTGCTTTTGGCTTTCTTTATACAATATTTAGGCATTTTTGTGAACATTTTCTAATATTTATACAAAAAAGAATATATGATCATTGTGCCTTTCTCAGAGAGCACATAAGGATAGGGGAATGCGAATGGGAAACATAGCTAAAGGGAAAGTTGGCAAAGTTACAGTTTAGCAAATCCAAAAGAATAAAGCTCAAGACTAGCCCCACAAATGGCCAGGGCTTGTCATTAATGATACAATGAAGACAGAAGTATGAAAGTCAATGTAGTAAATATGAATGGAATGTCCAACTCACTAAGCTACAGAGAGGTGAAGAGGATGGATAAATTTTTAGGAAAGCTATGGTCTCTACCCTCATGGAGCTTAAAAATATAGAATTGCTCCAAGGTCACTTTCCATTCTAATATTCTATGATTCTAGAAAGGGCCTTAACAGCATATCTTAGGTAAGTATACACTACACAAAAGAATAAATTTTCACGGACTTCTCAGGCTGTTCTATTCTCATTTTTAAATATATGGCATGATAATTACTTGATGATTAAAAAATGGATGATGATTTCAATAACCAATTAAAATATAAATTTTCATAATAAGTTTCATGTTTTATGGGAAAAGAACTGTGAAGTGTTACTATTTTTTTAAATACTAAAGTGAATCCTTAACTGTTTCTGGGTCTACTGATTTTTGTTTATATGACAATGAGAAAGAACGCAGGCCTCTATAACCTTAAATTTTCCTTCACTGCCATTGATTCTTTAAATTTTTATAACTCCTTTTCTCCTTTTCAAAAATTACAGTTTTAAAAGATGTACACATTTTTTCTAATCTTGATTTGGAAATTCTCATTATTGTTCCACACTGTCTAAATCTTTGAAGTTTACAATAAGGAATGACTGGGGTAGCTAGGTGGAGCAGTGGATACAGCACTGGACCTGGATTCAGGAGGACCTGAGTTCAAATCTGGCCTCAGACACATAACACTTACTAGCTGTGTGACCCTGGGCAAGTCACTTAACCCCATTGCCTAGCCAAAAAACAAACAAGCAGAAAAACAATAAGAAATGACTAAATGATTCAGAAATTAGAAATGAGATATCAACCTTTAATTCACTGAGTAGTGAACAAAAAGTAAATTTAAATGATGCTCAAAAGTAATGGGTGGTATTCAAGACAATTTGAAAAAATTATACAAGGGTCAACAATCCAGCTAGTAGATTATTCAAGATCTTTCAGTCCTCCCCTTCAAGCCTACTGTAGCCTTTTGGTAACCTCAGTTGTTTTTATTATCCCTTTTAAAGAAGTTACTAAAAGAAGAGAGAGGTGAAAAAAAATTGTACAATTCTGCTTAATGTTAGGAAAACTACTTAAATATTTAGCTGGGGAAAAGGTAGAACTTGATATCCAAAATTAGTGTTTTAAGTTGGCTATGGATTTCAGTTATCCATTTTATCGCTATCATTCTTCAAACAACTAAAAACTTAATGTGCTTTACTTATTCATCTCTATTCAGATCATAGTCATCAAACCATTCCCTCAATCTTAAAATTCTTTCACAAATCAAGAATCTCACAGAAACATCAGGATAACTTGTAATATGAAAAACTCTAAATCTTCTGCCATACGGAGAATAACATCTAAGAGACAGATGGCTAAACCCATGCTGTACCCGTACCAATATAACATCAAAAGACCAAGAGAAAGACCTCCATGGGATGGACTCCTTTTGGAAGATTTATGGGAAGACACGAAAAAGAACACCACAAATGGACCCACATTTATGAGAGAACAGATGTATTTAACTACTAAAGTATAAACTAACATACAAAATAATGCAAAGTTCAAAAAAAGCAGAACTGGAGGAACAGCACATTATATTTTACTTTTAAATCTAACAAAGCTACAGAAGTACACAGAAAGAAAAGAGATGAGAAAGGAGCACAGAAAAGTTATTATTATTGGGGTTTTTTTAGTTTTGTGTTCTTTTTAAATACAAATAGTTCTAATATGTGAATTGATTAGATTTTATTTGGATTTTCCCCTTAGGTTTAGATTGTTAAGATTGTTCTTAAGCTTGTAATAAAAACACATTTAAAATACGCAAGTTATTTGGAATTGAGAATCTATTTTCCCAGTGAAACAATATTATAAAAGCAATGGCTAGTTTCCCAACTTAGCTCACAAAAGTCTACTTGCTCCACACTGCAGCTGGAATATAGTATACTTACAATGAAAAGAAAAATATTAAAAATATTATAAAAAAGTAATTTGAAAAATTCATAAAAATCCAATTTTAAAGTTTTTCATCCTAAATGTGTGTGTTTGGGTGAAAACAGGTTAGAAGATAAAAATGGAGATGTGAATTGGATCACTTTCATAGGTAGATGGCTCTGGTTTTTAATTTATTAGGTCTTACTTCATAATTTAGGGCTTACCTTTTCCTCTATGCACTATATGCTCTAAGACTAACTTTTTTTTAATCTAGACTGTAATTTAACAATAAATTAAACTATGAGCCCCTTTTTGGGTTTATCCTTGTCTCCAACACTTCTGGATAACTTGTATAAAAATCTTGGGGTAGGGAGCACAATGAAATGGGGGAGGAAGGAAGTAGGGTTTTTTCTGAAAACTGATATACAGAAAAATTCATTTAAAAGTCGTTATAACCTACCACCAGGAGCTAAGGGAAAGAGGGAAAAAAGAAAGAAAACAGTAAACTACTTCCTTTCCTCTGCTCAAGGTTCTAGACAACTTTCACTTACTAATTCCAATTACAGAAATACCAAGCATTAGCTCTGTTTTACATCTAGATCCTATAGGCTATGAATGAGATTTCTGATAGCATAACCATTATAATAAAACTCATACTAATAAGACAAATGGTACATCTTATAATGTTCATTTAAATTATATTTTGCCTGTGGCATTTTCAAATGTATTCAATTTCTTGTATTATTTTTCCAAAGTAATGATCTGAAAAGCAGAGATCACTTTGGGATTAAGAGGACCACATACATGAAGAGGGTATTTTCAAAATGGTATAAAATGTTAGATAAGAAAAAGAGCACTTGAGTTTACACAGAAATTGAGAGCTAAATGAAGATATGAGTAAGTCATTTGATCACCAAGTTAATACAACTTGAATTCTAGACTAGTATTTCATTTATGTGAAATTATCCTCCAAGATAAGAATCTCTAACAAATAAAGCATTAACTGGTTTAAAAAAAAAACTGTTCAATTACCTAATTTCTCCCTCATTCTCATTTTTTTTCCCTTCCAGATAACTAGATGTTAAATATCATGACTGTAACTATAGTATTTACATAAAAATACAGAAAGGCTCAATTAGCTGAAATTCTTAATGGAGTATTTCAGATAACTTAATTTTCTGTTTAACTTGGGGTTAATCAGAAAACACTTTAACCGAGAAACTTGCAGTGCACCTCAAGGTCCATCATTGTGAGCAATTTCTACTCTGCAGAGCTAAAGACATAGAAGGTGTAAATGGTTGGAAGGAATCAAACATGGAAGGAATCAAACAATGTTGAAACATTTACAATTTGAACGCCCAATCCAAGTTACAGGGGATACAAGAGGCACCAGCCTTCAAGTACCTTAAACTTTAGCTGCCCACAAACATAAATGAGAGAAGTAGAAAACAAGACAATAACAATAAGAAGAAACATTTATTAAACTCTTACTATGTGCCAGGTATTGTGCTTAATACTGAAGATATATATATATGTATATGTATATGTATATGTATATATATGTATGTATGTGTGTGTGTATATATATATACACATATGTATATGTAAATATGTATGTGTATATATACATACATACATACATACAAAGAATCAAACAGTTCCTATTCTCAAAGAGCTAACCATTCTAATGGTAGAGAAAACAGGTATTTATATGATAAGCATCTATAGAAAAAAATATAAATAAATACAAAGTAGCTCATTACAAAGTCTTGTAAGAGGGAGGGCACTAACAGTCGGGGGCATCGAGGAAGGCTTTATGTAGAAGGAGGTATCTGTGCTTCATCTTGAAGAGGGATACCATGAGGCAAGAGGAGAGCAGGGGTGCATTTCAGGCTAAACCACATGATACTAAATATATACAGAACACGAGTTCTAAACAGAAAGATGTTAGTGAAGCTTATCGTTTGTCCTTTGTTCTTGAAGAGAACCAATGACATCAGGAAAGTGATGCCATGACTTGCAAATGAACTGGATTTACGTGAGAGAGAGCTGTGCAAAGTCTTACCAGCCTCATTCTCTCCTCTGGAGCCACCTGAGTCCAGAATCAGGGTGACTAGAGATGGCCCCATATAGAGGGGGAGCCCTTGGCCTTTTTAAATTAAGGTCTTTCCCAGGTCTCAGTTTGACTGCGGCAAGCCCATTCAGTGATTAAGGCTGGGTAAGAAATGAGGCAAAGAATGGCCTCCTTCACCTAATTTAAAAAAAAAAATCAACCTGGGAGGGGAAGACTCTCAGAGCTTCTAAAACAGAAACAATCACTATTTACACTCACTCTGAGCCATCAGGGCCCAAACAATGACTAAGTGAGGCTTAGCCAGAGTGATTTGGGTTTAAGGCATGGTCCTCAAGAAAAAAATCTAGCCCATAAACCCCAAGATATCTTTCAAGGTTTCAGCAATCAAAATTTACATTCCTTTGGGCAGAGCACCCACAGGTAAGGGTATGATACTTTATGTCTATATGTGGACGGAGGGAGGGGTGGGAGGGAGGGAAAAAAGGAAGGAAGGGAATAAGGAAGAAACGAAGGATCAATGCAATTTGGCGAAAGGTTCAGAGGTTTCATAGGATTTCAGTGGGCTTTGAAGAATGGCTAGAATTCTGATAGAAGGGTGAGGGATGGGCATTCCAGGCAGCTGTATAGAATAAGCCAAAGCATGAAAGTGAAAACAAACATAGATTACTTGTGGAACAGTGAGGAGGCTAGAAGAAGATAGTATACTAGAGGGAGAGAACAACCAGATGAGGAAATTCCTCCTATCAATACAGGCAGATGCATTTTTCTGCAATTTACAGTACTAAAGAGAGTCGCCAAAAGCATAAGTTCAAATAGGTGGCAACATCCCTAAGTGCTGCCAGGACCAGATTAAAATGTAACTGGTATTTAACAAAATAAATACACAATAAAACAGATACCACATTTTGAAACTAAGTCAACGTGCAGTCATGTAGATCCTTAGGCATACAGATTATTGTTCAGTCATTTCAGTCACATCCAACTCTTTGTGACCCCATTGGGGATTTTCTCGGCAAAGATACTGGAGTGGTTTGCCATTTCCTTCTCCAGCTCATCTTACAGATGAGGCAACTGAGGCAAACAGGGTTAAGTGACTTGCCCAGGATCACACAGCTAGTAAGTGTCTGTGGCCAGATGAAGATGAGTCTTCCTGACTCCAGGTCCAGTGCTCTGTGCACTGCTCTACCTAAGCAGCCCCTGTGTATAGATTAGTGGCTCCTAGCTCTCTCTGAATTGACACCACTAGCCTAGAGCACTGAGAGTCATACAGTCAGTATGTATCAGAGGCAGAAGTTGAACCTAGGTTTTCCTGGCTGCAAAGCCCATCTATTGGAAAGCAGTGTGGGAAATAAGAGCTAGATAGAGTGAGACAAGATTATACAGAGCCTTTCAAAGCTGAGCAAAAGCCTTTACAGATGGTACCTTACAGAACCACTGTAGCAGATTTGGTAGAAAAGCACTGACCCCGCCAAAACATGTCCTGGAAAATTTAAATTAAATCCCTGGTAAGTTTGCTGTCTTACCATTTGCTTTTTTCTCCTATAAACTTTGACCAGCAAAAAATTTTCATTTATTCAAAGTTCTAGTTGTTGAGTTGTGGTTAATCACTTAGACCCAGAACCCAAGTATGCTTACTAATACTTAAAATTAACTTTATAAATTATTTCATGGACAACATAAAACATACTACATAGTATATTCATAATTTTTGTGGTTATTATTCCAGCACTTTCACCTGTAATTCAGAGTTTTAGTGAAGTCTTAGTGCCTGGGGCACTAAGAAATTAATTTATTTTATTGGTGGTCACTCAGTGCATTTCAGAGATAGATCTAGAGCCCAAGTTTTCATGTCTCCAAGGCCTAAATTCTATACACTATACCATGCTGCCTGTAGTATTTATAATAATCAGTTTTTTGTTTGTGAAGAGAAATAGTCACTGTTTATAATAATTATCTCTTCACAAATGGAAATTCGCTGATTCCTAAGAGGAATTAAAACACATTTAAATGTCTTCATTAAAGAAATACTTTCATGCTATTTCACAATTAACACTTTTCATTTCCTTTGTTTAAAATGTAATATAGATTAATTTTTAAGAAGTTCTATTTAGAAATTTCTATGTGCCTACTGGGAAGGCTTTTCAGTAAAGTGCGATGGGTTTTAAGGATTATGAAATACCAATATTAAGCTTCAAAAAATTGAAATTAATATAAAATGTGGAAGCAAAATTCTCTTTTTCCCTTAACTTTCATCTGTCAAAGGAAAATTATCAGAATCATAGAATAAGAACTTTGGAACTAAAAGAGACTTTCCAGATCACTTCACTTCATAATGGGGATTTTTTTTTTATTTAAGCAATCACAAATTCAGAAAATAAACAAATAAATATAATTTACCTACATAAATCTAAAAGAATGTACCCAAAGCTAGATAGTTAAACTTTGTTTACTGAATTAATAAGGCAGCTATATAAGTAATTAGCTATAACAAAAGCAGGGCCCTAACAATATCAAGATATTTTTCGGATTAAGAGTTTTAGATTAATAATGATTGATTTTATTTTTAAAACTACTTATCAAATTTATTAAGGCCAATCTGAATTATTTTCTATATTCATAAGTGCTACTAACCCATCTAACTTTATACCATCTTCACACTTAATGAAAGAGCTCTAGTCTTTATTCATATCATAAAAGAAATTAAACACTATCACTGAGATTAAACCTAGGGAAATACATAAAATAATAGTATAGTAAAGGATTCTGTATAACAAAGCTATTTCTATGTACCAATAGAGGACCCAACGAAATAGCATTTTAGTAATCTGGTTGCAATGAACTACATACGATAAATAGTTCTGAATGTCAATTGCTTTCTAGGTCACTCCTTTCAGTAACTCCCTAGAAAGAATTTGATTATATGCTCTTTTCTTATAAGTAGAAAAAGGAAAACGAAGCTCTTGACATTTTTATCCTTTTATCAAGTAGCAATTACCCTTCAATTACCTTCACTGCTTCCACCTTAAATAATTACAACTACCACCACCACCAACAACAACAAAAACAACCCTAAATTCTCAACCTAGGAACCAAAACAGAAAAAGAAAAAACCAACATCACACACTAGCCCAGAAAAGACACAGAAAAAATATAGGGGCAACGTGTTCAAGAGCCTTCTGGAAGAATGGAAACAGCTTTAAAAATGATTGAGCCAAGGTCACCCAGCTAGCGAGCAGCAAGCCTGGTCTCAGGTCTTCTTCCAAAACCAGTATTATTTCTTTTACACTGCACTAGAACTTAGTACTTTCAGATTGTCCTCATCATCTTCAACTGAGGCAGCATCAAATAGTGGAGAGAGCCAAGGATTTGCTGGGTTCAAATCCCAGTTTTGCCATTTAGACAAATCACTTCAACTGTGGGACCTTGGTCTCCTTCTCTGTAAAATAATGCAGCTTCCCCCCAGGAACTTAAGGTCCAGAACAATCCTGTGATCTTACATATGTAAGGTGCTTTTTTCACATATTTTCACATATATTACTTCATCATGGACAAATGAGTTTGGATCAGAATTGATGGGATTGGGATGGATCAGTATGGAAGCCTCTGTGCTTTCAAAGATCTTCTTCCTTCATGGATTCACTGTCATAAACTCCCATCACTTTAAAACAACATATCCTTACTGATGTTACATGGTTAATAATCATAACACACCAGTCTTACAAGAATCAAAATTACAAATAATCCAAAGATAGAGTATTAAGTAGTCAGTCTCCACTATGTATGAATAAAGGATCTCAGCAAGTTTACAAATAAGCAGAAAAGGACATGAGACAGGCATTTATCAAGAATTTAAAAATAATCAAGAAAGCAGAAATGCTTCTCTGGCATCCCTGATGCCAGACGCTTGATTAAGACAACCGAAAGTACTGTCTGCACTGGATGAAAGAGAAAATCAAACGGATGGAACATGGATCCACCATGGAGTAGCAGGCCAAATGTCATTCCCATTTTATAAAGAAAAATAGATATCAAAGTAGTAAATTGGCTTGCCCAAGATACCTCATGCCATTACATCACATTGGGGCCTAATAGAGTTTATGCAACTTTCCCCAAAGCCTATTGCACATAGCCTTTTGACATTATTCAAATCTAGAACACTATATAAACTAACAGTAGGCTATTTGTTGCTACTCTTTTAACATAATCCTCTAGCCAGCTCCTTTTGGATCCACTATAACCAGGTCACTTATTACTAGCTTGACAGTGAGACTATCCTACAAGATAGAAACAGGGTTGTTATAAAGGAATTACTAAATTGCACTCAGTTTTATCAAGTTTCCCCCAAAAACGTACAAAATCACTAGCCATCCTGGAGGCACATTTTGCTCTTCAGTTTCGTGTTTCATGGGTCACCTGATTCTTTTCCAGTCATGATCACCATCCTCCATAACCTTGTCTGTTTCCTGGAGGAGCAAGGAATGGTCAAATGAGCAACAAAGAAAGCTATTCTTAAAATGTGTTATGAACTCAGTTTAGTTTAATGTGTCAAATGCTAGAGTATTACATGCAATTTTAGCACAGTCCATTTTTTGGAAGACTCTTGCTGAGGCTTAGCCTTCTTTAGTGATCTTCCAATCAATATGACCCTTACTTCATGTTCAAAAATACAAAAGAAGAGAAGAAAAAGGCAGCTGTCTGTTAGGTTGATACAGGATTTATTTAGTATCTTCAAAAACCAATCTGAGAAAATTTTCCACTCGCTGATTTTAGCTGAGCCACCGAGAAAACAAGAAAATCCTTCTGCAAAATTCTCAATAAGATGATATTATCTAAAGACCTGAAGCGTGAAACCTGGATTACAACAGTTGACAAAAACTAGAATCGAATGCCGACAAAAACTAAATAAAAACATAAAAAGTATAACAATACTAATTTTGAGAAAAATCAAACAAAAGATATTTTCTGCAGTTTGACAATGCATAAACTACATCCTTGATACAGAGGCTGGAATAAGTGCAGACGGTAAATGACAATTCTAAAGTATTTCATTAAACCAAGATTAACAACATTGAGTTCTTAATGTACCTTGTATTATATATTTGTACTGTCTACACATTTTCCTATGTCTTACGGCCAAGTATGACTTCATGAGTTTTTACTTGTAGAGACCTACAGAAATTAATTTTTTCAACAGATATTAGAAAGTAAACTGAAATTGTTACTGTTTCCCTATCATAAATTCTGATTTTTTTCAATAGCTAACCCCTTGTACACTGGCAATGCCCTAAAAATTGTACTTCATAAAAAATAATTATAATAACATAATATTCTATAACAACAAATGATCGCCAAGAAAATTTCACACTTAATTACATATATAACTTAATGGAGTAATTTCCTGGGCAAACAGGGTCTCACAGATAAAAATGTCTGTAATGAATTAAATTTCCAAGTATTAGTAATACCACTTTATTATAATACGTCTAAAGCAGTTTCCTATCTATTCAAAATGTGAGTTCAGATTTCAAAAATTTTTTTATTCCATACTTCATAGCCAGGCTTTTCTGTGGGGGAAAGAAAAAGATGTTCACTCATTTTTTACACCCAACATTTACATAATACTTTAATTTTTTTAAGCTTTGTCTCATTTGGCCCTCACAACTCCATGAGGTGGATGATGCAGTTATTATTTCCTTTTTAGAATCGAGGGAACTAAAGTTAAGAAAGATAAAGTGCCACAGAGTCAAGAAATATTTAGCAAGAGGATGATACTGAAACCCACATCTCCCTTGATTACAAGTCCAGGGCACTGCCTCTGATGATGAACATTACAAATTAAAGGTATATCTCAGGTGAACAGTTCTGACATGGTGAAAAGGTAAAAGTACTAGTCATGGAGCAAAAAGGCCTGACATCAATGTTCTCATATTATTTATGTAAAATACTACCATATCACTGAAATGCTTGAGCATATTTAAGGGCTGTTAAAAAGCAAGCATAGATTAAGTAAATAATAGTTAAGCACATTACACGACCACAATCATCCTGTGTCAGCCTCATCACCATTTCTTCTTTCAATTATGAATTATAAAAATGTCCATTGCCCATCCCACAAACCTAGGCCTACAATGATCATGAAGGCTGCATAATCCCAACCATGTTTTTAAACTTCACAGTACTATGGAATTTAAATGAACAGAATTCTGTACAACTTAAATATTGTGATAATGATCTAAGAAGACCCTGGTTTTCTTCAACTAAGCAAATCATCATGACAAAAGGACACAATAGTAACACTTCAACTACTCAGCATCTAAGATCCTCAGGCTTCCACATCCAAATGTACAGTGCGAAAGTTCGACAAATCTGGGATCCCTGAAGTGGATATTCCCTCCAACAATACAGATCATCACCCATCCTTGCCTTCTCATCTTGTACAATTTCTCCTGTCTATGTTCTTCCTTAGATCGTCTACTGAGGATCCACTCAAAATGACAGAAACCTTCATCAAGGTCTTCAACATGTTGTGTATGCCAAGGGAGCAGACTCGCTTTCCATCTGTGATCCCTTGATCTCACCACATGATTAGCCCACATTCTTTTCTATGTATACATTTCTTTACTGAGAGTCTGCCTTTATGAGGCAATGAATGAAAAAGCATTTAAGCACTTATTTTGAGGCAGCTAGACAGCACAATGGATAGAATACTACGCCTGTAGTCAGGAAGACTCGTCTTCCTGAGTTTAAATCTGGCCTCAGACATTTACTAGCTGTGTGACCCTAGGCAAGTCATTTAACCCTATTTCCCTCAGTTTCCTCATCTATAAAATGAGCTGGAGAAGAAAATGGCAAACCACTGCCGTACCTTTACCATGAAAACCCCAAATGGGGTCACAAAGTCAGATACAACTGAACAACAAAACACTTATTTAGTGCTGTGCTAATTGCTGGAGATACAAATTGAGAAGTGAGATTGTCTCTGCTCTCAAGAAGCTCGTATTCTAATAAGAAGAGATTTTAGTGCAGGGCAGAAGGGAATGCCCAGTTGTTCTTAGCGCAAAAAGGCAAGACAAAAAGGGTGAGGCCCACTGATGCTGATAGCAAGTAATCTCATTTGACTGGAATGTAGAAAGTTGAAAAGGTTCATTTAGAAACACCTTTTTAAGTATCATTTTGACTGATAAAACCATATTCATTCATGAAACTGAAACATTTGGTAATGTTAAGGACTGGCGGTGAGAACTTTCCTTTTCAGTCCTTCAGTAGCTGTGGCTGCTGAGGAGATAGGGGCTGCAGTTAGCCAGTCAGTTAACAGTCAAGAAGGAGTTATTAATCCCTTACTCTATGTACTAGGTTTATGCAAAAACATAATCCCTGCCCTCAAGAAGCTCACATTCTAACAGGGGAGAAAATGTGCGAGTAACTAGGTATATATACAAGATAAATGCAGACTGGAAAGAAGATAATATCAGAGGGGAAAGCACTGGTGGAGGGAGGGGGTGGGGAGGTCTCCTGCAGAAGATGGAATTTAAACTGTGTTATAGGAAGCCAGGGAAGCTAAGACGTAGAGGTAAGGGACTGGAGAACTCTGGGAATGGGAGACAGGGCAAAAGTATGGAGCTGGGTGATAGAGTGTCATGGGAGAGAAACAGCAAGAAGGCCAGTAGTATAGCTGGATCATTGAGTGTGTTGAAGCAATTAAACTGAAGAAAACTGGAAAGACCTCAGAAGCAGCTGTCAGGGCACTGTGAGTACTCCCCTAGACAGGGGCCACTTCCTGAACAGAAGTCAGCACTGGAAATATGCTTCAACCAGCTAGTGTCCACCACATAACTCTCCCCTGCCCTTTGACCACCTACAATGGTGCACATCGAACAATTTCCCAACTCCAATCCAACCCATTCTCTTTCCCTTCTTCATTTCAGGGTCCATCTTCCACATGCAGCTTCTGTCTTAAATATTTGTACTGATGAACTAATTCTGTAACCATGCATCATACAGCATGACACAATATAGAAAACTGGTATTTTTCATCTATTAAATTTTTCTTATATGGATTACTGGACTACTCTCTTGCATATAATCATGGATTTTACTGAAAAAAGTTCTGTAACATTCTGGAGTTTGATTAAATCAGTACAGTGACATTCACATCAGGAGTCCCTCACCATTCATAGGGAATAAAGTCCTTCTTCTACATGGACCCTGCACATGACGCCTTCCATTATAGTAGAAGATACCTTTAGCACGATACATCTTGTTTTATGCCAGAGTCACCTAGTAATGTTATTTATGTAGCTGCATTTATCATAGAATCTTGTATGATAACACATTCATAAAAGAATCCTTGTTAGAGGAGAGCATTTACAGATGTATTTTGCTCTCCCATGCCAAATACTTTTAGTAATAAGCAAGCAGTGAACAGTGGAATCTTGGGTTCTTTCAGGCAACCGTGACTGTAAAAATGTAGTCCACAATAGAGAACTGCTTATAAAAAGCTGCCTTATTTCCTTCTCATATTTCCACTTACAAAACTTCCAAGGATGATTTGGTAGAGCTTAATAAAACTGCATTTTGGTTTGGAAAGTGGACCCATCTTGTCTTCCAATAAGAGGACATATGGCAGGAAATCTTAACAAAAGCTTAAGATTCTATTGCTTTGGGTTTTTTTTTAAGGTAATTGGGGTTAAGTGACTTGCCCAGGGTCACATAGCTAGTAAGTGCCAAGTGTTTGGTCTGAGGCCAGATTTGAACTCAGGTCCTCCTGACTCCAGGGCCGGCGCTCTATACACTGCACCACCTAGCTGCCCCGATTCTATTGCTTTGTTGAGACAATGTCCCACCCAACCCTGACCTTACCACTTCCATGACCCCACACTACGTAAAAACATTGCATCAAGTGGAAAAGGATGCTTCAAGTACCTCAAAAGACTGTTTCACATCTCTTGCATGTTTTCAGAACAAGATTACAGTGAGAGTTAGGTTTTCTGATACAGATGAGGCAGAAAAAAAATAAAAATGCTGTAAACTCCATTATTTAATCGACTAGAATTTATTAAGTACCAATAGTGGAGATACAAAGATAAAAATGATATAGACTATGCCCTCATGGGGCTCACATTCTATCAAGGTAAACAACATGTAGATATAAAAGCACATACAAAATAATTACCCATTTGGTTGGGGAGCATCCTTTGGGTTTTGTTGTTGTTGTTGGGGTTTTTTGTTTTGTCTGTTTGTTTGTGTGTTTGTTTGTTTGTTTGTCTGTTTGTGGAGAGGCACCAGAAGCTAACTGGAATCAGGAAAGGTCTCAGGTAGGAAGTAGAGCATGAACTGAGCCTTGAGGGAAACTGGGGATTCAAAGAGCAAAGGTGAGTGCACTCCAGGCATGGGAGACAGCTTGTTTACAAAGCCAGAGATGAGAGATGGAGAATCCTGTATGAAGAACAATAAGAAGAGGAATTTGGCTGGACCACAGAGTGTGTGAAGGGGAGTAAAGTATAAAAAAATCTGGAATGGCAGTCCGAAGCCAGGTTGTGAGGATTTAATTCCAAATAGACGAGTTCGTATTTGATCCTGGAAGTTCACAGAAGCCACTGGAGTTTACTAAGCAAGGGAGTGGTATGTCAGACCTTCAGAATATCACTTTGGCAGCTGTATGGAGGAGGACTGGAGAAAAGAGAGAGCCGAGGCAGTTACATTTAGAGAACAGGATGCTCTAAATATCAAAGAACTGCCTTATCACAGCATCTCAATGCCGGAAAGGACTCCAGGAGCCACAGACCTAAACAAGAAGCCTCTCTATAATTTACCAAACGAATGTCCACCTAGCCCATGCCTAAAAAGCTTTAATGAAAGGAAACCCACTACTGCCCATGGAAGCTCACTGCACTTTTTGGAGAGCTCTGATCATTTGCTTTCCATTTTCCTCTTTACAACAGTCCTCTACTGACTGCCTTTTGTCCTCCTGTACCGAGCACAACAAATCTGATGTCTCTTGCACTCGACAATTCTTCAAATGCTTACAGGGAGCTATCAGGTCACCACTCCATCCTCTCCAGAGGCTCATCATTTGCAGTTCCTTTAATCAATTTATCCTTATATGATCAAGGCCCTTCCCCAACCTGGATGCCCCCACCTGAATGCTCTCCAACTTATCAATGCCCTTGTTAAAATGTGGTGCCCCCGGACCCCTCTTCCCAAAGTTCTAGATGTGATCGCACCCTTGACTTGTATTGAGCTTTTAGTACACTAAAACCTCCAGAACTTTTCCAGATGAACTGCTAACCATGGTTCCTCAAATTTGTACTTAAAAGTACTTTGTACAAATTTGTGCTTAAAGAAATCCACTTCCTAAGTATAAGACTTTGTATTTACATCACTATGTAAAGGACCTATGATTTAATCAGTGTGGAACCTCTCTCCACTGGCAATGATTGTAACTTGCTTATGACTTAGAGTCTCTGAGCCTCAGAGAGGTGACTAGCCACTGGTCACATTGCTTTTAAAGGTCAGAAGCAGTATCTGAACCCAGGTCTTCCAGACTCCAAGTCCAGCATGATAGAGCCTTTACCATGCTGCTTCCAAAATACTTTACACTCATCCATATTAAATTTCACCTGATTAAATTTGGTTCAGTGCTCTGACCCCTGAAGATCTTTTTTGGACACTGATTCTGTCATCCAACATCCTAGCTATCCTTCCCAGCTATGTGTCTTATGACAATCTGATAAGTAATCCATTTATTCAAATCACTGACAAAAATGCTCAACAGCAAAGAACCCAGAACAGATCCATGGGGTACATAACTAGAGCCCTTCTTCCAAATTAACATCAATCATTAATTCTACCCTTTAGAACTAGCCATTTAACTACCTCTGAAACTTACAGTATTATCTAATTCATCTATTACAAGCATTTCTTAAGCATGTGTTACATGACAGGCACTGTTCTAAGCATTAGGGATATAAAGACAAAGCAAAAGCAGTCCCTGCTCAAAAGGAATTCATAGTTTAATGGGGAGACATTGTGTATATAAATAGGTACAGATAAGCTACATACAGAGTAAATGGGTGGTAACTTCAGTGGGGAAGGCACTAGAAGATGAGGAGACCAGAAAAGAACTCTGCAAAAGGTGGGATTTGAGCCGTCTTGAAGAAATTCTTTGATTTTAAGAAACAAAGGTGAGGAAGGAGAGTACTGGGAAATGGGGGAAAGACAAAACAAAGGCCCAGAGACAGGAGATGCACTATCATGTGTGAGAAACAGTAAGCAGGTCAGTATGACCCAAAGTGCAAATAGGGTAGGGATATACAAGAAGACCAGAAAGAAAGGAAGAGTCTGGGTGGTGAAGAGCTTTAAATGACAAACACAGGAGTCCATGTTTGATCCTAGAGGTAACAGGAAGCCACTGGAATCTATTAAGGAGGGAGTGTGTGGCATGATCACACTTATATTTTAGGAAAATCACCTATGCAAGCTGTGTGGAGGATGAATTAGAGTGGACAGACTTGAGGCAGTGAGATCAACGCACTGTAACAGTCCAGATGAGAGGTGATGAGGGCCTCAACTGGGTGGTGGCTGTTTGAGTGGAAAAAAGTGAACCTATGTAAGAAATACCATGGAGGGAGAAATGACTCCATTTGGCAAGTGACTGGATATATGTGGAGAGTAAGACTGGGGAGTCAGAGATGACAGTGAGACTGGGAATCTGGATGACTGGGAGAACAGCGGTACCCTAAATAGTAAGGGAATAGTAAGGGAAGTTCAGAAGGGGGTAAGTTTGGGGGAAAGATAAAGAGGACTGCTGTGGACATGTTAAATCTGAGAAGCTTTCTGTTTAAAACATCCAATAAACAGGCAGCAGGACTGAAGATACGGGACTGAAGAGAGACTGGGTTGATATAAAGACTCTGGACTCCTCATAACTACTTATGGTAGGTTAATAAGATCACGTATGGGGAAATGTAGGAAAAAAGAGAACAGGGTCCAGGACAGAACCTTGGGAAACATCCACAGTTAGTATATAGTGATGTGGATGAAAAGCCAGCAAAAGACACCGGGAAGGACAGATCAGACAGGTAGAAGAGCCAAGAGAGCAGTGTCATGAAAATCCAAGAAGAGCAGATGATCAACACTGTTGAATGATGTAGAGACACCAAGAAATGCAAGGAATGAAAAAAGGCCACTTGATTTAGCAATTAAGACATCACTGGCATTTTTGGAAGGAGCAGTTTCAGCTAAAAGAAGAAGTCAGAAGTCAGACTGCAGAGAGTTTAGAGAAGAAAGGAAGTAGAGACATTGAGTCAGATAGTCTTCTCAAGGAACTAAATTAAGAAAGGAGGAGAGATATAGGATAACTACTGAGAATGGTAGGATCTAGTACTAAAACCCTCCTGAATAAAATGTTCTTGGATGATTCAGAGTATACTTCAGGACCTTTCTAGTATCTCAGGATCATCATCATAAATATAATATTTATCACTATATTAGACAACCACTTAAAAGATACTTTTAGTTGGAGAGGACAGGATTGACTATAGTACTCTAAATGGAGGAAAGCAAATTTCTTCCTAAGCATTCAAATCATTTAAGTGAAACAAAGGTACAGTAGTGCTAAACTAAAGATTTTGATATACAAATAAGGCTAATTTTCAAGGTACAAGAAGCCAGATACTACTTCACTAACAAATGTAAAAAAAACATAGAAGGCTTAGGAATGCCTGTGACACTGTTTCCCTCCAGGTGATGTGAGCAGAGACTTCCTAGATACCTAGGCTTACTGATATTCCCACATCTCTTCTCAAATTTGAATGTAAAGTAGAAAAATATTTCTATCTTTTAAAAAAGGTTAATATCTAATTGAACCATAGATGATCTATAGCTGGGGCTTCTACTATTTTCTATCTGGAGACCATTTGGAAAAAGGAAAATGGAAGGCTGGCCCTGTACAATGATGGTGTAGGTAGTTCACTCTGTGGTAGGAGCTGGTATGTCAGTCACTCACCTGGCATTTCTGAAGCACCTATTATGTGCCATTCAATTCACTAATTAAGCACTGGGCAGAAAGAGAGGCAAAAAAACAGTCCTTGCTTTCAAAGAGTTCTGAGTCTAATGTGTCAGAAATCCCCTTTGCTTCAAGTGCTATCATACTGTACCTAGTGATATTATGCTGTAAGCTCCAAAAACATGACTGATTTAAACTTGTTAATTTAAAGTTTAATCTCTCCAGCACCTATAATAGTGTTCTACAAGTGGTAGGCACTTAATAAATATTTAATAAATTAGTAAGTAGGGGCTAAATGTAGTTGACTGCTTCAGATCCATCAGCCAGATTATAAATTACCACCCATTACAACAGGTCCATCATTCTTTTGAAACTTAGTTCAACGAGGAAACAAAAACTCTTCATGAACTTCTGAGAAGCCTCCACATTAGAAAAATTCACAAAGTTATGATGACCTATATTAAAGAGTGACTCACACATAACTGGGAGGATATAGATCCTTAATTATCCCACCACTACACTTATTAGGAAAGTAAAGTTATGCCCATGTAATATGTAATCTACTGATAAACAGCATATCACATGTAACTTGGCTATAACTACTTTATAAATGCTTGTTGAATTGAATATTATAACTACATGGAAGAAACAACTGGATGGTAAAAATTTGCATAACACAGTCTGATTCTATTTTCAAATGTCACTATCACCTAAAGAAAAAGTTAGGAAAAGCTGGGTTAGTTTATGAAGCACTTTTTGACAGGTTCCTTGAAAATTCTTTGTAAACAATAGATAAAGGAGAAAGTTTCTTACCTGTAGTCATCTAACTGTACTAGAAATCGTACAATGTCATGATGTGCTTTCAATACCAGCAGTTCAGTGTAGGGATTCTGAGTTTGCTCCTCACCTATCGTCTGTACTGGAGACTTCTTGGAACCCCCAAAAAAAAGAAAAAGAAAAAAAGATGATTGTGATTTAAGAATCATTGGTGAACACCATGTATAGCCTAAATACTGCCATTCCGAATACAAAGTTTAAAAAGTCACAGGAAAACATGTTCTAACATGGTATATCATTTTCTGTAACCTCAGCTGAAGGATAGCTGACTTTAAGGAATGCATTTAGACACATTTAAGTCATTTTAATAATGCCATAAAAGGTTGCTTATACTCAGGGGGCTGCTTCTGAAGTGGTTGTCACAGAAATAAACTTCTTGTGATCAAAGAAGTAAAAAATTAAAATACATCAATAAGAGTCAGGGCACTATATATTCAATATGTCATACACAATTATTTCTTCCAACCCAATTCAGGGAAGAGGAAAAACTGTTGGCATGAATTATCCAAAGATATACATACTAACAGCACACATTTATAATTCATTTAAAATATATACAAATTATTTTTTCTGAAATTTAGAAACTATAATTTCTATGCAATAGAAATTACCCCAGAAATAACTATTTTTGTTCTAAATGGGCCATCAAATAGATACAATAATTGGTCATGGTAGCATAACTAAGAAGAAACTCAGGAATCAAAATCCAGAATCAGTATTTTTGAGGTTCACTTCTTTTTTCTTTACAAATTCTCCATTCTAGTACTGATGAAGTAGTGAAATGACCAAAATCAAAGCAATGTAGAAACACTTTCCTATCTGCCCTAAAAATAAGAGGTGATAAATTCTCTTTTGACACTGTGCAGAAATGGGTTATTTTTATGAATATGAATGATGAAACCAGAGATGAGTCACACTAATATGTGTGGGATATATATATTAATTATACTACAGTGATCTCATGTTCATATGGGCAGAGGGCAAGACTGTTGGTTGATCTTTATGTGTTATTGTTTGTGTGGAATTATAAACCTAACAATAACTAAACCTGAAGCACTAGAAACTGGTCAGAACCCAGGTCCACAGCATCCTCGGATTAAGGCACCATTTTGGCCTGGGGAAAAATGGGGCCAAGTAATACCTCCGGGGCTTAATTCTAGAAGAGTAGATAGCTAGGAAGGACCACAGTCATCCAGTTCTATTCAGTGGGCAGACCATTTTCCAGCATTATTATTTCTTACGCCTACTGTACTCCTTGTTTCCTCAGTTCTCATCCTTTTTGACTCATCTGCAGCATTTATCATGAGTGGCCACATTCTCTCCCTGGATACTCTTTCTTCTCTTAGTTTTCATGACATCACTCTCCTAGTTCTCCCTTTTCTACTTCTCTGGCTACTTCTGACTCATTGCCCGCATCATGTCCCATAACCACAGGTATTGCCTAAGGCTCTGGCCTGGGCCCTCTTCATTTCTCTGTCTACCCTCTCTCTTGGTGACTTCATCATTTCCCATGGGTTCAGATATCATATACAGGTAACTTAACAGATTCTATATATCTAGCCCTTGTCTCTCTACTGAGCTTCTGTTCTGAATCCCTATTGGACATTTAAAGTAAATATCTTTGAGAAATCTCAAATTCATCTTGTCCAGGAAAGAACTTATTTTCATTCCCCATTCCTCTTCCAAAGTTCCCAATTTCTGCCAAAAGTACCATTCTTCCAATTTCCTAGGTTCATAACATCAGCATTATGCTTAGCTCTCTACTCTCTTCACTTCACATGCCCAATCATTTCTACCTCCATAACATCTCTCCAATCTGACTCTTTCCCTCTACTACATGGTCACCACCTAATTGCTGGCCCTTAATCAACTCTTATCCAGACCACTGAAAAGACCTCCTAATTGGTCTTCTTGCCTCAAGTGTCTCCCCACTGAAAACCATCCAACACACAGCTGCCAATGGAATACTCCTAAAGTATAAAGAAGCCTGACCATGTCACTCCACTACTCAATAAACTCCAATAGCTCCCTATTGCCTCTAGGTTCACATATCAACTCTTCTGTTTAGTTTTTCAATAACCTGGTCCCAACCTATATATCCAACCACACATTATTCCCCTTCTCTCAGCTCCACAGACCAGCCAAATTAACTTTCTCTGTTCCTCACACACAGCACTCCACCTCCCATTACCATGCCTTGCACTGGCTATCAATCTCTCATGAATGGAATACACTCTCTCCTCACCTCACGGAATCCCTCACTTCAAGATCTAGTTTGAGCACTAACTTCTCAATTAAGCTTTTGCTAAGACTTTCAATTGCTAGTGCCCTAACTGCCTTATATTTAATTTGAACATACTCATTTGTTCTTTGTAATATACTTATGAATGTACTTGTCTCACATGATGAATGTAAGTTCCTTGAGAGCAGGGACTTTCATTGTTTTTGTATACCCAGAGCTTCGAATGTATGTGGTAGACATGTAATAAATGTTTAATTGATCAATTCATGTTGGGGAATCCCGGTGGTGCCACACATTAGGAAGTTCAGGAAGAAATAAGATATTGGCAATATCTTAGGTCTGGTCAAACTTTTGGTCTTAAAGCCAAATCAATGGTGACTCTGTCCAGGGATTTTTCATTACAAATGCTGAATGACTCCATTATTAAGCACGGCCAGTGATGAATAAGATAGTCTGGTTAAATGAGAACTGTCATATGACTTGTATGTGAATTTTTTAATCATGTGGGATGTTGAATGTAACCTCAAATTTATTTTTTCAAAACTTTGAAAATTCCAACTGCCAGATGTGAGCAAATTAAGGAAAGGAGCAGAACTGTTTAATCACATAGGCATGGTGTGTTTAAAAAAAAAATCCTTTAGATTTCGTATGAGGAATAATAAAAACAATTCAGCAAGAATTTATTTCTAAAATCCTTAGTGCATGAAGTAAACTGGTCAATTAAAAAAAATATTCAAGTTGATTGGGGCCAACATTATTTATAGGCTCATGGGATCTTAGGTTCAGAGATGGAAGAGACCTCAGAGATCATCTAATCCAACCTCACCCTCATTTGACAAATGAGGAAACTGAGGTCCCATATTCCAAATGAACAAATTTACTATAGTCAGACGAACTGTGTAGATTTTGTGGGAAATCCAAAAATAGTCAATAATTTAAAAATCTTGTTTACTTGATATTCACTTGACAGAATGACCTTTTTTTAGATTTTACATTTCCATTTTACTCAATTCATCAAAGGTGAAGGGAAAGAAGAGGTTCACTATATCTGATCCTCACATGAAATAATGAGGAGACAGCTGTATTCTATTAGCAAACAACAAAAAGTTTAAATAACAGCTGACTTTTAGAATATTCTCAAAAGTCTTCCATTGGAGTACTTTCCATTGCTTTAAAAAGTTGTGTCTGGTGCAAAGATGGCAGCCAAGTGAACAAGCATGTATTAAGTGCCTATACTATGTGCCAGGCACTAAGAACTGGAGATTGAAAAAAAAAACACTAAAGAAAAAGGCAAAAAAGACAGAGGGAGAAAACATGAAAAAACTATACACAAACAAGCTACATACAGCTAGGTGTCTTGGAGGATAGACAGCTGGAGCTGGAGACAATAGGGCCTGGGTTCAAATGTGACCTCTGAAAGGTACAAGCAGTGTGACCCTGGGCAAGTCTGCCTCAGTTTCCTCAACTGTAAAATGGGGATGATAATAACACCTGCCTCCTCGGGTTGCTGAGGCTCAAACGAGATATCTGTAAGGCACTTAAGCACAGGGTAGCCCTTTAACAAAGGCTGGTTCCCTCCTCCTCCCCTTCTTCTCTACAGGTGCTTAATAGAGTGCCTGACACATAGCAGATGCTTAATAAATGCTTGCTCCTTCCTCCCTTGAATTGTGGATGACTGCTGAGGGGGAGGCACTCGCACTAAACAGGAGGGACCAGGCTTCTTGCTGAGGCGGGATCTGACAGGAGGCCCAGTGGCAAGCACGCAGTAGGCACTTAAATGCTAACTGACTGAGGGCCAGTATTGGAGGCCCAGGGGCGGGCAGGGCTGTGTGTGCACTTTTTACGCTACGCACCCCCCAGTGCCTGGCGCCTGGCAGGTGCCGGGCAAATGCCCGGAGGGTGGAAAGCTCCCCGCCCGAAGCTACAGCCGGCCTAGGGTCGGTCCCCCCGCCCTACCCGTCCCCCTCGGCATCAGCCGGACCCACAAACAGCGACACCCACGTGCGAGCCCCGGGGGATGGGGTCGGGGCTTTCCCAGGGGCCGGAAGTCCGGGCCGGGCGGCCCAAAGGCGAGCCCTGTGCGCTGCCCGGGAAGCCCGGCTCCGGCCCAGGTCCGAGGACGGCCCTTCTCCAGCCAGACCCCGGGGGCCTTTACCTCGGCCAATCCCTGGGGCTCTCGGCCTCCGCCGATCAACCATCGCAGCATCCGGGCAGAGGAGAAGGAGGAGGAGAAAGAAGAGGGGGAGCCGGGGCGTCTCCGGCCCGAGGGGAGGAGTCCGATCTCAGGACTCGCACCCGCCTCCCGGAATACGGATGAAGATGAAACTGGCGGAAGAGAAACGAGGAGGGAGGCCTTTTGTCCCTATGTTGGCTCCGTAGCGCCAAGTCGGGGGAAGTTGGCCGCTGAACTCAGGGCTGGGATCGGGTCGGGGGTGGGGCTGGCCAATGGTTCTGGGTTGCACGCAGGGGCGCTGCTGCGGCCGTCCCCGGGAGCGCGCGGCGTGCGCTCGAGGTTGCGCGGAGAGGAAGTAGCTCTTGCGGCCTCTAGTGGTTGCAAGTGGAGCAGACGCCGGGGTCCGGGCGGGGTCGCGGGGAGGGAGGAGCGGGAGAGGCACTGGCAGAGATGCAGCTCGCTTTGTTATGGGGCCCAGAAGCTTTCATAGCCTGCTGGGGAATAGGGAAGAGGCACGTGGCATTTGCATGCATCCTGACTGAGGCTGGATACATACATAAAACGTAGGCATGTAGACATGACACAGACATGTGATGTATATGTACATTCACCTGCATGTTCATACTGAAAATTTTACAATCGGCTCTTGCGTGTGAACTGGCCCTGTATGTGTGTCTGTCTGTATGTACTGTATATATTTTATGTGTGCAAAATGTATATATCCAGACTCAATCTCTAATCCACACAATCTATACATATATTATACATATTCTAGACATAAAATGTTACATACATGATATATACATACATTATGTTATGATGATTATGTATACTATGTATACATTACAACATATACTATAACTATAACACATTCCATTATAACATATACATTATAACCATATACTGTATTTGTTGTTCTGTGGTTTCAGTTTTGTACAACCCTGTGTGACCCCATTTGGGGTTTTCTAATACTGGAATGGTTTGCCATTTCCTTCTCCAGCTCATTTTACAGATGAGGAAACTGAGGCAAGCAGGGTTAAGTGACTTGCCCAGGGTCACACAGCTAATTTGAAGTCAGGAAGATGAGTCTTTCTGACTTAAGGCATAGCTTCTGTCCACTGTAGTATAATACTTATACCACATACGTTATGATAATCATATTATATGCACAATGCAATGTGCATATTATATAGCTGTATTATAATAATTGTATATATATATGTTATATGTGGTATATCCAGCCTCAATATATTATATATATAATCTAATATATAATACCAATATAATAATTATATAAGAAATTGTATTACACATATAAAGTATATAGTGTGATAGATTGTATTATATACATTATTAGATTGTGTATATAATATATGGCGTGCCAAGGCTGGATATATGCATAGTATTATGTGCAATATATACATAAATACATTCATACAGGGGTATGCTGGAGCCAGTTCACACAGAAGAGTTGATTGTTAAATTTTCAGTGTGAACATTTTTACCTCGGAAATGGGGAAACACTACAAATCAGGGCCTGCTTTATTGTTTTGTTGATTGTCTGGACTTAAGAAAGGAGAAAATGTTAATAATGCAGATTAAACTTAAAAGTGGGTTGTGCATAAGTTTATATTGGGAGAACTGGTTGTTAAACATTTACCAGCACACCCCTGAGTCACCTGCATAGAGCTATTTAAACCCATGGGTGCTGATGAAGTCACCTAGAGAGAAAAGAGGGCTCAGGACAGAACCTTGGGGAACAGCCACAGGTAGGCGATGATATGCATGGTGAACCCACAAGGGAAGCTGAAAAGAAGATGGTCAGACGAGTAGAAGAGCTATGAGAGAATGGTGTTGCAAAAACCCAGAGAGGAAAGAATATCAAGGAGGAGAATGTGGCCAACAGTGTCGGATACAGCAGACAGGCTGGGAAGGATAAGGACTAAAGAATGACCTTCACAATGGCAATTAAGAGACCATTAGTCAAAGGAAACAAACAGGTAGGTTTTTTTTATGAAGAAATCAAAACTATATCTTATCATATGAAAAAATGCTCTAAATCATTACTGGTGAGAGAAATGCAAATTACTATAACTTTGAGATATCATCTTACACCTATCAGACTGGTTAAAATGAAAGTTGCCCTTCAATTATGGAAAGGCTAAAAAAAGTTGTGGTATATGATTGTAATGGACTACTACTATACTATAAGAAATGATGAGCTGGTTGATATTTAGAAAAACATTGAAACACTTGGACCTAGGAAAAAAGATGCTATCATCGTCAAAAGAAAGAACTCATAATTAGGAGTATGCAATAGTGTGGTTTTACAAATATGTATATACGTGTGTATATATATTCATGTTTAATTATAGCCTTCTCTAGGGTAGGGTGGGGAGGGAGGGAGAAAAAAAAACAAAAAATGCACAGCAGAGAATAAAAGAAACTTAGAAGTACAGAAGAGCTGGGTAGTGTTAAAAAAAAAGTAGTATTTATTATATAGTTTTTTTTAAAAGTAAATAATTTGAAATGGAAATTTATCGTTTTATATTGAATCATCTCTTTATGTTCTGCTATGTACATAATAAATAAAAATAAGAAAATAAGAAAAAGAGATCATTGGTAACTTTGGAGAGGGCAGTTCCAGTTGAATGATTAGATCATAAGCCTCAGAACCAAAAGGTTGTGGAATAATTGAAAGAACAAAAAATAGAGGCAGCTAGTATAAACAGCTTTTTCTGGAGTTGGGCTGAGAAAGGGAAAATATATATATGACAATAACTTGAGAGGATAATAGGGGTCGACTAAAGGTTTTTAAAGGATGGAAGATTTGGAAGTGTTTGAAAGCAATAAGGAAGGAAGGCAGTAAGGAAAGGCTGAAAATCTCCAGAGAAAGAAGGGATTATTAAAGATTTAATCTGTGGAGGAATATGGGGAGGGATTGGATCAAAAGCATATACAGAAAGATTGACCTTGGCAAGGAGAAAAGCCACCTCCTTATCAGACAAGAGGAAATGGGGAGAGATGATGTCAAGGGGCTTTGAGATAAAGAGAAGGGGAGAAGGGAGAACTCAACTCTCCTCAATTTTCTCAGTAAAATAAGAGTCTGGTTCTCAGCTCAGAGGGTTGTACAGTGAGATTCAGGTATTGGAGGCTTAGAATGAAAGAGAATGTTTGGAATAGTTTCTTAGGGAAGTAAAATAGGGAATCAATTCGGGAAAACCGAAAGGTACACCTCGCCTCAGTGAAGGCCCAGTTGAGGCTGGGTAACATGGATTTGTAACATAGCCAGTCAGCACAGTTGTGAGACTTCTTCCAACTGCATTCAGCAGTTTGTGAGTAATTGTATGGTTTTTCCTTTTTCTCAAAGAAGACCATGACATCAGGAAGATGATGCTATGACTTGCAATTGATTTAAGTGAGGGAGGGCTGTGCAAAGTCACCAGCCTCACTTTCTTCTCTGGAGCCATCTGGGTCCAATGGCCAAATATAAATCAGGACAACTGGAGATGGCCCAGGATGCAGTGGGAGACCTTGGCCTTTTTAAGCTAAAGTCTTCCCAAGTTCTTGTGAGTAGTAGCAGAGGAGGCAGATGATGGGAGTAACCCAAGGCAAAGGTTTGGCAAAAGATACGTAGCTCTAGGACAAGGGGGAAAGGAATTCAAGGGCAGAGGACATAATAATTAAAGTCACAATCCTCCTTAAAAGGTCATGATCCATTCCAAAATCAAGTAGAATCAAAATGGCTATTAAGTTGAGATGGGAGAAGGGGGAAAAAGAAGGTAGAGCACGGGTGTGAGCCTGAGAAAGTACTGAAGGGTGGGGTGATTGGAGTTCTCAGTGATAGTGGGAACTCGTTTTAAGTGGAGTGAGTCGTAAAGAGAAGTGTACTGACAGGAGATTATGATCAGATAGAGAAATATCAGAATTTCTAATTAGAGAAGAACTTGTGGATAATGGTGAGATCTAGTGCATGACCTTCCTTATGGAAGGTAGAGGTAGAGTGAAGGAGTAGAACGTAGGATTTAAGGAGACTGCAGAATTAGAAGGTTATAAAGTTCAAGGAAGCATCTTTGTAAATATTAAAGTATCCTAGTACAAGGGAAGGAATTGGAGGAGAGGAAGATGAACCAAATACCAAACTCCTTGAGAAAGGAGAGGAAATTGACTTGAAGGCCCATATACCACAGTCTCCATAATTTGGATTAGGTAGAAAATTTTGACTGAATGGATTGCAGAGGACAGAAGGCTGCCAAATAATAAGAGGAATCCAAAAGAACCATTAAGGAATGAGGAGTATTCTGGTTTCCCCCCAGCACCAGTGGGGTGAGGATGAAGTAGAAAGGGAGAGGAAAAGCTCATCCAGTGCTGGCGAAGATAGCTGGGGATGCAGTGCTGTCAGGTGGAATCCAGTTAGGGTCAGCAGATAGAAGTGTGGGTAAAAGAGGTCCAGAGCAAAGGAGAGTTTAGTTACTATGTAATTGGAATTCCAGAGGGCACCCTGAAAGGGGTGAAATGAAAGGCTGAGAAGGATGGAGAGAAAGAATGGGAGGAGAGTACAGGGGATTGACTAGTATAGAAACCTGGAGAGAAATATGAAAAGTCCTAATAATGGGTGGTAAATATATAATGAAGCTCAAAGTCTTCAAGTGTGTGTTGAAACAGGCACTGGGCAAAGCCGGAGGTGTGTGTGGGGGGGTGTCCACCTGCTTGGGCAATGGGGGAAGGGGTTATTGGTCCTCTTGACTACAGGAGGCATTCATTTTCTGGAGCTGCGTCTGGGTTTACAATCCACCCTGGCCACTCCAGAGGAAGAGCAAGAGCAGCCCTACCAGCCTAAATTAAACCCAGACCAAGGCCTTTCAGGCTAAGACGTAAGGAAGGTAAGGAAGGATCTGGTTTGAGAGGGAAGATGTGTGTCAGTGAAAATAACTTCCAGATGAAGTTATTTCAACACGTGATTGTCTGAAATTCAAGTCTGAAATTCAAGAAAAAGGTCAAGGCTAGAGATATACTTTGAGAGGGTATGGACCCCTAAGCAATGGGAGTGGGGAGAATTTAGCAGCACAATACTGATACACATTCAGGAACACAGGTCCCTTCAAATTCCATTGTCAGACCAATTCTACAAATTGCCTCAGTCCTTCCCTTCCCCATTTGTAACAAACACTCTGAGATTTAGATACCATGATACTCAGGTACTAAGGGAAGGGGACCTGGGCTAATTCTTTTCAGCCCTGCCTTTCACAGCTCAGTAAAGAGCAGAAACATTTCACCTCCAGCACTCTCCAGGCCTCTGGACCAATTGATCAAAAAAAAAAAAAAACAAACACTTATTAAGTCCCTACTAAGTACAGAGCACTGTGAAGTACTACCTGCAATGCAAAGAAATATAAGCCACAATCCCTGCCTTCAAAGACTTTATGATCTAGTTGTGGAGATAATAGATGCATATAAAAGACAACTAACAAAACAATACGGAAGCACTAAAAGAATGGCAAAGACAATAAAAGTTCTGGGGAAGGGAGAAATCACTATGCCCTGAGATGGTCAGGGAAGGCGTCCCAAAGATGGATCTTGAACTAGTGGTAGAATTCAGGTTGTTGGAGGGGAAGGGAGGGGATGATGTGATCAAAGACACATGGTATGTTCAGAGTGAATACAGTTGGAAAGGGAGGCTGAAGTTGGGCTGTGGAGGATCCAAAGTCAGACTAAGAAGCTTCTCATTAAAAAGATGGGTTTTGTTCAGTATGGTGATGTGATTTACAAAATGTTTTAGGAAGATTCATCTGTCGGCAGTGTGTAAGAAAGATTGAAGAATAGGAACACAAGATAGTACCCCATGGTCCAGGCATGAAATGAACTAAGGAGACATCAACGGCAGTAGAGAGAAAGGATACATTATCAACAGCATTATGAAAGAAAACTTAATTGCTTGTATATGGGGCTGACTGGGGCCAAGAGAGAGGAAGAATTCAAAGACAACTATAAGATTTCACACCCAAGTGGCTAAGAATTATGATATCCTGATAGAAGAAAGTCAGGAAGGAAATTAGTCTTAGAGAAAAGATGTAAAGTTCACCCTCATATAAGCTGAGTTTGAGGTGGTGGAGGGACATCCAATAGAAATATCCAGCAGACTTATGGAACAGAAATTCAATCTTAATGTGTCTTTTCCACTGTTCAGAGGGCTTTGAGCTTGGTCTAAAGGTCTCTTCTCAGTTGTAAAGCAGTTGATTATACATGCTTTGCTTCTACTTAGAGAGATTTTTAAAAAAATTAGCAGGGCACTACTAGCAAAGTAAAGTACTTTTTGGAAGCAAGGTAATATATAAATCTAATATGTTGTCAACATTTATGGCACAAGAGGCATGTGCTATCATTTTTTAATTTGTGGTATTACAGTTATTATTCTTGTTATTATTATTAGTCCAATTGCCCAGAAATAAGTAATTAAGAACTTGTAACTACCATATATGACTATCTGTACTGAATTGCTGGCATTTCCTTCCATATCATCAAAGAAGTGATACAAATCTGATGCAAAGTGATACAAAGGTTAATATCAGCAGGCAAAGGACGCTGTATTATACATATACGCTTTGGGCAGAGGAGAGCCAACAGAAAAAGAATGTATGGTTCCTTTCAAGAAATTGATTGATGATCTTGCACATAGTATGTACTTAATAAATATTTATTGAAGGAATGAATGAATGAATCTATTTGGAGAGGCATGAGCAGGAACAAGTTATGATATAATCAGGCAACTGCTCCCTGAGGAGCCCAGGGAAGATCTCCCTGCTCTAAAATAGCACCTTTATTGCCCAGTGCAGTGGTTAGAATCCCACCTTTGAGAATTTGTTGTCTTGAAGGTTTTTTTAGTCTTTCTTTTTTTTTTTCCAATTTCATGTAAAACAATTTTTTGAACATTCATTTTTTAAAATTTTGAGTTCTAAATTCTCTCCCATGCTTCCTCTCCTCCCTCCTCATTGAGAAGGCAAATAATTTGATATAAGTTGTATATATGCAGTCATGCAAAAGATATTTCCATGTTAGTCATGTTGTGAAAGAAAACACAGGACCCCCCCCCTTTCCTAATAAAAACACCAAGAAAAATAAAGAAAGTAAAAATAGTATGCTTCAATCTGCATTTGGACTCCATCAGTTCTCTCTGGAGGTGGATATCATTTTTCATGATGAGTCCTTTGCAATTATCTTAGATCACTGTATTGCTGAGAATAACTAAGTCATTCATAGTTGATAATTGTATAGTATTGCTGTTACTGTGGACAATGTTCTCCTGGTTCTGCTTACTTCGCTTTGCTTCAGGTCATGTAAGTCTTTCCAGGTTTTGCCTCGAAGATTTTTAAGTATCAAAAAGTTACCTTTTAAAATTCCTGGGAAGAAAAATCCCTTAAGCTATTATTAATATCCTATCTGGGATTTGTTGAAGCACCCTCAAGGAGGTGACTAGAACACTAAAATCAAGGAGAAAGTGATAAAGGAATTTAGAGGGATGCCAAAGAAAAACTTCACCTATGCCTCAGTTTCAGCAAGGGTAAGTCCTAAACTATAAAAACTATCACAAAGTGACTATCAAACAATAAATTATGTTACATCGGCTTAATATTTGTTTATCAAGCATTTATTAAGCAATTACTGTGTGCCAGGCACAATCTTGTCACCTTGGGCAAATTACAACTTTTCTGGGCCTCAGTTTCCTCGTCTATAAAGTGGGGGTACATGCACTAGCTACATTATAGAGTGGAGATGAGGGTCGATGTGAATGATTAATGTTAAGTGTTTTGTAAACTACCCCTGCTATTACTAACATCTCCTATTATTGTTGTTGTCAAGCAACTTCAATACTTCTAAGTGTGATGACGCAGGAGTTGGTACTTCCTCCACCAATGCAGATCACAACCCCTCCATGCATTAATCTAGTGGTGTCAAACTCAAGTAGAAATGGAGTCGCTAACCTGTACATAAGGATCCAAGCAGGCTACATATTAACTTAGAAAACAACGTATTAACATTATGTTTTATTTCATTTTTATTAATTTTATTAAAATTTTCCCAATTACATTTTAATCTGGTTCTGGCACACTTGGCAGCATTATGGGCTGCACGTAGCCCCCAGGCTACATGTTTGACACCTATGCCCTAGCCTATGATAAAAGGATTTCCCAAGTCTTTGTTGTTCAGTCATTTTTAGTCATTTCCAACTCTTTGTGACCCCACTTGGAACTTTCTTGGCAAAGATACTGGAGTAGTTTTCTATTTCCTTCTCCAGCTCATTTTACAGATGAGGAAACGGGCAAATACTGTTAAGTGACTTGCCCAGAGTTACACAGCTAATATGTGTCTGAGGCTGGATTTGAACTCAGGTCTTCCTGACTCCAGGCCCAGTGCTCCTTCCACTGTGCCACCTAGCTGCCCCAAATGTCTTTGTAGACAGTCTTCATAAGTTTCAGTAGCCAAAAACATCGCTACTGCTGATCAGTCTTTTACATGGTCAACACAATACCATGAATTAGAGATTAACATGAAGGTCATGTACCAATCTATACTTATAACTATGAGCATTTAAAAATTTCACTGGGGCCAGTATGACACCATTCTGCTATGGTGTCCAACTGTATGATGATTAAAAAAGAAATAGAAAAAATGCAAGAAAGAAATCTAATATAATAGAACCTTTAGGAAACCAGCCATGGATGACACCAATATGACCTGAAGGTATGTGAAGCAGTGACATCATCCAGACTACCATGTATCATGACTTAAATCTAACAAACCATCTAACAAACGTCTTAATATAATAATGATAGTGAGCAAAGAATTGGAAACAAAGTAGCTCATTAGTTGGGGATTAGCTAAACAAGTTGTGGTACATGAATGTAATGGAACATTATTCAAGAAACAATGAACATAATGAACACAAAAAAGCATGGAAAGATTTACATGAACTGATACAAAATGAAGTAAGCAGAGACAGGAAGACAGTACATAGAGTGATTATATCAACAAGGTAAATGGAAAGAACAACCCCAACAATAATGGGTGATGTGTGTATAGTAATTTAAGGTTTGCAAGGCACTTTACATGTGCTACCTCATTTGATCCACAAAACAACCTAAACTGACTTACGAAGTTGTGAAGACTGAGCTTGGCTCCAAAGCAGAGGTATGAGGGTCAATCAGAGTCCACACATATGGAACATTGCATATAATGTCAAACTTTTTCTTTGTGTTTATTTGTTTTGCTATTTTTTCCCTCTTCTGCTTTTTCTTTAAGAAAAATTCTTTGTTATAAGAGATAGATCTCTGGGAGGGGGAGGGAAAGCGATTTAGAGAAAATCTAGGCAAAGTAAAAACAAGATAGCCATTAAAAATCTATTTTTAAGGGGCAGCTAGGTGGCTCAGTGGATAGAGCACCGGCCCTGGAGTCAGGAGGACCTGAGTTCAAATCTGGCCTCAGACACGTAACACTTACTAACTGTGTGACCCTGGGCAAGTCACTTAACCCCCAAAAAATCTATTTTTAAAAAAAGAGAAGTGATAATTAGTATTTATATAGTGCTTTAAGATTTGTAAAGTGATATATATGTATATATATATATACACATATGTGTATATGTATGTATACATATATACATATAATCTTAATTTGATCTTCACAAGAATCCAGTGAGGTAGGTGTCATTATTATCCCATCTCATAGATGAGACTGAGAGGTTTTAACTGACTTTCCCAGTCACAGTATCTGTCAGGATTTGAACTCAGCTCTTCCTGAATGTAAATCTTGTATCCCCTACACTACCTAAATATCTAATAGTTGCTAAATTTGTTTCATCTACTGAACATACATGGCCCTATTTAACATAAAGTATCAAAAATGGATCAGAGATGTCAGTGTTATGAAGTGCAGCCAATTTCTATGCCAATGATCTCCATCTCTTCTCCCTCCAATCTATTCTGAACATTGCTGCCAGAATCTTCTTTCTAAACCACTTACTTCACTTCTTCACTGCCCCAAACCCTCTCACATTACCTTGGGAATAAATGCCAAACCTGTTATTCAAGGGGCCCATGAAAGTCTCGCTCCAAACTACCTTTCCAGACTCATTTTCCATAGTTCCCATGTAAGAACCTCCCACCTGAACTAGTCTACTTATTATGCAAGCATGTCTTATGCTTTTCCACCTTTATAAGACCATAAATCTAGATAGACATGGAAGATCATCTAGAGTCTAGATGATGGTCTTAGACCAACCCCTTAATGTTGCAGATTAGGAAACTGAGGCTCAGAAGATGAAAGGATCTACTCAAGGTCACATAAATAGTAAGCATTAGAGGTGAGACTTGAACCCATTTCCTCTCTAGAGCCGCCCCTCTTTCCACTGTATTACATCCTTTGAATGGAACCTGAGTACCTGGCTTCTAATCTCTACTCAGCTGCTTATTGTCTATGATGTTGGGCAAGGAACTTAACTACTCTGTGCCTCAGTTTCCTCATCTACGAAAAAAGGAGTTGGACTCAATGACTTTTGAGATCTGTTCCAGTTCTAAATCTATAAAACTATGCCCTATCCTAAAGCATTTACTTTGCCTCTGCACTTGAAATCCTGCCTGTACTTAACCACTTCCAAGCCTATGTCTTCTGTGAAGCTTTCCATCACCACTCTTGACCACTGGATTTCTTAGCCATACTATCATTAACATTCATTTGGTATTTTGTTTTTAATATGGGTATTTGCCAGTCAACAAGCATTTGTTAAGTGCTTATTCTGTGCCAATCACTGTACTGAGCGCTAGGGTTACAAAGAAAGTAAAATCAATCCTTGCTTTCAAGTAGCTCACAATCTGATGGAGGAGACAACACGTAAGTAATTACACACAAACAAGCTATGTACAGGATAAATTGGAAGTAATCAACATAAAAGATTCCTCGCTTGATAAATGGTCAAAGGATATGAACAGGCAGTTTTCAGATGAAGAAATGAAAGCCATCTATAATCATATGAAAAAATAGTCTAGATCACTATCGATCAGAGAAAGCAAATCAAAACAATTCTGATGTACCACATCACCCCTATCAAATTAGCCAATATGACACAACAGGAAAATGATAAATGTTGGAGAACTTGTGGGAAAATTGGAACACTAATACATTGTTGGTGGAGTTGTGAACTGATCCAACCATTCTGAAGAGCAATTTGAAACTATGCCCAAAGGGCTTTAAAAATATGCATACCCTTTGACCCAGCATAGCACTTCTAGGGCTGTATCCCAAAGAGATCATAAAAATGGGAAAAGGACCCACATGCACAAAAATATTTATAGCAGCTCTTTCTGTGGTGGCAAAGAATTGGAAATTGAGGGGATGCCCATCAATTGGGGAATGGCTGAACAAGTTATGGTGTATGAATGTAATGGAATACTATTGTGCTATAAGAAATGATGAGCAGGCAGACTTCAGAAAAACCCGGAAAGACTTGCATGGACTGATGCTGAGTGAAGTGAGCAGAACCAGGAGAACGTTGTACACAGTAACAGCCACGTTGTGTGATGACTAACTTTGATAGACTTAGCCCTTTTCAGCAATGCAAGGATCTAAGACATCTCCAAAAGTTTCATGATGGAAAATGGTGTCCACATCCAGAGAAAGAACTATGGAGTGTGAGTGCAGATCGAAGCATACTATTTACTCTCTCTTTTTTTTTCTTCTGGTTTGTTTTGTTTCCCCTTCCTTGTGGTTCCTCCTATTGGTTCTAATTCTTCCTTACAACATAACTAATGTGAAAATGTTTAATAGGAACATATATGTAGACCCTATATCAGATTGCATGCCAATTTGGGAGGCAGGAAGGGAGGGGGAGAAAAATTTAAAACTCAAAAGCATATGGAAGTGATTGTTGAAAATTAAAAATAAGTTAATTTTAAAAAAAAAATCAACAGAGAAGAGATACTAGAATTAAGGAAGATAGGGAAGACTTTCCTGTAGAAAGTGGGATTTTAACTGAAATGAGCCAGGGAAGACAAGAGGTGGAGATGAGGAGGGTATCTTTTATCTTCCCAGTCAACATGTAACATTTTTGAAGCTTGAGAGCTGTGGTATATCCTTTGTATTCTCCACAGTCCTAAACCCAGCGCCTTCTACAAAGTCAGTACTTAAATGTTTGTTAATAACTATGATCTGGTCAATATCTCATGAGTTAAAGAGCACCAAAAAGAGCAGCAAGCTGTCTTGGCAAACAGCAGGTGTGGCTGCTAAACAACGGACAAACTATGCAGATACTGGCCATGGCAAGATTTACTGTGCACCCATCTTTCTTCCTTTCTTTTTCAAAAGAAACATACGAACTGGAAACAAACACCATCAAGAATAATGTCATAGGGCTTTTAGATTAATAACTATAATAGCTAGCATTTATATAGCACCTTAACATTTTCAATGTGCTTTACATATGTTGTCTCATTTGATCCTCACAACAACCCTGCCATAGTGGCATTATTTTATTATCTCCATTTTACAAATGAAGAAATTAATAAAAGTTAAGCGACTTCCCTGGGATCGCACAGGTAATAAGGGTCTGAGCTGGGATTTGAACTCAGGTCTTTCTGCCTCCAAGTCCAGACCTTTATCCATTCTACCACCTAGCTACCTTAGTACACACGTGGATGGCATAGTAGAGTGGGCTAATAATCCCCAGTCTTACATTGTTTCAAGGAAGGTATTTTAACACAGACAGCCTCATAGACAAGCACCTCTACTTTGTGAAAATTAGAATAAAAGCACACATGCCCCAGGATATGTGTAAACAATATCTCATCTTATTATAACTGTCAGAAACTGTTTATTGAAAGGTCTTCTATAATCACAATTCTCATTTCAAGGCATCTCTGATTTCTTTCCTCAAGAAATGCACAAGTGCTTTCTCTCTGACCGACCTCTCTCAGCCATATCCCATTCCACCAACATTTTATGAGGGTCTCTTCCATAAAAAGGTTTTTGTTCAACTGAAGATTTTGCATTCCTAACAAAGAGTTTAGAGTACATTTCATGGAACAGGGCAGGACGTAGTTGAATTTTAAATTGAGTTTCCTGTCTCTCTATCTAATGGCTTTTCATTCATAATTATGGTATTTGTAATGAGTGCATTGGTGGTGACAGAAATCCACCATAACATATTCCATTGTCTGAATTAGCTGCAGACTTTTATTTAATAGCTTATTAATCAAACACAGTCAGTCAATAGTGTATCATATTAAAGCTCTGAACAACACAAGCAAGGCACTTTTATTTTCTCCTCATGTTATCCATGGAGCAGTCTTTAACGATATGAATCTGTTCATACATCCATCTACAGTTCTATTACATCTACAATTCTATTAGTAAAGGTCGACTTAGGTTAGCTTACTGTCAGAACCTAGAAACTTGCAAGAATAGATGAGCTTAAATGGTTTACAGTTACTATCATGGTGACTGCTTAGGATTCTGGCACACAAAACTTTTGAAATATTAAATCTATTTTTAATCATAATAGTCTCCTTTAAGGCCTTGCCACCTCCATGTTCTCCATCCCCTCCAATCCATCCTTCACACCTCTGCCAGAATAATCTTTTACTTATAGATCTGATCACATCCCTGCTTTATTAAGAAATCTGCAATGGCACTCTGTTTATCTTTGACTCTTCCCTCTCCCCTACCTTCTCATATAATGACTTGCCAAGAAGAGGAAAAATGTACCTATTAAGTCAAGTTGAAACTCTTCTGCTTGGCATTCAGTACCCTTTACATCTGGCACCATCTACTTCTTGGGCCTTGTTCTAATATTAGCCTCCTCAACACAAGTGCTACATGTCAGCAAAATTAGGTATTTCTCTGCTTCCTGTACTCTCATACCTCCCGGTCTTTGTGCAGGCTACCCCCAGTGCTTATATAAGGCTGTGTGTTTCCATGTAAGATATTTATGTCCACATGTATTGTCTCATGAGAAGCATGATAAATCTCTCTGGAATATTGCCCACCTTACCTTAAGGGAAGCAAAAGAAAGGCCACAAGGCTGGGAACTCTTTCTTCTAGTCTCTGGGAGGGGTACTAGAATAGAATCATATCTATCTACCTGCCTAAATATTGTTGGTCTTAGGGTACAATAGGTTCAAAATAAAAGTTACTTCCCTGGCCATTAACATATAAGGGGAGAAGGCAGCCCCACATTTACCCTTCTGGTTTGTCCCCTTCCCACCAAGTGCTAGTTATACAAAAGACTATCACAAATAGCAAATAGTGAGTAAAACTATTTACCCAAAGAAAACAGGAAACAGGAAGTGAGGAACTTATAAAGATTGAAATCCACCAGAAAAATTGATTGGTCGGTGGGTTGTTGGCCTTCATTCTCAAAAAGGACCAAAATGACATCACTGTGCTGAGGTCAAAGTACATTGTGTCTAACTGTGGTTGATAAGATCAATATGAGCTCAGAAAGCTCTACCGCAGGTTGGGCACAAATAGTTCCTATGAGCATTTGAAGTGGAGATGTCTCTACATTAGTGCACCTCAAGTTTCTTTTGAGCTACTGCAATTCTGCTTTGCTCATAGAGCACAGCACCTTCTTTGATGCAGGCATGCCGTGCTGAGCAGTTCTGTGCCAGTATCTCCCATGTCTCACAATCAATTCCCTTCTTCAGAAAGACCTTGAAAGTGTCCTTGTATTGCTTCTTCTGACCTCCATATGAGTGCTTGCCTTGTGTGAGCTCTCTGTAGAATAGTCTTCTAGGCAATTGTATGTTTAGCGTTTGAGCAATGTGGCCAGCCCATTGTGCTCTCTGCAGTAGAGTTTGAGTGCTTGGTGGTTCAGCTCAAGAAAGGACCTCAGTGTCTGGTACCTTATCTTTCTAAGTGATCCTCAGAATCTTGTAAAGACAATTCAAATGGAAGTTTTTCAATTTCCTGGCATAGCGCTGATAGATCGTCCAGTTTCACCGGCATACAACAATGAGGTCAACACAACAGCTCTGTGGACTTTTGTTTGTTAGGAAGCCTAAGATCTCTTCTCTCCCACACTTTCCTTCAGAGCCTCCCAAACACTGAGCTAGTTCTGGTAATGCATGCATCAACATCAACATCCATGTGGATGTACCTGGAAAGTATACTGCCAAGGTAAGTGAACTTATCTACAACATTCAGTATTTCTCCATTTGTTGTAACCACGTTCCACATATTGATAGTATGGTGCTGGCTGGTAAAGAACCTCTGTTTTCTTGGTGTTAATTGTCAGGCCAAAATTAACACAAGCAGGAAGAGAATCTATCCATATTCTGTCGCATCTCAGCCTCAGAGGCTGCATTGAGTGCATGATCATCAGTGAACAAAAAGTCATACACTTTAGTCCAAACTTCACAGAACAAATCCCCTTAATAAAAGGATTTGTTCTGTAAAACTTGAACTCAGTCAAAGGGTCAGGGCCACATGTGGCCTTGAGGCCGCAGATTCCCCACCCCTGGTACTATAGACGAAAGACAAAAAGACCACTGAAGCAATAATCTAGACAAAAAGAAGTGAGCCTGAACTAGGCAGATTCCTGTAAGAATAGAAAGATGGGTATGTGAAGCTAATACAGGAGCAGAATTGATGGGATTTGGTAACTAACTGAATGTGGGGATACAGGAAAGAGAAAGGTGACAATGTAAAAAGTTATAATCTAGCCCAGTTCCATTATGAAATTCCCCAGTAAAGATTTAAAGGGGTGCCAGAAGAAGCAAAGCTCAACAAAACCAAAAGGAAACAGCAGTAGACTTTTACATTCAGTCCAGAACTACATAATAAGATGGCCAAAAGCCTGTGTACAATTTGAATGTGGATGTAGAAGGAATCCTGAAGCCAGTCCGATATGTAGTAAAAAGGGCCTGAAGAAGCCAGGATCTTGGCCCTAGCTTGTTAGTGCTGCAGCAGAAGACAAAGCTACGTCTCAGTAGGTCAGTTGGCAAGGAGACCAAGACAGCTCCACCCTGGGTAGCATACATGCATGCTTCTGTACCTCTAAGATGCGTGATGCCATTGGGACTTGAACTAGAGAAGCACAGCACCCATGCATCCTGTAGTGGGGCCTTCCAGGAATCTTGAAACTAGTGCAATCGCCAGTGTTCTGTGGCTGCACCAAGGCATCAGAGAGCCAGAGGGAAAGAAGAAGCACCTGGTCCCTCCAGGAAGCTGGATGCCTATATCATCTCCAATGCCCAATGAGAGCCTCTCAGTGTCTCAGCAGAGGATGGAGTCAATTCTCAGATGGAGATTGTGCAATGAAAAAGGAGACAACACCTGATATGAAAGGGAGACAGAAGTCAGAAACTGTGGGGCCTATTTTCAGTTCTGGCCCTCATTCCCTGTCTCAGGCCATGACTATTAAAGGGGACAAAAAGAGCAACCAAGAACCATCCACTCTATCTAGAACTTTAGTGTCCAGACTGCAACAGGGACGAGATAAGGCAGGGCATCCCCGCTTCATACAAGAGTGTAGAGGAAAGGAACTTATGGAGTTATGACTAAACAGAAGAAGACTCTGGACACAATGAAAACAATACCATGAGTGAAAAAAAAAACAAACCAAGAAGTAAACCTGGAAGAAGAGTGTAGTTCCACAATTAGTATAAATAGATCCTCAGAAAAAAAGAATGGCTTAGCAACAAATACCCCAGATAGAAGAAATGAAGCAAGAGTTAAAAAAAAAATGAAATTTGAGCTCCTAAGGAAAAAAAAAATTGGAAGGATAATAAATAACTTAGAAGGTAGAGAGCAAGACTCAAGTAGTGGACTCCCTGAAAAATATTCTGAAATAATCAAAATTCAGTGGTTCAATGAAGCAACAGACAACACTGGACCAAAGTCAAAAGATTGAAAAATTGGAAGAACACGTGAGGTATATACTACAAAAACCAACTGACCTCGAAATCAGATCAAGGAGACATAATTTAAGAATCATCAGACTCTCTGTAAACCATGAGCAAACCCCTAGATATCATACTTCAATAAATCTTAAAAGAAAAGTGCCCAAACCTATTAGAACCAGAGGCAAAGTGAAAATAGAAAAAAAAAAAAGAAAATGTATTGGTCAACTTCTGAAGGAAATCACGTGTTGAAAATACTTAGGGATGTCTTGGTCAAAATCCAGGACTTCCAGGGCAAATAAAAAATCTTGTTACCAGTCAAAACAAAAGTTCAAGGACCAAGAAACTGCAGTCAGGATCATAAAAGACAGCTACCGTTACTTTAATGGAGAGGAAATCTTGGGATATGATATACCAAAAAGAAAAAGGCTTAGGGTCAAGAATAACGTAGCCTACAAAATTGAGTATAATTCTGAAGAGGAAAAAAATAAAACTTTTAAGCATTCCTAACGTATTGAGCAAAGCTGGGTAGGATCCTTGAAGCAAACCCAGGAGACCTAAAAATATAAGCAACTATAAGTGGTTAAATGATGATCAAGTGCGCAATTTAATAGGGGGAGAAGAGCCAAATATCTCTTTAGAGTCTCGTGGTCATCAAAGGTCACAGCAGAAGTAAAGAAAATGAAGGGCCTGGGACTGGTTTGGATCTGTTTTCATTGCTTCGAAGTAGAAGGGATCCTTACCAGAGAGAGAGAGAGAGAGAGAGAGAGAGAGAGAGAGAGAGAGAGAGAGAGAGAGAGAGAGAGAGAGACAATTGGAGGGAGAGTTGTATATGGGTGGGTAGATAGATAGATAGATAGATGAATGGATTATTGATTTTCTTGGTAACCCTATGTGTTTTATTTTGCACATTTAGAAGGAAATTTGCACATTTGTGAAGGAATTCATAGACTCCATCAGACTGCCAAAGGGGGTCTATGACACAAAAAAGGTTAAGACCCCCTGATCTGAAGGGAAGGGAAAAGAAATACACTGCAGAATAAGGGAAGAAGTTCTACTCTTTCTCATATGTGGGGTGCACCAGAGTGAACAAACATGGAGCAGGAATCTCATGAATTTCAGTCTTATCTGAAACAGGCAAAGAAAGCTTGAAAACACACACACACACACACACACACACACACACACACACACACACCCCAAGGGGAGAGGGGTCTGGAAATACATCAGATTCAATAAAGAGATAGGTGAGAACAGGGAGAGGGAAGGAGAGGGTTAAGAGGGAAGGTAGAGATGAGGAAGGAAGAATCACAAGGAAAATGAACTTCAACATCAGAGTGAATCATAACGGGGAGAATAAAAAAACCCTTCAGTTGTTTATAAAAAACGCACTTGAAATGTAGTCTCACATGGTTAAAATGAGGGTCAGAGACAAGGTTTGTTAGGCTTCAGGCTGAAGAAAACAACTCTGGGAAGACATGAGAGGGGCTGGCAGTTTCCATCATGTCCCTATCCCAAGCTTGCCACTCTAGAGACTATAAGGACAGGAGATCATATATGATTCATAGAGTCCATTCTATTTAGCAAACTCTTCCCTTTGTCTCTAACCAGTGTTTCCATTCATAGTCACTGATAAGACATTGTATAAAACTCTCATCAGGGGCAGCTAGGTAGCGCAGTAGATAGAGCACCGGCCCTGGAGTCAGGAGGACCTGAGTTCAAATCCAGCCTCAGACATATAACACTTACTAGCTGTGTGACCCTGGCCAAGTCACTTAACCCCATTGCCTAACACCCCCCCCAAAAAACCCTCTCATTAGAATATTAGAACAGTGATATAAAAAGAAAATGATAAATGTTGGAGGTGATATGGGAAAACTGGGACACTAATGCACTGTTGGTGGAGTTGTAAACTGATCCAACCATTCTGGAGAGCAATTTGGAACTACATCCAAAGGGCTATCAAACTGTGAATACACTTTGATCCAGCAATACCACTACTAGATCTATATCCCAAAGAGATTTTTTTTAAAAGGGTGGGGGGTGGGGAGAATCTATTTATACAAAAATATTTATAGCAGTTCTTTTTGTGGTGGCTAACAATGGGAAATTAAGGGGATGTCCATCAATTGGGCAATGGCTAAATAAATTATATATGATTATAATAGAATGTTGTGCTATAAGAGATGACAAGCTGAATGATTTCTTTAAAACCTGGAAAGGATTATTACATGCACTGATATAAAGTGGTAAACAGAACTAGGAGAACATTGTACACAGTAACAGCAACATTGTGCAATGAACAACTGTGAATGACTTAGCTGTTCTCAGCAATACAATGTTCCAAGACAATCCCAAAAGACCCATGATGAAAAACGCTATCCATCTCCAAAAAAGAACTGATATCATCTAAATACAGACTGAAGCATACTATCTTTCCTTCTTTCTTCCTTTCTTCCTTCTTCCTTCCTCTTTCTTTTTTTTTCTTTCTTTCTCAAAATGATTAATATGGAAATGTTTTATATCATTGAACATATATAACCTATATCAGATTGCTTACCATCTTAGGAAGGAGGGAGGGAAGGAAGGATGGGATTGAATTTGAAAATCAAAATTTGGGGGGACAGGTAGGTGGGGCAGTGAATAGAACACCCGTCCTAGAGTCAGGAGGACCTGAGTCACAGTCTCAGACACATAACACTCACTAGCTATATGACTCGGGGCAAGTCACTTAACCCCAATTGCCTCAAAAAAAAAAAAGTAGGTTAAAAAAAAAAGAAAATCAAAACTTTTAAAAAAGCAATGTTAAAATTTGGTTTTGCATGTAACTGGGGAAAATAAAATATTATTTAAAAAAAATATTCGAGGTAGTTAACTTCTCTTTACCCATACACAAATGATGATTCTCTCTGAACCAGGCATCAAGCCATCCAGAAGCAGATCAGCCAAAAACCCTAGAAAATCAGTTCTCCCCACCCCACTCCCATTGGAGAGCGAGCAAGCACAAATGCCCAATTTTTTCTATTGATGGAAAAAAACCTCCACAACAGGGGAAGGGAATAAGCATTTATGCAGCACCTACTATTTGCCAGGCACTGTTCTAAACACCTGTTTACAAATATTATCTCATTTGATCCACATAACAGTTTTACCATGTATGTGCTCTTTATTATCCCCATTTTACAGTTGAGGAAACTGAGACAAGCAGAAGTTAAGTGACTTGCCCAAGGTCACGCAGCTAGTATCTGAGCTCAGATTTGAACGCAGAACATCCCAATTCTAGGCCCAGTGCTTTATATACTGTGCCACTAGCTGCCTCTATCAAAAGGTTGGTATCTAGTCTTTTGCTACATCTTAGGAACTTAGAGCCCACTTCAGGTCTGTCCCAAAGGACAGTATGGGCTGCCCAGGCAGAATACACCCAGTCTTCATCTCCCCTACTGAATCCCCATCACTTTTTGAGTTAATTCATTTAATTTGTGGCTCTGCCTAGTACTATTGGGCACACTGCCAAGCTGTCATCAGCTAAACTAGCCAGCCACAAGGGAACAATCTATCAGTTCCCCTAGAAGGGTGCCATCTCCCTAATCTTTCATCTCACTTTTACCCTCTTTTAAAAATCCCCCACCCAAGGTACCTATATTAACAAATGGGTATGTGCACTGTCAGCATATATGTCCTTCAGAATTGTAGGGTCAGGGAGTGGAGTTGCATATAATATTGCATATTATAGTTATTTGTGTTTATATTAGTACCCTCAAAATTATAATTTCCATGAGGGTAGTAGCTACATCTTCTTATTGAATCCAGTTTACAGTATGTGCCTTAAAAATGTTTGTTGAATAAACAAATAAGTCAATTCATTCATCTTTTTTTGTTGTTGTTTACAACATGTTATATTTGAGATGACAATAGAACATTCAACTAGACACATCCAACAGACATTTGGAAATCATAGAATCATATCGTTAGATGGGATCATTTAGTACAATTCCCAGATTTTTTACAAATTTGATTCTCAGTAAAAGTCCAGTGATAAATGAAGAATGTTTTTATTTCCAGGAGTATGCTTCAATTTTATGCTCTTGTGTGGAGAGAACAGAGATAAAAGGCTATGCAATAATCAGATTCTGGGTTGTTTTTTTGTTGATCCTATTTACAATTAATTAATTTTTGTCCTGTAACTGCCTATATCATGATTCATTGTCTCTGCACTTAGTTCAGAAATTCAGCTGGCCTGCAGTGAGTTAAGTTTAGAAATCCAGTTCTCTTGTTAATCGCTGTTCTATTCTTGTGTCAAGGAGATCTGTTACCCTTGAAGGAGGCAGAACGACACCACAGAGTCTGGTGTAGTATCTTTGTATCACCAAGCTATCTACCCTTCAAGGATATCTGGTTCGTTATCCGAAGAAGTCTAGTCCGTTATCTCTAACCTTGTAGGTGGATTCAAACAATGAGCATTTCTTAGTCACAGGATGGAAAGAAGGAGTTATTGATAGCCTCTCATTCCCAATTTCCAATCATGTTGAACCCACCCCCATGACGCTGTCTGCTCTGCTATCCCTACCTACCCAACTTTGATCTTTGTTCTTTTATACTTTCCAAAACTATATGAAGGCCAGTAAGCCCTACCTTGTGATCTTCGGTCATTGACAGAGTCCATTGGTGCAATTTATTGGTTACTGCTAGCCTAAGTAATAAATTGATCATGCTCAGACCACTTTCTCTCAGTTTACCTTTAGTTTTCAAACATAACAGCTATGATTTATTCCTGGGGTTAAGAAGGGGAAAAGTCATCTGCCTTTTCAGGGTTTTCTAACCAGCTTTGCCCTTGTCATTTGTATAGAATAGAGGAAGAAGTTAAAAGCAATTTTCTCACCACAGGTTCAGTCAGAAAGTTTTTATTTGAGGGAACAGAATCCTGGGGACACTTGCTCAGACAGGGAGTGTGATGAAGAAGACAGAGGAAAAGGAGAAGGAAGAGGAAGAGGAGAAGAAAAAGGAGGAGGAGGAGGAGAAGAAAAAAGAGAAAGAGATTTCTGATTATAAGTGAGATAAGAGTTAAATTGATGAACTTAGAAAAGACTCCAGAAGAATTCAGAAATCAAAGGGTTCTAGGTTAAGCATATACTGTATTCAGAAAGCAGCCTGACAGATTTTCATAGCTGTTTACTATAAGAGAGTTTCATTGCCTTGGGCTGAAAGAAAGCTTCCTGGCTATTGACTGAAAACATTGATACATCCTTGCCTGAAGCCCTTACATTATGGTAAACAGAATAGCCAATGCCCTCCTAAATAGCAACTCATCAGAAAGCTACACATATGCTATGTAATTAAATCCTTTTAAAATTTCATGTAAAAAAGAAAAAATGTATAAAGACATGATTAAAAAAAAAAACCACAGCTGAAGCCTAGTGAGAGACTGAAAGACTTATTGCCTTCCCCTGACCACTATCGAAGGTAGCTGGGTTTCTGAACATTAGGGGAGTATTGAATGGTGGGGTGTCCCGACAGGGGCCCAGTGACTGATGCCCAACAAAGGAGCAGCAGAGACATGGCTCCCAGTGAACAGCATTGGAAGTACAACATCCAGACAGGAGCAAGGCCAGGGGGAGGGGGGTGTCATGATGACCTTATGAGAGTATAATGACAGCTGGGCAGCTCAGTGGTGTTGTAGGTGTGAGTTGCCCCTCCGTACACATGCTCTGCTCTCTTCATTTCAGGAAGTTTTAGGTGAAGATTAAGGGAGGGAGGAGATGCCCCAAGCACAGATTTGTTGGAGAAAGTAGGCATGAAAGAGGAGTTTGGGGGCAGCTAGGTGGCGCAGTGGATAAAGTGTTGGTTCTGGAGTCAGGAGGACCTGAGTTCAAATGTGACCTCAGACACTTGATACTTACTAGCTGTGTGACCATGGGCAAGTCATTTAACCCCAACTGCCTCGCAAAAAAAAAAATGAGTTTGGGATGCAGGCTGAGGAGGAACTCACCCAAATGACATTTCCTAGAAAATCAAAAGAAGATGGTGATAGCTGCATATCAACTTTACAATTCCATTTGTATTGTAATGAGCCTGCTATCTAACATTGAGGCATAGAGTGTAATATAAACTACTTGTAAAGAATTATCTTTCAGGATAGAAGTCAGAACTACTTATGCATTAATTTGCCAATTGATCTTCCTTAAAGTGAGGACATTAGCAACTCTTCTAATACAGACACGTTCCTTTCACTTGCTATTTTACTTATATACGTGTATGTGTCCTCTTTCCCAAATATAATGGCAAACTCCTCGACGTCAAAGATGGTATTGTCTCATTCTTATGTAGTACAACACTGTTCTATGATATTCCCAATAAAGGCAAATCAGTGAAATTGTTCTATTTCACAAATACTCAAAAAGTTGAACCAGCTATGGCCCCTAAAAAAGACATCTCAAATATTATCCACTTAGGCGAGTCCTTGACTGCATAGTTATGTATGTTTCTTCATATCTGTTTGTTATTCTGATTTGGCCAGTCCCAGAAATTTTTTCACATGCAACTTTGAGATCACCTATATATTTTATTTACCTTGCCTTTTGAAAGGTGTGTGTTCATAGAAAAAAAAAAGATTTCTTACAATGTAAATTTTAGATAATCATATTTCAACCATTATTCATCGTATAGAATTATTGTAATGATCAGTGAAGAGGAGAAAGGAATAGTTCCTATTGTCCTGAAGGACAGTGGATGGTAAATATGAATTATTAATGCAGGGTTTGTGGGTTGTTGTTATTGTTTGTTTTTGTTTTTTAAGAATTTTAGTCAATTGTGATTGTCACCAGAAGTCCCCAGATGGCATTATAGCCTTGTTTTTTAAAGTAATTTATTTTTATAATGCATGAATCAAAATCTTATTAAAAAATTACTTCATTTTATTTGATTAACATAATTACTGAAAACACTAGTGTGTTTTGGTGATTTTCCCCCTATCACGAATATGTTTTTTTCATTCTAAAGAAGTGTTGATTAATTTAAAATTTGGAAGCTGTTTTATATAATTAGAAGATTTATCAGTTTCCAAATAACACAACTCATGAAACTAAAATTTCCTGAAATGTACAAAATGAAAAAAAGGAAATCTTAAAAAAAAATTTTTTTGCATGTAGGAGAGGTGGGGAACCCTATTAAGAGTAAAACTGGGTTATAAGAGCAGCATAACTTTAAGTGACCTTGGTAAAAGAACAGTTATTTTATATTTCCAGTTCCAACTTTAATTCCCTTTGTGACCTCTAGGAAATTGTTTAACCTCCCAAACATCATTTTCTCTGACTTTCAAAGAAAGATTAATCTTTTTATTTTTTAATTTAGTGTTTATACATTGCTATTTGAAATTTTCAAGTAAATACTATGGCATAAAGGTAAAGTAATACTAGCACTCTTCATGATTAATATTGACCTATAGAATTTGAATATTCAGCAATTACCTATTTCACCCAATTGAACATCAAAATAAGTCAAGGATTAACTTTACTGTGATGAATAGCAAAATGAAAAATACTTATCCATAAGCTATAATGTGCTGCCCTGTTACCTGTTATATGGTAGAATGAACTCTTTTAAATTATTGTCCTAAGTGCATGCCTATATAATCAGTCCTCTACAAAGTATTTTGAAAAAAGCATAGCTTCAAACCCATCAAACTGTACTTAAGTAGCAGACAGCATACTCAATTAGACTATATGAATTGGCTGACGTTTATCAGGCAACAATCTACATGACTTTCTAAAGACATTAATTTTTGCATTCACTTTATTTGCTAAATAATCAACATAATTAAATTGAAGGTGCAGGTCCAGTGTGCACTAAGTATTTGGTCTTTGTGCTTTCCAAATCTAATCTACCCACTGCTCTAATCAAATTATCTTTAACTTAATGTACTGAGAGATTCAAACAAAATTATATTTATTGAAAACTAATTATTTAGGATTCAACTTGAGAATAACTTCTTGGGAAGACTTGTACCAAACTTAAAAAAAAAAAAGCTACAAACACATTATTGATAGAACCAGCCATGGTTGCATTTACATTGTAAAATTAAAGGGAATACATTTTTCATTTTTAGGTGTTTTTTCTTATGAGTGTAAATTTTTATGTGGAATGCAAAACTGATTTCAAAACTGCAGCAAAGCAATAGACAGTATTTAACATTTTCCACCTGAGCTTTACTTGTGATTTTTCTAATCATTAAAAAAGAAAAACATATTACTTTTCTGCTCAGCCTCACCAAAAAAAAAGCTGTCATAGATTTTATTAGATTCTGCCCAATTTAAACTCCTATGTTACTCATTACAAAACACTCACAAAAGAGAAAATTATTCTGAATTTAACATATTTTTGCACTAAATTAAAATTTAGCATTTTCTAGCAAGTTTCAACATTAAAAAAAACCACTTCCTAAAATACAGGTCTATAAATTACTTTCATTAAAGGTCACTTACAATGTTGTTTTCAGTGTGCCCGTGCAGAGTCTCACCGGGAATGACTGAATAATTAGAGAACTAACAGTCAGATCAGAAAGCCAAGATAATTATCTGACTATCTCACCCTTATAAAGCAAGATTACTCTGTGATTGGGTTTCAGGGCAATTTAGAATTGGACTGATTAAATAAGGTTGGATTAGTTAAATTTGAGATCACAGGAATAACTTGAAAAAATATTTATTCTATGCATAAAACTGCATTAATAGTGTTTTAGTAATCTCTCTAGAATCATTATTCTAGACCAAATAATCCTATACAATGATTGATCATAGTTCTTTTGTCTCAGCATCTCAGCTCTTTTCTCAAATTAACCCCGCAAGTTTTCATGCTATCCCTGAGAGACTGGCAAGTTACAAGTATTGTTAGTTTCATTTGACAGGAGAGGAAACCAGATCACCAAGAGATGAATTTGCTACAAGTCACACAAGAAGATACTAGGCAGCCTGTAAAATTGAGCACCATTTCCTGGACTCCTTAGCCCATGGAGTAGATGGGGAAAGGTCAAATGATAATTAATAATAATATTAATAATGAATATTTCTGGAGTAAAATTTGCAAAGTGTTTTACAAATATCTAATTTTATCCTCACAAAAACACGGGGAGGTAGGTGCTATTATTATCTCCATTTTATGCATATAGAAACAGATAAACTGCTGTGTGACCATGTATATAGCTCCATTATCTAGATAGATCCTCCTTTCCCAGGCTTGCTACATGTACTAAATCTCAGATCCAACCTGGAAATCAGTTTCTGAATAGACTTGAAACACAGAGGGTTCAAATCCCCTTTGATCTCTAGGTCCCACTCATTAAACTTTTGAATATAAGTATTATAACTAAGTAGCTTGCCTGAGTGTGCTATTATAGGTTCTCTTATAATGTTAAATATGTTATATTATAGGGCATCCTATAATATTTACTCTGCTATTTTAGGGTATCCCATAGAAATGAAATCAGCGATTGTATAGGAATGAAAATAAAGAATTAAAAGGCTCAAAATTTTACTTTATTCATACAATTTCTTTGATGTGTTTGTTATTTTTATTTTTTCACATTTATTTTTCTTCAATAACACTTCAGGTAACTTTGAGATTAATCTTTAATCTTGAGGTGTATTTCTTTTTTATTATTCCATCGATGTAAAAGATACTCTACAGATAATATTAACGATTATTTAGCATATTCTCAAAGACCAGACCCTACATAATTAGGGTAAAGTGTAAAGATAAATATTGTTTTGGTGTGAAAGCAATCTGGAGCAAAATAATTCATACTCTCTTCAAATCACAGGATGTCATTCTGTGTCTCTTCTGCCTTTTGTGGCTAATGTCCTTGAGAAGACCTCCTACAGAAGGTACTTCCACTTTTTCTCACTCTTTTCTAAACTTCCTGCAATCTGGCTTCCAAGCTGATCATTCAACAAAAACTAATCTCTCCAAAGTTACCAGTGATGATCTTAATTGCCAAATCCAATGGCCTTTTCTCAATCCTCGTTCTTCTTGACCTCCCCACAGCCTTTGACTCTGTTGATTACCCTCTTCTCCTTGATATTTTCTTCTCTCTGGATTCTGGGGACACTACTCTCTCCTGATTCTCTTCCCACCTATCTAACTACTTCTTCTCAGTCTCCTTTGCTAGATCTTCATCTGCCCATTAACAGTGGGCATCCCAGAAAGGTCTTCCTAGGTCCTCTTCTCCTTCTATACTACTTCACTTGGTGATCTCAACAACTCCGTGGATTTAATTATCATATCTGTGCTGATGATTCTTAAACCTACTGGCCTAATGTCTCTGCTGACCTCTAGTCTCACATCTCCAACTGCCTATTAGCCTTTCAAACTGGATGTCCAGTAGGCATGTTAAATTCATGTCCAAAAGTAGACTCACTCCTCCTCTCCCTCCTTCCAAATTTCCCTATTACTATGGAGGGCACCACCATCTCAGGCACCCAGGCTCACAACATTGATGTCATCCTCAACTCCTCATTAACTCTCATGCCCCAAATTCAATTTGTTGCCAAAGCCTGTTGATTTCATCATTAAACCTCTCTGAAATATTTTCCGTTCTCTGTTCTGACACTGCTATGCTTCTGGTGCAGGTCGTCATCACCTCAAGCCTGTGCTACTGGAATAGCCTGCTGGTGGCTCTGCCTGCCACAAGTCTCTTCCCCCATCCAGTCTATCCTCCATTCAGCTGTCAAAGTGATTTTCCTGAAGTGCTGGTCTAACCGTTTCGCCTCCATACTCCCTATCACCTCCAGGATCAACTACAAAATCCTCTGTTTGGTGTTCAAATCCTTTCACTATCTAACCCCGCCCCCACCTTTCCAGTCTTCTTATATCTTCCACCCCTTCCTCCTATGTACTTTTCAGTCTAGGGACACTGGCCTCCTTGCTTCTCCCTGAACAAGATATTCCAGCTCAAGGCATTTTCTCTGACTGATCCCCTCATCTCTACCTATCAGCGTTCCCGGCTTCCTTTAAGTCCCAGTTAAAACCCCACCTTTTACAAGCCTCTCCTAACCCCTCTTAATTCTGGTCTAGTCCCTCTTTAAATTATTTCCTATTTATCCTATATGTTGTTTGTTTGCTTGCTTGTCACCTCCCCTGTTAGACTGTGAGCTCCTCAAGGACACTGTCTTTTGCCTTTCTTTGTATCACCAATGCATAGCATGATACCTGGTACATAGTAGATGCTTAATAAATACTTATTGACTTAAAATTAACCTAAATTTCCCTTTTCATAATATGTTATTTAAGTCATTTTTCAGTCATGTCTGACTCTTTGTGACCCCCATTTGGGGCTTTCTTGGCAAAGATACTGGCGTGGTTTTTAACATTTCCTTCTTTACAGAAGAAAAACTGAGGCAAACAGGATTTAAATGACTTGCCTGGGGTCACACAGCTAGTGTCAGAGGCCAGATGTGAATTCAGGAAGATGAGTTTTCCTCACTCCAGTCCTGGCACTCTATCCACTGCCACCTAGCTGCCTTTTTCATAATACAGACCTAGCCATATCATGCAATAGATAGAGCATTGGCTCTGGAGTCAGGAAGACCTGAGTTCAAATTTGGCCTCAGACACTCATTAGCTTTATGACTTTGAGCAAGTCACTTAACCTCTGGTTTGCCTCAATTTCCTCATCTGTTAAATAGAGATAGTAATAGCACCTACCCCCCCAGGTTGTTGCAAGGATCAAATGAGATATTTGTAAAGCTCTTAGCACAGTACCTGACACATAGTAGGTGTTACAAATGAGGATGATGATGATGATTATGATGATGATAATGGTTACTACTATTCATATCTGTGTTCAGGTGGAAAGTAATGTGTTTGGTGTTTCCATATTCCACAATTAATGTTCTTCCTGTGGTAATAATGAGCAAATGACCCCTCCTCTCCTAGTCTAAATCTGTCACCTCCTAATCCAGCTGAAACCCATTTTGTTTCTCTTTATTGCTCTTTCTACATTCATTGGCTACCTGAATTCTAAGAGTGATACCCTTGAAATGTGTTAAGCCCCAAGGACTTGAGACAGGTCAGCTAGGATCAAGTTTTGAACAATGAAGCACATGGGTCAGAGAACAGGTGTGTGTGAGAGAAAGCAGCTGAAAAGGATGGAGGCGGCTAGTGAAGTAACCTCATGTCAGTTCTAGCACAGCGGCTCGCACGTGGTAGGCACATAAGAAATGCTTTTTGATGGCCTAATTGATAATCCATACGTATGTATGTATGTATGTATGTACGTATGTATGTACAATTATCTCTTCTACATCACTACTTTTCCCATCATGGTTTCGATATATTGCAGGTCAGCATGAGAAATTAAATGGGAATTTTGGGGGAGTTTTGCGGAAACCACAGACAATACACAAAGGCCAGCAGATGACATAGAAAAAGTCTAGAAACTCAGAAATGCATAAAATATATGTGTAGTATTATATGACATAAACACATTTTATCTTTTAATACCATAATAATTCAGACTTCTCTGGTACAAAGGGAGGGCAAAAATGTTACATGGATTTTCCAGGTTGCAGGGGACCCTCACCTATAACCCCCATGTTGTAGAAGGGATAATTGTATATACACATAAATGTACATACACATTTATGTACATGTACATGTGTGTGTATAGATTTTGAAAGCTTTTCTTAATTCATTTAGTTTGTAGCCACCACTTCAGAAACTTGGGAAAATATATGGATGCTACCCTGCTCTCCCTTATATAGTGAGACTGATTCTCCATGTATGAGCACCTAGTTCATATTATCACAGAGAACACTTTGACTAAAAGAAGAAAGAAAGCAGAACAGAGAGACACTGTTGTGTGAGTAACAATTAGTCCCAAAGGTAGATACAAAATAGCAAAATCACCTGTAGTCCTAAAAATGAAACCTCCTGTAGAGAAGTACACACACACACACACACACACACACACACACACACACACACACACTTAATTAAGCTCTATTTTCTGTAAATTATATACTTCTCTTTCCAGGAGGATGTTGTCCAGATATTAAAGCCAGCATAATGTAAATGACCCTTAAATAGGAATGTGCTAGAGTCAGATAGAACCAGCTAAGAAGAGTAATTCAGATTAAACTTAAAAGTGTGTCATGAATACATTATTTTTTTCTTTTTTTGAAGTCATTGATGAACATTTTCCAGCATAGGCCTGCTTAGTTCTTTGAAAGGATGCCTGAAACCAGACATTGTAGAAAAATCTGAATCTAACTGATATCTTGAGCTCCCCCTGTATCCCACTCCATCCCCCCTTCACATAACGCTGTTTGTTTTTTCCTTTTTCTTTCTTTTCATTCAATCTCCGATTTGCTTCTCTCTCCCACATTCAATTTTATTTTCAGTTCTAGATTTTCTCCCTCCTCTCACCTTTCTTCTATCCATTGAGAAAGCAGGAAATACATTCCAAATATGAAGTCTTGTGAAACAAGTTTTCCATTAGCCATGTTCTGAATAACAAAGAAAAATAAAAAGAAAAAATATGTTTCAATTTATACAGAGTTCATCAGCTCTCTCTCTCTCTCTCTCAACCCATTGATAAGGCAAGTAATATGATATTGATTATATGTGTGAAGTCATACAAAACATATTTCCATATTAGCCATATTACAAAAAAAAAAAGAAAATCAAGAAAGTGAAAAAAAAATTATATGTCAATCTGCATTTAGAGTTCATCAGTTCTCTCTCTGGAGATGGATAGCATTTTCCACCATGAGTCCTTAGGAATTGTCTTGGATCATTATATTGATCAGAATAACTAAATCTTTCATAGTTGATCATCTTTACTGTATGGCTGTTACTGTGTACAATGTTCTCCTGGTTCTGCTTGCTTCACTCTACATCAGTTCACATAAGTCTTCCTAGGTTTTTCTGAAACTATTCTGCCCATCATTTCTTACTATTATATCACAATCATATGTAATAACTTGTTCAACTATTCCCCAATTGATGAGGATCCCTGCAATTTCCAGTTCTTTGCCATGACAAAAATAGCTGCTATAAGTATTTTTGTACATATGGATCTTTTCCCTTTTTCTTTGAACTCTTTGGGATGCAGACTTAGAAATGGTATTGCTGGGTTAAAGGGTATGCACAGTTTTATTGCCCTTTGAGCACAGTTCTAAGTTGTTCTTCAGAATGAGAATCACTGTTTCTTGGAGAAATTTAACTAATCAAAAAATAATTGCTACAATGAAGGGATCAAAACAACCTAGAGACTGCCTTAGCCAATATAGATGTGATCTCTTTACCAAGAGAAAAATGAGTTTAGATTACAAACCCATCTCCAAAACATTATGGAGGAAAATGACAAAAAGTTGTGGGAAATGAACCTACAGGAAGTTTAATATGAGACTCCACTAAGCCAAATCATCCTCAGAACATTTATAGATTAAACTGGAAGAAGGAAAATAAATGGATATGAAACATAATCCACTCTTGTCATCCAGTAGAGTGGAACAACTACATTTGGACTCTAAGATCTTGGGACCCAACATAGAAATGAAAATATCAGTCACAAAATGTCATGAATGGATAGATTTAACCAAATACATACAATGCAAATCACTTCTAGAGGTGACATAATTTTAAAGGTGTCAATTTTCAAGATATCTCAAAGAGGGAGAAAATTCCAAAAGAATGGAAAAATCATAGATGATAGTTTTACCAAAACACATGACCCCATATCTAGAAGAGGTCACTTAGCCCAATGCCTTCATTTTATGATTGATGAAACTGAGGCCCAGAAAGATAAAATGATTTGTCCAAAGCCACATGGTAAGTGGCAGAGTCAATATTTGGGCTCAGGTCAGGTCCTGTGTCTTCAAGTTCAGTGTTCTTCCTGCCTCCCCCAACCCACATGCCTATTTTTTTCATCTTGAAAAAATTTTTGAGACCAATCTATGCATGCATCAAAAATATTTTTAGTTAAATTTTGAGAAGGGAACAAGCAGGCTTTCCCAGATGGTCTTCTACAATAGAATATATCTTTATAAGTCAAATGATTGACTGAGAAGTATAGAAAATACAACATCTTGATGTGCTTTTTGTTTGATTTCATGACAAATTTGACCAGGGAGAGCAAAATGCCATTTCAAAAGGCACTAATAAAGTATCTCCCATGTATATTAAAAGCAACCACAGTGATGACTTGATTCAGTGATTCTCTTATTGTCTGGATGGAAGAAAACATGACACATGTTTAAAGAAGACATATTTGGTAAAGGTATTTACTACTGTGATAGAATCATAGAATCATAGACTCGGTGTCCATCTAGTTCAATCCATTCCTGAAAGGAATCTTCACTATAAAATGCCTGATAAAAGGCCATCCAGCCTTTATTTGAAGGGGCTCTCTGAAGAAGGGGAACTCACCATCTCTCAAGGAAGTGCTTTCAACTTTTGGATCACTCTAATCATCAGGAAGTTTTTCCTAGCATCAAGCCTAAATATTCCTCATTGAAGTTTGCTCTTATCGTTCGTGGCTCTGCTCTCTGAGGCCAAATGAGTCTAAAGAGTCAGGCTTTTGCAAAAGGCAAATGGAAGAGGGATTCCCTATAGATGAGGAAGCTATCTACATGCTCCTGTCTGTAGATGGCATTGTGCTGATTGTATCAAGCCTCACATCAAGTCAAAAAGAATTTATCAAGCTCCCCAGAACACTATGCAAACTTTTTCATTCTATTTAAAATTTTGTTGTTATTCTATACTTAACAAATATGAACATTTCCATACACATAGAACAAAAAAGGATTATACATAAAAACACAAATCTCTGTTACATATAGTTTACATTTTAAAATGATATAATAAATCTAATATATTAGTTTCAAAGCTGTCCTGCTTTTCTGGTCATCTGGGTCTCCTTCTGAACTTCCATTTATTTTTTAAAAATGTTTCTCCTCCTCCTCCTTCTTCTTCTAGTCCCCCTTTCCTTCACAAATTCCACCCATGTAGCAAATAAGCAAAATCAAACAAAAGAAATCTACACTGGTTGCATCTACAGATGAATATCTCAGTCTTCCTTTTGAATCCCACCATTCCCCTTCCAAGTCATAGGGTGGTTAACATGTTTCATCATCAGTCCTCTGGAATAGTGTTTGGTTATTGCATCAATCAATTAAGTCATTCAAAGTTGTTTTTCTTTACATTGCCATTATTATCATATAAATTTTTCTTCCATTTCTGCTCACTTCACTCTGAATCAGTTAATACAAACTTTTCTAGGTTTCTCTGAACCTGTCACTTTTTTCATTTCTCATGGTACAATAATTTTTTATTATATTCATATACTATAATTTGCTTAGCTACCCCCCAACTGGGGGGAGCTCACTTCACTTTCTAGTTCTTTGCTACAATAAAAATTATTGCTATAAATATCTTTGTGTATGTGGGCCCTTACCTTTCTTTGATGTCTTTGGGGGTGTATATCTAATAATGGTATCACTAGATCAAAGAGTACATACAGGTTAGTGACTTTGGATTATGTTTCCAAATTTCTTTCCAAATGGCTGGAATAATTCACAGCTCTACCAACAACAAATTAATTTGCCTGGTACTTCCATAGACCGTCCTACAACTTTCATTTTCCTTTTTTGTCATTTTTGCCTATCTGATGGGTCTAAGGTGGAGGACTTGAGTAATTTAACCTGCATTTCTCTTATTTCTTCTCATATAGTTGTTGATAGCTTGAATTCTTTCCTCTGAGAACTGCATAGGACCATCCGAAGGAAATTCAGGACTGCTCCAAAGAGATCAATATAACAACACACACAGAAAAAACCATAGACGAAAAATGCACATTGCCTAGAGAGATCATGATGTATGGTTGAAAAGACAGTTAACTGAGCTTGTTCATCAGTACATATATCACGGTTTAGAGGTCAGATCTGATGCTTCAAAGATCTGTAACTTTGTCAGGGTACTCCCTCCAGTGACATAGAGCCAACTTCATGGCTCATCTTTGAGGATTGTTGTGTTGGAAGCCAACCTGGTATCTTTGTGAACACAGTTGGGCTAATCCTCAGCCACACACATATGCTCCATCACTAGGTTTGTACTAGGTTTGTACTTACACCATGGTTGGACCTGCCAGATCTTATGCCCTGCTGGCCTAGCCTTCTAGAACCGAGGGTCACCTCTATACCTCAGTGGGCTGAATCAGAATAGGTCCTGAATGGAAGTCAAGAGGTGATTATAGTTCATGCAGTGAAAGGATGTTGAGAAAAAAGAGCAGGGGAGCAAAGGGCTGGGATTCAAGGTGTGCCATCAATCAGGGGGCAGGTGGATGAAGACAAGCCAACAAAGGAAGCAGAAAAGGAACAACTGGACAGGAAAGAGGAAAATGCAGTGAATATAGTGTCTCAAAAAGCCAGGGAGGGAAAGCTTCAAGCAAGGGTTAAACAACAGTGTCAAATGCTAGAAAGAGGTTAAGAAGAAGAAGAAGAAGGACAGAGAAAAGGTTATTGGATTTGTCAAGAAGGGGGTCATTAGAGATCTTTGAGAGTAGAGCTTTGGTAAGTATAAGGGGCTAAAGCTAGTTTGCAGCTATTTCAGGGAGAAATCAGTGGTGAGGAAATGGAGGCAGCAGATGTAGACCACTGCCTTGATAAGAGGGTACACATTAATTTCAATGTCAGCTTCAACAAACTACAATTAGAAAGTTAACCTAATGCTGACATCTATCATGCCTATTAAAGACAAAATGAAATAACTTGGATTATCCACTCTTTAGGAAAATTTAAACACCATATCTTTCCTCCTTCAATATGCCCAAATTAATGGGACTTCCTATTTAGAGAAGTTATTTACAACATTTATTTTCCCTTTTGACAAACTTACAAGGTGAAGTAATGCATTCCCGTTTGAATGATTTGTCTGTTGTTAGTCATCTAGCATTACCTCTGGGTAGAGCTCTGCACTAGGAACACTGATTGCAATGAGAGCCATCACAAGGGACACAAGCTTCAGGAGTATTTCTTAGTACAGCAGCTCTGAACATAGTGAAAAATGGCCTTCAATGAACACGGGGGAAAAAAGTCAAATTGAATTTAAAGGATACAGATCTAATTAGTGTCCAGTAAGACAATTTGTGAACACCGAACATCAACTTACATTGCCGCAATGTAGTAAGAACCCATTCATTTGAAACACAGGGGACCAGGAAAAACTGATTTGAATCAACTGTGATTGGATTATTCAATTTTTAAAAATCAGATGACAACCGGGCATCCAGTTGTCTAGGGAGCAGTTGTTTCAGCTTACACACTCTTCTGAACACATATATCAGTTGACAAGAGTTTTAACTATGCTTGTTTTCTTACAGCTTTTAAAATTATATTTTACAATTCAGAGCAACCTGGTGCCTGCCTTCATGTGTAGGGGGAAGGAATGGCAAGCATAGATATGCAGCACATACTCCAGAGGATAGACCTGGTTCTTCTGAGAAAGAAACGATATCTTGTATTCCACAGGATAATGAAAATCTGTAGGAGCTGGCAGGTTCAAGATAATCTGTGATTGGTCCAGGTAGAGGATAATGGCTGTTGAACTCCCTGTGGAAGTATGTAAGTGGTCATATGTGACCTAATATAGCAAAATGGGTTGTGTGCTGCCTTCCTGGGACTTGTGCCTGGGTCGTGATAGAAAGTTTCCCAAGATTCATTAAACCTACCAAACACTACTTATTGCTTTTAACTGATTGAGGACAAATGATACCACCTAAAGAAACCTGGGGAGAATCTTTAGGGATCATGAAGCTGAGTGTAGGAAACTGAAGTACTTCGTGTCATAAGTATCGCTCCTTCTATTTGAAGTTTGGGACATTAGATGAGAATGAAGGGTGTGGAAATGGAGCAAGGAACTGTGAAGATGGTGTCTAGAAATAGAATGTGGCTTCTTAGGATCATGATTTAAGAAGTAAGCATGATGAGCTCTTGGAATGATATATTTTCCTAACATGTAAGTTTGATATTTAGGATTTGAGCCAGAAATGGAAGGGAGGGGAGAAAATTGTCCACATAGAGCTGCTAAGCCAGATACAACAGAAAGTAGCAGGTATGAAACAGGAAGAACAGCTGTGAGGAGGCCCAATAACCCAAAAGTAGAAGTATCCTAAGAGAGAGGCAAGCAAAGTGCAAAGATGTTTCTGAGTAGAAGAGATTTCTTCCAGCTGGGAGTGTCCAAGCACTGGATCCAAGCATGTATGATAGATATCCGCTTGAGCAAATTCCCCAACATTTCAAGGCTGTTCCTAATTTGTTGAGCTTTTGATTTACAGGGAGGAAATGGAAAAGGCAGCATACAGGGAGAAGGTGGATAGAAAACTCATAGCTTCAGTTGTGTAGAGAATTGGAAGTAAATATGGCGGACTAAATATCATAAATATAACTCTCTCTCTCTCTCTCTCTCTCTCTCTCTCTCTCTCTCTCTCCATATCATGACTGAAAAGAGAGAGAGAGACCGATATCAGTCATTTTTCAGTTCCATCTGACTCTTGTGATCCCATTTGGGGTTTTCTTGGCAGAGATACTGAAATGGTTTGCTATTTCCTTCTCTAGCTCATTTTATGTATGAGGTAACTGAGGCAAACAGGGTTAAGTGACTTGCTCAGGTTCACACAGCTGGTATGTGTATGAGGCCATATTTGAACTCAAGAACATAGATCTTCCTGGCTCCAGGCCTAGCACTCTATCCACTGCACCACCTAGCTATCACCTATAGTGTAAAATGTATTATGAATAATTTTAAACAAGAAAACCAAATAAACATACATTTGCAACTATTTATATTTACAAATTAATTTCCACTCACATTATGCCTATAAGAACTTAGTTACATCCACTGTATCCCTTGCTGTACTCTGTTTTCATTCATTTTAATATTTGTGTACACATTTTTCTTTTTATATACATATAATTCAGTGTCTGGATTATTATTCTATTTCCACATACTTCATTTTCCATGACTTTATATGTCTTTCCAAATTTCTTTATAGTCCTCCTATTTATTACACATAATAGCATTGTAACATGTCGTTACTTTGACATGGGTTATTTACCTGTTCACCAATTATTAGACATCTAAGTAGTTTCTAGATCTTTGCAATTACAAATAATGTTGCCATATTTTGAAAACAGGTGTATTTTTTTCCTTTGAAATTGACACTCAGGGTATATTCTCAGTAATGAGATTATTGGATTAAACAGTAGGATTATTTTGGTGATTCTTTGAAATCGAGATACAAGAAAGTAATACAAGAAAGTAAATTTGACCTAATAGGTATCACTGAGACTTGGTGAGATGTGGTTCACGACTGAAATATGAAAAAGGAAAGACATATCCCATCCAATAGGAACTGATTGGATAAAAGGGAAAATGGAATGTCATTGTACTTCATGAAGATATATTCCTGTGAGGGAATCCATGCACCAGAAAGGGAAAAACCATGGCAAAGAGCATATTGGTGAGGATTGGTTGAGAGAAGAACAAAAATACTGTTTTAGTGAGAGTATGTTATAGAACAACAGGCCAGAAAAAAGAATGGACAATGAATTCTAGAAGGTCACAAAGCTGGGGTGAAAGTACAGTGATGATGGGAATCTTCACCCATCTGGACATCCTCTGGAGCTCTTTTGTTTGCTAAGAACAGAACAACCAAACAGTTCTTAACTTGTCTAGATAATTTCATTCGGCAGAATATATGAGAATCAACGAAGATTGTTGTCCTAGACCTGATTCTGACCAATGAAAAAGAATTGGCTCCCAAAGTACAAATGATCCTCCCTTGGGAGGAAGGGACCATAACATCTTCAAATTCATGTTAGATAGGGAGAGGAAGGTGCACAAAGCCTAACATGCACCCCAGATTTTATGAAAATGCATTTCACAGAATTCAGATAATAGCTAAATTTAGATTCCATTGATCTAAGATTCTACAGGGGAAAACAGCTCAAGAGGTATGTAATGTTCTCAAGAGCCAAATTCTGGGGACACAAACACTAGTGAATTTGATGAAGAAGCAAAAGGAAGCTGAGTAAACATTTTAATGTGTTTCATGATCTCTGACTACAAGGAACTCACAGCATAATGAAGGGAGATAAAACATGTATAAAAACAGCTGCTTTTACGTTTTTGTTTTGTGTTTTTATTGTTGTTGTTGTTGTTGTCATTGTTGTATCCCCAGGGATTAGCACAGCATCTGGTATGGAACAAGTGCTAATTGATTGATCATATATCTTTACAGTCATACAACTGATTAAAAGATGCAGAGACTACAAGATCCCACTATGCTTATTATTTCTTGACTATTAAAAATTTTTGCTTTGATAAAACCAGGTGCAAGGTAGAAGTATCCTAAGAGAAAGGCAAGCAAAGTGCAAAGATGTTTCTGAGTAGAAGAGATTTTTTCCAGCTGGGAGTGCCCAAGCATTGGATCCAAGCATGTATGATAGATATTCACTTGAGCAAATCTCCCAACATTTCGAGGCTATTCTTACTTTGTTGAGCCTCTGATTTACAGGGCAGGGTCGGGGGGAAGAGATGGAAAAGGAAACAGAGAACAAGCTGAAGTCAGAGCAGGGCCCTACCAACTGCTTCCTTTTTCTATAAGCCCAACAGAATTACCATCTCAGTATTGCCTACATTGCAGGGTTGGAAATCTGTTTATATTACACTTACCAAAGGATAATAAGGTAACCTTCCAAAAGGGTTTACTTGACTTATGCTGGTGGTGAAAGGGAATCTCTATCCATGTTGAGCTTTTAAAAAGATTTTAGGAAAACTCTGGGAACAAACTAAACAGAGTTTGAAGCTCAGATTTCATGTATTAAGTGATATTTTATTGGGGATAGCTATCGTTGAGAGTTGAAATGTTAGATGCACTGACCAATAAAGAAATCTTATAAAAATCCAGCTGGTAGAGGACCCTTTTATAACTCTGGTGTTGGGGCACAGGCGAGGTGGAAGGACCAAGATCTAGAATATAGGTTTCTTCTGTAATGAAAAAGACAAGTGAAGAATTACAAAGGAGTGCAGAAGGTCGTGGAATCATAGAACCTTAGTGGAAAGAGACTTTGGGGGTCATTAGTTCCTCCTCCCTGAAGCATAGATCTTGTCCACAACATTGCCTTCCCACTTCCCAGAAGTCATTGTCCAAATGCTACTTAAAGATCATTGTGGCTTTTTCTCCAAACATCCCTCTTCTGACCAGCTTAGATTTTTAAAAAAGGATGTGCAGCAGATTGGCAAATGTGACAAAAATGGAAATGACAGTTATTGAGGGGACTGTGGGAAGAAAGGCACACTAATACACTGGGTTTTTTTTAATTTTAAAAATTTCACATATTTTTAACACTTTTTTACATTTAGATTCCACATTCTCTCCTTCCCTTGAGCCCCTCCCCCACTCATCAAGTAGGCAAGCAATATGAAAACAATTATACAAGTGTAAGCATGTAAAGCATATTTCCATAACTAATATACCATTGATAGAGCTGTGAATTGGTCTGGTCATTCTGGACTAAACTGGCTTACTGTTGTCAAAAAATAAACAGAAAAGGGGGCAGCTAGGTGCACAGTGTATAGAGCATTGGCCCTGAAGTCAGGAGGACCTGAGTTCAAATCCAGCCTCAAACCAAACACTTGACACTCACTAGCTGTGTGATCCCGGGCAAGTCACAACCCCAATTGACTCACACGCACAAACAAAAAAGTCATTGCATGTAAGAGGAAAATCAAAGAAAGGCTAGGACGACTGCTCAGGCCAGATGGGACAGTAATAACAAGCAACGGAGAGAGAAGGCAGAACTTCTCCATTATGATTTTGCTCATTTTTTTTTTCTGCCAAGGGAAGTGCTCTTCAGACCAGAAAGTTTAGAACAAAGACAGTTAGCTAGAATTTGAAACCCAAGAAAAGTAAAGAGACAGTGATACTAGTGGTCACAATATCAGCTCACACTTAGGGTTGATAAATTGCTTTCTTCGCAATAGTCCAGTGAAGTGGGCAAGAGAGCACCACCTAGCTCACCCACAATGTGTTCAGATCCAGAGACCCAGACAAACTACATCTGAGATGTAAATACCAAAAAAATCAAACCTGTTGGATGTGATTGCTGAGTGGCATTTGCTCACCTTGGCAATGGCCAAGTCTTGTTCAGATTTTCAAAATGGGGATTCAATTTATTCTGCCTGATCTAGAAGGCAAAACTTGGAGCGATGGATGAAAGTTGCCAAGAAGCCAATGGATGGAAATACTTCCTAATAATTAGAAGTGTCTAACTGTAGTAGATTGCTTCATGAGGTAATGAATCTCCTGACCTTAAAGTGGTATGGAAGGGTGAGCTAATATTATGATTGTTAGTGTTACTGTTTCCTTATTTATCTTGGGTTTCAAATTCCAGCTGACTGTCTTTGGTCTAAACTTTCTGGCCTAAAGAGCACTTTCCTTGGTAGCAAAAGAAAAAAAAAAAGGAAAATCATAATGGAGTAGCTTTGCCTTTTCTCTCATTGTTTGTTATCGTTGTCCCATCTGGCCTGAGCAGTCGTCCTAGCCTTTCTTTGATTTTCCTTTTATATACAACATGACTTTTAAAAATTCCTTTGTGTGGTCTTTAGTGTAAATTACCAGTCTTGCCTTCTTCTGAGTTTCAGTGTTTATCACTTTCTTGCAGAACTGATCCCTTTTCTATGTTCATCTTCAATTACCTATTTTTTGTTCCCATTTTCTTTATAAAACTCTAATTCCATTTTAAAATTCCACTTTAAAAATACACCCCAAAATGAGCATTTTCACATACAAAGTAGAACAGAGAAAGCTATGAAACCACAACTTTATTTTGGACATCTTGGATTTTGTTTAACCATGTAATAAATTCAACCTGTTACTTTTACAGTTATCCTGCTTGTCTGTTCTTTGCTTTTTGGTGAGGCAGTCGGGGTTAAGTGACTTACCCAGGGTCACACAACTAGTAAGTGTCAAGTGTCTGAGGTCTGATTTGAACTCAGGTCCCCCTGACTCCAAGGCCAGAGCTCTATCCACCACGCCACCTAGCTGTCCTATCGTCTGTGTTTTCTTCTGAACTTTTGTTTCCTTTTGTAAATTTTCCTTTAAACACCTCAATGATGCTCTTTTCTTTTTTCTTTTGGCAACAATATCCTAGTTTAGTCCAGAATGGCCTGAATAATTCACAGCTCCACCAAGAGTGTATTAGCCTTTCTTCCCACACTCCCTCCAGTAACTTATTTTCCTTTTTTATCACAATTATCTATCTGCTGAATATCTTTTTAAAAATCCAAACAGGTCAGAAGAGGGATGTTTGGGGAAAATACCACAGCCAAGAGATGGGGCATGGATGACGATCCAACAAAGGAGAGTAAGAAGTATCTAGGCAGGAAGAAGGAGGACAGACAGAGAGAGAGAGACAGACAGACAGACAGAGACAGCTAGAGAGAGACAGACAGAGACAGAGACAGAGAGAGAGAAAAAGACAGACAGAGACAGCTAGAGAGAGACAGACAGAGACAGAGACAGAGAGAGAGAGAAAGACAGACAGAGACAGCTAGAGAGAGACAGACAGAGACAGAGAGAGAGAGAGAGAAAGACAGACAGAGACAGCTAGAGAGAGACAGACAGAGACAGAGACAGAAACACACACATACACACACACACACAAACGGGGGGGAGGCAGGAAGAAGGAGGAGATAGAGACAGACAGACAGACAGAGACAGAGAGAGAGAGAAAGACAGAGACAGCTAGAGAGAGACAGACAGAGACAGAGACAGAGAGAGAGAGAAAGACAGAGACAGCTAGAGAGAGACAGACAGAGACAGAGACAGAGAGAGAGAGAAAGACAGACAGAGACAGCTAGAGAGAGACAGACAGAGACAGAGACAGAAACACACACACACACAAACGGGGGGGAGGCAGGAAGAAGGAGGAGATAGAGACAGACAGACAGACAGAGACAGAGACAGAGAGAAAGACAGACAGAGACAGCTAGAGAGAGACAGACAGAGACAGAGACAGAGAGAGAGAGAGAAAGACAGACAGAGACAGCTAGAGAGAGACAGACAGAGACAGAGACAGAGAGAGAGAAAGACAGACAGAGACAGCTAGAGAGAGACAGACAGAGACAGAGAGAGAGAAAGACAGACAGAGACAGCTAGAGAGAGACAGACAGAGACAGAAACACACACACACACAAACGGGGGGAGGCAGGAAGAAGGAGGAGACAGACAGACAGACAGAGACAGAGAGAGAGAGAAAGACAGACAGAGACAGCTAGAGAGAGACAGACAGAGACAGAGACAGAGAGAGAGAGAGAAAGACAGACAGAGACAGCTAGAGAGAGACAGACAGAGAGAGACAGAAACACACACACACACACACACACAAACGGGGGGGAGGCAGGAAGAAGGAGGAGATAGAGACAGACAGACAGACAGAGACAGAGAGAGAGACAGAAAAAGACAGAGAGAGAGAAGAGCCATGACAATCCAGAAAGAAGAGAGTAGACAGTACAGGAAGATGGTCAGTCTTACCACATGTAGCCTAGAGATCAAGAAAAATAGCAATTGAGAAAAAGCTAGATTTGACTATTAAGAGATTATATACACATAAATCCCCCTGTTCTTCAAAGTCTACCATCCAACTCCTATGTTGATTTTTTTCAGTGCCTTTAATCTCTGAGACACCAAAATTTGCAGGGGTTTCTGAGGTGGTAACTAACCATGCCCATATGAACATTTTTTGTATGGCCAATCCTCCTTATGCTAGTGCCTTCCCTCTGATATTACCTCAAATTTATCATATGTGCTCATGTGTGTGCATGTGTATATGCATTTGTATATGGATATATCTTATTTGCGTGTAGCTGTTTACATGTTGTCTCCTTCCCTAAACCGTGAGGTCCTTGAGAGCAGGGACTGTTTTTGCCCTTTTGTTATCCCAATGCTTAGCACAATGCCTAGAACATTTGTTATTGTCATTCAGCTGTTTTTCAGTCATGTCTGACTCTTTGGGGCCCCATTTGTGGTTTTCTTGGCAAAGATACTGGAGTGGTTTGCCATTTCCTTCTCCAGATTATTTCACAGATGAGGAAAGTGAGGCAAAAAAAGTTAAGTGACTTGCCCAGGGTCACCCAGCTAGTAAATGTCTGAGGCCAGATTTGAATGCAGAAAGATGAGTCTTCCCAACTCCAGGCCCAGTACTCCATCCATTGCGCCACCTAGCTGCCCTTGGCACATAGGAGGCACTTAATAAATGATTGCTGATCTGATTTAATTTAGTAAGGAAACACTGTACACATGGCCATTATACGAATGCTAAACACTATGAAACAAATGAATACTCTGGTGAAAATTTGACTTATCTTTGCTCCATCTAAAGACTGTTATTTGTAAGCAGATACCAATCAAACAGCACCATTCACATTTGACCACAAATGGTAAAAATAATAATTACTATAATTTTATATTTATAGCCTCTCCCAGTTTTCGTTTATGTTTTCAAAATGTGCACAAACTAAAGCAAAGTTAGTTCAAAGATTGTTTTGAGTAACGTCAATGAACGGACTAGCTGTGTAGCCAAGCCTTTCAAAGCACATTAAATTATTACTGACAAATATTGGAGAGTATTAATAGCTCCAGTGTTTCGGAATCACTTTAAAGCCATAGTTAATTTTAGCCAGACAAATTCTTTGTCTAAGCCAGGCCATTACTGACTGTCTTGCTAAATTCCACTTCTAGTCTCAGTTGAATCCAGTATTCCTCATTTCCTGTCCTAAATGCCCCACATATGTCCCATGCCTGCTCTACTGAGTTCTGTATCTTAATTGCCTGGGGCCAGGTTCTCCCACTTCATCTTCCCCTTCTGCAGAGAGAACTTCACGCTTGTAAAACATTCAGAGCTTTGGGAGAAAGGTGCTGTACAGTGCAAAGGGTGGTTATTATTATTGATGTTTCTCATAAACACAGAGATTTAGAATGTCAAAAGTAATGTCAGACCTTAAGGCAACAGCAGAGTTTTCTCTCTGGGAAATCTATTGAATGATGTCCATTTTGATGTCTGTTACGTCTCTATTTGGGCCCAGATACCTCTGTTTAAGAGCAGCTCCGGATGTACAGATGACTGGAGAGCAGGCTGAGATATCAAGGGCCTGGGTCTTTGTCACATGCCTGCTGTCCGAGTGAACCCACACCGGCTCAGCAACATCACGGAGAAAATGAGGGTCATCTCCACGAAGGAAAGGGAAAGTAGTCATTCTGCCCACTTGGGCAGCTTAATCCTGGGTCCTACAAAACTCCTTCGTATTCAGTTATCAGGCCTTTCTTAGTTACGGGTCATAATGAATATGTCCCCAATCACCTCTGCACTTTGGGTATTTAACTACAGGATTAGCAACATAAGCCAAAAGGACAGAAATTGAGACGAGGTCCATGTGTAGGCTTTGGCCAACCTTGTTCATGGGAGACAAGCTTAGCTCTGCCGAGCAATTTCCATTAAAATCTGGTATCTTTATACATAGTTAGAGCAAGATTATCTTGGGTCACTCTATGGTAATAACTGGCACTTAGAAAACTTTTACATTTTTTATCTCATTTGAGTTTTGTAAAACTTCTGGGGGGTAGGTATGAAAATCACTCATTTTGTAGATGAGGAAAACAAGGCTCAGAAAAGTGCTGCTATTTTAGATGTGAGATCTGAACCCGTCTCTCCTGATTTTCAACTTGACCATTCCACCTCACTTTTTTCACAATACTAATCTTAGGGTCACACTTTTTTTTCTTTTTGGTGTTAAATGACTTGCCCAGGGTAACACAGCTGGTAAGTGTTAAGTGTCTGAGGCTGGATTTGAACTCAGGTCCCCCTGACTCCAAGGCCACTCACTGTGCCACCTAGCTGCCCCAGGGTCACACTTTCAAATCCCACGTACAAGGCCCAACCTTGTCCTTCCGGAAGAGTTGTAAATTGGGAGAGACTCCTGGATGCCTTGTTCACCTGTTGGTACTCTGATCAGTAGCTCCCTCTCCTGCCCACCCTTTCCACTCACTTCTGAGCCACCCTAGCGGGAAAGTAAGCACAATTGTCACAGAGCCTTTGCGGGGCTTGAAGATTTCATCTGCGGCACCCTGCTGTAGCAGAGTTATTCCACTAAAACTTATGGTTGTGGCATCTCATTCAGAGCTTAGCAGTCAAGAGGAAAGAGGGAAACAGAGAACCCATTTCTGCTTCTAGCATAAGTGAGTTCTGATTGGTCATTGCTGGGCTCACCTAAGCTAGAACTTTTAAACCCAAATCAAATGACTTCACCAAAAGTTTCTGCTTTCGGGCTGTTTGAAATTTGTTTGTTTGGCCCTTCCCACATCCATTCAAAAAATGGCAACAAGGGTGAGGGGAAGAGTTGTTAGCTGTTCATCTTTTCGCCTGAGGGGCTGATTTTAATAAATTACCTCCATAGCCATTTCAAGTATGACAGGGATGCAGAGTGAGGAAAGGGACACTGAATTTAGTCAGTTTTTACCGTAGCTCAATCAGGAAGGTGTAGTCAGCCCCTAAGGAAATCACTTAACCTGCCTGGGAATTTTATGTTATTGGGGTATATTAGAATTTAGAGCTACAAGGGACCTTTAAAATCATCTGGTCCAACCCCCTCATTTTACAGCTGAGGAAACTGATGCCCAGAGAGGAAAGCTGGCTTGCTACAGGTTCCATGATTAATTTGTGACAGAGACAGAACCAGAATCTAGCCCCTCCCTCTCCCCTCTTCTACAGAAGTGCTTTTCAGCCCGTGGGATTCCGCAGTTGTAAAATGAGTCTAAAGTGTTCTGAAAAAACGCAAAGTTGTATCAGTATAACATTTTTTTTCCTATTTGGTTTTATGGTTTTCATGATTTGGTATGTGAGTGTAAGCTTTTTGCTTTTTTCGCCTTGTGCCTAAGGAGACTCACATTCATTAGTTATCCCATGTAGATCAATGACAGATCCAGACCCTGTGCTTCTAGGGACACAGATCTCAGGAGTGTCACACGCAGATATTGTCTACTCATGCCTCATCCCCTACCATCTTGATATAGGGCTTCGGAGGTTGCACCCAGCTGCTGTAGGGCTCATTAAACTGTGACTGCTGAGGCTCGTTTCAAAGTGACTAGTTTGACACGCCTGTGATCCCTCTTATGTGTCTAAAGACATTGGCTTCTTGGTGTTTTGTATGTATAAGAGGAAGTAGATTTTTTGAATCTATTGAAACTGAAAATTGAAAACAAATTTAAAACAAAATGTAAAGGGTTTTAAAATAGTACTTGGAGTGACAATTTTTTGTCACATACATTATACATACTTTTGTTAGTGGCTTATTGGATAGAGTGCTGTATTGGAATCATGAAGAACTGAATTACAATCCTGCCTCAGACACTTATGAGCTGTGTGACCCTGGCCAAGTCATTTAACCTTTCTGTACCTCAGTTTTCTCATCCATAAAATGGGGATAGTAATAGCACCTTTCTCTTACAGGGTTGTTATGATAATCAAATGGCATAACATATGTAAAGCACTTTGCAAACCTTAAAGCACTATATGAAAACTAGCTATCATTATATTAACACTTCATGCCTTTCTCTCCTTGTTAGGATCTTTTAGAAGTATTGGAAATTAATTCCCCCACCACTATTAAATTTGAGTTGATATTCATACATGGAATGTTACAAAAGATATGTTCATAAGTTAACCTTCAAACATTATTTGGGAGACCAACCCAAGGTCATCCCCCTACATTAGTTCAAGGAATTTAAAATCGGCTACCATCCTACAGACCCATGTGGTTTTGACTGCACCTTGATTTCTCTTGCTTTCCCCACTGAAACCAGCTAGGATGGTGTCCACCCATTTCTTCAATTATAATTTCATAGACGAGTGTCCATCTGGGCCAAAACAGCCCCAGGGCATGTGAAATCCTAGGTGATGCTCTCCATATTTTCCTTGCTCTTTGTTAGTTGAACTCAAGTAAACGAGGAAACATTATAATCCCATACTTTCATCCCACTCAACAAATTGCTGCACTCAGAGTTCTACAGGTATGGATTGGGAAGTGGAAGTAAGTGGACAGAGCACTTAGTCCTGTGCTCAGGAGGACTTGCATTCAAATCTGGCCCCACACTTGACACTCAACTAGCTGGGTGACACTGGGCAAGTCACTTAACCCCAATAACCTCAAAAAAAAAAAAACAAAAAAAGGAAGTAGAAGTAGTAGATAATACCTTGCTCTCTACTAATCACTATCTTAGAACCTCCTAAAACAGTCCATGAAACAAACAAAAAATAATGATTATTTCAATATCCATTGTTGTATATTGAAGGTAAGCGTCTTCCTTCTGTTAATTATCTTGAAGTTATATTGTTATGTATCTTATTTGTATATACTTGTTTATATATTATACTGTGAGCTCCTCGAGAGATTGGACTGTCTTTTTCCTTTCTTTCTATCCCCAGTGCTTAGCACAGTGTCTGGCACATAGTATGTGTTTAACAAATGCTTGGAAAAAAATCTAATTTGTTTCCTTTGTAATTCTATGTGTGTTGTTTTCTGCTTATAAAAATATCAATCTGACAAGGGATCGTGGTCAAAAGCTTCACCAGACAGCCAAAGTGGACCATGACACAGAAAAGTTTAGAACCTCTACCTTAAAAGGAGGGAGAATCTCTAAAAATCAGACAGGACTTTTCCTGTGTCAAAGGGAAAGCTGAGAAGCCATCTGGGAGCTGCCTCACCACCACCCCAGTTTAATTGTAGATGCTGAGGACCGTAGCACCCCTTCCCCATCTCCAGCAGACTGTATAAGCAATGTTGGTATTGTTCAGTAGTATCTGACTCTTTGTGACCCTATTTGAGGTTTTCTTGGCAGAGATACTAGAGTGATTTGCCATTTTCTTCTCTGGCGCATTTTACAGATTAGGAAACTGAGGCAAACAGGGTGAAGTGACTTGCCCAGGGTGATACCAGCTAGTAAGTGTCTGAGGCCGGATTTGAACTCAGGAAGATGAGTCTTCCTGACTCCAGGCCCATCACTCTGGGTCCTATGGCACCACCTATCTGCCCCTGTATAAGCAATGTCTTCTATTAAACTGCTTTTGGATATGTAAGTCTAGACCATAGGCTTCCTTCTTTTCTTCTCTCTAGTGCAGATGCTGAGTTGCCACATAGTCCCTCATTTGCAGAAGCATTTGCTGCCAAATGTCACCACTGAAATGGGTGGGAAACTACTCTAAAGTCCCTATTTTCAAACTCTTCTCACTCATACAGAAAAGCTGTCCTTACAATAGCTGTGGTGAATGGCCCTGGTTTACAAGCATAAGTTTAGCCCATCTCTGTAGACCCAATTATAAGAGCTGTCATCCACCACTGCAGGGATATCCGAACCATAAGAAATCCCAAAATTCAGGGAGTTGGTGAGAGTAGGGGGCAGGTCTACACTGAAGGGAACTAAAATTCATTAAAAATCCTGAGAATTTTTCTCTGCTCTGGCAGAAGGACCACCAAGTGGAATGCCCTTTTCACCCTACCTCTGGCTTTCTCTTCTATGGAATAATAAGCTACAGAACCTGACATCTCCGTTGCTACCAACATGGAGGCAGGCATCACTGGGAGCCACAAAAGCCAATGTTACCTCAGGCTATGTTAGAAGAGCTAGCTTACTGGAATAAGAAGGTGATACCTTGTTCAGTACAACTACCATATTTTACCTTAGTCAGACTACATATAAGAATATTGGGCTAGTTCTGGGTACTGTAGTTGAGGGAGGACATTGATAAGCTGGAGTGTCCAGAGGAGGGCTACCAGAATAGAGAAGTACAAGAATGTCTTGGAGTTCATTTGAACTGATTCTCAAGAGCAGGTTGTTAAATTTCCAGTGTAAGTATTTATACCTTGGAAATCCACAACTGCTACGAATCAGGTCTTCGTTTACTGTTTTGCTGACTTGCTTAGACTTGTAGTGTGTGAGAAAGGATGGAGGAAATATTAATAAGGCAAATTAACTTTAAAATGTATCATATATATACATATACATATATATGTATATATATATATATGTGTGTGTGTGTGTGTGTATATATATATATATATATATATATATATATATATATATATATGTATATCCTCCCCATTCCTGAAAAGCTGATTGTTTAGAGAACAGCCTTGAACTCATATGGGGGTCAGTCAAAGGAAATAGGGAGACACAATCCTCCTCCTCAAGGCTGGCATGTGGAAGAAGTTCTGTGCTTCTGTTTGGCATCATAGAAAGAACCAGGAGCAGTAGGTTTTAAGATGCAAAGTGGTGAATTTAAGCTTGGTATCAGGAAAAAAATGAACTACCAATTATAACTACCCAAGAGTAGAATGAGCCGCCTAAGGAGGTTGTGGATTAGCTCTCATTGGAAGTCTTCAAGCAAAGGCTCCAGTTATTAGGTAAGCTGTAGAAGAGACAGCTATGGGATAGACTAGGTGTCTACTGAGGTCCCTTCCAGAGGTGCACTGGTAAATATTCAACTACTGGCTCTCTGTGGGGAAAATATGCAAGTACACTTTTAAGGTTAATTTGCATCATTAACATTTTCTCCATCACTTTTTAAAGTCTGGAAATCAACAAAATAATGAAACAAGCCCTGATTTGTAGCATTTACTGATTTCTGAGGGGCCTCCCCCTTTCCCCAATTCTAAAATGTAATTCTGTGATGGCAAAACCCTGGAGAATGAGGGCTCCCAATCAAACGGTTCCTCCTCTGCCCTGTGGCTGGCCAACTCTCACCTCCCATTCCCTTTGTCTCACAGGCTCAGTCAGTTAGCTCTCTTCTTGGACAAAAGTCCTTTTTATCAACCAGTCAGGATCCATTTATTAAGCACCTACTGTGTTCCAGGCACTGTGATAAGTGCCAGGGATACAAAGATAAAAATGAAACTATCTCTGTAGGGGAGAGAGAGAGAGAGAGAGAGAGAGAGAGAGAGAGAGAGAGAGAGAGAGAGAGAGAGAGAGAGAGAGAGATGAAGAGAAAGAATAAGAGAAAGAAAGAAAGAGGAAGAGGAAAGAGGGAGAAAAAGAGAAAGGAGAAAAAGGAAAAGGAAGAAAAAAAAGAGATGAGGAAAACAAGAAAAAGAAACCTTGTGAAAGTGCTGCAATGACAGACACCTCACTCTGCCAGCGATTCTGTCTCTACAGGAGTCAGACAAAGGGCCTGTCAAAGCCCAACAGATTGGTGCATTCAATAGAAGAGCCTTACTGACCTGCTCTTCATTCCCTGGAGGACTGAAGTCCTACTTGCTTTTACATTATTGGCCCTTTTAGGGCAGGCTAAGGTCGCTTCCAATTTGTAAATGACTTTGAATCACAGGCTGAGGTTTTTAATTTGTTTACACAATATTAAATGCTCTAAAGCATGTTTATTAAAATTTCTGCACAGAGAATTTTTTTTCTTACAAAGATGTCCCATGGTGTAGTTATCCTAGTAAAGCTAATGCTGAGAGCTTTACTATGCAAACCGGTCTTTTCACAGCACCCTCTGCTCTTTATTACTCAGTTCTTTGCCCCTGAATCAGCCAGTGTTTGGCAAACCATTATGCAAGGTACAAACTGCTTAGCAAAGTATGTTCAGTTCTATACAATAACTTACCGGATATGCTTTCCAAAAAGATAAATGCTGAAACTGAGGAACTGAGTTGTAGTCTGTGTTACCTCTACATCATATCCTCGGTAAAGAGAGCCCATACCAAATGACACGTGGATGAATGGAAAAGGACATTAACAGACTTGAGGAGGGAGAGCCGGAGAATAGATAACTGTGGACAGCCTCCATTCATTCATATACCTGCTTTGTCATTATGAGTAGTACGTACACACACACACACACACACACACACACACACACACACACACACACTTTCAAATATTATGGCTAATGATCAAACTCTGGTTAATGTCCACCTTGAAGACAATGATCAAAAGCTAGTGCCTTTACTCATTACATACATACACACACACACACACACACACACACACACACACATACATATGCCTAAGAGAATCCCACCAGTTCTCTATTAACGTGGACTCCTTAACAAGCTAAACAGAGAGGACTAGTACAGCATATTACAAAAGAATTACAAAGAAGAGCCTGAGATCCCAGTTTCAGAACTCATTCATTCCTTATCAGGAAGAACCAAGGATTTCTATAGAAATAGCACACAAAAGGGAAGAAGTGTAATGAGGCAGGTATATTACAGTGAAAAGAGAACTAACTGGCTGTGGGCTCAAATATCAGCTCTACAACTTGCTGTGTGCCCTTACAATTAGTTTGTCTCTTTGGGCCTCAGCTTACTCATCTGTTAAATGGATTTGATAACCTAAAAGGTCCTTCCCAGCTCTAAATCTATAATCTACTTTTCTCTGAATGACTGAGAACCTAGGCTGAAGGGCCTGCAGAAACTTTGGCCTCATTTGCTTCAACCAGAATATGAGACTGAGGAAGCGGTAGCAATGAGGAACCCGAAGCAAAAATGGGGGACTCCCAAAGGATCCCCTCTCCAATTAATTATGCAAATCACAAATCAGGCACTGAAAATTTAAGATTGATTGAAAGGCTTGCTTAAATTGCTTTAACTGTGATTCATAAAGCAATCACGCAAATTCATATGTTAAGTTGTGTAAAAAAAAATTAGAAAGCTGTAGAATGGAATAAGATTATACCTTAATTTAAATGTAAAAGGCATGGTTGCTGAGTATGAGCCTCTCACACTGTTAGCACTAGCCCATCAGATGTTAACAAAATCTGATATGCAACAGTTTTACATATCCCCTCGTGGGAGAAAGCTCAACTAGCGATCTGCTTTATAAATCAGCTACAGTGTTAGAGTGAGGCCACTGTAGCTAAATGGCTTTTAGATATGGTTCCTGTTTTAAGCTACCATATTTACAAATGAAAGCTTTTTCAAACCACGGCTTTTAATATAATTTGCATATTTAGTAATACATTGATTAAAATTAAACACGGATTATTGCAATTTATTTCGGAAACAGATGGGATGCATTAAGTGAAAAGCCAGCGCTTTTAAATCGAGCACACTCTCCCTGGCTGACTACTGATGAATGATGAATACAAAAACTTTGTTAATTGACAAAAAGAGATGCGGTGGGGGGGGACGGTGTGTGGAGAGAGTACTTTGTGCCTGCTTTCTTTCAAAAGCTTTGCCGACTAGTGATTCCATGAAATCGGTAATAAAATTAATTTAAAATGAATAATGTATTTCTAAGGTATGCCTCAACATCACGAGAACTGTAACACAAGATAGGACAAAATTCCTGCAGCAGGTCTTGGCCAAAGAGAAATGTTTCTACCAACTTCTGAAACCTTTTCCTCCAATACAAGGACGATTTCCTCCCTTTTCCTTTCCAAAGGAAATAGGCATTGAGGAGGTTGCACCAGCAGATGGCGTTCTTCCACTACTTACACCGCTCCACTAAGCCCCTAGGCTCTGAGGGCTTCATGGAACCTCTTCAGCTAGGGTAAAGTTAATAAGTCAAGGTGGTGGGTCCAACACAAAGCATCCGAGTCAAAATAATCTCCTTCGCTGGGAACCAGACGAGCTATACTTTTGAACTGAGACGACTTCATCTTTCTACATGGGCTGCTAATTCTTGGTTGATGAATATCGTTAGGCAGAGCTAAGTTGGGGTAAAAAGAGTGGGTCTCTGTACTAGGTTATTCAACCGTCAGGGCTGCTTCCCATCAGAAGCTAACAAACTCAACTTTGCAATTTGCCTCCGTGCCCCCAAGCAGCATTGTCACTCAGTGCATTTCTTTTGTAACTTCTTAAATGTGCCAGTGCAAATGTATCTGTGTTTGTAGCTATGTAGAGACATAGAAACTCTTTAAAAAACAAAACCAAAATCCTCAAATCTGCGAGTGCATTGGTGAAGGTCACCCCTGGTGAGGAACTCTTTCTACCAATGCAGATAGGTGCCTTCTCTGCAAATTAGGGTCTTAGAAAGTTGCCCAGAACCCTAAGAGATTAAGTGATGCCCAAGGAGACGTGGTCAGCATGTCAGAGGCAAGACTTCCTGATTCTAGGGGCAGCTTTCTATCCATCATGCCCTGCTATCTCTCTTATAGATATGTATGTGTGTGTATATATATATATATATATATGTGTGTGTGTGTGTGTGTGTGTGTGTGTGTGTGTGTGTGTGTGTGTGTGTATGTATGTATATATATGTGATATACATTGTATATCACATATATATGTGGTATATATTGTATATCACATATATAAGGTATGCTTTGTGTACAATATATAATGTTTATACTGATATGGTATATACTGATGTAGTTATCCTACTAAAATTAATGCTGAGAGCTTTACTATGCAAACGGGTCTTTTCACAACACCCTTTTCTCTGTATTTACTCAGTTGCTTGTCGCTGAAGCCAGCATTTGACGAACTATCATGGAAGGTACAATGTATATCATGTATATTAAGTATACATGATATGATATATGTAATAATATACATTGTGTGTATACACACACATACACACTTACATATATGAGGGGAAGGATATATACATGTCCTCCTGATCAATTTAGTGTGTCCTTAAATCAGCTTATTCAGAAGCTTTCTTTATATCCCTTCAACTTCTGTGTGTGCACACACACACACACACACGCACGCGTGCGCACACACACACACACAAACCTTTTTTAAAGCAGAAAAGTTAAACCAGTTCATTTAGACAAATCCAGCTGAATTTGTTGGACCATGTAGCAACTACTATTAATCTAGGATATTAATTATTAGCATCATGTTAAGGATACCATGATGAATTATAGCCAGTATATGTAGATTACATCGATGCACTCCCCCCCCACCTTGATTTTTTGAGAGATAGAATAGGCAGTGTGGCATAACAAATGGAGGTTTATTTTCAATGTCAGGAAGACCTGAGTTCAAAGTCAAGAAGACCTGCATCTGATACATACCAGTTATGTGACCCTGGGAAATCACTTAACTTCTCAGGGCTCTTGGCAACTCTCTCAGACAAGTAAGTCACAAAGAAGCTGTTTTGGTAGAGGTAGAATACCTTTACTGGGAGTTCCCTATGTCAATGAAATCATATTTCATTCATTCATTCAACTTTTTGGTCCCCCAAAAAAGGAAGATAGGACTAAAAACTGGTTACCACTGTCTGCAATAATGTTTATTTCTTTAAAAAGACCTGCATATTGACTAACGTAAAAGTTCTATGGGTTTGGGCTGTGGGCACAAAACAATCCACCATCTTAAATTACAATGCCTTGTTGAAGATGAATTTTTACTCTCCTTGGACAAAGACCTAACATTTTATATCTGAGATGGGATGTGGGGGGGTTAAGTGTAAGTCTTTGAATTAGCAAATAAGTCAGGCATTTAAAAAATAGCCTCTCTGACTCTTAGCAGGCCCAATGGGTCATTTTTCAAAGCAAGTGAACCAATGTTAACTAAATGTACTTTTTAAATGCCCCTTCTAATAGTATGTATGTGTATATCGATGCATGTGACTGTAAATGGTTATGGATGCCCAAAGGGTATATATTTGTTAGAAACCTGATTGTTCTGGACTAAAGTACCCGAGTTTGCCCCAGTGCATAATATTACCCAAAATTCCCCCTGGCTTTTCCCAAGTTTGAGGAAATACTCTAAAGTACTTAAAAGGTCACTCCCCTTTTCCCTGCTCTATGGGATTACTCTAACATGACATGTTTGTCACCTATTGTGAGTTGTGAAAATCCCCCTGTATCCAATGTGTTTTGTTTGGATTGAGATGGCATGCCGTTGATGGCTGTGACCTTCATGGTGGCTTAGATCCCTGGCTGGCACTGATTTTTGATTTAGTGCCGATCTGCTGCGCTTGTCACAGGCTGCAAGGTGCTTTCCATGCACTAATGGAACAGCTCAAGGGCAGAGGGGCCTGCAAACGTCGCTCTCTCACCAGCACCCGGCTAAATAGAGAGCTGAGCTTTCTACATGTGAATGACAGAACTGGAGATTGCATGCAGTGGGTAATGCAAAGTTTGTATACCTGTGCTGGCTTGGGGAAATGAAAAAAAAAAAGCATTTGCAAAATGCAAACTACATGGTTATTCTGCCTGCTAATGAATATGTATCTGCAGTGTTAAAACAGAATATTTAACACAAATACTGATAATACATCTTCATTTGGTGGCAGAGAACTAACAATCAGTTGGTGTGTCCTTCAGTTCAACTCTGGTTCATAATAAATTCTGGTATTTAATGATGGCTTCAGCAGGAAATTGCATTTGTCCAAACTTTTCCCTTGTAAGTGAACAGAAAATGTCATTATAATTGTTAGAGAAAAAGATACATTTAAAGCAACGACATACTTCAGCTTGCTGTGACCTCAACACAATCTTGCCTGGGCACCTTGACTATGTTAGACTGTCTTGGATATAATAATAATAATAATGATGATGATGATGATGATGATGATGATGATGATGATGATGATGATGATAACTAACAAGTCAGTTCTGTCTTCTATGCTTACTTGTAGTTTTGATTTTAGAGGTAGGAACCCAAACAAAGAGAATCATTGTATGGTGGGGGATAGGGAGTTCTAGGCTTGGAGTCGGGGGGCTTGGGTTCAGATGCCACTTCTGGCAAGGACTAGTTGACTTTGGGCAAGTCATTTAATCTATATGTGCCTCAGGCAACTCTCTATGATTTATCTACTAAGTCCTAGACAGGGTAAGTCACATTGATGAAATCAAGGATTCTATGTCTATGTTTATACATCTACAAATACACACATACCTCCCTATGAGACTGAATGGACAGATATGTATGTACACACAGATGTAAAATAGCACAGTTGGACATATCTTTTAAAATCATTGTCTTTATGGCAATCTCCTCATCAGCTCTGATGCCTGGCTGTCTACCACTGTAGGTTCCAGGTCCCTCATCTCCCTGTTAAATAACTAAATGAATGAGCCATCCTTGTTGGTAGTACTCTATCTCACTTCAGTGGAATTCTGATTCTTTTTTGATTTTGCCATCTATCAACAAGGCCACGTGCTGACATTTATTTTCATCCAAGATAAGCCAATAGCTGATCAAGCTCACTAGACCAGTTGTTCTTCGTCTCAGACTCTAGCTTGTGACATACCTCACATTCACTGGGAACCACAGTAGGTCCTTAACCCAATTCTTTAGGCATATCTAGGACAATGTCCTCATCTATTTTTCTTTTGGTGGTTTTCCTTTCTGAACCTGACCCCCAACACCGTCAATAATCCATAGTCATCACTTTCATCTGCCTTCTCTGATATCTTGAATTTCTTAATATTCTTCTCCACTCTCCAGGAGTGACTTTTCAAACCCCAACGTTGCCTTCTCACACTAGCTGTTATTTCAAACACTAAACAATTGATAAAAAAAAAAGACTAATTGCCAATGTGCATTCTATCATAGACTATTCTTCTGCATCATCATCATCATCTTCTCCTCCTCTTTCTCCTCCTCCTTCTTCTCTTTCTCCTTCTTCAAATCTTACCCAATCTGGTTGTGCATTGGCCACTCACAAGTCTGACCTCTCTACTGATTGGCATGGAAGTTTTGACTTAGGACATTTCTGAGCTAAGCTGTTTCACCCTTCCTTAGGCATCCTGATGGCACCCTGATCCTAGGGACTCACTATAGTGGGGCCAAACTTAGACTCAAGAGATCCACCAGCCTCAGTGTTTCCCATTAGCAGGGATTATAGGTGTGCATCATCATACCTAACCATAGATTCTTCATAATAATAATGGTCTGCACTCATATAACATGTTGTACTTTACAAAGTGCTTTCATATATATTACTTCATTTGAACCTCATCGTCACTCTGGTAGATAGAAAATATTAGAATATAATTTGCTTGTGGACAGATATTGTTCTATCTTTGTCTATATATCCCCAGTGTCTTACTCATGATAAATGCTTCAAAAATATTTGTCGCGTTTGTTGAATTGAACTGCACTGGACAAAGGAATCATTATTCTCATTTTATGGGTGAAGAAACGGAGGCTTAGAGGTTGAGGGACTTGCTCAAGGTCATATATCTAGTAAAATAATAGAATCTTCTAACTTATTTCAGAGTTCACATACTACAGAAATAATACCTGAAAATATAGTTTCTTTCCTTACACACACAACATTGTTCAGTATCTAAAACAGTCACTTAGGGCTTCTGCTTCTTATTCATTGAAACCCACTCAGATGCCCTAAGTGGTTTCTTTACCACTTTTAAAAACCTACAGTTTACCTTCTCCATTATTTATCGTTATGCATAATTTAACCACCTTCTTCAAGGACAATATCTAAGCCATCCAAAGTAAACATCTCTAGTCCCAACATCCCCAAACCATCCTCACTATTGTCTTTTACCATAAGATTAAGATGAAGGAGGAGGTAAAGGGGGGGGAGAGCGTGCATTGATATAAGGTTTCTAACCCTTTTCAGGAGATTTTCACTCTATCATCTCTTTTGCTTTCATAGTTTTGTATAAGATGCATAGATAGGGGCAGTAGTTAACTTCTCTAATATTGATTTCCAGGATGCAATATTACCTGGTTTCCTTCCTACCTCCCTAGCCACCACTAGAGTGTCTCCTGAGCATCTTCGTCAATACAACTCCTGATTTTAAGTGTTTCTCCAAGGCCCTATTTTAGGTCTTATGTTCTACTCCCTAGAGACATAAGATTCATGGCCTCATATCCACTCTCATCCACTCAACTACTATTAATATTCAGACATCATATAGATCTACTTATTAGGATTTGAACCTTTCTCTTCTGTCCATTCTTCCCTGAATTCTTTCCATAACTTTCCCCAATGATCAGCTTCCTCATCATAATTGGTAACACCATCATATCACCAAGTTCCTGAGGAAGGCGCCTCAGAGCAGTTTTCCATTTTTCACTAAATTCTGTTTTACTTCTCATATACAAACTGTTGGCAAATCCTGTTGTTAATTTTTGTTGTTCAGTCATTTGTCAGTCATGTCCAAATCTTCATGATCCCTTTTTTGGAGTTTTCTGCTTTTTTCTTTTTTGGTTAAATTTTTATTTATTATTTTTAGTTTTCAACATTCACTTTTATAAGCTTTTGAGTTCTACATTTGCTCCCCCTCCCTCTGCTTCCCCCCATTCAGAGTTTTCTTGGTGAAGATACTGTAGTGGTTTGCCATTTTCTTCTCTAACTCATTTGACAGATAAGGAAGCTGAGGCAAACAAGGCAAAGTAACTTGCCCAGGATCACACAGCTTGTAAGTTTCTGAGGACCGATTTGAACTCAAGTCTTCCTGATTCTAGGCCTGGCACTCTGTCTACTCTACCATCCAGCTGCTCCCTCCTTTCAATACTTTCCAACATCTACTTCTTCATCAGGTTCTGATCATCTCTCACCTGGACCATTACAACTACCTTGCAAGTGGGTTCTGCCTCCTGCACCAATACCCTCCAATTGGTCCTTCAGATGGCTACTAAAATTAGTCCTATCAAGTAATACGTCCTTTCCATTTCGATCAGACCAATTTCCTTATTATTGGTTCATTCCTTCCTCCCTGCTTTGTCTCATGGCTTCCTCTTTCTCCCTAACCCCATCTTCTTTCTCACCAACCTAATCTCTATTTATCCTGCCACAGTTCTTCCAACCTTTCCTGTATATTCCAGGTGACATATCTTTCTCTTTCCTGAATTCTTCTTGCCATAAATATAATGCCATAAAGTTTAAGGCTACCTAATTATCACATATGTGTTAGTTTTTTCCTTCTGTAGGATCCGTGAAGATATTTTCACCATTCCACATGGGGCTCAATACTATATCTAGGCACATAATGGGAACTCAATCAATCAATTAACAAACATTTATTAAGCACTTCCTATGTGTCAAGCACGCTACTAAAATCTAGAGTGAAAAAGAAAACAATTCCTGCTATGAAGCAACTTAACATTCTAATAAGGGAGACAACATGTGTTTTCTGAATGATTGTTATAGATGAACAAGTCAACTGCTTATTAATTGATCAAGGTTCACTTACCTGTCAGTCTATTTTTCCTATCTCTATTAGTATTGTCTGTCCAAGACTGTACAGCTTCCTCGAGGCCAAGGACCATAGGCATCTGCTCAGATCACTTTCTAGTAGGGGCTTTAAGAAATCCTTTCTGAACATCATTCTTACTCTTCTAACAGAAATCCAAAGGTGCTGCTCATTTACATGTCTAGGAGCTGGAACGTCAAGAGACAACATACCTAAATACAATAATAATAATTCTCTAAATGGAAAGAAAGCTCCCTCAAACTCAACTGACCAGATTCAAAATACTGCAGTGGCAGTATGTTGAAATAACAAACTACATACATAAACAAAGACGGGGGGGGGAAATAGAGATTTTTCCATTTCAATGTATCTGGCCTTTCATTACTGTGTTGGGGAAGGATTTGCTAATTTAGTGAGTTTTCTCTCTCTCTCTTTTTAAAGAATGTGCTTAGAGGCCAAAGTAACCATCAAGTTCTGATTTTCCCAGAGTAAATAAATTACTTGATCTCTGTCCTGTTTATTTTTGGTACACTTCTTCTGACACATGGACCTCAGGGTGAGTGAGCTGGCTGCAATCAAAGTATGTGCACGTGTCTGGGCCTGGGGGTCTGGTTTCCTGACAGCCTACATGATCTAAGGGACATAGGAAGTCACAGGAATTAAATGGCATTCCATGTGATGGAATGAGACACTTCTATCAGCTTATGTCAATGGGTGAAAAATAAGTCCCAGCATTCAGAGAGGAGACCGATTTGGCAGAGCATGAACCAGGTTTTGGATCTGGGGACCTAGACATAAAAGGAAATCTGAACACTATTATCATGATAACAGCAAATGCAATAAAAGAGCCAAGTACCCATGCTCCATCTAAGCAGATATTGGTTTCCTAATGCTGAACGATGGCTCTCCTGTCCCAGGTCACAGACAACTCTGGATTTTCTGTGCTTTGGAAGATTGGGATGGCATGGAATAATGGAAATCCACAGATCATCCCCAAGACCTCATTTTAGTCTTAAGCCTTTTCTCTACCAAATCTTTATTAAATCAGTTAATGCTTTAGCTTGCTTTGAATTTCAAATTTTATTTCTTCTGCACAATCTGATGAATCGTGAGGTGCTCAAGAGAAAGGGCAGGGCAGGCTAGGTATCATTTCTGGTCCTATAAGCTCCACACATGTTAGGTATGTAGATCAATAATGCCAATTCACAGAGCAGGGTGAGGAACCTACCCATGTCATCAGAGATTTAGAGCTGGAAGAGACCTCAGAGGTCACCCAGACTAGCCTTCTCATTTTACAGATGAGGAAACTGAGGCCCAAGGAGGTTAAATGATTTGCTTAAGGTCACACAGGAAGTAAATGGAAGAGCTAGGATTTAAAACCAGGTCCTCCAATGTCCAATTCAGCCCTCTTTCCACTGTTGCCTTCGAGTGTTAAGAACAAGGCCAACTCCAAAGGACCTGGTGAAGCAACCTCTGGAGCTGATCGAGGTGAGAGCCAAGCTCATAGATTATATCACGTTGTCTCTTAGAAGAGCAATGTAGATCAAGTCTTCCCAATTGCCCAACAAAGACAAAGTACGTATATTACATTTGCCTTTTTCTGACCCTGGGTGGAATAAACAGGTGCTGCGGACAGACCTTAACAAAGGCTATTTTTGCCTGTGACATTGGGGAATCTCTCCCAGCACAGTTTCTCTTTATGCCAGGATTCCCGCTGAACTGCCGCAAGGGTCAGTCAGTCCTTGCTTCATCTGTTGTGTTAAGTTCCCATTACACAAGTTCACACTAGCATGGGAGGAGGGCTTCAGAGCATGTCATCCCTTCTGGCTGGGTGAATCGACTTGAGAGGCTTTGCTAGTCGGGGGTCACTTCCCGTGGTGTCTCTCCCCTTTTGAGACAGTTGGCACTTTATTTACTAGGCATCCAAATAGCCATTCCTCCTGCAGAAAATCCTCCTGCGGCCAGAGCGGGCGACATGCTCAGAAACCCTCTTCCCATGCTAGTGTGTACTTGTGTAATGGGAACTTACCACAACAGATGAAGCAAGGACTGGCTGAAAGAATCCCATGCAAATGCAGGGAGATAGAGTCATGCCATCCTGGCTTCAAGTAGAATAAGCATATGAGACACAAATCCTAGTGCTTGTCCAAGATGGCTCCAATCAAAAGATTCACCCCTTTGAAGAGGGTGGAGGTGGTAGTGAAAATCCAACTTCTTTCTCTCCTTCCCTAAAAATAGCTGCTTTATATTTGGCTTTTCTTATTCCGTTCGAACAATCAGTCTGTGGTCAGCTTTGTGTGGCCAACTTCTGTGGTCTGTGGCTGGAGAGCTGTGAGCAAGTATAGAAAAATATTTTGTCTTCATTTTTGAAATAACAGACTGTAATGTCCTGGAGAGTTTCCCAAGACAGAGGCATCTCATTAGGATCGGCCACATCACTGAACCCTGCCTTCCTCTGACTCCTTCTCTCTTTCTGGCCCTTTAATGCTTTGTGGATTATTCTTTCAAGTTCTTTAATCAATTTAGCATTAACATTCCTGTGAAATATTAATGAAATAATATTAAAAAAAGAAAAATGTTCCTATACTTCTGCAACATTTTAATGCCTCATTAAAATCATTAGCAATGCTAATACTAAAGAACTTACTTCATCTTTCAGGGAACCAAAAAAATAAATCATCATAAAATGTTTGTTAATGTACATCTGGAGAAATAATTTATACATTGCCAGCCTATATAGGCTTCACACACTAGAAAGAAGATATGGTAAGGTCACCCTATTAAGCACATGCTACTGGCTTTAGCTTTGGCAACTCATCTTATACAGTATTATTTTATAATGCTCATTAAACACTGTGAATATTGTTTGTGTTTTTTATTTATGAGAAAAATATATGGTGTCCCTATCAACCAGCCAGGGCTCTTGGGAACTCAGGTTGCAAATAATGACATGCTTCACTGACCTGAATGACTTACAAAAGCCATTTATATTCAGTACTCTCATTTATGCTACCTTTAAAAATGAGTAAGAGACATATATTAATAGCAAGAAATGGGCAGGATGATTGCATCACTACCCATCTCCAGACTTACTGCAACGCTTCATTCTCTATCAGTTGAACTGACATGGGAATGTAAATGTCGTATATAATAGTCATGTAAAATTTTACTGCTCAAGTAACTAAAGAAAGAGTGCATGGTTTCCTTCTCTTTGTTGACCAACTTTTATTTGGGAAGCATCAGAGGCTTAATGACATGGCAAAGTTTGAGCTAGTCTGTTATTGAAGGAAGATGGCATCCAGTCAGCTGGGATGAGCAGCGTCAGGATCAGTGATCCTAAAAGAAATCAACATATCTTATCATGTAGTCATGATGAAACCTTAGCAAATTGTCAATCCAAAGGAAGATACAGAGAATTTCCCCCCCCCCCCCACGGACAGACTTGCAGGAAAACTCAGAAATCCACAGCATTTCATGATAGTAAGAACCAGTAACCCAGTCAAGTCAATCCTTATATATGGGTGCAATTTTCAATTGGTGTTAAAATGGAGCTTTGCTAATAGCTTTATTTCTTTCCAGCCCTTTGCTGGTGGTCCTGGGATATTTGTTTTTCCAGGTGTGAAAATCAAGAGGTAAATCACAGAACCTCAAAAGTGGAATGGAACTCAGAGATAATTTAGTCTAGTGCTTTTTAAACTGTGGGTCATGATATGAAATTGCGACCCACAGTTTAAGAAGCTCTGAAGGAGTCGCTAGTGGAAAAAATTTAAGAAGTCCTGAACAAAATAGCCACAATAACATACCTGACAAGTAGTGGAAAGTCAAACCTGTGCTTGAAGACCTCAGGTGAAGGGAAACCCACTTCCACGCAAGGCAGCCCATTCTACTCTGAAATGACTCTAATTGTTAGGAAGTCTTTCCTTATGTTGAACCAAATCTGCACCTTTTCAACTTCATTAGGATCATAGGATAGTAGATTTAGATCTGGAAAGAACTTCAGCCATCAAGTCCAACCCTCTTAATTTACAAATGAGGAAACTGAGGCACAGAGACAGTTAATGACTTGCCCAGGGTCACACAGTGTCACAAACAGATTTTGAACCCATATTCTTGACTTTAAGCCCCATCCATTATGCCATTCTGCTTTTCTATTCACTGCTGCTCATTTTGTCCTCCAAGACCAAGAAAACAAGGCTAAGCATCTTCCACATGACAGCCCTTCAGATACTCAAAGACAAATATTACATATCTCCTAATAATTCTCTTTGCCAAGCCAAATATACCCAGTTCCTCCAACTGATCTTCTCATGGAATGAGAACCAGTTCTCTTGGTTTCTAGCTCCATCTTCCCAACAATTGACTTCCTAACAATTTACCATTGAATAAGTCACCTCACTCATTCCATGCAATTTCCAGCTATTCAGCTACAAAATAGAGTTGAAAATACTCATCAACTTTCACAGATTGTTATGGATGCTAGTAAAATATGTCAATATTTTCAGCATGAAAGCTATTATACAAATATCTGTTATTATTTATTATTATTATTGTTATTATCCTCATCATTATCATGGGACAGTCTATGGCTCTCATTTTTAGGGAAAGCAAAATGACTACAAATGTAGCTAGGAGAAGATACTTAGAAAATTATGCATTTACCCATAGAAGAAAAGATAGTTTTTTAACTATATTATGTTATATTGTACCATAATACCACTATTGCTAATTTTGAATATCACAATAATAGCTGACATTTCCATCTGAAACCTAACTGCATAGAATGCTTTATTTTGTTTTGAAAATTGAATCGTAAGATTCTGAAATCCAATGAGCCAAAGGTTTGCATTCCAAGGCAGAGAATACTCTCTTTAATAATGGCACCTCTGTTTCAATTTATCATCTGGTTTGGATAAATGATTAATTTAGTTTACTTTTAATCACATATTTAAAACATTTGGGAAACAGGCAAGCTCTAAAAATGATAAAATCATTTCTTAAAAATTTCAGCTACATCTTCCTTAGCTATCCTTGTTCCCTTCAGAGAGCAAATTAATTGTCTCATTCTAGCAAGCTCCAAAAGAAATGGTCGACAAAGGGTGAAATATGAACATCAGTGGTAAGTTTGGAATTTACCCTATTTATCTTGAATGTAAGATCTCATGACCCACTAAAATTCAGTTCACAGTGTTTTATGAAAAATAATGGCTGAAATTGAATGTCTTAATTTACATTTAATGCAATTAAGAATGGTTTAAATTATGACTGATGAACAGCACACACAGATGTCAGTCAGTTTCATCAGAATAAATTGAAGTCAGTGTCAATGAATGCTCCACTGATAAATCCCACTTTACATAAAATTAATAAAAATAAGGAAATATAATCCTTAACTAATTGCAAAATGTTCTGGAATTCCCCTGAATTTTGGGGAAAAATCAAGTAACTGGAGAAAACCACAAAGTAGTTAGAAGAAGCGTTATTTATATTCCCTTAATGCACACTTAAATTATATTAAGCATTCTAGTAATGCTGATAGTAAAACTTAAAACATATCTCTCCTGCACCTGAATTTTAACTAAAGATGTTTTCATAGGAAGGGAAGAGTAGGAGAGTAACAAAGAGAACTGAAAGGAAATAACATTTGTAAAATGCACGTTGGTTCAGCACAGTTCAGGTGACTGCACCTCCTTAGCTTATTTTAAGTACTTTGATGTGGAATCTTGGGCTCATCATTTGGCTTATTTGACTTCTCTAGGTTAAAAAAGGCAAACAAACAAACAATCATCTTATACTTCCAAGGAAGTCAAAGACAGAAGCAAAAATCCAATAACTATCAAAACATTCATAGTAGTACTCTGCGGCATCTAAGTTAAGGAAAGTAAGTGGGTGTCCATGAATGAGAGAATAACTGAAAAAAACTCATGTTTCTGTCAAAGACCTTCATTATAAAACCACAGATCACTCAAATATGATGGAGTATTATGGTATGTTCAGAAATCAGGAATATAAAGAATTCAGAGAAACACGAGAAGATGTGTGTGAACTGATACAGGGAAAAACAAATAGAACAAAGAGAGAGCAACATATACACTAACTTTAACAAGGTAAATGAAGATGCTATGAAAGGAAGCCAAATCCTGAGTAATGGAAAAGTAATGAAAAAAGACTCTCAGTAAAGGCAGAGAAAAGAGATAATGAAACATACCTCCTACCATGTGGAAGAGAGGTGAATAACTACTGGTAAAAGATGCTGAATGTGTTGTCAGACACAGTCTCTATGTGAGATGTTTGAGCTTACTTGTTTTTCTTTATCACAAGGAAGAGTTTAATCTGGTGTTGGTAGTAAATGACTGTGATGTAAAGACAAAGGGCATTAATAAAGTATATAAGAAATTAAATATTAAAATAAAGTAGAACAATGAACTTCCAAGATATCCTACCAAGCTGGTAAAAAAAAATAACTCAACCACCTGCTGAATTCTAGCTTTCTGTTGCTCTGTCTCTCCTTGTCTGTCTCTATGTTTCTCGTTCTCCTTCAATTGTAGGTTAGAAAGCTGTGTGTCATTCCATATGCTGGCTGGAGCAGATGTTGCTGCTTTTTAAGCTAATAGAAACTTTATGAACCATTTTTCACTCTCTCTTCCAGGAGCAAATGTCAACCATAGTTTTGATCAAAACCTCAATTCTTGGCTCGAGAACTAATTGCTGGTAATGTGTTTCAGTCCCAGTTCTCAGGGAAAAGAGGAGGGAGAGAGTTTTTTCAATGGAAGAAACTACGCTAATATTTGCATTCTTATTGCCTGACTGAGCTACAAAACTGCTAAGCTTTTCAGCTCCACAATTTTATAAGCAGCCCTTGAAGACTAGACAATCAAGTTTCCATGGATTTTTTTTCCTGACCTAATGCTTTCTTTTTAAGGTGACACAGTTGTACATATAGCACAAACAAGACTATGCTAGTGCTGGGATACAAAGATGAATAATAAGACACCACTCCTTTCAAGGAGCTTATAAGCTATTGGCAGGGGATAGAAACAAGTATACGGAAAGGTAGATTACAAAACAGGTTCTAATTATTGCCGTAAAAAGGTACAAATAAAGTGCTCTGGGGATCAGAGGGGAAGGTTACACCTGGAGAGATCAGAAAGATCTCTTGAAGAACTAGTGCTTAAGTTGGGTGTTGAGGGATAAGGAAAATTTTAGTAAATGAATACAGGAAGGGGTGGGGGAAGACCATGGGAATACAAGCACAAAGGTACTTTGCCCACTAGAGTGGGCATTCCAGGTAAAGAGAACAGCATGAGTGTAAAAACAGAAAACCAAACTTTCTAGCTGGATTCAAGAGCAAATATTCCAATTTGGTCAGAATGCAAAATAGTGTAATGTAGTACCTGGGGGGGTTATGTGTGTATGTATGTGTACACATATATACATTATATATGTCTATGTGCATATATACATATATAGTTGTAGATTATATATGTGTATATATAATCTACAACTATATATGTGTATATTAGTTGTAGATTTCAACTATATATGTGTATATTATTACATATGTATGCATTTATTTTTATATACATGTAAAAATCAAGCTGAGGAGTCAGTACTTTATTCTGTAGTCAATGAGGAGCCACTGCTGATTTTTGAGTAGAGGAGTGAGTGAATGATTGGCTCTTCCTAAAAGAAGGTTAATCTGGCAATGGCTTCTAGGATGGATTAGAAAGACAAGAGGCTATTTTTGAGATGAGTTATATATTAAAACCCCAAATGGTTAATGATCCTTTCAATGCTGACGAGTATAATATGAAATAAAAACTAAAGTCTGAGTGTATGGCTAGGAAAGAAGGTACTCAGAGTGGTAGGGGATGGGAAAGAGAATACTAAAGATGAAGGAAAATGTCGTCTTACAGAAAATTACATAAGATGAAAGTAATGGCTGTCTCTTTTTGGTGTACAAATATTTTTGAAAAGACCTTTTGTTAGAAACAGTGTGGCACGGTGGAAGTAGCTTTGGGCCGTAAGCTAGGCCTGGCTTCACAAGTCACAACTTCTCTGAGCGTCAGTTTCCAGCGAGTGTCTGATGACTATTGATGCTCTACATAACAATCTAATTTGTGATTTCAAGGGTTTTTTTCCTGCATTTTTACTACATGTCCATAAATTTAATCCGAATGCTAAACTCCTACTGTCAGGTGTTTCTAAAGTTCCCAGGGACACATTTGACCTGGTATTTCTCGTTTCCTTATAGAAAGTGAGGACAAAACTGGTACATTATAGGCAGAATAGATTAGTGGTTGCCTATGTAGAGAACTGAGTTCTGAAAAAGCCTGCTCATCCCCAAATTTTCTCCTCCTTCCCCCCAACATGCACTCATTTATTGGAAATAAATTCCTCTGAATTAAGGCTTTGCATCTCCTGAACTCCTCTGTTAAAAATGCAAATATCCTTGAAAATGTAAGAATATATGCTAATGTAAGGAATAGGCAGTGACACTTTATTGAGGGATTAGTGTATCAGGTTGCTTTCTATCTCACATGTAGTTGAGAGGATTTGAGCAGGTAGCGAAGTTATAAGGAAGGGTGAAGCATGAAGGACCTTCAAATAAGAGCAGATAGGGAGGCATGAAAGGGGTGGTGAGAGGGAGCTAGCTCCCGGCAGACCTGTGTTCACATGCTGGTTGTCACTCTCACTACCAGTGTCACTTTTACTTCTTTGACTTTCAGCTATAAAATGGAAATAATACTTCTTATCATATAGACTTGTTTTGAGAAAAGTGTTTTGTAAATGCTAACTAACTAAATAAACATGAACTCTTATTATTTCCACTGGGTGTATAATGGATTGTCAAGAGTTAGAAAAATATTGATAAAAAGAGAAATAGAATCACATAACTTCAGAACTAGAAAGGGTACAGGAATGAGCCAACTAGGACCCCCTAGGATAGTCCACTGTTAAATGTGTGGGAATTTGCAATGTGTGTGAATTTAGTGTGAGAATTTACACCTTGGAAAATGGCCATCACCACAAATCAAGGCTTGGTTTATTGTTTTGTTAATTGCCTAGACTTATGAAAGTGATGGAGAAAATATTAGTAATGAAATTAAACGTAGGGGCAGCTAGGTGGCACAATGGATAGAGCACCGGCCCTGGATTCAGGAGGACCTGAATTCAAATCTGGCCTCAGACACATAACACTTACTAGCTGTGTGACCCTGGGCAAGTCACTTAACCCCATTGCCTAGCCAAAAAAAAAAAAAGAAAAGAAAAAAAGAAATTAAACTTAAAAGTGTGTAGTGCATGCTTTTTTTATGGAAAGCTGGTTGTTAAACATTTACCAGCATATCCTGGTCTTTGAGATTATCTAATTATCTCCTCTTATAGGTGAGGAAACAAATAGAAACTGTTTCCCCCCAGCTCACACAATTAATTAATGGCAATGCCAGGATGGGAGAAGGTCAAAAAAGAACCTTGATGACTTCTTGATTTTTATAACAGTTCCCAGGGAATTCTTTCCCTTTGGACATAGGGCTAAATAAGCTTTTTTGATTGTCTGCTGACTGGTGGGAGGTACTTATACTCATAACACATAATCATGTGTTTATGTGACAACTCAACGCCTATTGATTCAGTTTAAGAAATCAGCCAAATTCCATGAAGCAAGTAGTCAAAGAAGGCATTGGCTATTAGGTAGATCAAATCATCTGCTGAGAGACCAAAATATTTTTAATCTTTCAACTGGAATCATATAATCATTTAGTCTCAAAATCTGAACAGATATCATAGCTCATCTAATTTTAAAGCATAAATACCCTCAACAACCCAGAAACATTTTTGTTTGTCTTCTGCTTGAATATGTACTATGACTGGGAACCCACTTCCCAATAAAACATGTTCATTTCATTTTTAGATAGCGCCAGTTGTTAGGAAGTTCTTCCTTATATTGAGCCCAAATCTACCTCCCTGTAACTTCCATGCATTGGTCTAAATCCTGCCCTCTTGAGCCAAATTCTAATCCCCTTTTCACATGACAGCATTTCAGATATTTAAAGATTGCTTTCTTATCTCCTACAAGTTAAACATTCTCAGTTCCCTCAACAAGCTATGTGGATGTCATGCAACAGTCTTAGGTAAGTATTCAGTTTTCCATTGGGTTTCACTGGGCCATTAGGTCAATCTCTCTTTGCGAACCTGATATACTCTAAATTTGTTGAGAACTAGTAATCTTAGGATCTAGGCATGGCCAGTAGGATACATGGCAAACTGGAAACCATTACATGAAGATACAGTTTTGAGAGAGATGGCCTTTGAGAGTGAGAGCAAAAGCTATAATGAGAATGAGAGTGAAAGTGATACAATGAGAAAGAGGGAAAGAGATACAGAGAGACAGAGACAGAGAGAGATGGAGAGACAGACAGATGAACAGACAGACAGAGACAGACAGAGAGTTATTTATTGAGACCTACCAGGAACATGGACTATGGGGAAAAATGTGAACTTAATAATGAACATAAAAATCCAGTATAAGTTGAAAGTTATTAAGAACAGACTATTTGGGGAAATTCTTAGTTCAGTAAAAAACATATAACAACATCACAAATAACTACTAAATAATGAGAATAGAATCCTTAATAGTACCACTAAACAGATGCTGTCTCATTACTTCTGAAAGTAGAGTAGCAAAGGCTCTTTCTCAGCCTGGTTGGGTCTACCTTGATATGATTTCCCACATGGACTTCCAAATTTTTAGCAGGGAAAGAGAAAAAGTAAAAAAAGGTGAGAGAAATCCTAGTCATCACTCTTTTGCCCACCAGAGGAGTGGTCTTCTAGTCACTAATGCCAATAGATCAGGAGAAGAGATGGGATGTTGCCTATTACTCTGTCTTCCAGAAGAGAAGAGAGCTAGGGCAGAGTAAAGCCAAATCTATTTTATCATCTGGATGGCAGGTAGTAAAGAAAAGAGCAAGAAAAAAAAAAGGAAAAAACCAAATATCTTCTTCCTCTTCAATGAGAAGGAACAAGATTAAAGTCAAAAGAAAGATGACAGAATACTTGTGTCTTAAACCCCATTTACTACTTTTTCTGTAGAGTCATTCTCCTGTATCCAGTCCTGCTTGTCTTTGCCTACTTGGATGTTGGAAACAATACCATTCATTCTACATTCTAGACTCTGCCAACTCTGATGGTTTATGGACATCCCCAATCACCTTTTGCAGTGAACAAGTCAGTTTTCAATCTAGGGGGTATTGTCCTATTTGTATAGAAAGCTGCCTCCTCAATCTAGTAAATATGACTAGTGAAGTTCACTTTCCTGATTAAATGTAAGAATGGGCTGAGTTATTCTACCCCCCCACTTCAAAATAACTAGAAGGTAACTGGGTATTAGCTTGTAATTCGCAATATTGACAAGCATGGTACCTAAGCAGGTAGGATACTAATGTGTCTCCAGTAGCCTATGTACAAAACAGTATCAGGTATAAGTGAAAATGGGTGAATAGTTTATACTATATAGCTCCAAAGCCTTCTCTTCAGTTCTATATTAATCCTTTCCTACTCTACCCAAATGCATTTGTGAACCATGAATTTGCCACACATTGTTCAAAGCTTTCAGTTTAAGGAACTAACATTGCCATAAATTCTTTTTTTCTGATGTCATGGCTTTATTTTTTTTAACTTAGTAATACTTCAAAGAATCAAGGGCTGAAAAGCTAAGTGATGCCCAAGAAACCAACTCAGATGTCAAGTATCTAGGGCTGTCTGTTTAGTTTCAACAAGGGATAATTTCAAATATTGTTGGATCTCTCTTAAGATTCATTAACTATTGCATTTACTGACCATACTGTTTAGTGAAACTGTCTAACCTTGCAGGAAACACCTGATCATTAAAGAATCAAGTACTTATCTTGTTGAAGACTAATTATGCATGGTTCTAGAATGGATGAGTAAAGTGCAAAAGGTAGTGGAGAATAAGTCAGACTTGGCTCAAAGATATAGGCAATGGGAAAATTGTGGCATTTTAGGACTTCAAAGAGCCCAGATCCTGAAGAGGCACCCCAATAAAGCTCTAAAAATTCACCAAAAGGAACTAAGATAAAGAAAACCAAAGAGAAACAACTACAAACTCTTCTATACTGGCAAAAAAGACTGAGAATCCTGTAGAAATTCTGAGAGGAGACAAACCAGGCTGGTTGAAAGGCAAAGCACACATGGAACTGGGTTGCACAGACTAATACCTGAGAGCCAGCCACTAGGAGAGACAGGACCAGACCAATGCACTGCACCCAGGAAACTGTGCCTCAGCCTCTATAGGAGGAAGGCTCATATCAGCCTCCAATGTAAGGCCTGTACCAGCACCTATAGCAGGGACAGACCAGAACCCAGCATAGGGACAGCCCCTGAGCCTCCTCAGGACACAGAGTCAGACCAGCACCCAGATCAGGGCTTACGTCCCAAAGCTCCACAAGAGACAGAGACAGACCAGTACACAGGCAGCCCATGCCCAGTGAGAGTTCAGGCACCCTGGCCTGAACCATATCAGCAGACAAAACCAGAATAGTACCCGGGAAGCCCAGTACTCAGACAGCCCAAACACAAGTCACAGAGCAGACACAGTAGAAGAAAGGGTCAGCAGAGCACATGGGGTCTTATAGGAGGTCTGCTACTGGCATAATCATCAATATTTGGTTAGGGACTGTTGGAATTACAGGAAGACATAGAGTCAACATCAGGTTCAAGGCTTTGTAAGGAGAAAGATACAGTATAGGAGCCAAGACCCAAATCCAATAGGAACCAGACAGCAGACTGAGCCAAAACTCTTCAAAAGGCAGGTTTAGCCTTAACCACCACATCCAGGACCAAGGGGGGGGGCCCACTCACACCATCCAAGAGTATACTTGGAATCTGATCTAAACACACAAAGCCCCAATCCAGAGGTTGAGTTTATATATGATGATGACAGTGGTGTAAATAAATATATAACGGTATATGTTATTATTATTACAACTAACATTTATATGGTGCTTTGAAGTTTGTAGAATGCTTTACAAATATTGTCTCATTTGATACTCAGAACTCTGTGAGGTAGGTGTTATTATCCCCATTTTGCAGATGAGGAAACTGAGATACACAGAGGTTAAGTGCCTTGACAAGTTCAAATAGCTATTAAATGTCTAGTCTGGAATTGAAATCTTCTTGGCTCCATTTCCAGCACTCTATCCACTGTACCACCAAGCTACCTAACTGCAGATATGAGAAAATAGAAGAAAATACCAAAGATAATGAAGAAATATCATGGACTGAGAGAGGCCCAAGAGGTAAACCTGGAAGAAGAGAATAACTATGCAGTAAGTCCCAGTAGAGTTACAGAGAAAAGAAAATTCTGATCACAAAGACTTTAAGAGTATCTGGAAGAAATTGAATAAAAGATACAAAATGTGAAGGAAATAACAGCTAAGAAGGAATGAATGACCAGAAGAATTAATAACTGCTTAGAACAGAATCTGGTAAACCTCATACAAGAAGCAAATTCCCTGAAAATTAAAATAGATCAAATAGAAAGTAATGACTCCAGGAGACAATAAGAAATATTAAAACAAAATTAAAACATCAGGGGGAAAACAGAAAATGTAAGGTATCCACTATCAAAAACAACTGGCTCAGGGGCAGCTAGGTTGCACAGTGGATAGAGCACTGGCCCTGGAGTCAGGAGGACCTGAGTTCAAATCTGGCCTCAGACACTTGACACTTACTAGCTGTGTGACCATAGGCAAATCACTTAACTCCATTGCCTAGCAAAACAAAACAAAACAAAAAAAAAACAAACAAAAAAACAACTGGCTCATAAACAAACTGGTCAAGAAGAGACAATATAAAAATTATTAAAGTATCTGAAGATCATGACCCCCCCAAAAAAAAGTCTGGAAATAATATTTAAGAAATTATAAATGGAAACTGCCAAGTTGTATTAGAATTAGAAAGCAAAGTAAAAATTTTGTTTAAAAAAATGTACCAGTGACCTCTTGAAATGTCAGAATGAAAATGTCTAGGACTGTCATAAACAAAATTCAGACCTTCCAAATCAAAGGAAAAAAATTACTGTAAGCAGCTGGAAGAAAGTGGTCAAGTACTAAGGAGCCACAGACTAGATCAGACAAGACTTAACAGCTGCCACTTTAAAATACAGGAAAGCTTGGAATACAATATTCCAAAAGGCAAAATATAAAGGCTTACAACAAAGAATAACATATCTGACAAATCTGAGTATAGTCCTACAGCAGGAAAAAGTGAACCTCTAGTGAAATGGAGGACTTCCAAAAATTCTGAATGAAAAAGCTAGAACTGAGTAGAAATTTTGAAATGCAAGTGTAGGAGTCAAGAGAAACATTGGTCAGTTGGAAAGGACTATACAATAATGAATTATTTCTATCCTAATAGGCGTAAAAGTGTCTTTGAGAATCATGGAAGAGTTCTCAGAACCCATCTAATCCAATCTATTCATTTTATAGTTGAGGAAACTGGGGTACCTCCCTAGGTTAAATGACTTGCCTAACCTATCTATGTAATTAGTAGCAGATGTGGAATTTGAATCCAGGTCTTCTGACTCCAGAGTCACTGTTCTTTCTACTGTACCCAGTGCCTTCATTTGACAGATGAGGAAACCAAGGCTCAGAGAGGTTGAATACCTTGTCCCAAGATCCTAAAAGTTGGGGAATGTGAAGGGGGAGGGAAATAAGCATGTATATAGTGCTTACTATGTTCCAGGAACTGGGCTAAGCACTTTACAAATATGATCTCATTTGGTCGTCACAACCTGTGAGGTAGGCACTATTATTATTCCCATTTACAGCTGAGGAAACTGAGGTAAACAGAGGATAAGTGACTTGGCCAGGATCACACAGCCAATAAGTATATGAGGGCTAGATTGGAATTCAGGTCTTCCTGACTCCAGTCCCAGTGTTCTAACCACTGTGCCATCTCATTGCCTCTTTTCTAGGTACCTTTTCACAGATAGGGACAACCCCATTTGTCCCTGAATTAAATGCATTACTTAAGGAGATCTGTTTATTTTGTTGTTTTCAAATTATTAGGGCGTCCTTTCTGAATTTTTCAGCTAGAAGCCCAGTATTTCTAGTTATGTCCCTGATCCTTGGACAATATTTTCTTTCAAGTTTAAAACTGCATCTCTGTAGTGAGGTCAAGAATCAGCAGTAAAAGGGACTGACTAGAGAAACCTTAACCAGCTTGGACACTGAAGTGGATCTGGGGAACGAGGTACTAAACACTTTATTCCTCCTTCCTAATACTACTGCCACAGTTACCTCTCAGGAGGGAGTGGCCTCTGATAAACCTGTGAGCAGACATCACTGCTTCTGTTGATGGAGCTGGTTCTCATATGACCAGGCTTCTGTGATTCAGTGATTCCAGGAGAGAATGATGTAGTCTCATTATTGTTCTGTGTGTATGTATGTGTGTGTGTGTTTGTGTGTGTATGTGCATGTGTATGTGTGTGATCAGATAAAAGGAAGATGATTCACCAAACTTTTTTTCAAATCAAAACCCTGCATGGTAAATACCAGTAATTAGCAAGCTGGCCTCCCACCCCAGGATGGGGTGGAGGGCCAAAAAACCCAGATGAAAGAAGAAATTTGGAGATGTATATGTGCTTATCATGTGGGTGATACAAAACAGGCATAAAAACTGTGTGTGGCTTTTAATGTACATTTTTTATTTGACTTTAAGAAATCATTACTCCTTGTTATTTCTCAAACCAAGGAAACTAAGGCAAATGCTTTGACTTGATTTTAAAGACATTGAATTTTTTCTGCTGGCATAAATAGTATGGACACAGTAAAAGTACTTGAGAGAGCCTAATGAACCATTTCTTACAGCCCATTACCTTTAGTCTGATATGACTGAGAGTACAGGCACTAATTATCCTCTCTCCCTCCAACACCGACATAGATCTACAGTAGGTTTTAAAACACAATATGCCATACAACTCAACATTTTCCTGCATAATGCATTTCTGCATTTTCCCCTGTCTTGCAATTTAAAACAGACTTGCTAAAGTCTTCTCTTTTAGCAACCTTTGTTTCTAATTGCAGAGAGACTAGTCGTATAGTGATTGTTTTACATATAAATTTCATACAATTTCACTACATGGAGGCAAATATATATATATATATATATATATATATATATGTATGTGTGTGTGTGTGTGTGTGTGTATACATGTACATATAGAAACCATGTATGTATATGTATACATGTAATGGAAACCAAAAATTAACCACTTGAAAACCTTGGTGAATTCTTTTTGTATTCTTTAATTCATTTTTAGCATTCTTTTCTTTTTAAATTTTGAGTTCCAGAAACTATATGTACAAAAATATTTATAGCATCTCTTTTTCTGGTGGCAAAGAATTGGAAATTGAGGGGATGCTCATAGATTGGGGAATGGTTGACCAGGTTGTGCCATATGATTGTGGTGTAGTACCATTGTGCTATAAGGAATGATGAGGGAAGCAGTTTCAGGAAAACGTGGCAAGACCTATATGAACTGATACAAAGTGAAGTGAGAAGAACCAGGAGATTATTTGCACAGTAAAAGCAATGTTGTGATGATGATCAACTGAAAAAGACTTGACTGCTCTAACTGATACTGTGATCCAAGACAATTAGAAAGGATTCATGACGAAAAGATGCTATTCACCTCCAGAGAGAGAAATGACAAATTCTGGGTGCAAATTAAAGTATAATTGTCTTTCTTTTTTGTTTTTGTTTTTGCAAAGCCATAGTTCTTTTCTCTACACCAGAGGTGCCAAACGTGGACCATAGCAACATTACCTTTGGAGTGCACTTAACCAGATTAAAATGTAATTGGAAAATATTTAACAAAATGGATAAAAATATCATTAAGCAAGGATAATATTAATATGTTGCTTTCTAAGTCAATATGTGGCTGACAGGGATCTTTATCTATGGTTTTGTTTCTCTTTGAGTTTGATACCCCTGCTTTATCTATGCCACACTTCCCTTTATATGACATGGAATTTGTAAACAACAATGTATTGCACTGCATATCAAACAATTAATCAATCAGCATTTACAAAGCTACTAGGTCCCAGGAACTATGCTGGACACTGGTGAGAGAATTAGTAAAGTCATGTAGTCCTTGCCCTCAAGGAATTTACATTTTGTCAGGGAAAGCAATATGAATACAGTTAAATAAATATAAGGTATTTATAAAATAAATACAAAGTATTTTTATGAGATAGTGGAGAGTACTAGCAACTAGGGGAATCAGGGGAAATGCCATGGCATTTAAGCTGAGTTTGGAAGGAGACTAGAGATTCTACAGGTGGTGGTGAAGGAGAATACTGCAGGCATAGGGAATAACTCATATGTGGTGATGGGAGATGAAATGCTATGTTTGGGGAATAGCAAGTGGGCCATTTTGGCTAAAACTTGGAATATGTGAAGGAGAGCAATGTGTGATAAACCTGGAAAACCAGGCTGGAACCAGATTGTGGAGGACTTTAAGTGAGAAAGAAATGAATTTTATTTTATCCTAGAGGTAATATGGAGCCACTGGAACTTTTGAGTAGGGAGTGACAAGGTCTGAACTATGCTTTAGGAATATGACTTTGAACTGCAATGTTGTATGATAATCAACTGTAAATGACTTAGCTATTCTCAGCTATACAAAGATCCAAGACAATTCTGAAGGAGTTATGATGAAAATTGCTATCCACCTCCAGAGAAAGAACTGATGGGGTCTGAGTGAGATTAAAGCTTACTTTTTCTTTATTTTCTTTGTTTTTCTTGTTTATTTCTCTTTTGGTTTGTGTTTTCTTTCAGAACATGACTAATGTGGAAATATGTTTTGTATGACTACACATGTATAACCTATATCAAATTGCTTGCCTTCTCATTGAGGGGGGAGGGAAGGAAGAGAGAGAATTTGGGATTCAAAAATTTAAAAAGCAAATATTAAAGACGTTTTTATATGTAATCAGAAAAAATATTTGAAAATAAGAATATCGTTTTGGAAGCTTTGTGGAGGATGGATTGGAGAAGGAAGAACATTGAATCCAGGAAACCTATGAAGATGCTATTGCAATATTTCAGATGATCAGATGATCTAGCCCATGGTATTGTTATTGATTGAATCACTTTGTGACAGATAGATAGACACATAGATACATAGATAGATAGAGCATTTATTAAGCACTTATTATATGCTAGGTACTGTGCAAACCACTAGAAATATAAATACAAGCAAGTCAGTCCCTTCCCTCAAGGACCTTACAATCTAATGAGGGAAAACAATACATAAGGGGGAAGCTGGAAGTAGGGGAGGGGATGTGTGGCACTATGGTTGGGAGATCAGAGGAAATTGATGTGGAAGCCTTATTTCAGGCAAGATAAGACAAAATGTCACCTACCATAGCCCAGAGTCCCAGGGGCCGAGTCCAAGGTTCTAGTGGACTGAGCAGTGAGGGGAGAAGTGGATAATGACTGGAGCTCAGGCAGAATGGTATGAAGATGGCTTGGAAGTGGCATGGAGGCCTGATTATAGACCAGATAGCTGAAAGCTCACCTATCAGAGCACAGCATCCCAAGGCCCCCCAACGCGGCTTTGCTGTATTGTTTTCTCACCAACTATAACTTTTCCTCTTGGAAATAACCCAAGTTAGAAAATGGTTTTTATCTCAAGGGATCCCAAACACCCCCCACTTACAGGATTAAGAAAGAGAAAGTATCAAATAACCAATTTTTTGCATTGAGAAACAGGTAGAGATAAGGAGGAAACTCTCCAAAACATATTTTCTGCATTTGAGGATGCAGATGGTTCTTAAAGACAGTAGATAGAATACATTGCCTCCCCATCTCCACCTTTAGAAGCCCTATCTTCCTTTGAGGCTCTACCCAAGTACCACCTTCTACATGAAGTTTTTTCTCATCTCCACAGCTGATACTGCCTGCTTCCCAAAACTATCTTATATCTCTTTTATATATGCCAACATATGTACTTGTCATCTTCCCTCCCTTGATTGTAAGATCCTTGAAGACAGGAACTATGTCATTTTTATCTTTGCAAATTGCCTGATACATGGTAGGCATTAAATACAGCATAATAGCAGCAAATGCAACTGCTGGACCTGGGAAGCGTGGGGAGAATCACTTAAAACTCAGACTTGTCTCATGGATTGAGTCTCCCCCATGAAAGGAACAAAAAGGTACAATGTAGAGATCAGGTACAGGATTTATTTATTTTCTCTATACAAAAAAAGTGCTAAAAATACAAAAGATGCACAAAAAAAAATTGAACATGAAGCAGTAACTTCTTAGTACTACAAAACTAACTCTTCTGGGAGATTGATTCTTAAAACAGCAGAGCACAAAGCAGCTCGAAGGACTGCTGGATCAATCTTTCACCTTTGACTGTGATCTGCACTGTCCCCCTATCTCCCTGCCCCCTACACTGTCTTCTTTCATGCTCAGTCTGGGTTTAGGCTCTTCCTCCAAGATGTGGTCATCTCTTCCTCCTAGAAGCACTGTAAGAGAGTACAGTGCAGCTGTTACATAAACCAAAGAAATTGGGAGCCCCTGACCTCTTAAACTCACAAAAGTTGTCTTTGAGGCTGGACACATCCATATTCAGGGTCACCATTTAACCACCTAAGCTAAGGGACAGAAATACAAAGCAGGAAGATAACCAGAATCACAGGCTGAAGCTCACTTAGCCGAAGCCTTGATTAAGCTGCCACTTAGAGGTAATGCCCAATTCTGATGTTGTACTAAGACAATGAGGAATACAAAGAATGGCAAAAAATATTCCTTGCTCTCAAAGAGCTCATGGTCTAATTAGGGAGGATCCCATTGGATAGGTGGGGTTCACTTTTTGCCTCCATTACAAATAATTATTGATTGATTAGAAACCGTGTTTGTAATATATAATCTTCTTTACACAGATTACATTGAACATTTTTCCTGAGGTGTTAATCTTATGAGCAGACCATTTCCATAATAGAGCAAAAAGTGATAAAAAATGAAAATGAAAACACCAAGGAATGTAGCTTGTTGACATAGAATTCAAGCATCATATTGGAGATAGTGAGACACAATGGATAGAGGACTGACCTCTAGTTAATGAGCTGAAATTTAAGATGTCCAGAAATAGAACACCTGTTCCTGTATGAGGTCCACAAGTCAGTATCAGGGGTGACCATGAAAAGAAAATCTGGGGTATTAGATAAGAGAACCAAATGTAAGGAAAGGGTCATGGATTTCATGTAAAAGAGTTACCAAGAGCCAAGCGGAATGGCCTAAGTTAATAATAGCCAGCATTTATATAGCCTTCTAAGAATTACAAAGCAATTATATATTTTATCTCATTATAACTCTGACAAATAGGTCCTATAGGTATTAGTATCCCATTTTACAAATGAGTAAACTGTAGTTCATCAAGGTTGTGACTTGTTCGCAACGAGCCAGCTAGTAAATATCACAGATAGATATTTCAACGTAGGTGACCTTGACTTCAAGACAAGTGATCCAATCACTAGTGAGGCTGAGGCCCCAGATTCTTGTTAGAACAAGAGATGTACCACCCAAAGGAAGACCTACCTTCACCTGAAGGAAGAACCAGCTTAAATCACAGTAAGTGAAAATGCTAGGCTACTGGTCTGAGCAAAGAGCTTGGTCAGGGGAACTAGGGAAAAGCTGGGGCATGATTGGACGGGAGTTAACTGCAACAACAAAAAGATATCACTTCTATCATTAAGTCAACAAGTCTTTGCTTTTGTGCCTTATTTTGGCTTGTTTTTCTTTTTACTTTAATTTCTGAGAAAAGCCTTCAAAAAAACCCCACCAACTGTGTTCTGGTTAAATTAAAAGAAGAAAGGTTTGCTCACATCTTGTCATGAGACTGGGGAAGGGGAGCTCAAGTTCCCTCAGAGACCAGATGAGAATTGGTAATAGCAGGAGAAAGAAAAAAAAAACACTTTGGGCTGTGGTTTGAGAGTTCGCAGGCACAAGCTGTTCTCTGATTCCCAAGGGGCGTTTCATCATAGCCTAGAGTGATACTAGAACACTGTAATGCCCTACAAAACCTACATTCTGAGAATGCCAAGAAGGAGAAAAAGAAAATATGGGTGGACAATTCATTTAAAACAAATTGCTTGAAGATGTTTGTCTAAACAGAGGCATACCTACTCCACTATAAAAAAAAAAAACTTAAAAATCATACCAGGTCAAATAATAATCCAGAAATCCAAAGAGAAACTACAATGACTTCACCCCAGAACTACACAAAAAGTCAATCAGAAACCCATGGGCAACAGGAGGGAGACCCAGGGGGAGAGGGAGAGTGTGGTAGCAAAGCCAGACATAGGGCAAGCAAAAAAAAAAGAAAAGAAAAGAAAAAAGGAAGCCTCCTAGCTAAACCAGAAACACCAATAGACTGCAAAAGCTCTGTATCCAGAGGTAGCAAGAGCAGAAACCCATAGTGTGGATTTTAGAAGTAAGAATGTATGGACAAAACAGGAATGCCCTCCCCACCCAAAAATGCCTGGTAAGGAGTTATAGCCCTGGTCCCACGCTCCAGTTCAAGAGGTGAAAGTGGAATCCAGATGATGAAGGTGGAGATGGAGCAAGGATGGCCACATCACCCAAAAGTATAGCAAAGGGTGAAGCCTGGCCCTGGAATTCCTCCAATTCAGGAATTAAAGCTGGAAATACAAGCAAAGAAAAGAAGTTACTAATCACTATAAAGAAATATACTATAAAGAGACACTCCAAAATCCATTCTAGAAAGAGAGAGGAACTCCATAACAACTGCAAGCAGAGACTCAATGGAAAAAATGGATTCTCCATAAGAACTGCATGAATACCTAGAAGAAATTAATCACAGAAAGAAAGAAAGGAATGAAGAAAGAAAGAAAGAAAGAAAGAAAGAAAGAAAGAAAGAAAAGAAAGAAAGAAAGAAAGAAAGAAAGAAAGGAAGGAAGGAAGAAGGAAGGAAGGAAGGAAGGAAGAAGAAAGAAGAAAAGAAAGAAAGAAAGAAAGAAAGAAAGAAAGAAAGAAAGAAAGAAAGAAAGAAAGAAAGAAAGAAAGAAAGAAGCAAAGAAAGAAAGAAAGAAAGAGAAAGAAAGAAAGGAAGGAAGGAAGGAAGGAAGGAAGGAAGGAAGGAAAGAAGGAAGGAAGAAAGAAAGAATGATTCTGGAGGAAAGAGAATAAAGAGCTTTAGAAGAAAAGTGGTAAATCTTATCAAAGTAATAGACTCCCTAAAAATTAGACTAGACAAAACTGAAATCAATGACTTCATGAGAAAATAAAAAATATTAGGATGAAATCAAAAGATAGATAAAAAATAGAATAAAATGTAAAATATCTGCTATGACCTGGAAGATGTGTCAAGGATAGAAGTAATTTAAGAATCATTAGGCTCCACCATGATTTTAAAAGCCTGGATACAACATTTTTTAAAAATAATAATAAATAAAAACTGAGGGCAAAGTAAAGATAGAAAGAATTCACCAATCACCTTTTGAAAGAAACTCCAAGTCAAAAACAGCCCAAAACAAATAGCCAAAATCCAGAGCTCCTACATCAAAGATGAAATAATATAAGCACTCAGAAAGAGGCAGGTCAAGTCCTGAGCACCTAATAGTCAGAATCACAGAAGACTTCATAGCATTTACAATAAAGGAAAGATCTTAAAATACAATATTCTAGGAGGCTTTCAACCAAGAATAACTTACTCTGCAAAATTGAATATAATCTTGTGTAGAAAGGGTAGGGGGTAAGGACTTTTAAAGGAATAGAGGACTGGGAAGAGGATAGTCATAAGCAAAATAGTTTCCTGATCCTGAAGTGAGAATTAAAAGTTGAGGAAATGAATACAGGTCATTCCCCAACTGATACACGGTCATCTTTGATGTAGGAGCTCTGGATTTTGGCTATTTGTTTTGGGCTGTTTTTGACTTGGAGTTTCTTTCAAAAGGTGATTGGTGAATTCTTTCTATCTTTACTTTGCCCTCAGTTTTTATTTATTATTATTTTTAAAAAATGTTGTATCCAGGCTTTTAAAATCATGGTGGAGCCTAATGATTCTTAAATTACTTCTATCCTTGACACATCTTCCAGGTCATAGCAGATATTTTACATTTTATTCTATTTTTTATCTATCTTTTGATTTCATCCTAATATTTTTTATTTTCTCATGAAGTCATTGATTTCAGTTTTGTCTAGTCTAATTTCAGAAGAAATTAAAGCTATCTATAGTCAAATGAAAAAAAAGTTCTAAATTGCTATTGATTAGAGAAATGCAAATCAAAACAACTCTGAGGTACTACATCACACCTATCAGATTGGCTAACATGACAAAACAGGAAAATGATAAATGTTGGAGAAGATACAGGAAAATTGGAACACTAAGGCACTGTTGGTGGAGTTGTAGACTGATCCAACTATTCTGGAGAGCAATTTGGAACTATACCCAAATGGCTATAAAACTGTGCACATCCTGAGATCCAGTAATAACACTACTAGGTCCATGTCCCAAAGAGATCATAAAAAAGGGAAAAGGACCCACATGTACAAAAATTTTTAAAGCAGTTCTTTTTGTGGTGGCCAAGAATTGGAATGGCTGAACAAGTTGTGGTATATGAGTGTAATGGAATACTATTGCTCCACAAGGAATGGTGAGCAGGTGGATTTCAGAAAAACCTGGAAAGACTTGAATGAGCTGATGCTGAGTGAAGTGAGCAGAACCAGGAGAACATTGTACACAGCAACAGCAATACTGTGTGATGACTGACTTTGTTAGACTTAGCTCTTCTGAGCAAAACAATGATTGAAGACAGTTCCAAAAGACTCAGATGGAAAATGCTACCCACATCCAGAGAAAGGACTATTGAGTATGAATACACATTAAAGTATACTATTTTCTCTTTTCTTCTTTGTTTTTTTCTTTCTTGTGATTTTCCCCTTTTGTTCTGATTCTTCTTTCACAAAATGACTAATGTGGAAAAATGTTTTTAAAAAATAAAAATAAAATAAAATTGGAGGAAAAGAACTGGAAAGAAAAGGAGGTTCCTATTGAGGAATGAGTGAAAAAAATGTGAATGTAATATATTATTATTTTGCTGTAAGAAATTAGGAAAGGGAAAATTTCAGAGCATTAAAATGATGGAGAATGAAACAAACAGATCCAGGAGAACAATGTATATGATGACAACCACATTGTTTAAAAAAAAACAACTTGGAAAGACTTAAAAACTCTGATCGAAACAATGGCCAGCAATGTCTCTGGAGGAACTATGGTGAAGCCACCCCTTGACAAAGTGATGATAGGCTCAAGGTTTGGAAAGAGACATATTTTTGGACATGGCCACTAGGTGGATTTGTTTTTACTTGTCTATGCTTATTTGTTATAAGGATTTTTCCTTCTGTTTTTAATTAGGGGTAGGGCTGGAGAAGGAGAAAGACTAGCAATAGTAATACAAAAAAAAAAGGAAGAGAAGGCCATTAAACATTGTTAAAAGTGCAAAAGGAAATAAAAGAAGTGCAGAAGGAAGCATAGATGAGGATTTTTTAAAAACTTAAAAAAACCCCAAAAGAACCCAAGCAGTATGGAAGGGAAACTCATTGTTTCATATACAATCCTTGTTTTGTGTTCTTCTGTGTACATGGAAATATTATTTTTATGTGTATTTTTAAATTTCAAAGTAAAAAAAAAGAAAAAATGAATTACTCAGCAGAGAGGCGGGGAAGGGCAGGGAACAAATGGAACAGAATGTTGAAAATGCTGCCGGATGTAGTCACTGTGTTGGTTGTATTTGTTTAACTATTTTTCTTCATTACAAAGGAGAACTCAGTTCTAGGGGAGTGTACCCAGAAAGAGTATGATGTGAAAACAAAAGGCATCAATAAAACTTATTTTAATAATAAATAAACAGTGACTTGAGTTTACAATTTTGCAACATAGGTTCTACTAGAAAAAAATGTTATATTGTATATTGGGCATTTGTTCTTCTAAAATATAAACAACAATCATGGTATAGTGAGAAAAATACAGGATTTAGAATCAAAGACCCGGGTCCTTGCTACTTTCCTTGCTACTGTGAGCTTGGGCAAGTCATTTTACCCTCTCAGTTTACCCATGTGAAAAATGATGGAGTTGGATTCTGTGGCCTCTAAGGTCCCTTCCTCCTCTAAATCTGTAGAGTACAGTAGACTAAGAAAATTCCTCTGCACTAGGAATTTGCAGACTTGGATCTCACATCACTTGACCTCTCTTCTGAAGAACACTCAGCAAAGAGCCATGAAGGTAGGCCAAGTGTCAAAGGCTACTTTGTTTTTTTGTTTATTTGGTTTTTGGTGAGGCAATTGGAGTTAAGTGACTTGCCCAGAGTCACACAGCTAGTCAGTGTTATGTATATGAGGTCATATTTGAACTCAGGTCCTCCTGGCTCCGGGCTGGTGCTCTATACTAGCTTCCCCCTCAAACGCTACTTTGTAGGAAGTGATTTCTCAATGGGTCTCTTCCTTTTAGTTCCTTATGATGAACCTAGAGTTTAAAACCCATTGGAGGCACTTTTCTAATAGATGGGAAAAGTCCAATCAATCCATTAACGAGCAAGAATGTTATTATATGCCTATTTATATACCAGGCACTGTGCTGGTGATACAAATACAAAATGAGACAACCCCTGCCTGCAGAGAGCTTGCATTTTGGCACTTCAGTCCACCGAAAGCATTCTTTGAATCTCTTGACCAAACAAGTACAGAAATAAGAAGCCTCTTGTTGGACAGGGCAAGGGTAGCTCCTATAGTCATTGTAATGCCCTGCAGAGGACATAGTAACTCCGGACTTAGACAAACCAAGGGATTGAGTATTTATGCCCTTGAGTAGCCAGGTGCCATAGCAGATGAAGTGCTGGACCAAGTTCAGATCTTACCTCAGATACTCAGTATCTATGACTTTGGGCAATTCATTTAACCTTTGTTTGCCTCAGTTTCTTCATCTGCAAAATGGGGACAATAATAGCACCTACCTCCCATGGTTTTCATGAGGATCAAATGAGATAATATGTGTAAGGCATTTTTCAAACTTTAAAGTACTAAAGAAATGTTAGCTATAATTATTATTGTTGAGGCTGGCTTGTGGTAGCTAGATTTGAAGTCATAGAAGAGTTGATGGGAGTGAGGGGGACACAAACGGGAAAGAGAGAGCGCATAATTTTGTTTGCTAGTTATTTTTAATTTGATGAGTTCCATGAGTTCAAATCCTGCTTCTATGACTACCTGTGTGACCCCTGGGCAAGTTACTCTACTTCTCATTTGTAAAATGACAGGGTTGGATGACATGGCTTCTAAGGTCTCTTCTATCTTTAAATCGATGATCTGAAATGTTAATGTCCTTATAAAAGATTTCACTTCCTATTTTGTGTGTTTTATTTTATTTTTCTTTGTATTTATTTTATTTAGAATGAAAAATTTAATCAATTAAAACAAGCATTTTCCAAAAATTTGAAAATTAATCTAGACCAAATCATGTTGAGTATTTTTTGTTTACTTACTTTCTACCATAGTGCATTAATACAAGAACATTTTTTTCATTGTACTTTTATCATTGTATAAAGCTAAGGCTTTTTTCACTATTACTGCTAGATTTGGTTTGACGATGCCATTTTCTAAAATGCTCATTATTATTAAATGGCTCCAAGGACGTTGTCCTCCCCACCACCACACTTTAGTGGAAAATTCTATTTTCCCAGTTTCACTCTCAAGTCATTTTTGATCTGCTTCTTTGGATCACAGACTATTAAAGCTGGAAAGGATACTGGAGTTGCTTTAATCTACAGTTTCCTAATCCGGGGTTCACAGACCTCCCATGGATGTGTGGGTAGATTTCAAGGGGTCCATGAACGTGGGTAAGAAAAAAATTGCATCTTTTTTTTTCACTACCTTGGGTTTCCTTTATAACCGTATATATTTCATTTTGTGCATTTAAAAGCATCATTCTGAGGAATCCATAGGTTTTACCAGACTGCCAAAGGGATCCATGACTCAAAAATACTAAGAACTCCTACTAATCCAACCCCCTATTCTTATGGATGAGGAAACTGAGGCCAGAGACATGTCCAAGGTAACTCATTTAGTGACTGGGAAAAAATAGAATTGGAATCCATGTCTCCTGCCACCCAGTTCAGTGCTTTCCCCACTATATTATCCGGGTCTTTTTATTATTTTGCCTTCATATGTTTACATCACTTCCCAACTGAGTATTCAAATTAGAGGAGATAGAGTAGGAAATGAGAGATAATTTTTTAAAAATTCATACTTCATCACAGATGTATATACTCAAAGAACTGCATTTTGAAGGGACTTACACCAATACTAACAAAGAGTGAAAAATCAAAATAACCAAAGGGAAACATTGAGAAATAAATGAGTAACTTTCTTTTGTTCACTTCAAAATAAATAAATAATGGGTACAGAGCTCATCACACAACTTAGAATGATCCCAGAAGGTAAATGGTTAAATTTCCAGCCAGTACGTGTTACAAACGTCTTTGTCTGAGTCAATTAAAAAATAAAGTCCAACAATAATACGTCGTATTTGTGGAGGATAAAACATTCTTGGGCAGTGAAACATGGTCTCTGTGACACTGGCAACCTTTTCTCCTTTGAATCTGTGAGTTTCCCTAAGTGTGATTTCAGCCCACGAGGGCCAGAATCCAGCTGCTCCTTCACTGGAAACCAAATGGCCCGGCCTCCCACTTTCTATGGCAACATAACTAAGCCCTTCACCATCTGACCTGCTAAAGGAAACCTGCTTTTAATTAACCATTAATTACTTGAATGCAGCCTACATTATGTGGAAAAACTCAAGTTATTTTCATCTTAATTTAAAAGACGACATCTGAGGCTGAGACTAACAAGTGGATGCACTTTATAAATGCGTGCATTTATATCATTATTCCCCTTCTGGGGATTGGAGGAAAGACTCCCCAGACCTGGGCATGGGAAGGAGGTGTGGGCCTCCCCCACCATGGTTTTGCAAGATGAGAGTGGGAAGAGAGATCCTGGTTGTAGAAATGAAGCTTTGTCTGGGAGAGGAAAAGGAAAGCTGGAATATTTTTTTTAATTGCTTCAAGCAATCATTTGTCAGGAGATAAGATCCAAGAGCCTGCTTGCTGCATGCTAATAAAAATAAGCTCAGAGTTTAAGACTGTTCTGCTTTATTTGATAGAAACACTTTTAAGTTTCTGGAATTTGTGTACAAAATTAGATCAGATATAAAATAGAAGAAATTTGTCACAGGTGGAGAGTGCATGACCAATGTAATCAGGCTCAGCCACGAGAAAGTATGTTTGTAAATAGGGGGGCAAGTTGCCTCGATATTGTTATAATTTTATGTGCATTATTTTTCACATCTTAAAGCTGCCCAAGGATAGAAAAATATAGGACTTCAATAACACTTACCAGCATGGTTTGCTTTTATTACCTTTCTGTTCAAGACCCTTGTTTCCTCTTGTAGCATGTCAAATTGCCCCCAAAACCATATTATACAGCAGAGAAATGTCGTTCACACTTCACTGGCTATTGATTTACTTTATTTATTGGCACAAAATCAGGCTGAGATAAACATTTTGTCCCCCATTTCCACTATTGTAAGTGGGATAGCTTACTGCAGGCTAGGTAAGCCCAAATGTGCGGGGTCACCATTCGACATGGCTTTCTAATCAATGTGTGAAAAATTATCTAATGAATAATGGGTTGCACATTTCCACAAACAAATTAACCAGGGTGAGACTGAAACTAATGATTATATTTATCTAATGTAATTTCACATCTGTTACTAGTGGTAGTCATTTTTTTTCTCTTTCATCCATGGTGTCCTCAAAATTACAACTTAGCTTCTTAGCTACAGTAACAGGACATCAGTTTAACTAGAAAAAAGGTTTTGTTGGGATGTTTATTTTGACTTCTAGTACCAAGGATCCTGAAGTACAGGATGGCATTTGGGAAAGTCTATGGGAACCTCCCTGATCCTAGATACCATCAAACTTGTGGTATTTAAGTGGTTCAGCTAGTGGTCCTTATCCCATAGCCTATGGACTCTGTTCTATCATTTTGGCCACACAAGGGACAACTGTAGATCCTTCTCTCTCCTCTAACCACGTGAACAGCATCACTAATGCTTCTAATACTTTTGCAGTAATATGGTTTTTATCTCCATTAAACATCACAGCAGAAAAGAAATGACCAGCAGCCTCTCAATCTATACGAGAAGCATGTTCCCAAAATTTGTTTATAAATTGGTTATTTGGAATTTGCAAAGCATTTTCCCATAGAAATATCTGAAAGTTCCATTTCTAGGAAGCCATCCCAAAGCCTATGTAATCTACAGTGTACCTGAAAGGTTGTTATAAGAAATATATTCTGCAAGTCTTAAGAATCATATAAATGTGAGCTATTACTTGTTGAGACTAGTGTGGTATTAATAGGGTTATAGATCCTAATTTTTGTATTTGTATGGGAAAATGCTTTTCCATTTTCAACATTAGGATGCCAACAACACATTTTCCTAATTAGAGACTCATCCTCCTCTGTCGCCTATAGAGAAGGGGAGTGTAGACTTCCCCAGATCTAAACTACAGAGACCTAGAGTATTTATAGTCAAATAGGGACTTGGTGAAGGAGAAGAAATAGGGGGTGCAGGGATTGGGACTTTCTGATGATGTAAACCCGTAAAGATACTTGGCTTCAAGCTTATTCCTTATTTATTGTCTTCCTCTCACCTACTTATTCCCCTTTCTGTGGTCACCACCTGCTGTTTGGATCAATGTTTCATTTCTTTTCTAGTCCATTGCAGAACACAATACAGTATCCAAGTTTCTCTCCTACTATCCTGTCCCTGAAGCAAGCACATAGAAAAATCTCCAAGTGGTTAAATATTTTTTTTTCTCTACTAAGGGTATGGAGAAAAAAAGGCTTCACCTGCTGCCCTGGTTATCCCCCTGTGCCCTCTCTTAACTTCCTCCATACACCTACCTTACAGGGGAAAAATCTGTATGAGTCTATAGGGGAATAAAAAGCTTGCAGTGAAAATAATCTGTGTAATAAAACAGACCAGTCAAGTAGGACTTTGAAACAAATGAACACAGGGTGTTAGTGTTAAATATATCCAAGAACACAAAATACTCAGGGAGGGATTCTTTGTTCTTTAACGCTTCTAGGGAAACTAGAAAATAGTTTGGCATAAAATGATTTTATACCAGCATCTTACACTGTATACAATTTCCAAATGGTAAGTCACTTACGTGAAAGAATTTACATTAAAAAATTAGGGCAAAGTGGAAAAAAAATGACCTTTTACAATAATGGCTATATAAGAATTCATAACTAATCAAAGGATAGAGGTGACCATAAAATATACTCAATTTTGATTATATAACTTGTAAAAGTTTTTGTAAAAACAAATCAATGCAGAAGGATGAGAAGGTGTTGAGGGGGAGAATATTTTATATCAAGCATCTCTGACCAAGTTGATATTAAAGATGTATAAGTAATGGATACAAATATGTAAAAATAAATAACTCCTTAATAGATAAGTTATCAAAGGATATGGATGGTTTTTTAAAAGAAGAAATATAAACAAGCAACAACTATGTGAAAAATGTCCCCACATGATTAGTGAGAAAATGCAAATTCAAACACCTTTGAGGTTTCACATCACACCCCCAAAATTGGCAAAGATGGAAAAAGTCAATATTGGAGCTGTGGGAAGATAGGGATATTAATATACCTTTGGAAGAGCTGTGAATTAGTACAACTATTTTAGAAAATAATTTGAAATTATGTGAGAAAAGATATGAAGTTCTTCATAGCCTTGATCTGTTGAGTCTATTTTGATCTATCCATTCAAAAATATTAATGACATTAAGAAAGGTTCCATATACACTAAAATAGTACTAATAACTTTTTTGTGGTAGCAACATCCTAGGAACAAATTAGGTGTCTAATAACCGGGGAATGACTGAAGAAATTGTGATAGGTATATTGTTCTGGACCTGACCTTACTCAGGCTAGTTGCCTGATAGTTTTGGTTCAATATTGAAATAAAACGAGCTGCTCTTAAGTCATTCAATAGTTAACAAAAGGAGGTTTATTTAGCCATAACAAGAAATGTTTAATAAGGATAGGCATCGAGAATCCTTGAGCTGATTCAGATGAGTGAAGCTACCATCGTAGCTTAGCCAAGGGTCTCTCAAGCTCCTCCAACTCCTCATGGATGCTTTGTACCAAGTAATGAGGCAATGATGTCAATACCTGAAGCCTGTAGTCCTCTGAGCCAATCAAGTCTCAAGGAATGTCTCAATATCTTTTAAGGAAAAATTAGCCTAACATGCATAGGGAGACAGGTTAGTATTTTACTCCTCACATATATTCATGAAGTGGATTATTTTTGCATAGAAGATGAACTGGTCATCTAGCAAGATTTTCAACTGATTGTCAGCCCTCATAGTTCATTGGTGTCCTCACAATTCCAAGATAGTTTGAGGAACTTCAGATTTTGCACTACCTGTAGCACACATATGGAAGGAAATGGACAAGAATTACACAAAATGGCTAGGCATAAATGGGTTACAATTTGCATTGTTGGATGGAGTGCACACACCAGGGAGATCACTGATCCATTGAAGCTGTTGTTGTTCATCCTTTGTTTTCGAAGAGGACCAATGACATCATGGGGCGATATCTTGACTTGTGCATGAATTGGCTTTAAATGAGGCAGAGCTGCATAAAGTCCTCAGCCTCACTCTTTCTTCAAGAGTCATCAAAATTCAGTGGCAAGACAAAAAATCAAGTTGACTGATGACAGCCTTTAATGCAGTTGATGACCTTGGTATCTTCTACGTTTGACCAAACTCTAAGCACTCCATTCTGCCTGCTTTAGCTGCCTTCATGGCTGTTGAAACAAAATGTTCTCATCTGCCCATTCCTCCAAGGGGAAGTCTTCATATGCTTGGGATAGACATCCCCCTAACTCACCAATGGGTTTGAAGACTGTTGGTTACCCTTAATCTGGTTTAGCCTATCTTTGAAGACAGTTTTATTGGTATGTGTCTTCTGCATATGCTACAGCTTCTTGGAGCTACAGGTGAGAGTTGGGTGGCAGGTAGACACAAAACGTGGATGAGCAGCCCTGAAAAGGGCTCTGCAAGCCCTCAAATCAGAGGTGCTAGTCTGGAGGGAATATGCACACCAGGGAGATCACTAGTCTATTGGAGTATTACAGAACTGTAGTAAGAATTGATAAACATGAGGAAGTCTGAGAAGCATGGGAAATTCTGCATAGCCTGATATGCCAGATGATAAATACAGAAATGATAAACACAATCACTACATCCTACACTACATCAGGGGTTTCAAAATCAATAGAAACGGGGACCAATCCATACTTAAGGATCCTTGTGGGGCACATATTGACTTAGTTTTAAAACGTAATATTATCTACTTTAAAAACATAGAGGGCTATGGGTATGGAACAGTATCCTTAATGAGGATAGTCAATGACCCTGAGCCCAAGAGCCCTGGGAATAGCAGCACCTCCCAGACCACTAGATCTGCTTTCAGTCCAGCTCCCAAAGCCATGGACCAGGCAAACCACCCTTACAGAGCTGTGGCCTAGCAAGTGCTTCTGTGAGTGCTACAGCTGCCTCTTCAAAAGCCACAACTACTGAAGACCAAAAAAAGAGGAAAGTTTTCAAATTTACAAATGATGTAAAACTAGAGAGGGACAGCTAACACACTCAATATTAGATAGGATTTATAAAATCTATTAACAAACTAGAACATTGAGACAAACCTAATAGCGATAAATGAAAGTCTTCACAATGGATTAAAAAAATCAACTTTGTAAGCATAAGATGGGGCAGGTATGAGTGGAATCGTCTTGTCTGAAAAAATTACCTGAAGGTTCTTGAGAATTACACATGACATGGAAGCCAAGAAAGCTGAAGAACTCATGGCCCTGTGTGGATAAGCAGAGCTGCCAATCAATCAGTCCCTCTTACTCATTCCATGTCTTTGTGTAGAATGGGCTACTCCTTCCAGTCACTGCCTTGGCTCCTCTCTGGAGGAGTAGTTTTCCTTTCAAATCAAGCCATAGGAAACCATGGAAATGGAAGCGGCAAAGGCCCCACCTCCAATGCCAGCCCAGCTAGCACAGTGACCTCATCATCCCACTCCAGCCAGATTGCTGGTTCAGAGAAATTGGAACAAGCGTTCTCTCTGTAATGAGAGATCACAAGACATGAATCAATGATTCTCTTTTCTTTAGCTCTAAGCCCCCGTCAGAGAACTATCATAGCAAAACTTTGCACTGATTATAAATTTCTCTCTCTCTCCTCTACCAAATCTTCCCTTAGTAACCTTTTCCACTGCATGGCAAGGATGATAATAATAATAATAATAATAACAATAATAATAATAATAATGATAATAATAATAACAACAACAACAACCACTGGCATTTTGTGGCATTTTAAGGTTTGCGAAATGATTTACAAATATTACTTCATTTTACATTTGCAACAACCCTGGGAGGCAGGCACTATTATTATCCCCATTTTATAAACAAGGAAACTGAAGCACGGACAAATTAAGTGACTTGTAGGCAGCTAAGTGACACAGGATGGAGTCCTGGATTTAGGGCCAGGAAAATGTGAGTTCAAATCCTGCTTCAGACACTATTTGTGTGACTCTGGGCAAGTCATTTACCTCTCTCAGTCTCAGTTTCTTCAGCTGTAAAATGGAGATAATAATAGCACCTATCTCATAGGGTTATTGGGAAGATCAAATATCTTAAAGTTTGTTTTGCAAACTCTAAAGCATCATAAATGCTAGTTATCAATAGACTTAGAGCTCAAAAGGACACTAGAGGCCAGCCACTGGGTTCAATGCCCTCATTTTACTGAGGAAGAAACTGAGGCACAGAGAAATTAAATGATTTGTCCGGGATAGTACAGCTAGAAAACATGTCAGGCCTTTGGACTCAAGCTTTCAGACTCCTAAACCATCAGTCTATACATTATGTCCCATAGCTACCTGTAAACAAATGCAGGCTCCACTGCAGTCCAGTGTAGGAGGTGTGAAGGGAAATAACATCTGGGTAAATTCTATGCACAATCTGTCTACACAGATCCTGACCTGGAGTCTGGCGCTGAGGGTGGCAAATCTGGAGTTGCTTTCCTCCATTGCTAATACCATTGCCTCAGGAGAGGTGATTACTGCCCCTCTTTTACATCCCTGTGCTATTCTAGGTGCTCGTGCACTGCCTCCCTGGGGAGGGGGAGGGGAAGAATTATCTCCTTAAGCCTTAATAGGCCATCGTTTCTGTTTATTTGTTTGTTTTTGTCTTTTTTGGCTAGGCAATGAGGTTAATTGACTTGCCCAGCATCACACAGCTAGTAAGCATCAAGTGTCTGAGGCCAGATTAGAACTCAGGTCCTCCCAACTCCAGGGCTGGTGCTCCATCCACTGCATCACCTAGCTGCCCCGACCATTGCTAGAAGCAATGAGACTCTTTATTCAGCAGGAGACCTGTAGGCCAGCAACTGTGCAATTCAAGCGTTTAAGGCACAGTTGTGACATGTCCAGCAAGAGACAGACACGCTGTCTATGGAGATGCAGACACAAATCAGAATAGCACTCTAGGCAGGGACCAGTTTGAAAGAAATTGATGTCATTCAGGAATGAGGAGAGTGACCTCCCAGCTATAGATTCAAAAGAGAATTAACTCTGTAAATCCAAAGTCTTACTGCAGAGAGGAGCTTAAGGAGCCCCAGCAGAGAGACCTTTCCAGCAGACAGTCTGTATCTAGGGAAGAAAGCCATTAGGATATCCCCAAAAGAGAAAGGACATGGGTCCTCATAGCACTGAGACTCTGTCTCACTGCCTACATCTGTTCCTTTTCCATGTACCTGATTACTAGTATGCTCTAAGGTTGTGCCTACTCTTCCAACTGATGCTTTGCATATTTGTGCATCCCCCATTTGTATGGGGAATATTTTGTAGCTATTGCTCTTACACAGAACTTGGGTTTGGAATCCAGGGGAGAAGCAGGATGAAGGAAGGAGGTTGGAAGGGCCTTAGGGGGAAGAGCTTGGCACTCAGGAAGGCAAGAGAAAAGGCTCTGCCCTTTCCAAACAGTCTCTTCTCCTACTGTCCTCTTTCTGTCCCCATGTAACTTGGAAGTAAGATTCTCCTAACTTAGCTCTGTATGGTCATTTCCTATTAGGGTTTGAAAGTTAAATAAAGAGAAAAATAGTCTGTCTTGTCTCATTTCCTGGACATACGGCTGCACCAGAACCTATCTTTCTCTTGGAAAGATTATTAAGAGTCCAGCCTCATTTCTTTTTTCTCTTGGCCCAGGCTAACCCTAGACAAAATGAAGTTTGTATTCAGCTCCCTTTAATTTCTCATCTCTTTTCTTCTTTACCTTGTTTGTGATGCTTTTTATTTTTCTTCCACAAAATCCCCCTCCCACATAGTAGATGTCCAGTATCCTCTTGCATCCCTCTTCCTCCCCAAGACAACCCATAATATGTCTATACTATTTCCCTTTTCTCCATAGCAAAGAAGGAAGGAAGGAAGGAAAGAACACAAATTCTACTCCAGGGAATAGTAATGGGCCAAGTGTGGAGAAAAGAAGAGCAGCTAGGACAGATTATTATAGAGGTATAAAGGATTTGAGCACCTAAGATAGAAGGTAATGATGAGGGTAGAAGGAGCCTATAAAACAACACAGTAAAGAAATTGCTAGAAGGAATGCAGAAGTATGGAAACTGAATATAATTTTCACAATATTTCCTAGGGCTAGCCTGTATCAGAAGCATTTCTTTGTAGCCTGGGCAATGGGGAGAAATAAGTGTCAGTCTGAGGATGGAGTCTTAATAATCTCCCTAGAGTTAAAAATCTCCTACTGTATTCATAAATGATTTGTTGTTGTTGTTGTTGTTGTTCAGTCATTTCAATCATGTCTGACTCTTCGTGACCCCACTGGGGGTTTTCTTGGCAAAGACACTGCAGTGGTTTGCCATTTCATTTAATTTCCATTAATGAATAATAGCTACCATTAATTTAGCACTTTAGGGTTTGTAAGCACTTCTCATCTATTAGCTTATTTTCCCTATCTGAAAAATGATGGAATGGGACTAAATGACTTCTAAGGTGTCTCCCAACTCTACATCTATGCGGCTGAGTTGGGTGACATGGTGGTAAGGAAATATCTTTTAACCTCTCATTATAGTCCGCCTCACCTGAACCCAAATAAATTACCTCTGAAGCTAGACTGAAAGCGGCTAGGTGGGTATGCTAAAGCTAGCAACCTTTGTCCTATTTCCTCCCTCTCCTTTCTCTGGCAGCCAAACTGCTGTACTCCTTATAAGTAAATGTACAAAAACTGTCTGTGTCAGTCAGTCAAACGGTCCCTACTCTGTGCCAAGCACTGTGCTAAACGATGGGGACACAATGAGAAAAAAAAAGCAGACCCTGCTCTCAAGGAACTCACCTTCTAATGGGGGAGAGAACATGAAAAAAACCCATATATTTAATAATATCCAGGATAAAGTGGAGACAACCAATAGAGAGAAGGAAGCATGAAGGAGGATCAGGAAAGGCTTCTCCTGGAGGATAAGATTTTAGCTGAAACCTGAAAGAAGCTGGGGAATCCAGGAGATGAAGATGAGAAGGGAGAGTTTTCCGGCACGGGGGAGAGCCAGTGAAAATGCCTGGAGTCTGAAGATGCAGTGTTTTGTGTGAGGAACAACAACGATGCCAGTGGTCACTGCGTGGAACAATATGTGGAATTGAAAAAGGTATAAGAAGACTGGAAAGGTAGGAGGGGTCAGGCTGTGAAGACCAGAAGGTTTTGAATGCCAGAGGATTTTATATTTGAACCTGGAGGTGATAGGAATCCACTAGAGTTTACTGAATGGGCAGAGGGGGGGAAGTGACCGGTCAGATCTTCACTTTTAGGAACTTAATTTGACAGCTGAGTGGAAGGTGGATTTGAATGGGGTAGCAGACTTGTAGTAGTGATTCCAACCCACAGGCTATTTCAATTGCCCACATAGGAGGTGATGAGGCAGGCAAGTGAAACATTATTAGCCCCATTTTAAAGGTAAAGAAACAAGGCTGAATGGTAAAGGGACATAGCAAGTGAATATCACCAGCAGGATTCATGCCCGTTTCTCCTGACCTCTCTGAGGCAGATTTTTCTCCTCTGTAAAATAAGAAGTTAAATTGTATGATCTCTAGGTCTCTTCCAGTTTAAAACCCTATGATCCTGCTTCATGATGTTAAAGGCTGAGGACACTGAAGCCTCATCAACACATGTTAATTAAAAACCTTTGATACATGTGGTACATGGGTCAAGACATGGCACAGGACCACCCAGCATGGCATGCCTGCATCAAAGAAGACTCTTTGCTATGTGAACAAGGTGGAACTGTGTAGCTCAAAAGAAACATGAGATGTGCAAATTTAGAGCCATCCCTGCTCCAAATGTTGATATATATATACCTTGACTCCAGCATAGAAATGTCATTTTGGTCCTCTTTGAGAAACAAAAGACGACAACCAACCAAATGGGCCAGGAGTCTGTGGAGATGCCTAATATAAAGGGAAGGGCCCTCTCAGGGGAATATTTAGTGCTGCCTCATCCACTCCTAAAACCAGACAGAATGACTGGACTGGGCTCCCCCAGGATCACAGAGCTGGCCTTGGAAACCAAACTCAATCATAGCAATCTCCTTGATCATAGATGTGGGGCCAGGGGTTCCATTTGTGTTAGACCAGAGAGAAGAGCCACTCCAACCCAGGATCCACAAACAGTGCTTGCCTTCAAGGAGCTTACAGATCTAGCTGGGGAGACAAGAAGGACACAATAGCTTTGAGGGAGTGTGTGATGACATGCTTGGTAGGTGAGATAGCTGGTAAACCTTGGCTGGGGAAGGATCCAATGATCTCTCAGAGAGAAGAGTCACTGGATCTGAAGTCAGGGAATCTGGTTTTAAAAACTGACTCTTTCTCTCTCCATAACTTTGGCTAAGTCCCTGAACCTCAGTGGGCTTCTGCCATTATATATAAAAGGAGGAGGGTGAACTAGATGGCTTCTGAGGCTCTTTCCAGCTCTAAATTTGTGAACAGGAAGGGTCAGAGAAGTCTTCATGGAAGAAGAGCTTGGGCATGGATAGCCCTTGAAGGGAGAGCTAAGAGGGGTGGGCCACTCTAGGTAGCAGAAACAAGTGGGAAAATACTTGCCTTGCTAAGGGGACAGGTCAACAGGACCAGAACATTGTGGAAGAGGAAGAGAAAAAATTAGAAGGTAAACGGGATTGGTTTCTACAAGGCTGAGGATTTGGAACTTAATTCAAATGGCAATAAGGAGTTCATTAAAGGGTTTCGAATAGGGGAGTAACATGATAAAAGTACTTTAAGAACATTAATGCAGCAGTGTCTGAGCTGTAACTAAGGAGGGGCAGCTAGGATCATATGTGCAAACACTGAGGGGACAAAGCCTCATTCTAGCCATGCCCAAGCCTCAACTCTCACAGATCTCTTCTGGTCCAAGTCCCTGTGGGAGAAGGGAGGCCCTGGGAAGGAGACAGGGCAAAGGACTGGAATTTGGGGTTAATGAAGGTTGGGAGAGAAATGGGGGAGAAAGTGATCTGACTACCTTCTGTGCTGCCTCCATTGTCCCCTTCCCAGGCTATGCTTTCTACCTCTCTCTTCTGTCTCCTCAACTCTTTTTTATGCCAGGGAAAAAAGTCCTAGTTATACCTGTGAGCAATTGTGTATAAGATGGACTGAAGGTAAGGAAGGTTGAAATTAGATTCAATAGGAGGCTAATTGCAGCAATCCAGATGAGAAGTGACTGGGATAATAACACTGGAAATGAAAATGAAATCATGTATTTAAGAGAATATGAAAACTTCTATATGTGTCACTGGAAGTTAAAACAATTTTCTTCTTTTTGGTCCAGACCTGTGATTTCATTGGTGTAGGAAACTATTCCAGCAGCTAGATGGTGAAGTAGATAGTGTGCTGGGCCTGGAGTCAGAAAGACCTGAGGTTAATCCAACCTCAGAAACTTACTGGCTGTGCCACCCTGAGCAAGTCACTTAACCTCTGTTTGCCTCCATTTCCTCAGCTGTGAAATAGGGATAACATCACCACCTACTTTGCAGGATTATTTCGAGAATCAAATGAGCTAATATTTGTAAAAGCATTTAACACAGTGTCTAGCACGTACTAGGCACTATATGAATGCTTATTCCCTTGCATTCCCTACCCTCCTTCCAGGAAACTCTAGTGAAGATACTCCCTGTATTAATGTAGATGGAAGAATTGTCTGTAACTTTTAGCTGCTTAAGTCACCAAGAGATTAAGTGATTGCCTACAATTACATAATTGGGACATGTTAAATTCAGACTTTGTGTGTGTGTGTGTGTGTGTGTGTGTGTGTGTGTGTGAGTGTGTGCACATTAATAAAATTAACCTCCCCATTCATCACATACCTTGAAGTAAATATGTCTACATTTGGTGACTCTCTCACCAAACCAGGATTGCTGCTATGTGGACAGGTAAAGGCTGCGTAAATACTCTATAGTACAGTTAGTGCATGATCAGTTTTTCACTGGTCTGAAGCACATGGATACAGGACTTCCTATTTGCCACCTTCCCCTTCGGCATTGTAATCAATGTGAAAGCAGCTCTCATCACATCATCCACAGGGTTTCTATTGAGATCCACTCTCATGACACGACCCAGGCAACATAGCAAGAGAAAGCAAGGCCAAGCCAGAGTTGGCTCTTTTCTTTGCTGCCAGAGGGCATTTCCTGTGAATTTGCTTCCTACTCCAACTCTCTTCCCTGCTGGATTCAGTGTCTCTTCCTGGGTGGATAGTTCTGCTGCAAGATACCATATTGGGAGGGGAGAGGAAAGGGATATCCCTTTTCTGTTGGTCCCTGATAGAGGTTTAGGGATCACACTCCACAGAGCTGCTTCCTGCTTGGACTCTGTTGACTGCCTCCAGGACTGGTAAGGTTAGCTTTTTAAAGAACATGAGAGCCAAAGCCAATCTTTGGTCTGCCAGTGACAAGTTGCTTTTCCAATTCCATCAGGAAAACTTTCCTCACATTTTGTGAACTAATAAGGTGTAGACATTCCTTTGAACTTTGTTTAACATGCAAACACCTCATTATCTGTCCCTTGCAAGTTGATTAAATCAACTTGGCTTCAGGCAGAGGAAACAAACTCTCCCTTCCACTACACACTACTTAATAAATGGGATCCTTATGATATGATCCCCAAGAATGAACCTCCATCAGAATGAACCTCCAACAACTTTGCAGAGATGGGGGACTATGGATGTAGACCACTGCGTATAACAGCATTTTTTTCAATGTATTGGTTAGTTTTACTGAGCTTCCTCTTCTAAGAGGAAGAAAGGAGTACATTAGAATAGGTAGGTGATATAAAAATAAATATCAATAAAATTTATTTTTGAAAGACAATAAAATAATGAAAAAAACTAAATTAGTAATTTTAAAATCTTCTTGCCTCTGCCTCTTCTGTCTTCCTCCAAGCATGTTTCTCTCTTCTTTTTTCCTTCTCCCTTTAACCTATTTTTGTCTCCTCTTACTCCTATGTAATGTCCCTCTCTTTTTCTTCCAGTCTTTTTTATATTCTCCCCTCCTAATCACCTCTGACTCCAACTTCAAGCATAATGAATTTAAGAAAGGGAAAACAATAAAAATAAACACTAAATTATGCACACACAAAACAGCTTCCCATTACATTTGACCTTTTTAAAAAAATTAAAATAGAGTGAAAACATCTACATTCTTCTTAAACTTAAAGTTACTGGAAGAAAGGACAGTTTGATCTTACAGATAGAGACCCAGTGTCAGTGTCAGGACAGCGTGGGCGTCAGTCCCATCTTGACATCTTCTAGTTATGCAACCCTGAGCAAGTCACTTAAATTCATAATGGCTCAGGCAACTTTCTAAGACTAGGAGCTGAAGAACAGTTTGTGATGTGCATCAAATCAGTAGGGAAGTTCCTCAGTAAGGAATTCCCTATATAGAGGAAATCACAGATCTGAACCCCAATAAAAAATAGTAGTAAAATATGCTGTGTACTCAGTACTTACTGAAAATGATAATAATCAAAGATCTAAAGCTAGAAGGAACCTCAGAGATCATCTACTCCAACCACTTCATGTCATCTGTAAAGACACGCAGACCCTATGAGGTTATTTGTCTTGCCCAAAGTCATATCTTTTGCCTCTTCTCACATTGCCAGTCCTTAGCATAATGCCTGGCACATAGTAGGCATTTAATAAATGCTTATTGACTGACTCCTTGGCATACAGTAGGCACTCAATAATTGTTTATTGAATGATTGATTGGCTTTGTCCATGGGGTATGGTCTCACATGAATAAATTCCTTCTAGAACTGTACCTCTGCAAATTGCTTTAACAGTGCTTCTTGTGTAGTCTAATGGAAGTGCTTCAAACAGCTGGAAATGCTGGACTGGTGTTCAGGGGGGAAGCTGAGGGTAGCGATATAGATCTGGGAGTTATTTATGAAGAGCTCATAGTTGAACCCATGGGAGTAGATGAGATCATCATCGGAAAGAGTTTAGAATGAAAAGAAAACAGCTCAGGGCACAGCCTTGGGGATTCCTTTGGTCTTAGTGGATGAGAGAAAGATGGAAGAGTGGAGACTGGTAATGAACAGTTAAACCCTTAGAAGGAGAAATAGGAGAAAGCAGTATCCATGGACCTAAGAAGGTAGTCAACAGCAGAGGATGAAGACTTTCCCTCACATGGTCATTGCCCTCAGTTTAGGCCCTAATCGCCTCTTACTCAGACTATATCACTAGGCTCCTAATGAGTCCCCCTTCTCCAATCAGTTTCTCCCTTCTCCAATCCATCCTTCTCACAGTTGTGAAATTAATGTTCCTAAAGCACAGGTCTGACCATATCACTCCCCTGCTCACAAGTCACCAATAGCTCCCTGTTTCTAGGATACCACACAAAATTTAGCATTCAAAGCCTTCACAGTTGGCCCCAACCTAAATTTCCAAATTTTTCCATATTTCTCCCTTTCATGTACTTTACATTCTAGCCAAAATCGTCTACTAATTGTTGCCAGAACATGGTATTCCATCTTCTCTTGGATTTCACTTTGTGCCATGGGTCCCCCACGCCTGCAGTGCTCTTCAGCTTCCCTTCTGTATCCTGTCTTCTTTTAACATTTAGTTCAAATCCCACTTCTCCAGGAGCCCTCCCCCTTTTAGTCCTTCAGTTCACATTGTGCATCTCCTATGTGCACAATTACTTGTATGTTGTCTCCTCTGTTAGAATGGGAGCTCCTTGAGGGTAAGGTCTTCGGTTTTTGCCTTTCCTTGTATCCCTAGCATTTAAGACAGTGCCTGGCACCTAGTAAATACTTAATAAATGCTTGTCAACCGAATGAGTGGACAGGAATTCATTTTCTTCTCTTGTGCTGTCCCCTCTTACCATGCCTAGACCTTTTTTCAAGGCTCAGCTCAGGTGTTGCTTCCTTCTACTTGAAGCTTTGCTTGATCCCTAGCTTAATGCTCCCTGCCAAAAACTGTTGTCTCACATTTACTTACATGCACACAGATATACTACCTATACATATATGTATATAGGAAACATACACATATATTTTACTTATAATCCCATATATACATACATATTACATATACAGTATATTTTACTATATAATATGTAATATCTTGACTATACCATCTCATATATTTATACATAATGTAAATATAATTTATAGATACATAATGTAAACTTCTTGAGGGTTGAGACAGAGGGTTTTGTCTTTATATCTCCAGCACCTAAGACTATCCCTCGCACTTAATAGGTGCTTAATTCATGTTTGTTGAATTGAATTGAGTCTTCACACCTAGGCAAAAATTGTGAACCTGACTTTGTATTTCTAATCTCTTGCCAATGGACTCCAGTATTTAAAGATATCAGTCAGTGAAAGGAGGCAAGAAGGAATATTCCCTTGCTATCGCCTTCATTCTGAATGGACTTCACTGGATGAAGAGAAATCGTTGTTAGTTCTTCTGTATTTCCTCTAATTGTTTTATGCTGGAACAGATGGCTATATACTAAATGAACAATAAGTAAGACCAAGCAGACTGGTAGAGTATCTACTGCTAGAATCAAATAAAACAAAGTCTGCCTGCCACATAGTGATCATACAAATTTAATCATAGTCTTGCATGGTGTGCATCTCACATAAATAATAGTAATTATTATGACTTTTATATAGTCAAATTCTAGTTTGTTAATACAAATGGCTAACATTTGTAAAGCATTTTGTAAATTGTAACATATATATGTGATATGCATATGTTTGTGTACATGTGTGTGTGTGTCCTCATCAGCAAAGTGGAGATAAAAAGATCTGTAGTATCTATCTTCTTAGGGTTCTGAGGGTAATGAGATTGTGCATGTATACACATATTGTACATAAAAAGATATACATGTATGAGAGTGTGTACTTATAATATATTATATTGTGTTGTATTGGTATATGTATAAACATTTTATTATTGTTGTTCAGTCATTTTTCAATCATGCCTAACTCTTCATGACCCCATTTGGGGTTTTCTTGGCAAAGATACTGGAATGGTTTACCGTTTCCTTCTCCAATATATACATATACAAGATTGTGCAGTCAAAATATTACATATCATATAATGAAATATATTGTATATGAAATATGTGTATATATATGAGATTATAAATAAAATGTAATATATATTTCATACATACACATAGAGAGATATGTATAGACAGTATATGTGTATATACATACATGTATACATACCTGTACAGACATACATATACACTGCCTCATTTTAAAGATGAGGATACTAAGGGTTAGAAAGGATATGTGATTTGCCCACAGTCACATTATGAGTAAGAATCAGGGGAAAGATAATAATAACTAGCATTTTTGCGGCATTTTAAGGTTTGCAAAGCACTTTACAAATATTATTTTATTCTCACAATAGTACTAAAAAGTAGGTGCTATTATTATCCCCACTTTATAGATCAGGAAAGCAAAGCAGACACATGTGAAATAAGTTACCCCGAGAAACACAGCTAGTCTACGTATCTAAATCAGGATGTACGTCAGGTCTTCTCAACTCCAGAGCCAAAGCTCTATTCACTGCCCTACCTGATTCTTTCTGATTCCTGGTCCAGTTCTCTTTTCACTTTGTAAAGTGAAAACTCACTTTGGAAGTTCTATAGGATATATAAAATCAGTGTTAATCTTGACAGTTTTTTCATGGTATCATTTATCATTCTAATCATCACCATCAACACCCAGCCAAGCCTAAACACAATACCCCAAGTTCCTGGGATTTCTTTGTCTTCCAACCTGTGCCTACCTCTCACCTCCACCCCCCAAGCTTTTCTGTACTTCAGCCATACACTCATATCCCCTCACTTCTCTCCTGTGAATGATCCAAAGGGGTCTTTGAGTAGCATGTCTGTTTACTTCTGTTCCCTATCCCTAACTCTGGGCCCCCTATTCCCGCTCTTTCGATGCTATCCCCCTAAAATATCCTGTGAAGATGGTATTGCCTTGCCAACTTTACCAGTAGGAATTTTTGGCTTTCTGGGATATCTGAGTTGTGTATTACATCTCTATTTTTTCTCTTTCTGTCAAATCCATGCACCATGTATGTGTTATTAGATCACTCACTTGCTCCCATGGACCTCATTGTTTTGATACTGCCATCTCTGTCCATAAAAAAGTGTTTTTTCTTGCACACGTCACATACCTCCCTGCTGCCATGGAATAATATTCTCTGACAGTCCTCTGCAGGTATAGCCCTGATCTTTTTTGTTATGGGTAGGTGACACACCCCAGGCCCCCTCCTTCAGGTGGAGCCTAACCCGAAGAGAAGAAGCTACCAATGAATGGCAACAACACGCACTACAGAAGGGTACTTGTGACAAATTCCACAGGCCTACACCATTGCACAACCCCGACTGCTGACTGATTGAGTGTTTCTCTGATGTAGATTTCCCCAGTCCCCAAAATTGTCAGAGGAGTTACTTATCTGGGAGAACTGAAATGGAAGATGAGCAATCAAGAAAATCAACATTTTCTCAATAATGGAGCCCCTTAAACTATGGAAATTCTCCCTCACTCAATTCAACTACACCTTTCCTAATTATCTCCAATTGTAACTGAGTAGAAATAGAGGTGGGGTTACTATAAACTTTTTTAAAAATTGCATATAGTAGGGGGCATTCAAGTGGTACAGTGGATAGAGCACCAGCCCTGGAGTCAGGAGGACCTGAGTTCAAATCCAGCCTCAGACCAAACACCTGACACTTACTAGTTGTGTGACCCTGGGCAAGTCAATTAACCCCAATTGCCTTGCCAAAAAAAAATGTGTATAGTAGAAGTTCAGAGGTTCCACAATCCTCTTTTTTTTTCTTTGAATATTGAAATATTCATGTTTGTTGATATTATATATAACATCATATATAACTGCTTATATGCATGACTTTATATTAAGAAAGACAAAAAGTGGGCTGCTGTTTCCTTATATATCTAAACATCTAAAATATCTCTATCCAAAATGGCTAGAAGTCCATTAAATTGTACTGGGGCTGCCAGCCTTCTGCAGAAATGATGTGATCTCTAATCTCTAGCTTGGAGTCTCTCTGCCTGAGGAGGGAATTCCCATCATATCTCTTCAACTCTGAGATGTCTCCTGGAATACAACCAGTTTTCAGAGGCACTGCTATGGGTAACAGGAAAATGAAGCTCTTCAGGCTTCCAACAGGGAAATCTGAGCTAGCCCTGGCTTCCCAGCAAAGTATGTTCTCCTTTCTCTACTGTGGGAAACTAGCAAGTCACCAGAGTTTCTGAGAGTGGTGAATTAACTCTTCCAGGACACCAGGGCACCATTGAGAAAATTACCATATTCAGGATACTAAATGATACCCCAGTTCCTTGGAATAGATAATTAGACTCTCACAGGTGACTAGTTTACTCTGAATGAATAGTTTACTCACCACTAGATCTTCCCACACTCTCTTGTGTGGGAATAAAAATGTTGCCTTGCTCTTCTTCTCTTCTCTTTTTATTTTTTCACTTAACAGTAGCAGAAGCGCCTTTATACTCAGCATTTCAGAAACAATAACTAACCAATTCCCCTTCAGTATGAGAACAGAAATACTGGTGGTATGACAATAGAAGTAGATTGAGGACCAGGACCCCTGGCCTCTGTAATCAACTATCTGATCTTAAGAAGTGCCCTCTTCCCTTTGGGACAACGTCTGTATTTGAAGAATAGAAACAATATTATTTTAGTGTTAAAAATGGGATCTTGGTCCTGTTTCAGAGATGACTCAGGTGAGAGTATAAAACACAATTCAGGGGTATGGAAAATAAGGTCCATGAGTAAAGGAATAAGATTAAGGAAGGAAAGTCTAAAGAAGTGATGTTATTGGATCTTTAAGGTCCAGCCCAAAATCAGCTTCTAAATGAAGTCTTCCATGATTATTTCAATCCCCATTTACTTCTCATTTATCTGAATTTTTACATTAATCATCTGGACTGCACCATTTAGAACTCTTGTAATATATAGTAATATATTGTTTTCTGTTTCATGGGTGCTGGTTATATTCTCATTTATACTGTAAGCTCTTTAATGGCAGAAGCAGTGCCTTATGTTTCTCTGCTTTTATCCATCATAGCCTCTCCTCAATAGGAAGTCAATAAATATTTGTTGATTGATTCATCCAAAGACCATATCATAACAGGAATGGTTTAAAGAATTGGAAATTATTCACATGGAAAAAAAGAAGTCTTAGGAAGAATATGATAGCTGTCTCCAAATTTTTGAAAGGCTGTCCTGTAGAAAAATAAGTGTACTTATCCTTTGTTGCTCCAGAAATAAGAGGACAGCTTAGTGGAAGTTATAAGAAAGACCTTTCCAACAACTGGACTGGTCCTTAAAATAGTGACTTCCTGGCCACCATAAAGAGCTCCCAGAAGAATCTGGATGGTCATATGCTAGTGGTTTCTGCATAGGTTGATGGGCTGAACTCAGTTCTTTGAACAAAGTCTACAAATGTTTATTGAGTTCCAACTGCGCAAAGTACCTGTAGTAGGCATTTTGCAGGGAGTGTGGAATATTTGTGGGGGAGGGGGTGTACAAAAACAAACAAACAAAAAATAAAACACAGTATCAGCTTTGTAAAACAAGATTGTAAAGGATGATAAGAATTATAAGAATAATGATAATACAAGTTAGAGGTAAAAGGGTAACAAGAGTATTGTTATTTTTGGCCCTACTGTGTGCACTAATGACAGGAGTTGTGTGAGATGGCAGCATAGCTTTTGTTCAGCCTGAAGACACAGAATCATCACAGGCTACTCCATACTATGTCCGATCTGTCAACTTGGCCACAGACTTGAGACATGCAGGGGGAGAATCGGCGTATCGTTCAGTTTCCTATGTGCCTTCTCATAGCGGTCAGTAATATAGCAGAACATAGTGATACTCGAAGAAAATGCAGATGCCTATGGATCCAGGGTAACTGCAACCACCTAAGTGTCATAATCAGCAAGATTAGTGGGAACTAGTCTCTTATGCACAAGCAATGACTCTATTGACTTTTTTTTTAAACAAAATGCATATAATCTCAGTGTAGGAAAGAAATGCTGGCTTACCAAGCACAGCAATCTTACTTGCTATGCAGGTTGAAAGTTGTCTCACCCTTCCTGTGACTCCCACAACCTTGATGTCCCCACAGAACTGGCCAAATACAAAGTAGTATGGGAGTTCAGGAGAGAGAGACAGAGATAGACAGACAGATGGATAGACAGACAGAGACAGAGAGAGACAGAGACAGAGAGAAAGAGAGAAACAGACAGAGAGAGAGAGAGAGAGAGAGAGAGAGAGAGAAGAGAGAGAGAGAGAGAGAGAGTGAGAAGATGAAAAATGTGTTGATACTAAAGGACTGAGAGGATCAGATTACTCACCACCTAAGGGAGGGAAGACAGGAGGGAAGAAGGAAGGGACAGAATTTTGAATTCAAAACTTTTTTTAAAATGTCAAAAGAACTGTGGATGGAGCACCGGCCCTGGAGTCAGGAGGATCTGAGTTCAAATCTAGCCTCAGACACATAACATTTACTAGTTGTGTGACCCTGAGCAAGTCACTTAAACCCATTGCCTAGCCAAAAAAAAAAAGTCAAAAAACTGTTTTAACATGTAATTGGGGGGGGGGGGGGAAATAAAATACTGTGTAAAAGGGAGAAATGGGAATGTAAAAGGGAAGAAAAGGGAGAGGAAGTAAGTTTTTAGAGAAAAGATGATAGGTTTAATTTCGAATATGTTGAGTTTAAAATACCTGCAGAACATCTAAAGTCCCTTTCATCTCTAAAATTCAGTCTATGAAAACAATTGTTTGGAAGTTTGCAGAACATAGCGATGTAGTGATAGGCTATGTCTGCAGGGCAGAAGAAAAAGAGTAGGCTCACAGTGAGCTGAGAACTTCAAGATGGGATACAGAAGTCACACAAGAATTTGCTCCTTGTAAGATGCTTTGAGAGAATCCATGGAATCCATCTGGACTGTCAAAGACACATGGAAATTCCTTGTCACTGAAAACAAGGTATTCCCTCCATCCCCATTCAAGTGCCCCTAAAGAGCTCATTGCCAAGCATGATGCTATACAAAGCTGTCATCCTGACTTTTGTCTTGTCACTGGACTTCAAAGACTCTGGAAGAGAAAGTGAGACTGATGACTCTGTGATTCTGCCTCACTTAAAACCGATTCACTTAAAAGTCAAGACATCACCCTGTGATGGCATCGGTCCTCTTTGAAATGAAGACAAAACAACTTACTGAGATGGGAATACTGTAAGGAAGTAAGTGACTGATCCCTATGCTGTTTGTCTTTCCCGGTTCTTGAATTTTCAGGAAACTTCCCCTCTCAGTAGGATAATAGAGAAATCCTATTTGGCATCATGGAAACTGGGGAAACCTTTATGGGTATGTTGCTTTGGCACATATTCACTGTATAAGGAGCCATCCTGCTCAAACTACTCTGGGAGGGATTTAAGTTAGAGATTTTGTTTAAAAATTATGTTTTTGTTTGACCTCTTTTCCTAGAAATCTTCGTGAGAATAGAATTGATTCCCATCTGTCATAACTGGTTTAGGTGAAGCCCTCCTGGGAGGCGTTGGGGTAAAGCAAGTGACCTTAGGAGGTTCTGTTCAATCATTCTGAGGTGATCTTAATTGGATTCTCTAAGGACTAGTAATTAAAAGTATTTAGGGTTTCTGAAATTTCTATGAAGATTGTAAATGTTTAAACACTGTACTTTTTCCCCCTTTCTCAGTAATATCTTTTCATGACCCTATTTTGAGTTTTCTTGGCAAAGATACTGGAGTGGTTTGCCATTTCCTCCTCCAGTTCATTTTACAGAACTGAAGCAAACAATGACTTCCCCAGGGTCACACAGCTAGTGTGTGAGACTAGATTTGAACTCGGGAAGATCAGTCTTCCTGATTCCTGGCCCACTGCTCCACCTAGTGCCCTTACTGTGTGTTGCCCGGGGTTCAATGTGTATTTTCCTGGTAACTGAGAGCTAGTTCAGCTCAGAACAGAGGCTGGTGTGAGACATCAGCAGCTGCCATGAGTGAGCTGAAAATCCAAAGTAGCTTTAAAGGTAAGGCTCACAGGTGCTGATTGATTCCAATGAAAGCTGCAGTTACCTGTGCAAACCTTCTGATGATGCTTTCTCCAGGGGCAGTGAAGATTTCTATGCACATAGGGAAAGGCCTTTGGACAAAGCTCATGTCTCTAATCACTTCAAAGCACCCTTCAGCATGTGCTGCAAATCTACCCCAGCACATATATGGAAAAGACAAGAGCCTCGTCTAGTTTCCCTTTTTAATGGCAGCATGCTAAACAGGACATAGGTCCTGTACTGAATCATCTGGACTGGTGATAGGTAGCAGACAGCCAGGCAGGAGGTACACCCCTTTGCCAGGGCTTTCTCACTTAAAATGGATCTTAATTTCTGCTTTGGATATGAAGATGGGTTTACAGCTATTAGCCATCATATTAATAATTTAGAAAATACATGCCCAATCACTTGTGTTCTTTCAATTCCTTATGAACACAGCTGCAAGCCACATTAGATGCTAGGGTGAATGGATATTTTTCAGATGAGATATTTGTGCTGAATTATTAGGGTAGTCTGTACTACAAAATTACTAATAAACATTGCTTCTGGCTCAATTTAGCCTGAACTCAGTGAACCTGGCCAATGGTGACAAATCAAAAACTCTGAAATATCCAATGAATGAATTTAACTAATCAAGGAACCCTGTAGGAAGTAGATGCCAGGATTAATGAGCCAGTAGTTTCACCATGCCATGCTGTTATTTCTTCACATAAATGCCCTCAGATGAGATTACCTTTGTGTCATGAAAAGGAGAAAAGGAAGGTTACGTACTTTCAACTGACAGGTTAACTACCTCCATTACACAAGACACATCTTCAGGGGCTAAATTTTTTTACCCTAAAAATGAAAATTTGAAGTCCACAATACAAATTAAAACACATTTTCATTTTCAGGGGAAGCAATCATTGAGGGTGTAGAATATATGGTAGCAAAACCAAACGATCTTCTGTCTTCTGAGTTCCTACCTTCCTGAGCTTTCAGTCAGCAATCGCCTTCTTTAGTGGGGTACATTGCTTTATTACATCCTCTCTTTTCTACCTCCCCTTGAAGCAACAAGTTCAACATCATTGTTGGATGTTTATTGAATCTATGTGTGTATATATACATATATATGTATGTATATATGTATTTATGTAATCTATCTATACCTAAATGGGCCTTTATAGAGCCTTAGTAACACCATTCAATGTCTAAGAAGACTGCTTAGCACAAAAAAAAGTACAATTCACTAAGGGTAGGACACCTTTAAGTTCTAGTTACCTGCTTCATTTCAATTATTCTTCCTTGTGCTTTTGTCCTTATTCTCTTATGTAATGTAATCACTATTTGCATAACTTTAATAGTACTGAATCAGAATGGTTAGTGAGGAATAAAAATAGGATGAAGCGTCATTCTATTTTCTGATGTATTTTTTTTCTTCAAAGGCAGAGATCTTTCATACTTACAGCATTCCCGTTTAACCTGTAATACATGATAGAAAATTTCATTCTTTAGCTTTTGATCTTTGTTAAGCAGGAGTAGCTCAGTCAACTTGGAGAATTTAGGCTAGAAAGACTCATCTGTATATGTATATACGTATGTATGTATATATGTATACATATGCATATACATATATACATGTGTATACACATGTATGTATACATATGTATATGCATATGTATATACATACATACATACTTACACATATCTTTAGAAATGCTCAACATCTATAACATGAAAATCTATCACCATGGAAACAGAGATTATACCAAAGTTGGGTCAAGCCAAAGCACTGTGAACTTTCATTAAAACACTGATAAAATAATTACTATTTTTCAAAATACAAAGCTCTTTCGAAACATCTATTACTTTTGTTGATTTGCAGCTTCTCATCAGTGTCATAAGTTGAAACCTTTTTCCCAATCACAAATGTCACTTTCCCTGCCTTGGAGAAATCCAATGTTTTCAAAGATCCCATTTACCATTCTTTATTGCACTCCGACATCATAAAGTTATGCTTTACAGTGGCATAAAGAAGCTATAAAATTAGCATTCTTGTAAACAATCTTCCATGCTCCCTGGATGACACAATGTGTGATTTGTACTGATCTTTAAAATGTGATTTGAGATCACATTGCACATCATTTCCAACTAAAAACAATTGCCAAGTGCTGGCATAGGTGGGAGACATTAGGTAGCAAACTGAAATTTAAAAATAAGAAAACAATACTTCGCCTACTGAAGAGTTAAAGATAATGGGAGAAGTGACAAATTGGTGTGACCCTCATTATGCCAAAAAAAAGTCTCTTTTTCCTAATGAAAGACAAAATGAGCAGTCTCTTAATAAAACTTTTTCAAAAGTTAAATCAAAAATGTTTCAGAAAGTGGAGAATTGAAATGCTGTGAGACTTATCTATCAATTTAATTTCCAAAGACTTCCTTCCTCCCCCCCACCAAAGATAAGGGAAAAAAATGAGTAGATCTCACTAATTGGGATTCTTAACTAAGTAACAATGAGGAAGTCCTTTATGCTCACAGGTAGTTCATTAGTATAAATGGGGGGGAAGCATTCAGAAACAGGATTTACTATTATAGTAGCCAAATAAAGAAATTTTCTATGGGAAAGAGAACCTCTTATGAATCCTTACACATTTCAAGGCAAGAATTTGATTTAGCTTAAGGTATAGCTCTTTTAGGTGACATAGACCTCGATGGATAGCCTGGCCTCATAGACACAGCCTGCTGGGAAGTTCCATTTTTAAACCAACTCATCCCTCTCCTTCCCATTACATTATTTACTACTGGATGCTCAGAACTGTTACCAGTCCCTGGGCAAGAGACCATGTGCAAAAATGGATTACACAAAATGCTAGGCACTTAGAAAGCACCTTGTGATGAAATGTTGCCTAGGTTGGTAGTTTTATTAAACAGGGGCAGACCTCTCAGCCAGGAGTCCCCTGCCCCTCCCAGGCACCAGCATGAAAGGCTGTTTCAGTGGCATCCTTTACCCAGAGAATTTATACTTAGCAGGTTGCCAGTGCCAGGAAGCAGAACTTGGAGCCTTGGGAAGGACAAAGGGAAACCTGAGCCCCTGAGCTGCCCCCTGATGTGGTCAAAACCCTGAAGAAACAATTAGCTTAGACACTGCCCTTCTGACTCTGAATGACACAGAATCTGTTAAAGACAAGGAGCGTTAATCTCTTTTGCCCACTACCACTCTTGAAGACAAGAGATCCCAGAGCCGCTTTCTTTTGTCTCCATACATTCAGCAGTGCTCTCTTACTACGATTTCCTTCCTGCCCTCCCTGACATTTCTCTGTCTCTTTCTCTCTCTCTCTCTGTCTTTATGTGTGTCTCTATGTGTCTCTTTCTCTGTCTCTCTGTCTCTGTCTCTGTCTCTCTGTCTCTCTGTCTCTCTCTCTCTCTCTGTCTCTCTCTCTCTCACACACAACACACACACAACACACACACACACACACACACACACACACACACCTGCTGCCACCCTAAGGATTGAACCCAAAACAACAGGTGGACTTCTTCACCTTAAAGAAACTCTTCTGAGTCCCTAGACTGGCCATCCTGCTTCCCCACCCCCACCCCTAATTCTGAATCCGGCACTGGTAGAGCCAGGGTCTCTAGTCTTCCTAGGAATCTATCTGTTGTTCCCAGGCCCCTCCTTACTAATCGATCTCTTTGCTCCCATGCAAATCTCCTTTGATTTATGCTCCAGGCTAGAAACTAGAAAGCTTAAACAAAGTGTATTGACAATGAATATAGTGATTGTACTAAATAAAATGCCCCAAATTCAAAGGTCAAGCAAACCAATGTTGATAATTTCTTGCCCCTGAATCTGAATAGGAATTACACCAGAAGCCCCTCCCTGGCCACCAAATACCACTTACTCGTACACGAAACCAAAACCCATAATTCTCCATATCACATACTGAAAATGATTTTATTTTATCCATTTACATTTAACTTGATATAAAGTTGTCCGGAAAAGTCAAATAATATGCTTTATATTCGCTCAAACATTTATTAAGAAAACCAAATTCAATAAATTAGCACAGACAATAAGTTAAAACATATCACAAATTGACCAGTATGTAACAAGAATGCTTTATCTACACAAAACATCCTATTTCACATGTTTGTTCATTCTTAGAAATAGCTTCTGTTCTCTGGGGTTGGATTTGACCAGCACATGCAGAAAAAGCTGATTGTGTTTCTCTGTACAAAGTTGCAGGGTTGGAGATGTCCATGTGCAGGCACCCAGCCTGGTCATGGACCTGCTCCTTCAGCAGGGGCCAGTGGCCTTAGCCTAGGTGCAGCGGGGACAACAGCAACAGCAAACAAAACAACCGAGAGAGACAGACAGAGTGGCAAAGAACAAAGATAGAAAAGTCAAACAAAACCAACAGAAAGCCAAACCTGAAAGACCCAGAAAAGGGATGTGGCTTTTGCTTTTACAAAAGGAAATATTACTTGGACTTTTTTTTAATTCTTCCTTATAAATACTTATCAAAATGGGTGAGATCACCTCTCCAGTATGCATCGTGTAACTTTCTTAGTCTGCTTCAGCCTCCCAGCCAAGTGGCAATTTCCTGTTAAGAAACTTCCTATTTGTATTCCCACATTGTTGTGCTTAAAAAAAGAAAAAGAAGACAAGAAAACAATATTCCGCAGCAAGCCAAAGAAATGGCTGGGTAGGGTGAGTAACAGGTGAATAGAGAAGAGGAGGAAGAGACGAAGAAAGAAGAAGAAGAAGAAGAAGAAGAAGAAGAAGAAGAAGAAGAAGAAGAAGAAGAAGAAGAAGAAGAAGAAGAAGAAGAAGAAGAAGGAGAAGAAGGAGAAGAAGGAGAAGAAGGAGAAGAAGGAGAAGAAGGAGAAGAAGGAGAAGGAGAAGGAGGAGGAGGAGACAGAAAAATTAAATTAGATCAATTAGGCCCTTAGATGAGGCAGACGTAGCAGACACTTGTCCTCCTTTAAGACAAAAGTCCCTATTGCGTTGTCCCTTCAGCATGTCCTTGTGTGACTTAGGTGTTTTGTGTGTGTATATTTGTGTTTGTGTGTGTGTATTTCTGCCCACAAACCAGTCCATTGGTGTCTGATTTCAGATCCTGAGTCGACTCCCTGGTAAGTAAAATGGCGGGAACAATGCATTTCGCGTGGTGCTAGAAGGGTGGGGGGAGGTGAGCGAGGCAGGGAAGAGTAAGAGGGGAAATGAAGAAGGAGAATGTGACGAGGAGGCGGGCAATGAAGAGGAAACTTTGGGGGAGTCATGAGAAGGTATAGGAGATGTAGGTAGAAGAACAGAAAGAGGAGACAAGGAGGGTAAGGCATGATAGTGAGAATAGGAAATGTGGACGGTGATAACAATCCTTCAAGAAGAGAAGGCGTAACTGAAAAGCGGGGTTTGAGAGAGAAATGTGGCAAAGGCTTGGAGAGGCAAAGAAGTTGCCCAAGAGAGGGTGAACATTCTGGAGTAGAAAAAAGGACAGAGGGATTTAATTTCGAGGGTCAAGTGTAGGGGGAAGACGATGAAGATAAAGAAACTGGCATTTAGCTGGGGGGGGTGCGGCGTGGAAAGGGAGTAAGGGAGTTAGAAGTCAGAGTAAGAAGAAGTCAAGGAGAGCGATGAGCTTATGGAAGGGGAGGACGAGGAGGCCTCGTGAGCAGAGGTGACTAGAGAGCAAAGGAAGAGGCGTGGAGAGAGAGAAAAGAGTCTGGGGACAGGGGGAGCAGAAGAAGGAGAGGGGATTCAGGGGGTATCTAGGAGGGAGGTGCAGGGGTGGGGGTGGGAGAGTGCTGTGGGGTAGGGGGGAGGCCAGAGGAATGGAAAGGAAATGGGTGAGATGCTGCTGGGCCATCGGGAAAGAGGAGAGCAGGTTCGGGATTTGGGCCTGGGGACGGGGAAAGGGGGCATTAGGTGAAGCTCATGGACACTGTGTGCTCTAGTGCTTTGCGGCGAAGGGACGCGATGCTTGTGCCCCGCCACACGTCGCTGCTGTCCGGGGAGCTGCAGAGCTGGGGCGAGCCCGTGACATTGCTCGGGCCGGGTAAGGAGGCGGGCACCATACCGGGAAAGGCGGGCTGGTAGAGGTGAGACTGCAGCCCGGCGCCGTTGGAACCCGCCAGGCTGTTGGACAGGCCCATGGAGTTGGGCGGGGGCCCGGCCGCCAGACTGCACTGAGACAGGGACTGCGCCATGGCCTGCTGCCTGCCCAGCGCGGGCGGCAGCGGCAGCTGCGACACGCCCGGCATAGCAGCCGCTGCCCAGCGGGTGTCATTGGCGTGGAAGGAGCACAGGCTGTCCCCCCATTGCGGCTGCTGCGGCCGCGGCGGCCGAGGGGAACTGCGGCAGGCCCGGCGTGGGCAGCAGCGTTCCGGGAGCCCGGAAAACGTTTGTCGTCTTCTTGCGCTTCTTCCACTTGGCGCGGCGGTTCTGGAACCATACCTGCAAGGGGGCCGGGTTGGGGAGGGGTGGGGGAGGAGTGATTTGGGTAGGGGAAGACAAGGTCGAGGAAGGGAGACAGAGAGGTGGACACAGAGACAGAGGCTAAAGTTAGCGAGGCAGCCAGAAGGGCAGGAAGAGACAGACCAAACGGGCGCCGAGCAGTCCAATTCAGGGAGATGGGACTAGGTGGATGGCAGTCACTGGCGCAAGGGTCGGTCAGTCAATAAACATTTATTAAGAGCCTGCATGTGCCAGGCACCTTACTAAGCGCTGAGGATACAAAGAAAGGCAAAAGGGCATTTGGCTAAAAATACCCAGAGCCACACAGAACATAATTTCTGATTCTTCCTCTCCCTTATCTTCACTCCTCCCGCCTAATTTTTGTTCAATGTTGACACTATGCTTACACAGTGCTTAGGTTTTCTACTAGACACAACCTCACATTATCCATGCAGGCATATTTCTGTTAGTACTAATCTTGTTGATATTCCTTGAGTACAATAAATGTGCCCTGCCCTATGGGGATGGGTGTATTGGCTTTATATGCCGTATATGTTCTGTGTGAAGGTATGCACAAAGTATATCTATCATGCCCTAGAAAATACATGCTTACATGGAGATGCTCTGTGTTGTATAGGTCTACATAGAAAAACAGCATGTTGTACGAATACGTATGTATTTCTTAGCTTTATATATTGAAAACCATATGTAAACCTAAGTATTTCCCATTGTAATGTTTGTGATGCAATAGAGGGTTATAGCTATATATTTCTAACACAATATAAGGTTATACATAGTATAACATTTCCAGAAAACTTAGAAATTTAAAATTTGAAAGAAAAACAAAAATACCGTGGCCGACAATGGTCAGATACAAAAGATAAAAGAAAAACCCTTATAGTCTAGCTGTGGAGTGAACGGATGGATAGGTTAATGCAAGGTTTAGTGTGGGAAGGTAAGTGCCATTGATTCACATTATTGTTTGTGTAACCACTGTGACCTCCAGTGTCCCCAAGTTGCCCCAATAATGTTTGTTGCCACTGCCCCAAGCTTTCCCACCTAATCTACATCTGTGTCTGCAGCCACTTCCACCGCACCTTTTCTAAGTGTCCTTTAGAGTCCTGTAATCTATTTTCAGAGCCTCTGAACTGATTTGTCTTCAGGTCCCTACTATTTTCTTGAGCTATGTAGAGGTTCCAAAAGCTAAGGCCTAGCTTCAGTTCCTTAGTCATAGGATGAAAGTGAATTTGTCTCTCTAATGTCGCAAATAAGAGAAGGCGTTGATCTAATCTTGCACTAGGTGTCAATAATAGCTGATTTTGCTTTGACAAACCTCTTCCTTTCTCAACGAAAAACATTCGATTAGTGAAAATAATACCCCAAACAAAAGTGGAGGACTTTTGTTTTATTTCTTATTAGTTGCTCCTGGAATTTCAGCTTTTATCTGTTATACTGATGTATAGCTGCCAAAGTCACTAAAATGGCACTAGGATTCTGTAGAGAATCATCATCATGCTGATTATCATCTTTGTATTTTAGGACATTCATTTTGGGGTTTACTAACTAGGCTTTCATTTCTTTAATCCAAAGGTCAACTGATGCTTGGAAAATTTTTGGTTATGCATATGTGTCATCTGGACACTTTTAACCATGTGGAAATTAAAAAAAAATTACATGGGATGGAGTTGTAGGATTGAATGAGTTTACTATAAAATTTAGGAGACGTAATTTGACCATTGTATTCATAGGGGTCTACCCTCATCCACTTATGAGTCACCCTCCATATAGCTGCACCTGTCATTGTTCTACCTGAAGTAGGTGACATGGACACAGGGCCACCAGAACACCCCTAAACTACTTGTAAACATGCTCTGAAGTTCCAGTACTGAATTATTTTGTAATCTGGAGTTCCTCACTCTCATAAAATTCGGAGAAGGGGTGATCTTTTCAGAAAACTGCCTTTTGGATGGGATCTGGTAGCCAGACCATCCCTTGTTACTTTTCTCTCATCTCTGCCCCATTTACTATGATGACTGCTTACCCTCCTTGGAGAGGGTCCTTTTCCTCCGTACTGCAGCCCGGATAGTTGGCAGCGTGACGGATTAATGAAGCTGCAGAAACTTTCATAGTGAAAGGGATCAATGTGGCCAGCCTAGAATTGAGCTGTCTGTGGCCTGTTACTCAGAGGAAGCAGGTTATAGGGGAAGCCGGGGGAACTGGAGGATTCCTTCTCAGGGACTTGCAGCAGGTCTGGAAACCTCTCGTGTTTCATTCACTCCCGAGTTTCTGACAACCGGGCAGGATCTGCCGACCTGGTTCCCCAAGGTCTACTTCCAAACCGTAATAAACCGGTGCAAAACTTTTGGCTCTGGGAATTGAATTCTAACCCCAGTTTGGGGGAGGCGGAGGGAAGGGGATGGAGAGAGAGAATGAGACAAGGATGAACTGGTGTTGGGTTTCAAGGTGATTGCATCTCCCTTTTTGTGCTTGTACACTCACTCACACTACACAAATATATGGACCCACTCCGCACAGTTTTTCGGAGAATACATAAGTACAAGATGAATTCCTCACGCTCTACAAATTCGTCTTGCCTTCGACTGGAGAATCCCGAAATATTTTTAGAAGCCCTGAAGCTGGGGGAGGGAAGGGGAATTTACAGGGCTGGGTTCTGATCCGAAATCTGCAGTGGTTTGTCACTGACTGCCATCTATGCAGACCAGCAAATAAGATCAGCCATTAGCAAAATGAACAGCTGTTAAGGAACTAAATATTACAAAAAATAATCTAAAAATCGTGTTCAATTATGTTTTAGGGTTAACAGTTAAGTGGTGTCTGCACAATCTTTTATGGTTTCATGGCTTACTGAGGTTGGAAAGAATCTCCATCAGATTTGATCGCCTCAGTTCAAAGCTATGGCGCATATGTTTTAAAAAATATGAATGTTTCCAGTTGAAAACTAGTGCATGACAGATTAAAATGCAGAGAAAACCTCAGGGAGATTTTTGACAATGCACAGATGACAAGTCCAGAAAATATATTAACCGTAAGCATTGGCCAACTTTGTACTCTGTTGGAAATGCAACTATTCCCTGAAAATGCTTAATACAACAGTGAGGGTCTAATGGAGGTTGGAATCTAAAAATCTATTTTCATGATATCTGCTGTTACAGTAATATAGACATACTGTAAATGTATTTTAAAATATATAGCCCGTTTAATTCCCTAGCTATAAATGGCTCAGAAATGGGGGAGGGGGGTGGATATTACTTTTTTTTTTCCCAGAAGCGAAACCTTTATGAAGATCTCATTGGAATCCAGCGAATGATTAATGTGAAGATTTGGTAGGAAATCTGGAGAGCTGTATTAAAGCTCAGATCTCAGGTTCATTTCGATCAGCCAGCCGTGAACTCTGGGCCGAATTCATTACACTTTAATAGTGCTGGGAGAGGAAGAAAATGCAATTTCTCATTCCATTAGAAAACTAGAAAATACTCTCAGCTTGTCCCCTATTAAGATGTGGCAGGTGACAGGGGCCATTCTGGGGGACACGGTCAATGGAATTACAGCACATTATTTTGGTTCGTATAAAATATTGAAAGGCAAGCCTGACTGTGCTGAAGTTATTTCACTGATTTGGTTTTTATGTAAATAAAATATTGAAAGTTAATTAATCCGTGCTAGAGACTAATGATTATGCTTATTATATTGCATTTGATCGCGTAATTTGCATGATTCTCGCATTGCTGCTTAATAAGCCATTCCAGGTTATAAATAATTCTGAAATTGGTTTCTAATAATGGCATGCTATAAAAGGAATGGTTTTATTACACCAGCCTGAAAAGAGGAGAGATATCAGACATGGAATTGGTCTCCATATGAGTAGAAGTCTATTTAATAATTGCCTAGAAGTGTAATATAAATTAAATGTAGGTTGAAATATAGTATTCGGGACAATTTACTCTGGAATCAGAAGCATTTTAAAACATATACAATGGCAATAAATTAAATGTTTAGATCATTCTTTAATCAGTGTGGTGGCCCACATACTGAAAGAACACTAGCAATCTGTTAACTATAAAGGAAACTATAAAGTACTCGTCATATAAGAACATAAACCAATTACTATCTAATTTGAATTTGGTCAAGGAGCAATGGTACAGTGAATTGTGAAGTAAATACATTTCACATAAATTATTTCTGCATTACATTACATAATGTTAATCATTTTGAAATGTTAATTAAGAAGGTTATGTTGATCTGATTACTTTTTAAACTACAGAACATTATTTTTTAAAAATATTGAAATTGCCACTCTATTAAATTGTTTCTATCAGCAGTCTCAAGCTATTATCTTTGGTTTGAGATTATGCTGAGACAATTAAAGTACTTTGTCTCTTTCTTCCTACGTACTTCTTTTGTGTACTTTTGGAAAATAACTGTTTCCATTACATATTTTATATTTTATTTCACTTATGACTTTCCTAATATAGAAGTCGCTGTCATTAACCTTTGGAAGACCCAATAAAGTTTAATAGACCTCGTTTTCTTTTTTCATAAAGTCACTTGTCCAATTATATTTTATTTGTAATTCTAATCTCTATTTTAATTTAAACTAATTATCAATGTGGCTAGGTTAAGCAAAAGTATCTTACTTTTAAAAACAAAAATTAATATATAGTTGCTGTTTCTTTGAGGGAAAATAACCGCCATACTTTCTCATTGTGAAACATCAAGACAGCGATTTACCTGGTTATTATTATTATCTTTGTACTGAGGAAAATCTTAAAATCTTATTTGTAAATGCTCAAACTTAGATCTAGGAAGACGTCTGGTGTAAAAATTTTAAATCACGTTAGTAATGTCACTGCACAATGCAATTAAAGGGCTTTCAGTGAATAATTTCAATGAGGATAGGTTCAGGTCTGAGCGTTTAGAAGGAAAACTACTTAGATTTATTGGAGTGTAAAAAATATAGTCACTATGTTGTGTCCTTTATACTATCTTATTATTAATTTTGCCCACTTTAGGCATCTGATGACATTCATTTGCTGTATATTAGAATATTCAATGTGAGCAGTTTTTAAAAATACGGTAATAGGTGTATATATGCACATATGAACGTACACATATACATACATATACACGTATCGATGTTACGACTGCTTTCACCCTCCCTCTTCTATTACTGGATAACATCCACATCTGAAGCAACCGTGACTTTTTAAAATTAAATTTTTCAAAGCAGCTGACCTTGGTTTAACAAACCGTTTAGATTGTTTGAAAAATGCCTGGAAGATTTGATACTTACTACCCCAATTTACCCAGAGAAGATGCCCGGCTTAATGCCGCTTTTCAGCACCCTGGAGAGCTCGCGAATGAGATCTAGGGAGTTGAGTTTGGACTTAAATTCCACAATATTCTTAACGGGGTTTGGGGACGAACGCTGCTTTTAGGTTAGAAATTTATTAGGCTTTTATTGTATTTCAAACATTTCAGGAATCTTATCAACGTAATCTCCTAGGTTATTTATACTTTCCCATTGGCCTAGTGGTTAGTAGTGTTCTTCACTGCCAATATTTCCAAAAGTGAACGTTATTTCTTAACTACACCCAGCCTACCGCCAAGACCCTTCAGGTCTCTGATCACTTACAAAGCGCTGTTGTTCAAAAGAGAGAGAATGAATGTTGAGGAGATAAATCTAAGCCGTTTAAGACGGGTCCGGAGGTCCATTTCGCAGTTAGCACCATGATCCCTGTAGACTATCAAAGTTAAAAATCGATGAAGAATCAAAGCTGGCGTCTATGTATCCTTATGTATTTGTGTAGTTCACTAAGGAGAAATATACACTCCATGTAAGCCGGGGTATGATTTTTTGGTAAGGAGTTAATTCTAGGCCAAGTATTTTTCTTTTCCTGTGTGTGTGTGTGTGTGTGTGTGTGTGTGTGTGTGTGTGTATGTTTACCATACTTATTGTCGCATCAGTCTGGAAACACACACACAGTGAAACAAACCTTTGACATTTTTTGTGGGGGGTGGGGGAGGGACGGACGGGAGATATATGTATATAATTGGAGCTAGACTAAGACTTTACCAACTGACTTAACCTGAAGGAAAATATCTGAATTTTTCTCTTCACAGGAGCGAGATGGAACTGACTTCAGAAACACCCGCACTTCTGTCTTCAGACGTTAAAGTTTTCAAGTGTATGTTTTGGACGCACAGTAAAGGGCCGAGGGCAGGTTGTGAGTGAATTCCTGTTTTTGTGCCTGTTGGGAAGCTAAGGTGGCGACTCTGAGCTTGGCACGGTGTAGATGAGGAAGGAATCCGATCTAGAATCCCGTAGGCGGTTTAGCTAGCAGCCAGGGAGCGGGGAGGAGGAGAAGGAGCAAGACCGCGTTTCTCTACTTTCTGTCCCCTTTGACTCTCCCAGTAGGAAAAGGCAGTGCAATCCCCAAGGCCCCACATACCTGTACTCGGGACTCGGTGAGGCCGATTCGCAGGGCCAGCTCCTCCCTCATGAAGATATCCGGGTAGTGAGTCTTAGCGAAGCTCCTCTCCAGCTCGTTGAGCTGCGCGGGGGTGAAACGAGTGCGGTGGCGCTTCTGTTTCTGCTGCCCTTGCTGCTGTCCAGCCTGACTGGGGTTCTGCCCGCCCTGTGGCCCCGGCTGTTTGTCCGGGTCCTTGGCGCTGACCGCCAGTGAGGCCGTATTAGAGCCCACCGTGGTGATGTCCTCTCCCGGGAGGAGTGTTGCTCCCTCTACCGTGTCCGAGTTGGGGGCCAGGTCTCCGGGATGACCCCCAGGGTCGGAGCCCCCCACGCCCAGCCGACACTTCACCGCCTCCCGGTGTCCCAAAAGCTCGGCGGCATCTTTCATACCTGAGGATGTAAAGGAAATGGCATCACTACCTTCCCCGAGAGGCCGAGACAGGGACCCCTCTCCTGCCTCTCTCACCTCAGCGAAACTCCCTATCCTCTCCGCCCATCAAGACCTGACTGCTACCATCATCAACTCCAGCCGGCCCATCAAAGTTCTCAACATCTTGGCCTTGTTAGTCCACGATCTGGAAACCCAAGGTGGATTAATACCTCATGTCCCCTTCCCCACTCTCTAGACCCATCTCCAGTGATAAACAGCACATACCTCCGTATCTCCTGTAATAAAATACACTCCCATCCCCTGCAATAAAACATGTCCCAGGCCCTTTTGATAAACCGCATCCCCAGTGCAACAGTAAACCAACATAACTCCATCGCTCTTCCCACCTGCATTTCCAAAGAGGAGCAAACTCTCCCCCATGGCCAATACACTTCTCACCTTCTGACGAAAATCTCCAAACCTTTCCATTTCGGGAACAAATTGAGACCCCAGGGATAACCTCAATCCCAACTAATACTATCTCCTCCCAGATATGCGAATGGGTTTGGAAATTCGAGCCTCATTCAACAAAGCCTAAGTAATAATGAAAAGTATAGTAAAAGCCAGGAGACCCCCAACGAGTACAATTGAACTGATGTTGACAAGGCTTCTAGAACAGTGAATCAAACTTTAAAGAATTAAACTTTTCTCTTCAGTAAACAGAAAGGCAGGAATCTCCTAGTCAGCAGGATCTCGGAGCCCCTTCCAGAAAGTGGAAGAGCCAGCCTGTGAAAGTAAATTTTGTCTTTTTCTTTTCCAGAGGCATTGAAATCTGCCTACATTTCATCGCCTTCTCCTTCCTGCCAGATTTTTGACAAACTTAACCTTATTTTTTAAGGTTGGGAGGGAGGAGAGAGGGGGAGAGCGAGAGAAAGAGAAGAGAGAGAGAGACAGAGAGAGAGAGAGAGAGAGAGAGAGAGAGAGAGAGAGAGAGAGAAGAGAGAGAACTCAAATTAAAACAAACAGAAAAGGAGAGAAAAGCTTCAAACAAATTATCAGTGATGTAGATCTTCCCTTCCCCAAAAAGAAAAAAAATGAAAAGCAAAAAGAAAGAAAAAGAAGAAAAAGGAAGAAAAGCAAAAGTAGCAATACTCTCCAACTCCTTTTTTGAATCTACATATTCCATAGATTTTTTTAAAGACGATGTTAAATCAAATTAAACTTTAATGCAACACAATTACTTTTAAAGAAATTAGCCCATTTAGGGCGCATTAAGGTAAAATAAGGAACAAATTGACTATTTCCTGCCCTGGCTTCTCCTGGTTGCCGGGGCGAGAGGAACACACTCACCTAGCCTGGCGTCCAGGAGGTCGGCGTGAGATAGCATCGCGCACCGCTCCAGGGCGAAAGCTGTTCCCCCCCAAATTTTAGCGGCTTTAAGTTATTTAAAATAGATATAAGATATAAGCTATAAGATATAGATATATATAGATCACCTAAATGAAAGAAAATTCGGTTTGTGGTTAAAAAGGGGGCTTCTTGCATTATAATGTCCTTTAGAGAGACGGGGAGGTGCTTAACAGTTGAATGAACCCGTGAGCAGCTCTGCGAGGGGACCAATCAGGAGGGCAGCCTGCAAATGTCAGAGCCCGGAGAGTCCCCCACTCCGCCCGCCCGCCCGCAGCCCGGAGCGCCGGCGGCGGCGGCGGCGGCGGCGGCAGCAGCAGCAGCAGCAACACTGACGAACAACAGCAACTCAGCAGCTGCAATTGCAGCGACAACGGCATCATCTCAGGGCTTCTGGCCTGGGCTTTTTACTTTTTTTCTTCCCAACACGTTCTCTGATCCCATCTTCTTTTCCCTCGCACCCTCCCTCCAACATTCTCTTCCCTCCCAAATCCCTACTCCTTTTTTTCTTTTCTTTATTCTCCCCTCCTTTTTTTTTTAAGGGGGTGGGGGTGGGGAGGAAAGACCAGGGTATGTGTGAATGAGGTGCAAGTGGAAGGAGATTTTGTCAGGAACGACCCTTCAATGACTTGACAAATGCAGCCTAATAAACTGGAGGAGATTCGGCTACCGCGGTGCTTGGGGCGAGAGATGGGGAGACTTTGGGATGCCAGGGCCCTGAGTCCAAACGCACTTTTTGGACTGGAACTTGGAGAGGTGGGGAGGAAGGAAGAGACTCGGAGCTCCCTGGAGGCTCCAGAGGCAACTTTTTCCTTGCTCTATCCCTAGGCTTGTGCCTGAAGTCGGGACTCCGAGGTCGGGAGAGAAAGGTGGCGAGGATGCGCCTACTCTCCCCCAGCTTACAGAACACTAGGTCCAGCCCAGCCCCCTCCTCCTCAGGGGGCCGAGCTGGCACTCTGCCTTTCAGGCTTTCTGCTCCTCTGTCCTCCCAGGCTCAGCTCGTAGGGCCTCCAAGGGTCAGCGCTGCGCGAACACAAGCCTTCCCACTAGTCCTCTCTTCCCCCCCTCCTTCGGCCTCCCCAATTCTTCTCTGGTCCTGACTGAAATTTTTAACACCGCCCTAATCCTGCCCCCCACCCTGGACTGGAAGAGGGGGTCTTTTTGGTCAAAGTTTCCAAGTTCAGTTTGTTTCTAAACTCCATTTAAGGCCGTAAATAAAGTTAAAGGCTTTTTATTTTCCTCTTGAATATGTTAAACTACTTGAACAATTTAAAGTGCTTTGCACAAGTGAAGCGAACCATTTCTAATGTTCTGATTTTTCAAAGCCAGCCAACAACAAAGTTTAGATTAGTAATATATTTCTAACCAGAGTAATTTTCAAGATCATTAGGCATTTATGTAATTAGTGCCAAATCTATAAGCTTTTATTACGATTATTAGAGTAAAATCAGTATAAATTTGTACTAATTTACTACTGTTTAGACTTGGCTGTCAAGCCAAGAGGGTCTTATTGTAAATGATAACTGAGGAAATTAAGTGCAAAATTCTGTACCATTTCTGATCCGCTCCTAAACAATCCATTTCAATTGTATTTGTAGCAGAACATAATGCCCCTTTAAAGTTCTTTTACTTGTATTTTTATTTGCAAAAGAAGAAAAATGCCCTCTACCCAGGCCCAATGAAAACGGATATTTACTACTCCCAACTTGATTAACATTGATTTTTAATTCGAAAGTGATGCAATTAAGATTATTCATTTGGTGCAAATAAAGCTTCCACAAAAGGGTGGTCCTATGAAGTCTTTTAAATAATACCGAGCAAATGGCTTTTTTTGTTCACCGTCCAATTGACTTACACAAAACATTGAAAATGCTGCCTTCGACCAGATGCGAGAGGAATTGTGTGTGTGCGTGTGCATATGTGTGTGTGTGTGTGTGTGCGTACGCGTGTATCTCCTCCACTATGTGTTTCGACAGGGACTGAGCGAGGAGACAAAGGAGGAGACAGAGTGAACTCTGGGGCAGTTTTGTTCCCTTATCCTCCCCCCCACACCCCCATCTTACGCTTTGCCCACCCTATCCTTAGCCTCGGGGGCGCGCGCGCGCTCACGCACTCACAACATAAGAGTGTTCAGGGCCTCAACCACATTGATTCATTTCCATCTTACAGAGATGGCAGGCGGTTCCTCTGAACCAGCCTGCAGGGCCGCGGCTGCACTGCTGCATCTTTTTATAAAGCTGAGGAGACAGGGAAACACACATACACGCGCGCACACACGTAGACAGGGAGCTCGAACCCGAGCTGGTTTCTTAGTAACAGCACCTATCAGCTGTTTATTTGAGTGGCTGCTTTTCTCTTATTGTTTCAGTTTCAGCAACCTCCCCCTTGGAATGCGTGCCTGTAAGTACTTTTAGAGAAAGATCAGCTTGCCGGATTAGAGAACCGCCGAGTTCCCCAAACAGCTCAGTGCCCCCCGACACACACACACACAGCAGCCCACTTAAAAAAAAAAAAACACCGGCCTTGATTTTTAACTCCTCTTGCCCCGCCCTTCCCCAATAAATGGGAAGAAAAAAGAGAGAAAGGATCAGGGAGCCCTATCAGCAGCCACGAGCACCAATAGGAGCCCCAGTTGCGCGGAAGGCCAAGAAGTGTCCTGCATTGTCCTGGGGCGGAGGTGCCAAGAGGGAAAGTTGGGTCCAGCCCTACGCTAACCCTCGGGGGAGTTGGGGGGACGACAGTGGAGTCTAGGCCGTAGTGCGCCTCCCAGTGCCTCTGAGCGCCAGTTGTTTTGTGGTTTTTTTTTTCTCCTTCGACTAGAGTAGGGCTTGCTGGTCATTCACAATTCTTAAGGGGGTCGATCGTAAGCTGAGCGTCGGGAGGGTTGAGCAAGCTACAGGGAGGGTGAAGAGGGAGGAGAGGAAGAATGGCCTTACTCCCTATTTTTTGTTTGTTTTTGCTAAGAATAGAATGGCGTGCTCGGCTAAGGAAAAGCTTTCTGTGACCCTAGAGCAGGCGGGGAGAGAGGGAGGCAGGACAGGACTGCACCCGTTTGGGAAAAGGAGAGAGGAACACATCATCTCGACAAGTGTGCGTACAGATGGGTAGAGGTTGTGTATTGCACTAATCCCATACTCTCGAACAAGTTTCCAGCCACGCAGACACACACCCGCTCCTGCACTCGCTCATATATTCTGCTTTGTTGTATCTTTCAGGTCGATAAATAAATGTGTAATAGTTAATGTGAAGACACATCAGAGTCATAACAATGGGACGAAATCTAAGGATTATCCATCTCTGTTAGTAACTGCTGAATAACAATGTTGCGGCGTGATTGATAGCCCGCTTCATTTTATGACTTTTCAACTGCTCTTGATTTTTATAGCAGTATAAACAAACTAAATCATTTCTTCCAATACTTCAGAGCACAATCGTCTCAGGGAGTGGAAAAAAGACAAGAAGGGGGGGGAAGAGGAAGGGAAGTCTGCTGGTGTGTATGTGGCGGGCGTGGGGGTGGGCACACACTCAGGGTGGAGGTTGGATGGGGGAGGGAAAGGAGGAGCAGAGAAGGAGAAGAAACGGAGCTGACAGGAGGCACGTCAGAAGAAAATGACAATAGTCAGGTGTAAAACGGTGTTCCCGCGCTCTTTCCCTCTCCTCCACTTGTTCTGTCAAATGTCTGCATCCACCTGTGCTGTGGCTGAGATGTATTTACAAGAATTTTATTCCCCGTCATCTTTCCACGTTCTCGGGGCAGCCAGAAAAGAGCCAGTCAGGCCTATTTTCGTAGATAATTGAAGGCATTTCCCACATGATCATGGGAGCTGAAGCCCCTAACAAGGAAAGGCTTTAGCGCAATGGCCCCAAAATCTTCAGAATGACAAGAATGTCTTCAGAAATCACTTCAAAGCAAAGTAAAAGGATTTTCTATGACGGATCCAGTGATTTTTCCTCAATAAATAGGTTTTAGATTGTTACACACACATAAAAGTGGAACAAAGGGAACTACCAGAAAATATATTGGTTGCCCCTAATAAAATTTATTTAGACAGTTTACTTCTCATAAAAAATAGAGATTGAATTTTGTACAAGAGCCTGCCAAGGGGCTAGGCACAGGGAAATCATTTTTTCTCCCTCTTCCCACCCCCCCCCTTTTCCTTTTTAACGAAGCTCACGGAGTGGTTAAAGGCAAACAACCTGCTTCTCCTGCTGGGACTTGGGTGCCCGAGAAAGGTGGAGAACTTTAGAGTTTGGGGGGTTGTGGGTTTTTTGTATGTTATTTTTAGATCAAAGTTTAGATGGATGATGCTACAACAGATTAGTACAGGCACCCACTGCCTGTACTGAAATAAGGGAAAGCATACTCAGCAAAGGCTGAGCTCAGCCTTTCTGTTTAGGAACTGGACCTAAAAACGTTATGGGGGTGTAGGGGAGAGAGGGGCTGAGCTCCTAATGTTATAAAGATGGATTTATACTAATTACTGCGATAGGTTTGTAATTCTAAATTTCCTTCTAATTGTATTTATGCGTTCATTGAGCATCCTTTGTCAAGAAAAAAAATAGGCTTGGTCAAGAAATGGGCTGTGTGCTCAGCGCTCTAATTGCTTTTTACACTTACAGAAGCCTGGGATGTTTATTAAATGTAACTTTCGGCTGCTTGAGTTGTTTGTAAACTGCTTTCTCCTATTTGCAGACAACGGGCTGAAATATGGTGCATTATTATTCACATTCCTGCTATTAAATGCTGAATTGTAACATTGTTCCCTTTAATGAGGAGCGCCTCCCTCAATAATTAACGATCTCACATTTTCCTATTTTCTTGCCTGATGAAAAGAATCAATTTTAATTCGTTGTAAATTACAGCCATGCTTTTGGGTGTTATTTGCTTACAGAAAGCAAATCAAGTAGCGTGCGCGTTACTGTTTACTTTTCAAGATCTACACTAACCTAAACGGCCAGCTAGGCTCTCTCCTTTCCTGAGGAGACATCTTTTGGATGGGAGGAGAAGAAGAGCAAATGAAAAGGGGGAGGGGTGAGTGAACAGAAACTCTCCATGCCAACCCCACAGTGGTATGCCAACATATCACAATTTGGAAAATATGACTTTTCTTCAAAAAAAAAGTCTTCGTAGAGTGTCAACGGGAACTATTGCTGGGGTTAGTGTTCCTAACTAGCATTCTCTTTTCTTTGCTTCCTAGTTGAGAAGCTAGAGAAAGCTTGCTCTAGGGATAGAGGGTTTTGTTTCCTTAGAGATTTGGGATGTGGGAGTGGTGGATAAGCTTGGGATAGGTACGAATGGGCATGAAGGGGGACTTATGTACCAATATCCACTTCTCATAAAAGCAGCTTTATGAACTTTGATAGGCAATAGATGATGAAGGCGGGTGTTGGGTTTTGGTTTTGTTCTTGTTTTTGCCGCTGGGTTCTACGTAAGGTGCACCCACCCGAGCTGCACAAACGTCCAGGTCCAATTTGGTTGGGGACATTTGGATAGCTGAGTTTGAATCCCATCCCCCATCCTCTATCCCAAATACCTATATCCTTCCCACATCCCCATCTCCCTGTCTGATTCAGGAAATATTCTCGGTCAAGTCTGTGGCAACTCTTCAAATTGCCTGATGGCTGACAGGCTGTGTGTGGAAACCTTCACTGCCGAATCGGTTTTCTTAGATGGAAGGCTCAGGCTGCTTTCAATTAATTCCCATCAGAACGATGACAACCAGTCTTTTAGGGGGGAAAGCTATTTTAGCCAGAGGAACGGGTGACCCCAAACGTCTACCGATACAAAGGCAAAGGATTCCCTAGCCCAAAGTCACAATCTTTCTCGTCTCTTGCACCACTCCCCTCCCAAGAGCAGGGAGCGTGAATGCGCGAGCGTGAGTGTGTGTATTGGAGGTTGCGTGTGTCAACAGAAGGCGCGGGTCTACTCAAGATTATCCGAGATGACAGTAATTGTCAGATATACAGAGGGGGCCACCGAAAGTGGCGGGACGGGGGGGGGCGAATAGCGGGAACCTCAAATATGTAAAAGGGCGTCTTTATTTTACAGCCCTATCCAGAAGTCTAAGGTGACTAGAGAAAGCTTCTTTGTTTTTGTTGCCACGGCTGTGGAGCAAGCGCGACTACCTACACAGTTTGTTTCGTGGAAGGATTAAAAAAACCCAAAACCCTCTCTACCTGTTCGGGTGTCTGTGGGTGTTGTGGTCCACGGCTTTTGTTTGTTTTTGTAAGAACACTCGCAGGCAGGTTGGAGGAATACAGCCCAACAAAGGAAACCCGTGCCTGCGATTGACAGACACTCTCTTTTTCCCTCTTTGCCTTTCACAATTCTAATGTCCCCAATTAGATACACTGACTATAATAAGTAACATAGAGATTTTGTTTGTATGGGTTAAGTTCGTTGCTTTTCTGATTTCTATTTACTCAAGATAAATAATCATATATCAGTTATTCAGTTAGGTGACAAGTCTAGTAATTGGAATAAAAAGAAAAACATCTCATCCTTATCTCTTTCTATAACTAGATATACCGCTAATAAGACTGCATCAATCTTATCTAGCAAATAAATAAAATAGACAAACAAACAAATTCGCCTCCAACAAGTTAATGTGGTGTATCTGAGTGGAAAGTAGATATTTTCACGCATTCTGGAGATGAGGAGTGACTTTTAATAAAATCACAAGAAAAACAAATGTAATTCTGTAAGCCATTTCAGCGATCAGCCGGTGCTCACTCCCGCTCCCCCCTCTCTCCTGCTAGTTAGCATGCTCCAGCCATCCTAACCCTTTTCCCTTTAAAAAACCAGTTAGTCACAGAAATATGACTGTCATTCACTCTGGGCCTTTCGATCCACACCTCTCTTTATTATTTGGGGGGCAATTCTAGAGGTAAAATGGCTTATTTTATCAGGAAGATTTTTGTTCTTTTTATTTTTCTCTTCCCCTCTGCTTTTTCTGTATTCTTTTTTCTCTCTGCTCCCTTTCTTTCCCTCTCTCCTCACTTTCTCTATTCTGTATCTCTCTCCTCACTTTCTCTATTCTCTTCCTCTTTTTCTATGTATTCTCTCATTACCTTTCTGATCTCTCTCTCTCTCTCTCTCTCTCTCTCTCTCTCTCTCTCTCTCTCTCTCTCTCTCTCTCTCTCTCTCCTCCCCCTCCCCCCAAGTGCGGCTAATTCAGGGCGTCTATATTCACTCAATTAGAGAAATCTAAAGAGAAGATCGATCTTCCATCTGCAGACATGCCAGCTTAACAAATTAGATTCTTGTTTCGTGCAGGTGATTTGGTGACAGTTGGGGAATTAGAAGTAATAAGTTGTTGTATTTGAGACCCCCTCCCCCCTTCTTCCTTTCCTCCTCCCCCCCCCACCCTACCCTGGAGGAGACCGGATAGCAGGGGCTGCGTGCCCCGCCTCGGGTGCTGCTTCCTCCGGCCAGCCAGCCCGGCAGCCACCGCCACCGCATCTCCCGCCGTAATTAGTGCTGCTGCCCTCCATGTGGGCTCGATTAAACCGTGATTTAGCCGAAAGAAATATAATTATGGCTGCAAATAAAATAATCAGCATTGAAGAGCGATTTCCTTAATGAGATGGAGCGGTTGCACGTCACGGAGTAAAGGGGTCTCATTAAGAGGTGGTAATGAGGCTTGGGTGGATGGTGGAGTTACAAAATAACCCAACTCCTCTTTCAAAACCAGAGCCCGCCCGAAGTTACCAGGAAGGGTCCCGCCTTTCCCGAGGCTCCTTCCATATCTCCTACCCCAAGGGGGCGGCATCGGCCCCGGGCACCCAGTGTTCTCCAAGACCCCAGCAGACGCTGCTGGCGAGTTTTAAGATAGCCTGGGCTAGGGTTGGTTAGAATAGCAGCAGGGTGGGAGAAACAGCGTTGTAAGAGTCAGGGGATGTTGACTCTAGAAGGGACCTCAGAAACCGCCTAATAGCATCCCTTCTATAAGGATTGTTATGGCGTTCATACTTAGTGGCATGTATCTAGAAGCACACACTCTATGCAAACTTCCTAAAATAAAACACACATAAGGTATGAAAACTGCATAAACCATTCCCTGGGGCATAGCTGTGTAGCCAGATGACTCCGGGGGTCTGATGCAGTGGTGAAGAGACATTACATTAAAGTCTCTCCGAATTCAATGTGGGGGCATGTGTGTAATTACAGTTTGGGATAGGAGATTGTAGACCAAGATGAAAAAACAAATGGATGGACACATCATTCATTTGTGTACCAGTTTAAGTCGAGGCCCAGGGTCAGAAGGGCCCTCCTGTTAGGATTGTAAACAATGGCTCTCATATGTTGTTCCAACTCTGAATAAAGGGCCTCAACCCTATTTGTGTTTTAATTTTGCCATCAAAGGAAAAGGCCCAAAATATTTTTTGTAGTCTTTGAATAATTAATAGATTTTAAAGCTTTAGGTAGTTTTAAAATTCTTTCCCTACACCAATATGCATGCCTCAAATGAAACAAACCTTTGGCTTCCTCCAGTTTCAAAGGGAGGTATTTTTTATGAGGATCTTAGAATATTGAAAAGAGTTTAAGAAGATCTCTTCTTTTTTCCCCAAAGAAAATTGTTTTTCTAACTAAATTACTAATAAATAAACTGTTCTTTGTTTTGAGCTTCAATTCATTTTGGTCATTTGAAACTATTTCAATTTGGTTTGTGAACCTCCTAAAACTATCAGGTTCAGTGACTCAATGATACATGATAAGCATGTAAGAAAGGTGCAAGTAAAGGTCTACATGAGATACTAAGGGGAAAGCCTAGGAGTTTGGGGAAGTCTACATGGAGGACATGCCATCTGAGCAGAACTTTAAAGGATGGGTATAATTTTAACAGATGCAAAGGTGGGGTGTGGCTAAGGGAGATCAAAAACAAAGGTATGGAGGTAGAGAAGCACCAGACAATAAGTAGTTCGGTTTGTATGAAGCTTAGAGTATGAGGAGAGGACCAATGTGATGTATAGCTGGACACAGAGTCTTCAGATCGGAGAGGACTCTAGATGCCTGATTAAGGAATCTGACCTTCCTTCAGTAAGCAACAGAGAGCCATGGAAGGGTCTTGAGCAGAGCAGTGACATGATCAGACTGATGATGACTCCAACATAGAAATCAGACACTATGAGTCGGACAACACCATGAAGTTGTTGGGATGTGTCTTGATGTTACCAGGCCTCCTGCCTTCTTCCTCTGTTCATTTTGTTTCCCCTTAGATTTTTCAGAATTCTCAAAAGAAAGGGATCTGATCATCTCATTAATGCTATATTGGTAGGGGCTTTGTGTTGATATCCCTCCTGAGAGAAATTATACTTTATAAACTTATACACTTTATAATGACTCTTCTGATATATAGAAGACACTTTGTACACCTTAAAGTGCTACATAAGTGTATGCTTTTCTCATTAAGAACTTCAGAAAGGAAAAAATTAATCCTGAAGAGTTCCCACCAATAAAGTTAAAAATGTCCATCTAGAAAAAAGTTGGGTCAAGTCTCAGAAAGAAAATGACAAAAGACAAATTGATGAGCTGGTAAATTAAAACAAAAGAGCTGATTAGTGAAATCAATTATAACAAATACAAAAAACAAGCTTTTCAATTTCTTCCACAAATTTCTTTTGTAGCCATGAAGGCTATTTGGTTTACACATTCATATTAAGGATAACATGCCTAAGACAGTTATCTGTTAGATAGAACTCACTTGAAATGCCACTGTACCTTGTGCATTACCAAGCTCTAGCCATTGGCTTGCTGGGCTGCTGGGTTGTTGAGTTGTGACAACTGAGATCTATGCCATCAGTTGGAGGTGTAATTCTTCTTCATCCCCTTAAGAAGGTGATTAAAATTCACACACTAGAGTCACAGAGAGCAGAGGGTCATTCAAGTCTTCCTTAAGCCTACTAAAGTAAAAAAAAAATCAGAGCTTAGGCTAATTCTTTCATTCATCCAACTAAGACATTTTATGCATTAGGGACTAAAAGCCCACAGTCACAAGCTGCCACCTCCACCCTCACACCCTTTGATGAGTGCTAACATATGGAACCAGGGAGTGTTGGTTGGCTGTTGTAGGTGATTTCTTTCCTGCCGTCTTAGAACAAGGATTTGCTTTCCCTCTTTTTCTGGGGTTTGAGAGGATCCCTAGCCTCCCATTAGAGGGATATTGATTTTCACTGGATGAAACCTCAGGCACAATAGTATAGTGGAAAGAATGTTTGGATTCATGCTCAAAGATGAGTTTGAATCATGGTTCTGCTATTATCTACCTTTCTATCTTTGGCAAGCCACTTTTGATTCAAAGTTTCTTTTCCTATAGAATGAGGCTGAGGGGAAGGGGGGTAAGGCAGAGAGAATTAGATGATTTCTTAGAGCCCTTCCAGCTCAGATCCTAGGGAATATTATATTCTTTTATTGCTGAGGTGAACAGGGAAGGGTGCCTCTGTACTGACATATTTTAGGCATTGTCCTACTTAGCAAAAGAACTAGGGACTCACCAACATCCATGTCTATTATGCTATGATTTCCCAAATATAACTTAGGTACCATGAACCCTATCAAATACCAAAATACGTCCTATGTGAGTTTGACCAACATTGATGACATCCAAACTTTAGCCAATGAACCAAGTCAATTTTTCAGTAAATTTATACCTCAAGCAAAGTTTGAATTGGAGATAAAGAAGTAGGGGTGATTCCCAATCTTTACCATGTTCTTCTACTTATCAGTGTGGATTTTAGGGAGAAGGAGAAGAGAGAAAGGAGGAAGGAATGGAGGAAAATGAGGGAAAGAAGAGAAGGAAAGGGAAAAGGGAAAAGGTGTTCCTCTATAAAATAAAAGAATTGGACCAAATTATCTCTGAGTTTCCTTCCAGCTCTGTGATTCTGAGCATAAAGGGTAATGCAAATCCATTTATAGCAATTTAGAGGTAGGAGAATAAAATTCGATTGCCAAAAGAGCTATAGCATTCCTCTGTCTCATTCTAGAAGCCACTTCATCCCCAAACACTCCATGAGATAAAGCTATAGAGAGAATAGTTTTCTTTGATACATCTAGCACCCTTTTCAATGATGTTCAATCTCAATTTGGAAAGACTTGGTAAATGGATATGAACAGTGACCTCAGTTGTGCAAGTTACTCAGACGGATAGCTATGAGAACTTTGATTGTATCTGGCTGAAACCAAGAGTTGTTAATATAGAGTATCTGTTTTTTGAAGTCCAAAGGTATGTGCAGTTGTTATCCCACCCAAAAATAATAGCAACTGACTTATTGAACAGATTCTCTTCCCCCCCCAAGTAAATCTGTTTGTTGTGCCTCATTCACAACTGACTTATTGCCAATCTTAATTGAATCATTTCACCTGCCTTTTCCTACCTAGGATACCTGTCTTCTCCCTAACAAGTCATCCCCTCTCCCAATTCAAAAGCTAGTTAAAATCCACCCCAATAGAGCCTTCTTTGGTTTATTTGATTTGATCATGATCATCAAATTACCCAATGTCTGTGCAGTACTTGTAAATACAGTTTCTATTTCATTCATACTTGTTTACATGTTCCTTTCTTCTCTTTTCATGTGTATGTTTTGTTTTCCTCATTAAAAGGTAAAATCTTTAAGGGAAGGAGATGTATCTTCTGTTTCTTTTCTATCCCACCTCACTGCCAAGTACAGCGCTATATACAAAGTGTATAATCAATAAATGTTGTTTACTGATGACCAATGATTAAAGTTCTGCATGTCTATAATGCCTTTCTCTGAGAGACTATTCTTTTTTAAAAATATATTTTTTTCCAATTACATGTAACAACAATTTTTAACATTCTTTTGGAAAATATTTTGAATTCCAAATTCTCTCCCTCCCTCCCCTCTTCCTCAAGACAGCAAGCAATCTGATATAGGTTATACATATACAATCATGTTAGACATATTTCCACATTAGTCATGTTGCCCACACCCTTTTTAGCAGAACGTCTTCACCTCCATAACAGCATTCCTTTGATGGTTCATAAAATTCTGAAGGCGTATTGATGATTATTTCCCCAGATATAATGCTGGTACACATGAAATGTTTTTTTTTAAAGACTAAAAGAAGATTTCTAGGCCATTTGGTAGATCTTCAATGGACAACTTGTGGGAGGTCATGGACAAGTATTGCTTAGGATGAGAAAGTGTGCATGGGCAGCAATATGTGCAATTGGAAGGAATATCCAAGTTGATGAGATGATGAATCTGTAGAAATATGGAAGTCCTGAAGGTTTTTTTGACTGGGTGTTAGGTCTTTATAAGACAGATCCCTCAAAGATTAAAGTTTGGGGTTCCCAGAATCAACCTGTCTATCTGGCAGGATTGCTGAATTGGTTTAGGAGAGGGCAAGGACAACATAGCCCATATCCCCACCCTCCACCTTGACTAAGGGCAGTCAGCTAGAAACTGGAGTCATTCCATGGAAGTGGACAAATGCCATGACTCCTGGGTGACCAGAAACTCATGGTTTTCCCAATTTGGGACAATTGGCTGACTCACTATAGTGGGCCACTCTCCTACTGCTGAGAGGCTCTAGATATCATGAAATGTGCATTTTACTTCTTCCACAGAAAGTTCTCAATAGAAGACTGACTTTGTTGAACATTATGATGATCATATATAATCCATGTTTAATGCACTGTAATTGGGTGATAGAAACAATTATAAATGCTATGAAGTACACATATCAGAAGATTATACAACTATGGAGTAATTATTGTTAAAAGTAGCCCTATACAAACCTAAGCAATCCAGAAGCCACATTTCTTTTCTTTCTTTTTTTCCTTAATAGTATTTTTGCTCCAATTATATGGAAAGATAGTTTTCAATACTCATTTTTGTAAAATTTTGAGTTCCAGATTTTCTCCCCCTCTTCTCTCCCCCCACCCTAAGACAGCAAGCAATCTGATATAGGTTATACATACACAATCAGGTTAAACATATTTCCACATTAGTCATGTTGTAAAAGAAAAATCAGAACAAAAGGGAAAACCCACAAGAAATAAAAAAGTGAAAATAGTATGTTTCAATCTGCATCCAGACTCCATAGTTCTTTCTCTGGATGTGGTTAGCCATTATGGATGTGGTTTCCATTACGGGTCTTTTGGAATTGTCTTGGATCATTGTATTGCTGAGAAGAGTCAAGTCTATTATAGTTAATCATCGCACAATGTTGCTGTTGCTGTGTACAATGTTTTCCTGGTTCTCCTCACTTCATTCAGCATCAGTTCACATAAGTCTTTCCAAGTTTTTCCAAAACCCACCTACTCATCATTTCTTTCTTTCTTTATTTTGCTTTGCCCAACCTCATTTTGCTTCTGAAATAATAACAGAAGTTCATAAGAGGTATTGTTTCTCTCTCTCTCTAGGGCTTCATCACCATAGGTCCTTTGAGTGACTTGACCTCTAGGCTCTTCTCATGTGGCCCTCTTCAGTTTTATGATATCAACATGAGCTGATGTACTAAATGGTGTTCTACATGACTTTATTTGGGGCCCGGTTCACATCAATACTTAGATAATGCATATTGAGCTTGCTTTTCAACTTCCCCTTATAGGAGGATGTGACCAGGATCTTCAACTTAGAAGCCAGGATGGAAATGTAGACTGACTTTGATTAGAGAAGTCACTAAAAATAAGGAGGCAAGTAGACTGTGAAGCTCAGAATGAAAATCTCAGAACTCTTTAGTCTGCAAAGAAAACAGTTAAAAAAGAATATAACTGAAGTCTATAAAAATACCGATAATAGGGGGAACATGGTTAGGTTTTGTCTTTGACAAAATATTGGAATGCTAAGTTCTCCTGTAGAACATTATACTTCTCTTTGCACTTGTCATATTCTGATTTGTTTGATTGTTGCTTATGTCAGTACCCTTGCTAGATTATAAGCTCTTTGAGGGTAGACACAGTATTTTCTTTTTCTTTGTACCTCCTACAGTATCTAACCCAGGGTCTTGTACATAATAGGTACTTAAATGTTTGTTGTAAATGTATGAATGATTCTGAGTCTTTCTTCAAAGTTTAAAGGAAATGAATTTTGGAAAAGCAAAGAAAGTACTACTACAATACAAAAGAAGTAAACTTGTGAAGCTCACCACCTCTGAAAGGCGTTCTTGCTGAAACTATAAACAAGTTTTGAAAGTCTGAACACAATCTATGACTAGCCTATCCATTTCATGGATTGTTAAAGGGAATTAGTACACTTGGAGGATATTCTTTTATTGGGGAATAAACCTGCTGTAAAACCACTCCCACCTATAACACATGTGGAGACCAGTAGCAAAGTCAGAATCATGAACTGGAAGGACCATGGAGTTGATCCATTATGGTAATTCAGATTAAAGTCTTACAAGAGGAAGAACAGAATAACTCATCTACGGATTTTCTTGTAGTTAATATATGTTATTCTATGCTTCTCCATATAGAACTTTAATCTGGTCACAAGAGCCCAAGACCATGTCTTGGTGGTTAAAGTTACATACTCCATTCTGGGCAAAGGAAATCTTTTTCATCAGCATTTTCTAGTTAACTATTAGAAAATATTCTATTAAAAAAAAAGCAAGAGGCAGCTAGGTGGCACAGTAGGTAGAGCACCAGCCCTGAAGTCAGGAGGACCTGAGTTCAAATCTGGCTTCAGACATGTAACACTCACTAGCTGAGTGACTCTGGGCAAGTCACTTAACCCCAATTGCCTAAAAAAAAAAATTCTATAATCATAGAAACAAAGTAGCTAAGCCAATCTGGGTTATGAGATATATCTAATTTCATTTGGCTTTCTACCATAATTCTGTCTTCCAACACAACGTAGAAAGTAACTGGTTAAGCATGAGTATAATGTGTATTACAGGATCATAATGTACCATGAATGAATCATAACATAAGGCAGCACTATCTTTAAAAGGCATGTGTGACAGAAGTATAATAAGTATACACTAGTATAACAAGTAAAATAACAAGAATATAATGGTCGGGATCTTTTTGGAGTCTTGAATGTATGTGTGTGTGTGTGTGTGTGTGTGTGTGTGTGTGTGTGTGTGTATTCCAAAATGGACAAAGTACATAAAGATGAATTTGGAGGGGAGAAACAAAAATGATAAAATGGTCTGCAGTCAAGACTTGTGAGGAGAAAAATATTCAAGAATTTGGTATTAATGAGCCTGAGAATCTCAGAATCAGAGTCTCAGTGTTGGAAGGAACCTCAGAGGCCATGTAGTTCAAACCATACTTCAATAAGAATCTCTTCTATCACAAATCTGACAAGTGATCATTCATCCTCTGCTGGAAGACCTCTCCAAGAGAGGGCTGAGAAGTGATCTAATAATTATTGATTGATTGATGGGTCATGACCAGCTTCCCTACATCACTAGTCAGAAAAGGACAAGAGGAAATGTGTTTTAATTTTATTAGTAGAGATTGAAGATAGATGTTAGGAATAGGGCAAGGACTATGTCTCTGCATTCCCAGTGCTTAGAGCTGTAACTTATACGAAGTAGACATTCAATAAATGTTTTGTCTAATCTAAGAGCGTCTTAACTGGGAAAGTTGCGATGCTTTTAAGTTCTTAAGAGTAGAAGGGTTAAGCCTATGTGTAAAGGATAAGGCCCTAAGTATACTAAAGGCCTTTTAAAAATAAATAACTCTTGCTTATAAATTTCCCCCACAATCAACAAATTCCATATTTATCGAGCATTTAGGGAGCTATGCTAAGCACTGTGGGGAATATGAAGATACATACACATGTATACATGTATACGAACATACACATGTACTTCCTAACATCAAATAATTTTATGATTCAACTTAAGAAACTCTTAGAGGTCCTAGTACTCTCCTACATGAGTAAAATAGGGACATAGATAAGTAACTACAAGGTACTTTCTCTGTGTACCTCTGAGTAAGCAGTTGTGTACAGAAGTGTCAGGTTATAAGAAGCTGAAGGGCAAGTAGGAGGTGAAAGATAAAGAATAGTCTTTTGGAAAGTTTGACAGGGAAAGGAAGGGGAGATTGGATGGTAGCTTGAAGGAATAGAAGGATCAAAGGAGAGCTTTGTTATTTTCTTAACAGTAAGGGAGAACCAAACTTTTTTGTAGACAAAGGAGAAAGAAGCAATGGAAAAGAAGAAATTGAAAGTGGAAGAGAAAGAGGGGATGATGAATGAATCAATGTCCTGGGAGAGGCAGGAGGAGATGAGGTTGAAGATACAGGGAGAAGGGTTAGCCTTGGCAAGTAGTAGGGACAATCTCTACATTAAGAATAAGACACAAAGAAAAAAACAGCAGATGTGGAAATGAACAAATAAATTGTGAAATGGAGAAGAGAGTGGTTATAGAAATATCAGTCTCTTCCCTAACAGAAGAGATGAGGTCACCTACCTTATGACAGTAGAGAAGAAAGAAAGTAAAGTTTGGGGCTTAGGTTCCCATGCACATGTCCCTGAATTTTCCATTTCTCTTCTAAAAAGTTTCATTTTTGAGTAGGCTTCATAATTATCCCATTTGGACAGAGTAGAATGGCCTAGTTGGTCTCTGAATGTTCCTCACAGACCTATGGGCCTATGAATTTAAAACTCTAACGGAAATGAATTTCTATGGTCCCCATAAGGAGCTCCAGAAGGGCTGACACTCAGTAGCTTAAACACAATGTTTTGCTTGGCTTTCCACCCCTCTCAAAATGCTGCTCATCACAGAATGGCTGAACCTTCAACGGAAAGTGCCATCGGCTGCAGTCCATCGGAGACTGTGGCCATCCAGTTTTCAATTTGGGTCTCTGAGCTAAAGAGCTAAATTGAGAGCATTGATCAGCTCATCAGTTCCCAATTGAACTGTTTTGCTTTGTTTCCCTCCTGAATTTTGGTACAGAACTAGGGGAAAGTGCTGGATGGATAGGCCTAGATAGATAAAAGGCTCCTTTCACTTAGCAGAGACTCCTACAAATACCACCACTCCTCCCCCCACCCCACCCAATAAGCTGCCTCCATACTAGCTGGGTGAACCATGATTATATAATCATAGCATTAGAAAAGAATTTAGGAAGTACTAATTTGATCCCTTCATTATAGAGACGAGTGAGATGAGGTGACCTGTTCACAGTCATACAATAAATGACAGCTGAGACTCCCCAGCTCAGTGTTTTTTTCCCCACCACATCAAGTCTGCTATTGCCTCTTTCAGCCTCTCCACTGCCCTAGATTTCTAAAGCACATCTTTGCAGCAATTCTGTTCTAAACAGAAACAAGCCTGCCATAAACAGATCTGAAATCACCTAAAGAACTGAACTTTTATGTACCAAGAGTAATTAGTTTCTGTCACCTTGGGTTTGACCTCAACCAAATTGATATTTTACCCACCATAAATGTATAAATATAGAACCTCACCTGGACCCAAACAATCCTTGCTTATCTTTAATAACTCCTCATTCCCCACAACATCTGTTCCAAACCCTTTGTTCCTCTATTCCTCCCCTCCCCAACCAATTAGTAGGTCATCCAGCCTATTCTTGGATAATATTGAGGCTATCCAACGTGATCTTCCTTCCAAACCTTTCTTTTGACCTTTCTATTTCCACTCCTCCATTAGTCAAATTTTCTAAGCATCATCAGCCATTTATTTTCCCTCCTTCTCCTGATAGTAGAAATGGTTGATCTTTCCACCTGTGTGCTTGACCCCATTTCCTCTCACCACCTTTACAATCTGTCTTCAGTGCTCATTCCCTCTTGACATACATTTTCTGTCTCTCCCTCTCTACTGGTCCTTATCATCTACTTACATATATGTTCAGGTCCCCTCAATCATAAAAGGCCTCCTTTCAACTTTTCTATCCCAGCCATCTACAATTACAGCTTTCTATTACTCTCTACTGCTAAACTTTTTGAAAAAGTTGTCTATATGAATGAGGAATCCAGAGAAACATCAGAATACTTTCAGATGTAGAGTGAAACAATCAGAAACAGAACCATATGCGTAATGACTACAATAACGTAAATGAAAAGAACACCGAAACAAAATGGAGTGATAAATGGTTTTAATGACCAATCTTGGCCTCATAAAAGAGATGAGAATACACTTCCATCCTTTCTGAAGAGAGGTGGTCATTACAGCTGCAAAACAATGTGCAAGCTGTCAGACATGGTCACTGGTTTTGCTTAATCTTTTCTTTGCCACAAGAAAATGCAACAAAGTGTAATAATGGTAGGTGCACCCAGTCCTGTTCCTAGTTCCCAGGTTTCCAAAGAACGTTACTCATCCCGGAAGTTCTCTCGGCACCTGAGGGCTCTCCATTCTGGAATATCCAATCAATCTTTCCTTCTTTCCTTCCATCCTTCTTTGCTATAAGGAAATTCAACAAAGTGTGTGGTAGGGGGATCTCTGGAATGACCAATGTAAAAACAAAAGGAATTCATTAAACTTACTTTTACCATCTATATCCAATGTTTCCTTTTACCATCCACTCTTTCCTGAACTCCTTGCAATTGGGCTTTCACTCTATCATTGTAATCAAACAGGTCTCTCAAAGATGAGCAATGACCAATCTAATAATCTTTTTTGAAGCATTCATTCTTTAATTTTTTTCTTACTAATTATTTAATTCTATTGGAAAGTCTCTACTTTGACTTTAGGGACACCACATTCTCATGATTTTCCTCCCCCTCTCTACCTCTTATTTCTCTGTCTCCTACACTAGATTCTCATCCTCTTTCCAACTCATTGTGGATTTCTTCAAGGCCCTGTCCTCTTCTCTCTCTACAATCCTCTAGCAATTTCATTCATTCCACTGGCTTCAACTGTCATCTTTTTTTTGTGAGGCAGTTGGGGTTAAGTGACTTGCCCAGGGTCACACAGCTAGTAGGTGTAAAATGTCTGGTGTGAGACTGGATTTGAACTCAGGTTCTCCTGACTCCAAGGCCAGTGCTCTATCACTGCACCACCTAGCTGCCCTTCAACTGTCATCTTTTTGCAGATAACTCCCAAATCTATATCTCTAGTCATGGCCTCTCTTCTGCGTTCTAGACCTTCTTCTTAAAAAAAAAAAGTCCCTTTGTCTTTATAACTTAGATATACTAAGACATAGGGTAATTAAAAAAACTGCTTGCCCTTTTAAAATATATCACCATACATATCAACCTCAAGATATGCTTCCTCTTTTTCTATTGAAAACATTGGATATAGTTTTATTGAAATACGTAACCCAAAATGATAAGAAATCAATTACTCTATTGAGATCTTATCTTGTATGAAAAATGAATGCTGCTACATTCCTGATTGATTAATTTCTTCAATTTTCCCCAGACCTTCTTGACTCCTAGTCTAATGTTCTTTCCATTCTACCACACTCCCTCATTTTAAAAAGCTGTTAGTTTAGGATTGCTACCAATTTGCTATTCCTTGAACTTGACCTGTCCCTTTCTAATTCCCCATTTCTACTCAGATAGAGTAGAAATTTTACTCCTCCTTCACACCTCCATCTAACAAGATCCTTTAAAGCCCAGCTTAAATGCCAACACCTCCATGAAATCTTCACTGATCACTCCAACCACAGGTGATCTCTTCCTCAAATAAAGAACATTAATTAGCTACCTATTCCTTGCACAGTCCTTTGTGCTCTTTGCAACATTTAAATAATGCTTTTCCTAAATTCAGTAAGCCTAGCTCAATAGTACTTTGTTTATGTTATCTATATATCATGTATTATACAAATCTTTGCATTGAGATTATTGTCTATATGTCTTAAGTTCTTTATTAGAATGCATGCTCCTAGAGGCCAGATACTATTTCTTCACATATTTTTCGATCCCATTGTGTGCTACCACATAAATTCTCACATAGAAGATCCTCAACAAATTCTGTTGAATATATGAATAACTTTGAATTTCATTTACATAACTATGTAATCTATTCTCAAGTTCTTTTAAAAATTTTTATTGCTATCCCTTGTTTTGACATTACCCTCATTTTCCTGTGTCTCTCCCCTTATCCAGAGAGACCCAACCCCTGTAACAAAGAATAAAAAAGAGTGAATAAAAACCCATTACAAAAAAAAGTTAACCAACACATTAGCTAAATCTAACAACATATGCAATATTCTGCACCCATAGTCCCTCATCTCTGCAAAGAAGTGAAGTAGTTGCATTTTCTCATCTCTTGTTCTAAATTAAGCCTGGCTGTTATAATTCAGTTTCTATTGTTGTTGTTCTTTCCATTTGCATTGTTGTAGTTATCATACAAGCTATTTTCCTGGTTCTGACTATTTCACTGTGTATAAGCTCAAACAAGCCATCCCATGTCCATCTTCATTCTCCATCATTATCATTTCATGCCCTACAGCAACACTCCTTGATATTCATGCACCACAATTTGTCTGACCATTCCCAATCTGAGCTCAAACAATTTCTGGTTTTAAGTTGTATTATTGTTATCCTAAAGGCTGAAATTATTTCATTTTTTTCTAGTCTTTTACACTGTCACTGGCCACATCAGAAGAGCAAGGAGGCATGAGCTTAGCACAACTGCAGAGCCAGAGATAGTTATCCCAATTCTTATTTTTAGAGTGCTGGGATGATGTCTGAGGAATGAGTGAGTTCATTTTGTTCCTATATTTTTTAATGGTAATCACAGCATTCTACATTTCCAAGACCTTGAGAAAGTTTAAACCTAGGCTACCTAGCCAGTAGACCATGATTTACCAGCAATTCTCAAAGTTTTATCTAGTGAGGGGAGAAGGCAACCATCATCAGCTACCACTCATTCCCCTCTTTGCTATACTCCTAGACTTAAGAATCAAATGAGTGACTACAGGAAGAGGGAGGAGGAATAAAGAATTAATTGACTTGGAGGAATTCTGGGCTACAGCTTTGAAAACCATAGTAACTCAACAACCTTTGTTTCTTGCTGGGAGCGCCTGCGTCCCCGGCTGTGGTCTGACGCTGGCAGAGTGTGAAGAGAGAAAGAATCACAGGCCAGGTGAGAGCAGTGAAGAACAAACTCTGTTTATTGATCTGAGGGCTCAGGCTTATATAGTACTGGATTAAGCAATAATAACATTATTATTCATGAAAAGTACAAATCTAATCAAGTGATTTCCTTACTTCCTCGTACCTTGTCTGTTACATTCTTTCCTGCATCCTGTCCTGTACCCCATCCGTTTCCTCCCTTCCTGCATCCTGTTCTCAAGAGATGGAACAGGGGGGTGGTGAGCCCATGTCCTGAGTTTCACAGCTGTCAGGCTTAGTACAAACTACAGGTAAGACCTGGGCTGGCCTAACCCCTCCAACTCCCCAAAGCTGGCCCCCATTTATCTCAGGGTTTTGTATGCTTATTCAATTACACAGTTGTGTTCATTCCCTTTCCAAAATGGTATAGTGTCATTGTATGGTGAACATAATGCCGTCTGCCATCCATGGCAAGTTAATACCAATTCTCAAACTTTTTTGTTTGTTTGTTTGTTTTACTACCTATGGTCTTTACTTGTTCGAGTTTATCAGTTTAAAAAATGACTTTTTTTCCTTCTCCTCCTCGACCTTCCTTTATATTACAACTTTATCTTTCCTGGCTCCTAGTTCCTATTCTCTTAAAAGGGTATTCTGTCTGATGGCAAAGTAGTAAAATGTGATATTTCATCAGTCTGAAAATACTGTTATAACAGAAAAATAAAGGGTATTTTGGGTGAGACTAACATTCTAAATTTAAATAATATTTGGGGATTTCATATCACTTTGAAGCCACTACTTATTTTCTTCCCTTCTCTTGCCCCTGAGCTAAGGCAATGTTACTATCTCTAACTTATAATCAAAGAAGCCAAGGCAGAAAGAAGTTTATTTCCTTGAGTCCTTAAGGCAAATAGAAGAACCTAAAATGGAATCCAAGTTCTGTCTATGAAATACAAAATAATGTTGACATTTGCAACTTCCCTGGTGATTCTGATCAATGTAGATGGCTTAGATACCTAATTCAGGTCCAGCAAAAGTGTATTTTGCTTGCTTCTGCTTAGCATTTAAAGCCCTTCATAATCTCACTCCAAGCTGACTTTTTAGGTTTATTTCTCATTACTACTGCCCATGTTATTCTGTATTCCATTTAAAAGGGCTTACTTCTTGTTTCCAGCTTTCGATCTTTTGTGGCAGTACTTTGTGCAGGCTAAAGCCCATCCCTGGAAAGCTCCCCCTCATTATCTTCATCTCTTGGAATTCCCAACTTCCTTCAAGCTGTTAGAGCTCTTCTCAACTCCATCTCCCATTCACTTTGGATTTGTTTTGTACTAATGTAGCACTTATGATTTCTGGACTCACTTTCCCAATACATGCTATAACAAGGAGATCAGCTCCCAAGAGTGAGGCTATTGCTCCACTCAGAGTTCTAGGGGTAACCCTGATGTATTTAGGATGTCTTCTCTTGCACTAGCTTACAAATGCCTATCCACAATATTCTCCTAATATCATCATTAGTTAAAATTTCACCAATATCAATCACCAGTTCATATCTCTCCTATGTTAGATAATCCATGGATATTTCCTCAGTATCAATTACCTTTTTTTTTTTTGGTAAGGCAATGGGGTGAAGTGACTTGCCCAGGGTCACACAGCTCGTAAATGTCAAGTGTCTTAGGCCTGATCTGAACTCAGGTCTTCCTGAATCCACGGCCAGTGAGCTACCCACAATTACTTTTTACAAAGGGATTTTTATTTACTGAGAATACCCAAAACACAAATATCTACCAAACTTATTTAACATATTAAATTATAAACTTAGGTCACTCTCCTCCACTATTCAGGTCCCTAAAGAGGAAAGGACTAGAATCTGCAAGTCAACCTTAAGTTGATCATTACCAACATTTCCCCCATCAAGTTCACTTCTGGGTGTGGTATGGCTGATGGATAGATCCCTTGCTTGCCAGACTCGGTTGTTGGGCTTATTTACTGATAGCCTGTGTCAAGTAGGTCATTTCCTCAGGAATGACTCCCCACCTGGTTTGGCTAATGTAGCTACTGGCAGACTCTGCCATAGACTCCAGCTACTGAAGCTCTGATAGTTCTTCTGACTTTTTGAACCTCACAAGGTTGTAATTTGACAAGAGAATTTCTGCTGCCACTGTGCTAAGAAAAACTCTGCCCCAGACTCTGCCTTGAGCTTCTTGACATTGTTTGAAGCAAGCAGGTCATATCTCCTGTTGAAGTCTGCAAAAAATCAAGCATTAGTACGTAAACTTCAGTGCTAGTTTGGACCAGCTAGTTCCCTGACCTTTCCAAAGCAAACATCCTTATCTTTCCCCTTTCGTTGTTTGTCTTCCCCTTCTGCTTTCCATAAAATCCATCATACCCATTCTGCTTAAGTATTGACATTCTATAGAAGTTTGCTGAAAGCGAAGCTCTGGGCTCACTGACCCTTTTGTACATTATCATTGTAGCCCATGTTCTGAACATATCTCTATTGACCATATTTCTATTGATTGCATGATTGGCAGCAGTATCTAATCAATGGATCCTAGGACAATTTTTATCATACTGTCCTGGTCCATTCTATCTCCGCTAACCATTCACCGAAGATCAGGAAAAAATAAACACAGATCAGAAGAAACACAGGACATGTATTTTCAGCCACATGGCTTTTGGGTGAGTCAGGGGGTTCCCCAACCTAAAGGCTTACATCATTTTTTCTTCCTCACTCAAAGGTTATCAGAGAAAGAGATTTCTTCTGCCCATGACTTATGTGTGCACACTCAGTTCCCTCTCTGCAGCCAATTAAAATGTTTTCCAGCACTGCACAGTAAACCAACAAGAAGGCAGAGAGGGGCAGCTAGATGGAACAGGGGCCTGAAGTAGGGAGGACCTGAGTTCAAATCTGGCCTCAAATACTTATTAGCTGTGTGACCTTGGGTAAGTCACTTAATCCCGATTGCTTCCCCTCAAAAAAAAATAAGTAGTCAGAAGAAACCCTTTAGATTCCCTGAAGCATGGAGGAGAAGAGCTGTCCCTTTATCACATTCTTCCAGAAGCAGGCTCAGCGAGCTCTCTACCTAGGGTGATATCTGGCAGAGCATACTGAGCATACTCATTGGTCAGTCCTCGCCTTACACTTATTGCTTTGTGTAAATTTTGTTTATTCCCGTATAGTGTAAGGAAATTGGCAGGGGGGTGGGGCTTTATATACCCAGTGTTTAGCACAGTACATAGTAGGTATTTAATAAATTCTATGAAATCAATCAAATTAAAATGTCAGTGCTCTTCTGCCCCCTGAAGTTACATCAGATTTACTGTGTATGTATTTGTTTCTTTATCCATGCACATATTGTTTCCCCCTAGCAGAATGTAAGCTTCCTGAGGGCAAGGACTTTCTCATTTTCATATTTGCCTCCCTAGTACCTTATATAATGCCTAGCACCTGGTGGAGGTTCAATAGCTTCATGTTGAATAAATGAATGGCCAAGGAGGAGAAGGAAAAAAGAATTAACTCATAAACTCTAATAAATAAAGACCTTTGGTACAGAAGAAGAAAAAGAAGGAGGAGGAGGAGAAAACAGAGAAGACAAAAGGAGAAGTTAAGCCCATTGCCTCAGCATTCTTTAACTGTGGAGAGTGAGTGCCTCCATATATGTTGACTTCTAATAAAGGTATTTTGAGGGAGGAAGCGCATTTCTTACATGTTTCGGGAAACACTTAGCATTCTGCAGGCACCTAGTACTTTAAACATTCTCCAATGACAATAGACCATACAACTTCTAAGCAGAAAGATTAAGACCTTTCTTCCATTTACACTTGGATAATTGATAAAAATCATTGCAAAGCTTTAAATGTTTTGCAGTGATTAGCCAAAACCATCGCCTCCAATTCTTTCCCACTTTGATAAACTTATCCCCAGGGAAATACATAGAACCTGAGGAACAGCAGGGAAAGGTGCCAATAAAAGCAGCTAGGAGATTTTTACATTATCTTCATCAGCTATCTAATCTAACCATTTTGAATGATCTATGTAAATTAATTACTCTTTTTAATTAGGTGGTCTTTTGGATTGCATATTGAAGTTTACCACTAATTATGACAAGGCAGGAGGTCAGTTGATTGGTATGGGAAACGAGAGGCCTTTATTTCATTGAACTGAAACAATGAACAGATAAGGGGGGGTGGGAGAGCGGTGAAATTGATGCCTGGTTCTCAGAAATCAAACTGTGCTTTTCTTGTTCATTTTCTGACTCAAATTCCCTTCTATGACTCACCGGGGGCTTTTCTTTATAAATATCAAGTTGACTTCAAAACACCCATTGACTCAAAAACCATTATAACAGAACAGCTCAGATGCCTGAATTTTGCTTTCCAAATGCTAGGCAGAAAAAAAAATCCACCCTTTTAATATTAGTCACATTAAACACCATTTAATTGCTGCTGCAGCTGTTTCCAGATGTGGCTTTATTTTGTTTCCACCAGCCAACCTGTCTTTGATTTTCATTTATCTCCTCATTTAAAAAACATGCTCACTCCACATTTTATGCTCAGGAGAAGAAATTAGAATCTTAATTGTTTTTAAGATTTAGCGATCATTTCTAGTCAACACAGAGTGTATTGTACATCTTTGGAATAGGATTATGGTATTTTATGCATCTTTTCTTGCATCTAATCTTGTCATACACTAAGATTCCATATTTCCATTTTTTACTCACATCTTAGGGCTTACATTGCATATTAGTACATTAGGGTAGATATGGAGGATGTGGAAAAGCATTTGCCTGTTTGAAAGTAATGTTTAGAAAAAAATCCCACTTTTTTAGTTTAAAATTACTGATTTGATAGAAGTTCCAAATGAAACAATTACCCTATCTGCAGGTCAGAGATGCATTCATTTTCTCTTTCCTCCTCTTCTTTATAGGACTGGAAGTATAGAGGGCCCTGAGACACTCTTCATTTCCAAACTAAGCCAGTTTGCCCCTCCTTGGGCAGCCTGATGGCTCCTGACTCTCAGGGACTCACCATGTTGCTTCTGGTCTTAGTGAGCACACCCAACTGACTTTAGGCCACCGTAGTTCAAAAGTTAAGAGCTCAAGTGATCCATCAGCCCAGAAGGTACATTCATTTTGAAACAAGTTCACTCACCATGATCCTGGGAATTAAGTAAATCCAGTGTGGGTTGTATGTTCTCAAGAGTACATCCAGTGCTTCCATTTCTGCCTTTGGTTTTCTAACCCAGCCACTTTTGTTAGGATCAAGGATCTTGAGAGTAGTTCTTGTTGAGGGGGCTATTCTGACAACCCTTTCAGGTAGGCAATGTGAGAATTAATCTTGTTTTACAGATGAAGGACCTGAAGTTCACGGAAGTTAAATGACTTACCCATGGTTTGATTCTGATGTGAATGGAACACTACTGATATGTAGGTTACTTTGGTTGAACTGTTTCCCCCCCCCCTTTTCTATTCTTTGTTATAAAGGATGGCTTTCTGGGAACAGGATATACTGGGAAATGTAGGTGAAGTTAAAACAAAAGATATTAACAAAATTAAGAAAAACACAAATATTCATTGTTCTCTATTACTTCAAAGCTACAAGTCAAAACTTAGGAAGAAAGAAGGAAACAAGCAATAAGCACCTACTATGTGCCAGGCACTATGCTAAGCTCTTTACAAAATATCTCATTTGATCATTCCAACCAACCTGGAAGATTATTATCCCCATTTTATGGTTGAGGAGATAGACCGACAGCAGTTAAGTAATTTGCCCAGAGTCACACAGCTAATAAGTAAGTGCCATAGGCCGGATTTGAATTCGTCTCCCTGACTCCAGGCCCAGCACTCTATTCACTGTGCCACTTAGTTGCTTCTAGGGGAAAAAAGCCAGAAAACATTTTTCAGGCTGTTTTGTTGTTGTTACTACTATGACTATTAATGTGACTAATGCTGGTGGTCCTGACCTTAAAGTGAGTTCATACTATTTTGGAGAACAATTTGGAACTATGCCCAAAGGGCTATAAAAATGTGAATACCCTTTGACCCAGAAACAGCACTTCTAGGGCTGTATCCCAAAGAGATCATACAAATGGGAAAAAGACCCACATGTGCAAAAATATTTATAGCAGCTCGTTTTGTGGTGGCAAAGAATTGGAAATTGAGAGAATCCTATCAACTGGGGAATGGCTGAACAAGTTGTTGGTATATGAATGTAGTGGAATACTATTGTGCTATAAGAAATGATGAGCAGGCAGACTTCAGAAAAACCTGGAAAGACATATATGGACTGGTGCTGAGTGAAGTGAGCAGAACCAGGAGAATGTTGTGCACAGTAACAGCCACATTGTACAATGACTAACTTTGATAGACTTAATTTTTCTCAGCAATACAATGATCTAAAACATCTCCAAAGATCTCACGATGGAAAATGCTATCCACATCCAAAGAAAGAACTATGGAGTTTGAATGCAGTTCGAAGCATACTATTTGCTATTTTTTTCTTCTGTTGCATTTTGTTTCCTCCTTCTAGTGGTTCTTCCTATTGGTTCTAATTCTTACTTACAACATCACTAATGTGATAATATGTTTAATAGGAATGTATATGTATAGCCTACATCAGATTGTGTGCTATCTTGGGGAAGGAGATGGAGAGGGAGGGGAAGAAAAATTTTAAACTCAAAAGCTTATGGAAGTGATTGTTGATAAATCAAAATAAATTAATAAAAAATAATCCCTTCAAAAAAATGAGCTCATAGATTTAGAACAAGAAGGGATATTAGAGACCATGGGCCAATCTCCTTGTTTTATAGATAAGGAAACAGAAACTTACAGAAAAGTGATTGTTCAAGGTCCCAAATGGCAGTTATCTAGAACCCAAGTAGCCTGACTCTCAGTATAGTATCTGTTTCACTCTATCATATTACTTCTCTTGTGTCCATGACTGCTGCTCATGTGTACAGGGGAAAATCTTCAAGTCCATCAGGTCAACTTCTGACACCCCAGGTGGTCCAATTAAGTGGCAAGGTTTGGAAGAAAAGTACAAATCTGGGCTCTAGGCCATTTTGGTTTTCACTAGGGCTCTCAGGAATCTGCCAATTCTCTTGCTTGAAATGCTCTGGAACAACAAACTCCAACGTTTACTTGAAACATACACCCCCTAAAAGTTTTTGGCCTGAAAGTTTCTAAAAAGTCTGTCTCCATTACAAATCAATGCATCAGTGTCTTGTGTGTTTTGTAGACAGACATCAAGCCAACAGCCTCAAAATATCCTTATCCATATATATGAAGTCTGATAACTTCAAAGCCAACTCTCAACTATTTTGATCATTTTTTCAACCTAATTTTTGCCAAAATAGAAACATGCATGTTTTGCTTAGAATCACAATTTCTAAACTACCTCAGGGATATCCATATCATTATCTGGAAAGGAAGTGGATGTGATGGGTGGTTAGGGAAAAGAGAACAACCCCTAACTGGATTTAACATGTAAGCTAAACTTTGTTGATCTAAAAGTCTTGGGGCAACCTAGAATTGTTCCAATGGCATTTATGAAGAAATAGGGAGAGTGGTTAAATAAGGGCAGCCAGGTTTTGCTCCATGAGGCAGAGAAGAATGCCCCAGGCCACGGAAGCACCAGTCAGCATCTTGTACTATGATCAAACCACGATCAGAATGGTGCAGTACAAAGAGTGCTAGCTCTGCAGTGAGAAGATCTGAGTTCAAATCCCACCTGTGACACTACCTGTATGACTGGGTAAATCACTTCACCTTTCTGAGCTTCAGTTTACTCATTTGTAAAAGGAGGGGGTTAGACTAGATGACCTCTAAGGGGCCTTCTAATCCCAAATCTATGATCTTTCAATGTCATACATCCTCCCAGATGCAGAATTACATTTAAATTTCTTGAGATTGTAATACACTCAACAAAGATTTGGACATATTATGCTGCACCTGAATGGATAACAGTTGCTATTATTTGGAACTAGGCTCAGTAAATCTGAGGCATCATGTCTTCCTGGCCTAGCAATTCCATCTCAGAATCTCATATTCGGGTGAATGTTCAAAAGAGCACTTTGTTGTTGCAGTATATAAAATAAATCCACATAAATATTGGCATTTCTATATATTATTACAAAGCCCAGTAGCAAGAGATAGAGAAATTCCATTTAAAGTTAGTGTAGACAATATAAAATATTTGGGAGTCTACCTGTCAAGAAAACCCAGGAATTATATGAACACAATTATAAAACATTTTCCACAAAAATAAAGTCAGATCTAAATAACTAGAAAAATATCAGTTGCACACGGGTAGGTTGAGCTAATATAATAAAAACCACAAGTCTTTCTAAATTAATTTACTTATTTGGTGCTATACAATCAAACTACCAAAAATTATTTTATAGAGCTAGAAAAAATAATAATAGAATTAATCTGGAAGAACAAAAAGTCCAGAAAAATCAAAGGAACTAATGAAAAGAAATGCAGGGAAAGGTGGCCTAGTCGTCCCAGATCTAAAACTGTATTATAAGGCAGCAATCATCAAAACTACTTGGTACTGGCTAAGAAATAGAGTGGTGGATCAGTGGAACAGGTTAGGTGCACAAGACACAGTAGTCAATGTCTATAGTAACCTACTGTTTAATAAACCCAAAGACCCCAGCTTCTGGGATTAGAACTTGTTATTTGATTAAAAAAAAACTGCTGGGAAAACTGGAAAAGAGTGTGGCAGAAACCAGGCATAGACCAACATCTTACATCAAATACCAAGATAAAGTCAAAATGGGTGTGGAATTTAGACATAAAGGGTGATATCATAATCAAATTAGGAGAGCAAAGAAGAGTTTACCTGTCAGATCTATGGAGAAAGGATGAATTTATGACCAAACAACAGATACAGAACATTATGAAATGCAAAATGGATAATTTTGATTACATTAAGTTTAAAAGTTTTTGCACAAAGCCAATGCAACCAAGATTAGAAGGAAAGCAGAAAGCTGGGAAGCAATTTTTGTAGCCAGTGTCTCTGATAAATGCCTCATTTTTTAAATATATAGAGAACTGAGTCAAATTTATAAGAATACAAATCATTCCCCAGTTGATAAATGGTCAAAGGATACAAACAGGTAGTTTTCAGATGAAGAAATTAAAGCCATCTATAGTCTTATGAAAAAGTGCACTAAATCACTATTGATCAGAGAAATGCAAATTAAAACACCTATCAGATTGGCTAATATGACAAAAAAAAGGGAAAATCACAAATGTTGGAGAAGATTAGGAAAGTCTGAACACTAATGCATTGTTGGTGGAGTTGTGAACTGATCCAAGAATTCTGGAGAGCAATTTGGAATTATGACCAAAGGGCTAGCTGTAAAAATGTGCATACTCTTTGATCCAGCAATATCACTACTAGGTCCGTATCCCAAAGAGATCATGAAAATGGGAAGAGGATCCACATGTACATAAAATGTTTATAGTAGCTTTTTGTGGTGGCCAAGAATTGGAAATTGAGGGGATACCCATCAATTGGATAATGGCTGAACAAGTTGTGGTATATGGATGTAATGGAATACTATTGTTCTATAAGAAATGATGAGCAGGTGGATTTCAAAAAAACCTGAAAAACTTACATGAACTGATGCTGAGTGAAGTGAGCAGAACCAGAACATTGTACATAGTAACAGCAATATTGTGCAATGATTAACTATAATAGACTTAGCTCTTCTCAGCAACACAATGATCTAAGACAATTCAAAAAGAGTCATGATGGAAAATGCTATCCACATCCAGAGAAAGAACTATGGAGTCTGAATGCAGATTATATTCTCTCTCTCTCTCTCTCTCTCTCTCTCTCTCTCTCTCTCTCTCTCTCTCTCTCTCTCTCTCTCTTTCTCTCTTTCTCATGGTTTTTCCCTTTTGATCTGATTCTTTTTTCACAAGGTGACTAACATGGAAACACGTTTAATACGATTGTACATGTATAGCCTATATCAGATTGTATGCCACCTTAAGGAGGGGGCAGGAAGGAAGAGGGAAATTTTGGAACTCAAAATCTTATAAAACTGAATGTTGAAAACTAAAAATAAATTTTAAAAAAAGAAAAAAGAGTACTTTGTTCTTCCTGCTTTGAGTGTGTTTTCCCATCAAGCTAAGAAGTCCACAGTCCTGGGGACCTGAGTTGGAGCTTCTTAACTTAGATGTAGGCTCCATTTTCTGGAAAAGTGATAGGGAAATGAAGGAGATAAATGTTGAGGCAAAGGGATGACACCACAAGGATTTCCGTCTATCTCCAATATGGCCCAGAAGGACCCTTCTGTGCTCTTTGGTGACTACTAATATAGGTTCTTTTACCTTTCTCTTTCCTTCGCCCTTTTGCCTCTCTAATACCCCTGGAAAGTTGAAAAATGTATCTGGCTTCCAAGATTCTGAGCTGGCACCTTGATTTAGAACAAACTTCTGGAACATAAAACTTCTGGAGCTCTTTTGTAGACACAAGATTCCCCAATCAGTTGTATGAAGAATTACTTCTTATTTTTGTATTTCCCCTCAAACTTAAGAACAATATCTGGGGGTTCAAGAGGGGGAGGAACACAGCAAGGCACTGGAAGCAGAAGTAACTGGTGTGGGGGGCAAATGATGCTTTGCCTGAGAGTAAATCCTCTCTCAAGCAGAAATTGAGTCCATCAGCCCCTTGTCTCTGCTGCTTCTACCCATGTAGTACTCTGATGATGCCACTCCTCTTAGGTCCTTCCATGATCTCTGTCTGTGGCTTCCCTTTCTCCTCTACTTCCTCCTGGGACTTGCCTAGTATCATCATAGTCATCCTCCACCCTCCAACCTCAAATTGAGTTTGATACCTTCCCAGAATTCTAAGTTATGGCCCTGACTGAAAATAAAGTCTTTGAGGTATTGGGGGGAGGGAGGAGGGTGGGAATAGAATGTACCATGGGGCTGGCTGCACTCCCTACCCTGATGGTAAGCCCAAAACACAGAGAAAATAGTAGGGAGGGGTCTGTTGACAGTAACAAACTGGCTTGGAAAGCAGCCAGCCATCAAGTAAGCAGGTGGAAGAGATCTCAGTCTCTGTCAGTTCCTGGAGAACCTTTGCTCCAGAAAGAGAAAAATACTCCAAAATTATCCTTTGATCTAGAACATTCAGGATATGTTAATATCAGAAGAAGGTACAGAGATAAAAACCTAGGTTTTGTTGTGTTTAAGCTTTATTGTGTTTATTATGTTCAGAAGGTAGAAAAAATAACCCTGGAGTTTCTGACAGCCTTCAAGGAAAAAATTACCTCAGAGTGACAGAGAAATATTTTTTTTTAACCTATAATCATCTTTATGGCCTCTTAGGTCACTCAAAGGTCAAACAGATTTATTATCTCATGCTTCCTTCAATTAAAATTGAACAAACTAAGTTAGAACAAATTAGTAAGCAGACTAAGATACAGATTTAAACACTGACTTTGCAAAATCCTCCACTTACAAAACTACAAGGCTACATGTTAAAGAAGTCACAATGAGCTAACTGAGTGGAATGGATTTACATGTCATAAAGATAACCAAAAGTTTAATGTCTGGGAGATTCTTATGCTATATTCCCTTCTTCCTATTTTTTGGCTTCTTATCTCAGGAATATAAAAGTCTTCCCTTTATACTATCATTCCATGAGTCAGGTTTTAGCCAGGTGAGATTAATATTAACAGGAAACAGGCTTCAGTTAGCCAACTGTTTTAAAAGGAACAGCATAATAAAATTGAACAGAAGGAAAATTAAAAATTATCATCACAGGACAGATGACGCAAAGCTCAGAGGCATAGCTATCATGTTGAATGGCAGAGACAGAATCCAAACCTATCTTGGCAGCCTAGAGCAAGGGTTTTAAACATTTTTTGTGTTGTGGAACCCTGATGAAGTCTATGAACTTTTCCTAAGAATCTTGTTTTTAAATGGAAAAAATACAATGCATGAAATTGCAAAGGAAACCAAAGGTTGGTGAAAGTAAAAATATGATTTTTTTCCCTTTCATCCAAATTCACCACAGACTCTCTCAAATCTATCCATGGATATCAGTTAAGAACCTTTGGTTGACAGCATTGAATTTAGTAAGATGAAATTCAACAGGATTAAATGTAAAGTCCTACACTTGGTGTTCAAAAGATCAATTTCACAAGATGTATTTGTCTGAAAAATATCTGTGGACTGTAATACAGACACAAATACAGTGGATTGTAAGCTCAGCATGAGTCAAGAGTGTGACTGGCAGTCAGAAAAGTTCATGTGATCTCAGGTTACACTAAGAGACAGTATTCAGGACTAGAAAGTTGATAACCCCACAGTATTATGCCAAGTCCACCCAAATCTGGAGTGTCTGTTTCCATTTCTGGCTAACATTTTTTAGGAAGGACTCTGAGAACCAGGAAAGAATTCTCTGTGGAGACAACAAGGATGGGGAAGGGTATTGAAGTCATGCCTTGTGTAGATGGATTGAAGGAACTGAGAATGTTCAGTTTGCATAAGAGAAAACTTTAAGGTGACAGTATCGCTGTCATTAAGTAGTTAAAGAGCTATTGTGTGAAAGGGGAAGATTAAATTTGTTCTGCTTGGCCTTAGAGGGCAAAGAACCAGGAATGATAGATGAAAGTTGCAATGAAGATAATTCAGGCTTGCTGAAGGATAAATTTCCCAAACTATATATCCCAAAGTGGAATGCACTGTCTCAGAAGGCAGTGCCTTCTTTGGAGGTCTTTAAGCAAATTCTGGAAAATCAAGTGACAGTTACATTACAAAGGAATTCTTGGGGTGGACTAAGATGCCTATGAGAGCCCTTCCAGCTCTGAGATTCTGTAATTCTCCCCTCTCAAATTGGATCCCCCACTTAATCAGCATATTTCTCTCAGTGTAGAAGGCCAGTGTTCCACTTTTTTTCTAGTCATGCCTACTTGTTTACCACTGAATATGAAATTAATTTTTGTGAAATTTTTCGTTAGCCAGACAAACTATATATTCAAATTTGGACTGTACCACAATTTTTTTAGAATCCTGAGTTATCTTTGACACTTCCCGTATCTATTCTATCACCAAGTCCTGTCTTTTTTTTTTTTTAACTTTGGAAGGCAGAGTGGAAAGAATGCTAGGTTCAAATCCGGACTCTGTCACATTACACATCTGACCATGAGCAAAGTCATTTAACTCTCTAGGCCTCAGTTTCCTGAACTGTCAAATGAAGAGGTTGGAATAAATGACATTTTTACATGATTTTGAAAACAATTTAATATATTAATATCAACATACAGGTCCAACAACCTCTGGTCATTGATTTAAATTTAAAGAAACTGATGAACACAGTCCCTATGAGACTGAAAACCAACCCACAAGCCCGAAGGATTCTTTATAGCTCTGCCACCACCATGGTATTTTGACAAGTAGTGAGGAAGCAGACACGAAAATGAAAGCTACAGCTTGCAAGTGATCACGCTGAGAACCACTGGAGAAAGAGAATTGGACCTAAGCAGTATTCATTTCTTTTGAACCAATCAGCAACATCATGACAAATCAGTCTACATTGTCCACTGATTAAGGCTCTTTTTTCTTGATGATCAATGATTCCATATTGTCCCTGGTTTCTTCATTGTGCTTTGTGTGGGCCCAGTTAGCAGAATGGGAAAATTTTGAATCTTCATTGGTGGCTATATACAATCTTGGGGTTATCTTTCTGGATGGTGAGATTAACCATGGACTTGCCATGTTTGTCTTTAACCATAAACTTTTTGTAAGCTAGCTACCCAACCACGAGGTCCCATCAGCAACATCTGTGGTGAGGTCCATTCACATATAAGGTTAAAATTCAGAGGCATGAGGGGGCAGCTAGGTGGCACAGTAGATGGAGCACTAGCCCTGAAGTCAGGAGGACCTGAGTTCAAATCTGGCCTCAGACCAAACACTTGACACTTAGTAGCTGTGTGACCCTGGGCAAGTCACTTAACCCTAACTGCCTAAAAAAAATTTTTTTTTTTTAAATTCAGAGGCATGGCAGCACTGGGGGTCCCTAGGGAGGTAATAAAGTAGAGTGAGAGGGCATTGTAGTTACTTCAGCTGCAATTTCAAGCCAGTCCAGTCCTGCACATCCCTGTGTACACATAGAGATTCCCTTTGCCCACTCTATCCCTACCATAATACTCATGAGGTGACATGAGGGGCAAGTACTCCTAATGGGCCAGAGGTTACTCTAATAAATCACTTTTAACATCCCTTCTCACTCTAAATTTATGGCCCATGATCTGATTTTTTAATTCATTTAAAAAATTATTTATTTTTTACACTTTTTTTGCTCATTTTTTGTGAGGTAATTGGAGTTAAGTGACTTGCCTAGGGTCACACAGCTAGTAAGTGTCAAGTGTCTGAGGCTGTATTTGAACTCAGGTCCTTCTGACTCCAAGGCCAGAGCTCTATCCACTGTGCCACCTAGCAGCCCCTAGCATTTTTAAAATTAATTTATTCTGATTTATTAACAATCACTTCCATAAGCTTTTGAGTTTAAAATTTTTATCCCCCTCCATCCCCAAGACAGCATGCAATCTGATATGGGCTATACATATACATTCCTATTAAACATATTTTCACATTAGTGATGTTGTAAGTAGTAATTAGAACCAATAGGAGGAATCACTGGAAAGAGGAAACAAAACATAACAGAAGAAAAAAAATAGCAAATAGTATGCTTCAATATGCATTTAAACTCCATAGTTCTTTTTTTGGATGTGGATAGCATTTTCTATCATGAGATCTTTGGAGATGTTTAGATTCTTGCATTGCTGAGAAGAGTTAAATCTATCAAAGTTAGTCATGGCACAACGTGGCTGTTACTGTGTACAACATTCTCCTGGTTCTGCTCACTTCACTCAGCATCAGATCATACAAGTCTTTCCAGGTTTTTCTGAAGTCTTCCTGCTCATCATTTCTTATAGCACAATAGTATTCCATTACATTCATATGCCACAACTTGTTCAGCCATTCCCCAATCAATGGACATTCCTCAATTTCCAGTCCTTTGCCACCACAAAAACAGCTATAAATATTTTTGTACCTGTGGGTCCTTTCCCCATTTTAATGATCTCTTTGAGATACAGCCCTAGAAGTGATATTGCTGGGTCAAAGGGTATGCATATTTTTATAGCTAGCCCTTTGGGCATAGTTCCAAATTGCTCTCCAAAATGGTTGGATCAGTTCACAACTCCACCAACAAAGCATTAATATTCCAATTTTCCCACATCTTCTCCAACATTTATCATTTTCCTGTTTTGTCATGTCAGCCAATCTGATAGGTGTGATGTGGTACCTGAGTTGTTTTGATTTTCATTTCTCTAATCAATAGTAATTTAGAGCATTTTTTCATATGATTATAGATAGCTTTAATTTCTTCATCTGAAAACTGCCTAACTCATATCATTTGACCATTTATCAATTGGGGAATGACTTGTATTCTTATAAATTTGACTTAATTCTCTATATATTTTAGAAATGAGGTCCTTATCAGAGACACTGGTTGTAAAAATTATTTCCCAATTTTCTACTTTCCTTCTAATCTTGGTTGCATTGGCTTTGTTTGTGCAAAAACTTTTCAATTTAATGTAATCAAAATTATCCATTTTGCATTTTGTAATGTTCTCTATCTCCTGTTTGGTCATAAATTCTTCTCCATAAATCTGATTAGTAAACTATTCTTTGCTCTCCCAGTTTGCTTATAATATCAGCCTTAATATCTAAATCATGAATCCATTTTGACTTTATTGTGGTATATGGTGTGAGATTTTAGTCTATGCCTAGTTTCTGCCATACTCTTTTCCAGTTTTCCCAGCAATTTTTGTCAAATAGTGAGTTCTTATACCACAACCTGGGATCTTTGGGTTTATCAAATAGTAGATTACTAAAGTCATTGACTACTGTGTCTTGCATACCTAACCTATTCCACTGATCCATCACTCTATTTCTTAGCCAGCAGTGTTGATGACTGCTGCTTTATAATACAATTTAAGATCTGGAATGGCTAGGCCCCCTTCCCCTGCATTTCTTTTCATTAGTTCCCTTGATATTCTGGACCTTTTGTTATTCCAAATGAATCTTGTTATTATTTTTTCTAGTTCTATAAAATAAATTTTGGTAGTTTGATTGGTATGGTGCTGAATAAGTAAATTAGCTTAGGTAGAATTGTCATTTTTATTATATTAGGTTGGCCTACCCATGAGCAACTTACGTTTTTCCAATTATTTAGATCTGATTTTATTTGTGTGAAACATGTTTTGTAATTGTGTTCATATAGTTCCTGGGTTTATTTTGGTAAGCAGACTCCTAAATATTTTATAGTGTCTACGGTAACTTTAAATGGGATTTCTCTTTCTATCCCTTGCTGTTGGGCTTTGTTGGTAATATAGAGAAATATCAATGATTTATGTGGGTCCTAGCATTTTTTTAAAGTTCCAAATTCTCACTGTCTCTCCAGTTCCTCCTTTACCTATTGAAAAGGCAAGGAATATGATGCGCATTATACATGTGAAAAATGCAAAACATTTTCACATTAGCCATTTAGCAAAAAAAAAAAGCAAGAAAAATCAAGTAAGAAATTATACCTCAGTTTGTAATCAGTTCATTAGTTTTCTCTCTAAACTCCTTCTGAATTGTCTTGGGTCATTGTATTGATTAGAGTAGCTAAATCTTTCATAGCCAATCATCATTACAATATTATGACTGTGTACAATGATCTACTGGTTCTGCTCACTTCACTCTGAATCAGTTCATATAAGTCTTCCCAGGTTTTTCTGAAACCATCCCCTCATCATTCCTTATAGCACAATAGTATTCCATCACAATGATATGCCACAACTTGTTCAGCCACTCCCCAATTGATGGGCATACCCTCAATTTCCAATTCCTTGCCACCACAAAAACAGCTGCTATAAGCATTTTTGTACATATAGATCATTTTACTTTTTCTTTTATCTCTTTGAGATGCAAATTAACAGTGGTATTGCTGGGTCCAAGGGTATGCACAGTTTTTTAGTCCTTTGAGCACAGTTCCAAATTGCTCTCCTGAATGGTTGGACCAGTTCACAACTATTCCCCCACATTCCACATTTGTCATTTGTGATAGGTGTGAGGTGGTACCTCAGAGTTTTTTAATTAGCATTTCTCTAATAAATAGTAATTAAAAACATTTTTACATGTGACTATAATCTCTTCTTCTGAAAACTGTCTTTATCTCTTGACTATTTGTAAATTGGTGAATGGCTTTTATTTTTATAAATTTGACTTAGTTCTCTATATATTTGAGAAATGAGGCCTTTATCTGAGAAATTTGCTGTAAAATTTAACATTACTTCATTGTCGATGGTACTTTTTATCAAAATGTAATTTCCCTAATTACTTCTTTTGATTAAGTCTCTTTTTACTTTTGCTTTGTTGAAGATCATGATTGTTACACCTGCCTCTTTCATTTCAGCTGAAACACACTAGATCCTGCTCTCTCTGTGTGTATTTCTGTTTCAAGAGTGTTCTTCAAAACAAGATATTATTGGATTCTGGTTTCTAATCCATTCTGCAATCTGCTTCCATTTTATGGGTGAGCTCATCGAATTTACAGTTATGATTACCAACTGTGCACTTTCCTCTATCCTATTTTCTTGCTTATCTTTCTCTCTTTTTACCCTGTCCCACTTCAAAAGTCTGTTTTGCTTCTGAACACTGCCTTTCTTAATCTGCCCTCTCTTTTATCATCCCTTCTCTTATCCTTCCCCCCTCCCACTTTCCTGTTGGATAAGATAAATTTCTATACCCAACACTGTGTGTGAGAGTGTAAATATAGATCTATATACATAGATGCATATTCTTCTCTCTTTGAATCAATTCCAATGAAAGTGAGGTTCAAGAGTTGCCTACCACCCCCTATCTTCTCCTCCACTGCAAAAACTTTCTTACACATCTCTTTTTTTGTGAGACAATTTCCTCATTCTTCTTTTTTCCATTCCTTTCTCCCAGTTATCCCTCTTTCCCACCTTTTCTTTTTTTTAAAAGAACATCTCAACATAATCAACTCATACTCACTGTCTCTATATAGGCTCCTTCTAACTGTCCTAATAATGATAAAGTTCTTAGGAGTTCTATGTATCATCTGCCCACATAGGATGTAAACAGTTTAACCTTATTGAGTTCCTTATGATTTAAATGTTTACATTTTATTGTGTTTGAATGTCAAATTCTCTATTCAGCTCTGGTCTTTTCATCAAGGATGCTTGAAAGTCCTCTATTTCATTGAATTGCCCTGAAGGATTACAACAGTTTTTCTGGGTAGATGATTATTGGTTGTAATCCTATCTCCTTTGTCCCCGCAGCTCATTTAACATGGAAGCTGCTAAATCTTGATCCTGACTGTGGCTCTACAATATTTGAATTGTTTCTTTCTTAATGCTTACAATATTTTCTCCTTGACTTGGGAGCTCTGAAATTTGGCTATAATATTCCTGGGAATAGTGTCATTTTGGGATCTCTTTCAGGAGGTGATTGGTGGATTATTTAAATTTCTATTTTGCCCTCTGGACCTAAAATATCAGAGCAGTTTTTTTGTTTGTTGTTGTTGTTGGGTTTTTTGTTTGTTTGTTTGTTTTCAGAATTTCTTGAAATACAATGTCTAGGCTCTTTTTTAGATCATGGCTTTCAGATAGTTCAATAATTCTAAAGTTATCTGTCCTTGACCTATTTTCCACATCAGGTATTTTTCTCATAAAATATTTCACTTTTTCTTCTATTTTTTTCATTCTTTTTACTTTGTTTTATTGTTTCTTGATGTCCTGTGGAGTCATTAAATTCCACTTGCCCAATTCTAATTTTTAAGGAATTATTTTCTTCAGTGAATTTTTGTACCTCCTTTTGTGTTTGGCTTATTCTAATCTTTAAGGAGTTCTTTTCTTCAGTGAATTTTTATGCTTCTTTTGCCATTAGGTAATAAAGTTGCCAAAAATGCCAGACCTTGAATTCAGTGTCAGCAAAGGGTCTCCTGTAATCTCTTTTTGACCAGTTGTCTGACCCCCTTATCATTTCTTGGCTGAGAGCTTTTGAAGCTGCTGGTGCTGCTGTTAAGTGTACTCCAGACCAGCCCTCACACCAGCGACCTCTCCTACTGACCTCCTAAGTTGTCTTAGAGTGGAAAAATGTCTCACCCCAAACTTTTATTGACTCTGCCTCTCCAGAATTCAATTTAAGGCATTATTTTAATGTTGTTTTGAGGGGAATATTGGGAGAATTTGACTAGGTTGCTCTCTGTACTCCACCATGACCTGTGATCTTATGAAAAGTCCCTTAGATTCACTCTCTCTCTTTTTCATTCTTTTGTCCCTCATATTTAATTTTACCATCTTTAATAAGCATTTCTGTATCCCCCACTCTTCCCACTTGAATAACAAAAAAGAAAACTCTCATAAAAATATGTGTAATAAAAAACCAAATTCCCAGATTTTCCATGTCCAAAGATGTATGTCTCATTCTGCATTTAAATTGATTATATCTCTGGAAGGAGGTAGTGCATAGAGTGCTCCAAATTTAAGGTTTGTTGTTACATTGATTAGAGTTCTACAGTCTTTCAAAGCCATTTTAAAAATTTTTTAAATTTGAAATAAAATTTTTAAAAAATTAAAGTTATTTTAAATTAAAATTTTTTTAAATTTAAAATTTTTTAAATTAAAAAATTAAAAATTATTAGAATTTAAAATATTTTTTAAAATTAAAATTGTTTTCATTGTATGAATTGTTATCCTAGTTCTACTCACTTCACTCTGCATCCATTCATAGAAAGTCTTCTTGGTTTTTCCTTTGAAACTGTCCATTTTGTAATATCTTACAGTAAAATATATTCTGTTACATTTTCATATGGGGGCCATGGCCAGTCATTTTGCCCTGTGTTCTGCCACTGGACTCCTGTGAATCTAGGAGGAGAGAGTGAGGCTGATGACTGCACAGCTCTACGTCACTTAACTCCAACTCACTTGCAAGTCAAGGCACCGCCCTCCAGATGTCATTGGTCCTCTCCCAGAACACAGGATTAGCAGCAACAACATTTTCATAGGTGTGAAACACTTTAGGCACCAGGACTCATCTTCTACGGGAAGTCTTTCCTAATCCCTCTTCATTTTAATGCTTTCTCTTTATAAATCATTTTTTATTTGTCTCATATTTAGCTTTTTGTACATATATGTTTGCTTGTTATTTCCCCTATAAGATTGTGTGCCTTTTAAGGTCAGGGACTGTCTTTTCTTTCTTTTTGTATCCCAGGCACTTAGCACAGTGCCTGGCACATAGGAGGTGCTTAATAAATGCTTATTGACTGGTAAAAAAAAAAACCAAAAACAAAAACCAACATTTTTTTTTTTATTAATTAATTTATTTTTAGTTTTCAACATTCACTTCCACAAGATTTTGAGCTCCAAATTTTCTCCCCATCTCTCCCCTCCCCCTGACTACCCTTTCCCTCAATCTGTCCTCCCTTCTATCATCCCCCCCACTCCTTCTCGTATCCCTGTCCCCTTCTAATTTCCTGTAGGGCAGGATAGATTTCTACCCCCATTGCCTGTATATCTTATTTCCCAGTTACATGTAAAAACAAATTTTAACATTCGTTTTTAAAACTGAGTTCCAAATTCTTTCCTTTCCTCCCTCCCTACCCACCCTCATTGAGAAGACAAGCAATACGATATAGGTTATACATGTGTGGTCATGCAAAACACCTCCATAACAGTCATGTTGTGAAAGACTAACTATATTTCCTTCCATCCTATACTGCCCCTGTTTATTCTGTTCTGTCCTTTGACCCTGTCCCTCCTCAAAAGGGTTTGCTTCTGATTACCCCTCCCCCAATCTGCCCTCCCTTCTGCCATCCCCTTCTCTTTTATCCCATTCCCCTCTATTTTCCTGCTGGCTAAGATAGAATGTATATGTTGTTCCCTCCTTAAGCCAAATCCAACGAGAGTAAGACTCACTCATTTTCTCTCCCCTCTCCCCTCTTCCCCTCCACTGTAAAAACTTTTTCTTCCCTCTTTTATATGAGATGATTTACCCTATTCTACCTCCCTTTCTCCTCCCAATACAATCCTCTCTCACCCCTTAATTTTATTTTTCAGATGTCATCCCTTTGTTTTCAACTCACCCAGTGCCCCTGTGTATATATATATTCCCTCTAACTACTCTGATACTGAGAAAGGTCTCATGAGTTTCAAATATCATCTTTCCACGTAGAAATGTAAACAGTTCAACTTTAATAAGTCCCTTTTGACTTCTTTTTCTTTTTTACCTTTTCATGCTTCTCTTGAGTCTTGTATTTGAAAGTCAAATTTTCTATTCAGCTCTGGTCTTTTCATCAAGAATGCTTGAAAATCCTCTATTTCATTGAATATCCATTTTCCCTCCTGAAGGATTATACTCAGTTTTGCTGGGTAGGTGATTCTTGGTTTTAATCCTAGCTCCTTTGACCTCCAGAATATCATATTCCAAGTCCTCTGATCCCTTAATGTAGAAGCTGCTAAATCATGTGTTATACTGATTGTGTTTCCACAGTACTTGAACTGTCTCTTTCTGGCTGCTTGCAATATTTTCTCTTTGACCTGGGAACTCTGGAATTTGGCTATAATATTCCTAGGAGTTTTCCTTTAGGGATCTCTTTCAGGAGGTGATGAATGGATTCTTTTCATTTCTATTTTACCCTCTGGTTCAAGAATACCAGGGCAGTTTTCCTTGATAATTTCTTGAAAGATGATGTCTAGGCTCTTTTTTTTTTTTATCATGGCTTTCAGGTAGTCCAATAATTTTTAAATTATTTCTCCTGGATCTATTCTCCAGGCCACTTGTTTTTCCAATGAGATATTTCACATTGTCTTCTATTTTGTCATTCTTCTGGTTTTGTTTTATAATTTCTTGATTTCTAATAGAGTCATTAGCTTCCATTTGCTCCATTCTAATTTTTAAGGAATTATTTTCTTCAGTAAGCTTTTGTACCTCCTTTTCCATTTGGCCAATTCTGCTTTTTAAGGCATTCTTCTCCTCATGTGCTTTTTGGACCTCTTTTGCATTTGGGTTAAGCTATCTTTTAAGGTGCTATTTTCTTCAGTATTTTTTTTGGGGGGGATCTCCTTTAGCAAGTCGTTGACTCATTTTTCATGATTTTCTTGCATCACTCTCATTTCTCTTCCCAGTTTTTCCTCTACTTCTCTTACTTACTTTTCCAAATCCTTTTTGAGATCTTCCATGGCCTGAGACCAATTCACAATTTTCTCGGAGGCTTTGGATGTAGGAGCTTTGACTTTGTTGTCTTCTTCTGGTTGCATGTTTTGATCTTCTTTGTTACCAAAGTAAGATACTAGAGTCTGAGGTTTTTTTCCCCACTGTTTGCTCATGTTCCCAGCCAATTACTTGACTTTTTAATTCTTTGTTAAGGTAGGGGTCTGCTTCTGGTGTGAAGAATGTACTTTCCCAAGCTTTGGGGGGTTTTGTGCAGCTGTTTTCACAGATATTTCTAGTGACCTACACATTTTCAGTTCTTCCAAGGTGATGTGATCAAGGGAGAGGTGTCTCCTCATTTCCTGGCCTGTGCTCTAGTCTATGAGTGACCAGAAGCACTCTTCTGCTTTGGAACTGTGAGGAGGATTCCCTCTCTACTGCAGCCACAAGCTCTGCCATACCAGTGCTCCTCTTCACCCCAGGATTGCCACCCAGGACTGTGACCCAGATCCAAGCATGGACAAAGCAAGAGAATCCTGCCTCAGCATCAGCAAAAAGATCCCTGCAATCCCCCTCTGATCAGCTGCTCGATTCCCCCACCATCTGTGGGCTGAGAGCTCCGGAGGCAGCCCCTGTCACTGCCACAACCACCACCATCACCCTGGGACTAGGGCCTGACGAGCTCCTCTCTCACTCGGGTCCAACAGACCTTTCCTACTGACCTTCCAAATTGTCTTTGGCATTTGTGGGTTGAGAAGTCTGAAAACCACCACAGCTGCCAGTGATTCAGTCCTGAGGCTGGCTCCAGGTTCACTGAGGCCTGGCCTTTGCCTGCAGACCCATGCTGAACTGTACTCCTCTTTCACCATGGCACAACAGACCTTCCCCATCAACCATCCAGGTTGTCTTGGTCTGGAAATTTGTTTCAGTCTGTCTTTTTGTGGGTTCAGCTCTAGAATTTGTTTAGAGTCATTTTTTTTTTACAGGTGTTTGGAGGGGTTTGGGAGAGAGCTTAAGCAAGTCACTGCTTTTACTCCACCATCTTGGCTCGCCCCCTCCAATAACAACATTTTCAGTACTATAAAGTGTCTGGCCATTGCCCAAGAGGTGAACATCTCCTTCATTTCCACTTTTTGCTACTATGAAAAGAGCTTCTATAAATCTTTTTGTACATATACCTCCCCTTAATTCTTATTTCTACTACCTTAAACTAGGTGCTAGTCATCTCCTAGATTACTATAACAGCTCCCTAGCTGGTATTCCTGTCTCCGTTCTCCTCCAATACCAATCCATCCTTCATGCTGCTGCCAGATTAATCTTCCTGAGCTATCACTCCTACTGTGTCATTCCCCTGCTTAACAACCTATAATGATGCCCTCTTGCCTGCAGAGTAAAGTCTAAACTTCTTTGCCTGGATTTCAAGGCTCTCCAAAAACTGGCCCCTGGCTAACTCTCCAGCTTTCCCAGTGTTCCCCAGACAGACGCTTCTGTTCCAGCCAAGTCAATTCTTCATTACTTCTCCACAAGGTATTCCCATTCTTCCTTCTAGCCTGTGTTCAAGCTGGTCCTTTCCTCGGTCCCTATGAAGTGATTCCTCATTCCCTATCTCAGGCAATGTCAGGTGGAACATTAGTTAGCAAAGTGTCATTTAAATCTCAGAGCTTTGGCAGTGCTTTTCATTCACATTAGGCTAACACCAATTTATCAGCTTAATAGGGAGTCATTGCAGAATTACAGGATTCAAAAGGGCTTCCATGACCATTGAGTCCAATCCATACCTGAAAAAGAACACTCTCTACAACATATTCCCAAAGTGGTCATCCAGGCTTTGCTTAAAGACCTCCTATGAAGAGGGATCGCCTATCTTCTTCAAACTATTATACTTTGTGATAGTCTGATTGTTATGAAGTGTTTCCTGACATCAAGTCGGAACTTGCCTCTTAGTAGCTTCCAGTCATTTTTTCTAGGACCAGAAGGAACGAAGTAGGGACAGTGAGGTGGTGCAGTGGATAGAGCACTTGCCCTGGAATCAGGGGGACCTGAGTTCAAATCCAGCCTCAGACACTCATTAGCTGTGTGACCCTGGGCAAATCACAACCTTGATTACCCCCAAAAGAAAGAACTAGGTAATTATTTTTCCATGTTGTTGAGTTATTTCATTCATGTCAGACTTTCCATGACCCCATTTGGGGTTTTCTTGGCAAAGATACTGGAGATATTTCTCCGGCTCATTTTAGTGATGAACAACTAAGGCAAACAAGGTTAAATGACTTGCCCAGGATCACACAGCTCATATCTAAGGCTAGATTTGAACTCAGCTCTATCTACTATGCCACCTAGTTGCCTTCTTCATGCATCCAACAGCCAAAAAATATTTCAGCATTTAAAACATACAAAACATTTAAAGGTAGCTTTTATGATTCCCTCTGTTTTCTCTTTTCCAGACTAAAAGTCCCCAGTTCTTTCAATATGGTATAACGTAAGGCCTTCATCATCTTGACTGCCCTTCATGGAAATTCTCCTGCCTATCTATCAATGTCCCTCCTATACTATGGTGACTAGAACTGAATATAATACTCCCAAAGCTCTTCTTGGTCTGACCAAGACCTGGTATAGCAGGACCATTCTCTGTCTACTCTTGAAAGTTCTTCCTGTCCATGTAGCTAGGTGGCACAGTGGATAGAAGTGTAGGCCGGGAGTTCAGAAGACTTGAGTTCAAAGCCATCTTCAGACACTTAAATAGCTGTGTGATCCTGGGCAAGTCACATAACTTCTGTCTCATAGAGATAATAAAGGCACCTACTTCCCAGCATTACTGGGAAGATTGAATGACATATTATTTGTAAAGCACTTAGCACAGTGCCTGGCACATATCTGGCATTTAACAAATGCTCATTCCCTTCCCTTCTTTCAATGTATGTGGGATTGTTTCTCCTTTGATACAGATTTCATAGGATCATAGATTTTGAGCTGGAAAGGACCCCTAAAAGTCATCCAGTTCCATTAGTTTATTTTATAAATGAGGAAACTGAGGCCCAAGGAAGTCAAATGAATTGCCTGTGGTCACAGAGTGAGTACATGCCGGAGGCAAAATTTGAACTCAGGTCTTCTGACTCCAAAGACTTTGCACTATATCATGCTACTTACTTTTTCATTGATGCATGTGGTTTGGTCCAGCCACTCTCCCCTACATATATGTTCTTCCATTAGTATTTCCTAGGTGTGTCTTCTTTTCAGTAATGATGTATTGGTGGGAGAGTATGCTCCAGATTTGGGTACACTTTTCTTACTATGCTAATTCCACACTCAGTTTGACTTGTAAAAGAAAATGCATTGGTGGGGGTTTAAGAGCTATGGTTTTTGAGAGATTATGGACTGATACAGTGCCTTAAACACAAGTGATACAATAGATAAAATGCTTGGCCTGGGGTCAGGAAGACCTACCCCAGACTTAAGAGAGTAGGTGAAAGAAAAAGGCATTTATTTATCAGCAACTACTGTAATTTTGGCCAATATGATTGGTGGAAACTCAAAGTTGTTTTTATTTGCAATTCTCTGATTAGCAGTGATTTGGAACATTTTTTTAAAATGATCATCTGGATTTCTTCCTTTGAAAAATTTTTGTTCATATCCTTTTATCTATTGGGGAAGGACTGTCATTCTTATATATTGTAATCAGTTCTCGATATATCTTGGATATTAGACATTTATCAGATAAACTTGCTGCAAAGATTCTCCGCTCCCCCGATAGTTAACTCCTTTCCTTCTAACATCAATGATTTTCTTTGTAAAAAACCTTTTAATTTTACTTAATCAAATTATCTATTTTATCTTTTGTAATCCTCTTTATTCTTTGTCTCTTCTCATCTCCATAGTTATGAAAAATATTTTCTTCCTTAATCCTCTAATTTATTTATGATGAGACCTTTTATATCTAGGTCATGAGTCCATTCGGAACTTATCATAGTATATGGTGTGACTTTGATCTAAACCTAATTTCTGCCAGATTGCTTTTTCAGTTTTCCCAGTGGTTTTTATTGAGTCATGAGACTTTATCATAATTCCCTTGGTAGTCATCAAACACTATGTTACATTGTTCATTTGCTTCTATATGTTATGAACCTAATCTATTGTGTTGATCAACTTTTCTAATTTTTAGCCAATACAAAATAGTTTTGATGATTACTACTTTTGGAAATATTTTTAGATCTGGTGTTGCAGGCCCCTTTCCTTCCCACTTCTTTTTCTTCGTTTCCCTTGAGAATCTTGACCTTTTGTTCTTCCAGGTTAATTTTGTTTTTATTTTTTGAGGCTCTCCAAAGTGATCTTTTGGTAGTTTGAATGAATAAATTAATTTAGGCCACATTGTCTTTTTTATGATATTGATATGACCCAACTATAGCAATTAATATTTTCCCCTATATTAAGTCTTTTTATTTCTGTAAGGAATGTTTTGTAGTTTTATTAATGTAATTCTTATGTATGTCTTGGCATGCAGACTCCTAAATATTATGTCTGTGTATCTATATCTATAGATCTATATCTATATCTATACATATACACACACAGAGACTTATGTTGAAAGGAATTTCTCTTTCTGTTACTTAATGAAGAATTTCGGTAGGAATATATAGAGAAGCCAATAATTTGCATGGGTTTATTTACTAAAGTGATTAAACTGGAAAGAATCAAAGGTGGGCAACAAGGAAGATGAAGGGTCTATGCCATTTGAGGATCAGTTGAAGGAACTAGATTTGTTGAGCTGAAGAAGAGAAAAGTCAGAGGGGACACGATAGCTGACTTTGATTTTTGACAGGCTGTCATGTGGAAGAGGGATTAGATTAATTCTGTTTTGGTTCCAGAACACAGAACCAGAAACAACTGTGGGACGTTACAGTGGGACAAAATTTAGACTTGATATAAGGAAAAACTTCTTAACAATTAGAGCTATTGTTCAAAAGTAGAAATGGCTGCCTCAAGAGGTAGTGCATTCCTCCTTATTAGATGTCTTCAGGCAGAAGCTAGGTGACTATCTGGTTGTAATGGGGTTGGATTTTCCTTTATTTCCAGTACAGATTAATTTGGGTAAGTTCTTTTTCAACTCTGCTTCTGTGATTAGTAAAATAAGAAGATGGCAGAGTACTAGGTTCCACAACGACTGGACACAAATAGCGGATTTAATGTGGACAAAAGAGTGAGAGACATGGAAGGCTAGTATTTGCCATTGAATACAGAGAAGGGAACTGGTAGGGGCAGAAAATGGCAGCCTTGGGAGGCAGAGCCAAGATGGCAGAGTGAAAGTAGTGACTTGCTTGAGCTCTCCCCCAAACCCCTCCAAATAGCTATAAAAAATCGGCTCTAAATAAATTCTAAAGCAGCAGAACCCACAAAAAGACAGAGTGAAGCAAATTTCCAGCCCAAGACAATCTGGATGATTGATTGAAAGGTATATTGTGCCAGGTGGGTAGAGGAGTGCAGTGTGGCGTGGGGGTACAGGCCGTAGAGAACCCGGAGTAAGCCTCAGAGGACTAAATCTAGGGCAGCAGTGGTGGTTTCCAGACTTCTCAACCCACGAACGCCAAAGACAACTTAGAGGGTCAGTGGGAAAAGGCTGTTTCTGTGGTGAGAAAGAAGCTAAGTCTCAGAGCCAGTTCCAGAGCACAGAGCATGGGTGCTGGGGCAGTGGCTACATCCTGAGCTTCTGACCCACAGACTGAGGAGGAATCCAGTGGCTGATCAGAGGATTGCAGGGATCTCTTTGCCAGTGCTGAGGCAGGAATCTCTTGCTTTGCCCTGTTGGATCTGGGTCACAGTTCTGGGGGGTGTCCTGGGTGAGGAGGAGCTGGCATGGTGGAGCTTGTAGTGGCTGTGGAGAGAAACCTCCTCACAGTTCAGGACAGAAAGGATTTGTGGTCACTAATAGACCAGAGCACAGGCCAGGAAAGGAGTAAACACCTCCCCTTATCATACCACCTTGAAGAACTGAAAATTTACAGGTCCCTACAAGTATCTCTGAAAACAGCTGTATAAACCCCTGAAGCTTGGGACAGCACATTCTCCACATTGGAAGCAGACTCTTACCTTAACAGAGAGTTTAAAACTCAAGTAATTGGCCAGGATCATGAGCAAGCAGTGCAAAAAGAGTCAGTCTATATTATCTTACTTTGGTAACAAAAAAGATCAAAATATACAACCAGAAGAAGACAACAAAGTCAAAGCTCCTACATCCAAAGCCTCCAAGAAAAATATGAATCAGTCCCAGGCCTTGGAAGAGCTCAAAAGGGATTTTGAGAAGCAAGTAAGAGTAGAGGAAAAACTGGGAAAGAAATGAGAGTGATGCAAGAAAATCATGAAAAACAAGTCAACAGCTTGCTAAAGGAGACCCAAAAAAATACTGAAGAAAATAACACCTTAAAAAATAGCCTAACCCAAATGGCAAAAGAGGTCCAAAAAGCCAATGAGGAGAAGAATGCCCTAAAAAGAAAAATTGGCCAAATGGAAAAGGAAGTCCAAAAGATTACTGAAGAAAATACTTCCTTAAAAATTAGAATAGAGCAATTGGAAGCTAGTGACTTTATGAGAAATCAAGACACTGTAAAACAATTGGCTGGGATCCAAAATCCAAAAGAATGAAAAATTAGAAAACAATGTGAAATATCTCATTGGAAAAACAACTGACCTGGAAAATAGATCCAGGAGAGAGAATTTAAAAATTATTGGACTATCTGAAAGCCATGATCAAAAAAAGAGCCTAGACATCATCTTTCAAGAAATTATCAAGGAAAACTGTAGAACCAGAGGGCAAAATAGAAATTGAAAGAATCCACAGATCTCCTCCTGAAAGAGATCCCCAAAGGAAAACTCCTAGGAATATGTAGCCAAATTCCAGAGTTCCCAGGTCAAGGAGAAAATATTACAAGCTGCCAGAAAGAAACAATTCAAGTACTGTGGAAACACAATCAGGATAACACAAGATTTAGCAGCTTCTACCTTAAAGGACCACAGGGCATGGAATATAAAGAGGGAAAAGGAGATAGGATAAAAACCAGAATCACCCTACCCAGCAAAACTGAGTATAATCCTTCAGGGGAAAAAATGGTCATTCAGTGAAATAGAGGACTTTCAAGCATTCTTGATGAAAAGACCAGAGCTGAATAGAAAATTTGACTTTCAAATACAAGACTCAAGTGGAACATGAAGAGGTAAACAGGAAAGAGAAATCATAAGAGACTTATTAAGTTGAACTGTTTACATTCCTGCATGGAAAGATGATATTTATAACTCATGAGACCTTTGTCAGTATTAGGGTAGTTGAGGGAAAAAATTATGTATGTATATATGGATAGATAGATAGATAGATATAGGGCACAGGGTGAGTTGAAGATTAAAGGGTCATATCTGGAGAATAAAATTAAGGGATGAGAGAGGATTATAATAGGAGAAGAAGAAAGGGAGAGGTAGAATGGGGTAAGTTATTTCACAAAAAAAAACAGAAAAGAAAAGCTCTTACAGTGGAGGGGAAAGGGGAAGGTGAGAGGGAATGAGTGAATCTTATTCTCATAGGATTTGGCTTAAGGAGGGAATAACATACACATTCAATTGGGTATGGAAATCTGTCTTACCCTACAGGAAAATAGGGGGAGAAGGGACAAGAGAGCAGGGGATGATAGAGAGGAGGGCAGATTGGGAAAGGGGTAATCAGAAGCAAATACTTCTGAGGAGGGACAGGGCCAAAAGAAAGAATAGAATAAATGGGGGGGCAGGATAGGATTAAGGGAAATAGAGTTAGTTTTTCACAACATGTCTACTGTGGAAGTGTTTTGCATAACTGCACATGTATAACCTATATTGAGTTGCTTGCCTTTTCAATGAGTGGTGGGAGGGAGGAGAGAAAGAAAATTTGGAACCCAAAGTTTTAAAAACACATGTTCAAAAAAATGTTTTGACATTCAACTGGGAAATAAGAAATACAGGAAATGGGGTACAGAAGTCTAACCTTCCCTACAGGAAAACAGAAAGGGAATGGGATAAGAGAAGTGGGGGGAGATAGAAGAGAGGGCAGACTAGGGGAAGGGGTATTCAGAATGTATGCCATCTTGGGGTGGGGGGAGAGGCAAGATGGGGTGAAAATTGGAACTTAAAATCTGGTGGAAGTAAATGTTGAAAACTAAAAATAAGTAAATTTATATTAAAAAAAGAAAAAAAAAGAAAATGGCAGCCTTCCCTTCTTTTGTTCCCTTCTTCCTAATATTTCATTCCAAAGAGCAATCCAAACTCATAATATCTAGATAAAGAATGAACAAAATATATAGCAAAATAATAGCAAAGATGTCTTTGCCACCAAAGTTTCTATAGGAAGTCTTTCCTGATCCCACTTAATTCTAATGTCTTCCCTCTCTTGGTTACTTTCAGTTTATCTTGTCTCTAGCTTCTGTGTACATAGGTGTTTGCATATTGTCTTTCCCATTAGACTGTGAACTCCTTGAGGGCAGGAACTGTTTTTTTTTTGTAAATAGTATTTTATTTTTTCCAATCTCATATGTAGTTTTCAACATTCATTTTTATAAGATTTTGAGTTCTAAATTTTTCTTCCTCTTTCTTCTCCCCCTCCCCAAGACAGCAAGCAATCTGATATAGGTTATACATGTGCAATCATGTTAAACATATTTCTACATTGGTCATGTTGTGAAAGAAGAATCAGAGCAAGAGAGAAAAATCACAAGAAAGAAAAAAACCCCAAAAGTGAAAATAGATACTTTAATCTGCATTCAGACTCCATAGTTCTTTCTCTGGATGTCGGTAGCATTTTCCATTGTGACTCTTTTGGAATTATCTTGGATCATTGTATTGCTGAGAAGAGCTAAGTCTATCAAAGTTGCTCATGGCACAACATGGCTGTTACTGTGCACAATGTTCTGGTTCTACTCACTTCACTCAGCATCAGTTTCTGTAAGTCTTTCCAGGTTTTCCTGAAATCTGCCTTCTCATCATTTCATATAGAATTGATTATCTTATAGCATCTTATAGAATTGATATAGAACAGTACTCCATTATATTCATATGCCACAATTTGCTCAGCCATTCCCCAACTGATGGGCATCTCCTCAATTTCCAATTCTTTGCCACCACAAAAAGAGCTGCTATAAATATTTTTGTACATGTAGGCCCTTCTCCAATTTTTATAATCTCTTTGGGATACAAACCTAGAGGTGCTATTGCTGAGTCAAAGGGTATGCACATTTTTGTAGCCTTTTGGACATAGTCCCAAATTGCTCTCCAGAATGGTTGGATCCATTGACAACTCTACCAACAAGGTATCAGAGTCCCAATTTTCTCACATTTTCTCCAACATTTATAATTTTCCTTTTCTGTCATATTAGCCAATCTGATAGGTGTGAGGTGGTACCTCAGAGTTGTTTAATTTGCATTTTTTCTAATCAATAGTGATTTAGAGCATTTTTTCGTATGACTAGAGATGGCTTTAACTTCATCTGAAAACTGCCTGCTTATATCCTTTGACCATTTATCAATTGGGGAATGACTTGTATTCTTATATATTTGATTCAGTTCTCTCCATGTTTGAGAAATGAGGCCTTTATCAGAGACAGTGGCTGTAAAATTTGTTTCTCAGCTTTTGAGCCCGTATTGTCTTTTGCCTTTTTTGATCCTCACCACTTAGCATAGTGTCAGGCACATAGCAGGCACTTAATGAATGTTTGTTGACTGACCAACCAAAGAAAAACTGTTTTTACAGAGTTAGGGTTTTATGAGGTTTTCTATATTTTTTTTTCCTTTTGGAGAGATTGTATAGCTGCAGAGCAAGACTTTCTCAAGAGAACCAAGGTAGGGGCAGCTAGGTGATGCAGTGGATAGAGCATCGGCCCTGAAGTCAGGAGGACCTGAGTTCAAATCCAGCCTCGGACCAAACACCAGACACTTACTAGCTGTGTGACCCTGGGCAAGTCCCTTAACCCCAATTGCCTAAAAAAAAAAGAGAGAACCAAGGTGGCTCATGGTACTTAGAGCCTCCTCCAACTCATTGGCTCTGGTGTCAGAGGACCTGGTTCAAATTCTGCCTTTGACCATTGCTACTTGTGAGACCCTGGGCAAGTCATCTAACCACCTTGGGCTTCAGTCCCCATGTGATAGGACCAATATCTAACAGTTTCCCTTCCCCATGATATGGGTTAGACCCAGGTCTCCTTCCCTCCCACAACAGAAATTAGCTTTTCCTCTGCCCCAGGATCTGACTAAGCCATGCTTTCCTTGATAACAGCTTCTTTTATCCCATTCCCAACATGGAGCAGACCCAGGCCTTTCCTCCTTCCCTACTGGGACAGGGATTAGCTTCTCTGAAAAGGGAGACAAAGCTGTCACTGAGACTGGATTGGTATAGCTTCCTGGTTACCTAAGGCAAAGTCCCAGCCCTGTGGAGTCTGTCTCTCCGACTTGGTAGGTGCCTGAGATCACACAAGGCACCAAACCTTGTTCTCCACATCGGCTGACTAGATGCATATCCATAAAGAGGCAAGGGAGGCCCCATCTACCCAATCTGAAGATAAGCCCCTCTGTATCTTTAAGTATATCCATGCTGCGTTAGGGCAAAGTAAACCTCATTCTTGCTAACTGTTACAAGGGCCTCATTTTGTTCCTCAAGTCAAACTTAAACTTAGAGTGCTGATGTTAGGCCTACTTGCAATACTCCTCATCTATAAAATGAAAGGGTTAGACTGCATGGCTCCTGAGGTCCCTGCTATCTCTAGGCTTCTCATCTGATAATCTTAGACACAGCAGACACAGAGGCCGAGTCGGGCCTGGTTGGGAGTATTTGGAAAGAACATAGCTGCAGAGCTTGGAGTCAGGCATGACCTTGTCAATGACTACTTTTGTTTTCAAGGGTTGGGGAAATTGTCTGATTTAAGTTCTTAATATTGGTCAATCAACTACTGTCACTAGTTTTTGTGGGAAGGCAGGTCAGTCACCTGTTTTGCTGGTTTTGGATATTCTTGGCAAAGATACTGGAGTGATTTGCCACTTCCTTTTCCAGTTCATTTTACAAATGAGGAAATTGAAGTAAACAGGATGAAGTGACTTGCCCAGGGTCACACAGCTAGTAAGTGTCTGAGGCCAGATTTGAACTCAGGAAGGTGAGTCTTCCTGACTCTAGGTCCAGCACTCTATCCACTGAGCCACCTAGCTGCCCTAGTCACCGGTTAGCTGACATTTATATAGAACTTCATGAGTCTGCGTGACATAGGGGCTTCAGTGTGGGACAGAGTATCAAGGTCTGGGTTCAAATCTCAGCAGGGACACTTAGCTGAACAAGTCATTAACCTTTTATGACTTGGACAACTCCCAAGTTTCCCATACTAATAAAATCACAGGTACTTTACACATTTGAGTATTCAGGCACCTGAGCTATTATGAAATCATAGATATAAAGAAGGAAGGGACTTCAGAGCTCATTTAGTCTAGCTGTCTTATTCTACAGATGAGGAAACAGGCCCAGATGACTTGTTTGAGGTCACAGGGGTAGTAAATAAGTGGCAGGGCCAAGAATTGAACTCAGATCCTCTGAGTCCCAACTCACTGCCCTTTCCATTCTACCATGCTGTCTCCCTTTGGGAATGAGAATTAGGGCACCTTTGGGTGGGAACATCCCAGTACTAACTAAATAGGCCAGGTTTGATTATTCAGTTTGGAAATGATCAAGGGCACAGGTATGGTATGGGACAAATCTTAAAATAGTAGGCTTTTCATTGTGCTAATAGGAAAGATGAGGAGGGTTAGGTGATCACTATAGCAAATCGCTCAAAGAAGCTGTCCCTATTCTAAATGTCTGGCCTATTTAGTTTGGCAATGTGTATTTCATTCCATGTTGTGTATTTCCCTATATGACTTCTCCCCATCAAACTATGATCAACCTGTTAGTGTCGACTATCTCAAAGTTGTCTCAAAGTACACCAAAGTATATGTATCTTTTCCTCCTCGGTAATTTGAAACTTGCGAAATGCTAATTCTAATCCAGATGTGTAGATGTCCAACAAGACCTGCCAAGCCAGCAACCATGTCCTAGGAGTCACAGGGACCAAGGGAAACATATACACCTACAACGTCAGTAGAAGGTATAATTTTATTTTGTTTCTTGATATGCTAAATTTTTACTTATTTTGTTAACTATTTCCCAATTACATGTAAAAAATGCTTAGCGTTCATTTTTTTAAAAATTTTGAGTTCCAAATCCTTTCGCTCTCTCCTACTCCCCCCCCACTCTTTGAAACAGCAAGCAATTTGATATCATTTATACATGTGAAGTCACGCAAAACATATTTCTATATTAGCCATGTTGCAAAAGAAAACACAGACAAAAAATAAGAAATAAAGTGGAAAAAAATATGCTTCAACCTGCGTTCAGAGTTCATCAGTTCTCTCTGTGGAGGTGAGTTGCATTTCTTTTGGGTCCCTCAGAATTGTCTTAGATCATTGTCTTGATCAAAATAGCTAGGTCTTTTATAGGTGATCATCCTAACATTCTTGCTGTTACTGTATATGATGTTCTCCTGGTTCTGCCCATGAAGGCATAATTTTAATATTTTTCCATCACTTGGATGGCTTGGAAATGTGAAATAATGATTGTGCTGGCAACTGTTTATGAAAAACTGTAGATTTGTTTAAAACACATGCACATAATACACTGATAACATCATATATTTCTAGAACTATTTCAAAATGACTCAATATAATCCAAATATTTATAATCTCAGAGTTATTATTTTCTACATTCCTTTTTGTGGACTGCAAAACTATGTTTGTTTTTTAAAGAAGAGCACTATTTTGGTGATATATATCTAGCTCATGGCCTAGGATAGTCAGAAACACAGAATTTCAGAGTTGGAAGGGAACTCCAGATTATCTTGTTCACATAATATCTGAAAAAGAATAGCTAGATAGCTATCGAGGTAGGTGAGTAGATAGGTAGATAATGAGAACATTTATTCAGGGATTCCTTTGTGCCAGGAACTGTGCTTAGCCATTGATCAGTGATTTGCTGATAATTGTTTAACAACTAGATCTCAGCACCCTTAATACATTTTAATCAGCACAATTAACATCTTCTCCATCACTTTGTTAAGACCAAGGAAGTCCCAGTGCCTTCAGAACCAGATTAAATTGTATTTGGGAAATGTTTTCTTTTTTTAAATAATTAAAAATATAACATAGATAATGTTTATTTGTGGTTTTCTAAGTCAATCTGTGGCCTGCAGGGATTGTTTCTATTTGAATTTGACACCATTAGTCTAGGTAATCAACAAAACAATGAATCAAGCCAAGATTTATAACATTTACTGATTTCCAAGATGTAAATTCTCATACTGAAAGTTTAAAATTGGGCTCTTGAAAGCTGGTTCCAGCACAGTCCTAGCACTGGAAATACAAGTAAAATACAAATAAGATAGTTCCTGCCCTCAAGGAGTTACAGTTTGTCCTTCCTTCTCGAAGAGGACCATGACTTCAGGAAGGTGATGCCATGACTTGCAAATGAATTGGATTTAAGTGAGGGAGGGCTGTGCAAGGTCACCGGCCTCACTTTCTCCTCTGGAGCCATCTGGATCCAGTGGCCAGATATAGATCGGGACAACTGGAGATGGCCCAGAATGCAGTGGGAAGCCTTGGTCTTTTTAAGTTAAGGTCTTTACGAGTTCTCACTTTGAGACAATGCCTATTCAGTGATTAGGGTTGTTTAAGAAGCTAACATTCTAATGGAAGAGGTCAACACATAAAGTGAAGCTAGGGAACTATAAATGGAAGGATAATACATACTGGTAGCATGGCTGGAGATGTTGTGGAAATGAAAAGTCTGGAACTGAGCAAGATAAGGCTAATGCTGGATTATCAAAGCTTAGGGTGGCTCCAGAGGTGGAATCCATTATCTGGGGAGGAGATAGTAGAAATGATGGCCCCAGCGAAGTCAAGTATAGACAGATTTCCCTGTATAATATACTCAGAGTAACAATTCGGCCTTTGGTTGAGTACTTGTAACAAGTAGAAACTCACTACTTTCAAAGGTAGTGCATTCCACTCTGGGACAACTCTAATTGTTAGAAAATTTTTCCTAACATCAGGGTCTCGATGTACTCCTCTGCAACTTTGAAGCTTCATTCCAAGTTCTGCCCTTTGTAGCTAAGAGAACAAATTTGATAGACAGATACAGATATATAAAATTAGACAGATATAGATAAAATGTATACATGTATATGTAAATGTATGCGTGTGTGTATAGTATTATGTATGTATATACACATACACATGTGTGTACACATATGTATGTATATAGGATATATGCATCTATATATGCAAATACATTTATAGTTGCAAATACATACCTATAACAGTAGGTATGTTACCAAAGTTTGTTGATTGATTGATCATGGGTAAGCCACTTAACCTTCAATGCTCAGATCAGTCTCTAAGATTTTACTTTATAGACAAGTTGCTAGTCAGAATCAGCAGAAGGAGTTTCCAAACCCTGGGAACATGCAGCACTAACGAAATAATTATGTTTGTATATAACACCAACGAAGTCACAAGTCCACACCAAAATTATCCATAAAATAGTCACGGTAAGTATGAGTATGTGATAGTAGTGCTGATGTAGTAGAAGAGGTTTCAGCATAAAACTCTTTTTAAAACAGTAAGCGCATGTGACTATAAACTAAGCCTAAGAGAAAAAAAATATCCTGAGCTGCAAAGAGGAAGAAACAAGAAAGCTCTGATTTCATCAAAAACTTAGACTACCGATTTTAGTGAGCCTGGGTAAGATTTACAAGAAGTAAAACTTACCAAAATGTAGCTTGTTTGGAAATGAATTAAGAGGGTACAATGTGAATTCATCTGACAACATAAAGGGTGTTAGATTGTTTTTACCCTAATGAAAACTTCACTTAGATCATGTCTCCCTTCGTGAAGGAGAGAGTTGGCAAACCTTCAGGCAATCTATTCAGGTAGACAGATAGGCAAGATCGCTAAAAATATTTCCCAGTGTGAGTTATCTTGATTGCTTATCAACTCTCTCCTTTTGTGTTATGCAGACGTAACCTCTGGTCAAGAGAATATAAGCCTCTTAACTTAATATCAAGTTACTGCCTTGTCTTACTAGTCATTTGTCTTGAATCTGTTTTTCTTGTACCAACAGACAGTATCACCACGTCTATTTCTTTAGAGTTGCTCTGTTTTGGCAACTAGTTTTTCCAAATCATGAATAATCCTGTTACAACATCAAGCTAATTTCCACAGCAACTATCTCATTTGGCAAATGGAGAATTATGAGTTTTAGTGAGGCAACTGCCTAATAAAACAAAAATTTTTCTTTCATGCAAATGTTCTTACTAATAAAGAAAGGAAGATGATAAAAAATATCCATTTAAGCTTCTTCAGAATTTTCCCTGAGGTGGCATGAATCGGCACCGTAACAAATCAACTTTACACATTCATTTGAATTATTTGTACTGAGATACCCAAATGATAGCTCATTATTAATAAATTTGCATGTTTTAAATAAAGCTCCATAAAAATGCCAGATTATGAATAGGACAATATTGGTGGCCTAGTTTATAACATAATTGGTATTGATTTAGAATCAGCTGAATGACCAGACCCAAAGAGTAGTAACTAATGGCTCAATGTCAATTTGGACGTAGGTCTCTAGTGCAGGGCTCCAGAGATCTGTGCTTGGCTCTGTGCTGCTTAGCATTTTTATCAATGACTTGGACAAAGGCATAGATGGCATTCTTATCCAATCTGCAGATGACAGAAATATGGGAATACAGCTGACACACTGGATTACAGAGTCAGGATCCAAAAAAGATTCTGACAGGCTAGAACAGTACCACGGCCAGAGGGTCAAATCCAGCTTGAGGCCTGTTTTTGTTTGCCTGAGCACTATAGCTTACAAAAACAGACTCGGGGCTGGATTTGACCTTCAGGCCACAGTTCCCTACCCTTGGACTAAAACACTGCATCAAGCTAGCCTAAAGAGATGAAATTGGATCAAGATAAATTTAAATTCTTAAGCTTAGGTTTCAAAAACTCAACTTTACAAATAGAAGGAAAATGAGTAAGATACAGTTAGACAACAGTCTGTCTGTAAAAGATCTGAGGATTTTAGTGAACTGTAAGTTTCATATTACTCATTAGTATGATACAGCAACTCTGTTCTCCCTACCCCCCAAAAAGAAGCAATCTCACATAACTTCCAGGAATAAGAAGGCAGTAGTTCTGCTGTATTCTACCTGCTCAGACCACAGCTAAAGAACTGTGTTAAGCTCTAGGTATCATCTTTTAGAAAATTAAGCTGGAGAGTATCTAGGGCAGGATGAATACTATAGCCAAGGGTCTAGAAATGCTGTCATATAAGAGTGGGTTGAAGGAAATAGAGATATTTGACATGGAAAAGAGAACCCTTAAGGGGAACATGATAGCTGTCTTCAAGGATGTAAAGGAGCTGTCATATAGACACATAGAAGGCACACCAATCGGAAAAGGACATGTTTCAAGGACTAATTCTGGGGTGTAACAAGATAAAACTTAGAACAAGAATATGGTCGATGTATTGTAAGAATAAACTAGAAAACTTGAGAGTCTTTGCTTAAAGACCTCTAGTAAAGGAAAACCTACAATCTTCTCAAGTTTTTTTTTTCACTTTTAGTTAGCTCCTCTAATTGTGAAGAAATTGTGCCTTATGTCAAGTGAAAATGTCTCTATAACTTCCACCCTTTGTGCCTAATTTTGCCCTCTAGGGCCAAACAGAATTTTAATCACTCCTCCACATGATAGCCTTTCACATACTTGAAAACATGGATTTAATTATCATCTCTATGGCAGGTGATTCTCATATCTATTTGGTCGATCTATTTGTCTATCAATTGATCTATTATCCTGACCTCCAGTTTCACACCTTCAACTGCCTTTGGGACATCTCAAACTGGATTACCATAGACATCTTAAACTCAACACGTCTATAACTGACCTCATTATATTTCCCCCTAAACATTCCCCCAACTTCTCTATTACTTTCAAGGGCATCCTCTAACTCCTAGTTATCCAGGATTGCAGCCAAGGTGTCATCCTCAACTCCTCATTTTCTCTCGCCTCCCCCCAATACAATCTTGCTGATTCTAACTTGGTAATATCTTTTGCATGCGTACCCTTCTGCCCTCTGACATTGCTACCATTCTGATACAGGCCTTCATGACTTCATGCCTGAACTGTTGCAATAACTTGCTGGTTGGTCTCCACTCCATTCCCTCTCCATTCCAGTCCATTGTCCATTCAACTGCCAAAAATGATCTTCCTAAAGTGCAGGTCTGATTGAGTCATTCTCCTATTCAATAAACTCTAGTGACTCCTTATTACTTCTAGGATTAAATATAAAATCCTCTATTTGGGTTTTAAAGCATTCTATAACTTGGTCTCTTCCTATCTTTTGAGTACCTTAATTCCTTCCATGTACAGTGACACTGATGTCCTTGCTGTTTCTTGCACAAGACTCTCCATCTCCTGACTACATGCATTTTTATTGGCTATCTTCCATGCCTGGAATGTTCCTTGGTTTCCTTTAAGTTTCAGCTAAAATCTCACCTTCTGGCCCTCCTTAATGTTAGTGCTTTCTTTCTGAGATCACTTCCAATTTATTCTGTATATATCTTGTTTGTACCTAGTTGTTTGCATGTTGTTTCCTCCATTAGATTGTGAGCTCCTTGAGAGGAGGGACTGTTTTTGATTTTCTTTGCATCTCTGGCATTTAATAAAATGCTTGGTACAAAATAGGCGCTTAATAAATGCTTATTGACTGGACCTGAGGAAACCTTAAGACAAAAATTGTCCCAGTCTCATGAGTCATTTTAATGAAATAATATTAATGACTAAAATAACTACCAGGCAGAAGGTTGTATACATCATCAGATGTAGCTACTGGATAGTAGCTAATTGTTATTCTTTATTGCCAGAGAAGATTCAATTTGGCCTGTAGGAAGGGGTCCATCCCCCTTAGAAGTGCCTAGTGCAAAGGTAGTATTATATGCAATAAGGAAGCACTACTCAGTACAAATAGGTGTAAACCAAGAATGCCCCCTTTTTCTTGCTATTATCTGATAAACCTAGAAATGTAAGCAATAGAAATAAAACAAGAGAAAGAAACTAAATAATAAGGATAAATAAAGAGGTTACAAAATTATACCTATTTACTAATGACATGAGGATTTACTTAGCAGTTCCTAGGGAATTAACAAAGAGACAATTAATGGCTTCATTTAAATTACAAGCTACAAAATAAACTTTCAAAACTCAACAGCATTTCTATAATAATCACACAATCCAGGAGGCAATAACAGAAAGGGAAGGCCCAATGAAGTTAACTATAGAATGCATAAAATATCTGGGAATCAATATGCCAAAGCACATTCTATACTTGTCTAGATACAATTCCAAAGTGCACCTTAAAGAAATAAAGAATGATTTAAATAGTTGGAGAAATATTCAGTGCTCATGGCTGGACCATGAGAGTGTAATAAAAAATTACAGTACTATCAAAATTAATTTACAGATTTAGCACTATACCAAATGACCAAAAGGATACTTTGCAGAACCATACAGAAGAGAAACAGAATTCATTTGGCAGAACAAAATTTCTAGGACAAGATAAATAATGAAAAATGGTAGGAATAAAGAGAGAATAGTACTTTCTAACCTGAAACTATATTATAAAGCAGTAGTTATCTAAACCATTTGGCAATTCTTAAAAAATAGAAAAAAAATTAATTAGTGGAATAGACTAGACAATGAAGAATCAGAAGTAGTTGAACCTAAAACTTAAATGAACTAGACAAGAATTCCCTATTTGATAAGAATTGCTGGGGAAACTGCAAAGTGATATGGCAGAAATTACATTCAGATCAATGTTTTACCATGTTCCACAATAAATTCAGAATGGAAACATGACATGAACGTAATGCCATTAAAAAAGAGAGAAAAGCAGATTATATACCTTTATGGATAGGAGCTGAATTCTAAATCAAACAAGGCACAGAGGCAATTACAAAAGAAAAATAAATAATTTCAATTACATGAAATTGAAAAGCTTTTATGTGAAAAAGGTCAGGGTAACTAGGATAAAATGGAAAGTGATTGATTAAGGAAAAAACCTTTTCCATCAAATATCTCCAATAAGCATCCCAATTTTTAACAGTTTTAATTAAATTTATGAAAATTCATATTTAATTAAAAATAACATATCACATTCTTTTATGGTATGTGACCCTTAACACGTGGACTAATATGATAATTCTAGTAACTTGTTTATCATCACTCAGATTTTTGTTTAAGGTACAGAAATACATGCATATCCAGAGAATATGATTAGATTTGTAAAATTGTTTCCCTAATTAAGTTGACAGTTATAACCTTACCATATTGCTAAACATTTCTGATCAAAAGGCTGACTCTTTTTTGATTAAATTGTGAATTAGGTTTGAGAGGGTGAATTATGACTTTACACATGATAGCGAATTCACAAGAATTAATTGTTTCTATGTAGTACTTAGAACCTACAATATAGAAGTATCTAAAAACATCCACTTAATTATATTATTTGACCATTAGTTATTTTTTATTGCCTTACTAATTTCTTTAAATAAAAATCAATTTTATATTTATTTTGATAATATTAATAAGTAGCACTGTTGGGTGTTGCTATGGCATGTGGAGTTGGCTGGCTGGCACTCAATTCTTTTTGCTCCCTCTTCCCAGCTAGACAGAGTTAAGGAAATCCGGGAGGGGGAAAAGCTTTCTTTTCGGCCCGTAGGCAATAAAATGCCCTTGAGGTCCATACGGTGTCTTTCTCTATTTATGTAGGGGTTTTTTTATACAAAAAGTAATTAACATAATCACAATAGCTTGGAAATCTCATTTAGAGATTTACTAACATTCAGATTATTATTAGGTTCTCTAACATTTGAATATCTAACATTCAGATAGAAGTTTGGCTCTGTGTCATTTAATTTATCTCTAGCTAACTCCTAGTTTTGTAATGTTGAGGCAAAAAAAAAATGAAGATAAGGAAATGGTTAGGTATAAGAAGTGCAAAGAATATAATATTATCAGTTACTATCCAGGCATGAGAAGATGAAGATGGGGAAAGAGCAACTGTAGTGGGAATAAGTGTGTTAACTTAGGATAAGCAACTTTATTTCATTTTATGCCTTCATTTCACAACTATGTGGTTGTTATATAACATATTTTTCTGTAGCAAGATATGCGTTTTAGAAGTATAGTTTGGCAAGGACATGTGTATCCACCAAATTTGGCAAACAACTGCGAATAATGTGTGTCCCCCAAAATGTGGTAAACAACTACTACTAATATTTGTCCAGATACAGCAAACAACTGCTAATAATGATCTGGAAAGTAACTGATGAACACTTACTAATGATATTAGTTCTGATTGATAGTTTACTTTCCTAAGTTTAGTAGTCACCAATCAGAACTTAGATGCAATTTGTAACCATGCTTAGCTAGATCCATAAGAACCCACCAGACGTCCTAGCCACAAACCCACTTTTGGATCATAAGTAGGACAGACTTCTGCATTCCCCACATTTGGAACACCTCATTCATTCTGTGTTGGCTTCAGAGTTGTGCTAATTGATCTGAGTTGACAGTCTACCACCTCTGAGGGAGACACAGAGCCTCTGCATGGGCAGAGAGGGAATCTTGTTGTGAGCACTGGCAGAAGACACACTTACCAGAACCTTTAGGAATCAGGTTGGTAGTTTGTTCATGGAGAGGAAGATGTTTGTAATGTTGAATAGTAAATAATTTTGACTTTATACTTCGACAAGTATGTCTTATTAGTGTACCCATCAGCCTTAAAAAGCATACATAACAGTAAATTCATTTTATGCTTGTGCCTTGGGACAGAACTTTTGGGATAACTTCCCTTAGTCTCTGAAGAAGTGAGTACAACTAATAACTTCAGGCCCAGTCCTCTGTTCTGAGGTGCTTATACAGCTTGACGACCCTCTGCCTCTATGTCACAGCTCCACCCTGTTTTTTCATTTCTCCTTTCTGGTGTTATCCCTGTGCCTTCTAATTCTTTCCATTTCAGTTTGATTAAGTCCTGGGTCTCCCTGCTATGGCTGCTCAATTCTTTTAATTCCCACTCCTTGCTCTCAGTTTGTCTCTTGCAGAAAGAAATCCCAGGAATGACTGACACGTATCTTCCAGTTCAAAGACTGTCATAGTCCCAGGACTGAGAGGGAATGCTTAGCCTTTTGAATTACAAATCTTAGGAGGTCAGTCATTTCTCAAATCCATATTACAAATATACAACATGATTCATTTACTTTCCAAAATCTGAAGTTCCTTTTTAAAAGTAATAGGGTTTTAAATAAAATTTGTAGTCTAAAATGGCCAAATTCTGAGGATTGCTTTCTCTGTTTCAAATTCCATGTCTACTAACTTCAAAATATTTTTTAAAATGCAGGGCACTTTGTGTCATAACTTTAGATAATGGTTATTTGATTATATTAATTGATTAAATTAAAGTAAGTCTTCAAAAATGATCTTAGGAGGGGCAACTAGGTGGCACAGTGGATAGGGTACCAGCCCTGAAGTCAGGAGGACCTGAATTCAAATCTGGCTTCAGACCAAACACTTGACACGTACTAGCTGTGTGACCTTGGGCAAGTCACCTAACCCCAATTACCTCACTAAAAAAAAAAAAAGATGATCTTAGGAGAGTTTTTTTCCATAATATATTTAAATTTTGACCCTGAATTTTAATCAACATAAACACGGGATTTAACTAAAGGCATTACCCAAAGCTCAGATATATGTATTTTGTTTTATAGTTAGAAAATGCTTTATATACATTATCTGATTTTATCCTCACAACAGTTCTTTTAAGTAGGTAATAATGTAGGATCAAATTAGTAGCAGTAGTAGTAGCAGCAACAGCTAGTAGTATTAGGATCAAATGAGATGATATTTGTAAAGCTTAGCACATAGTATGTGTGATATAACTGCTTTTCTCTCCCTCATTCCCACATGGTATATCTCCCATTTTATAGAGAACATTGAAGCTCATAGAGCTGTTAAAGAAACTCAACCAAGGTGACACAATTGCCTTCAAATATTTGAAGGTTTATCCATGTAAAAGAGGAACTGGGTATTTTCTTGGTTTCAGACAAGTATATGATAGGATTGGGTATTAACCTCCAGTATTCCTTTTATTATACTATGTTGCCTAATATGTTTAGAGAGGCCTTTGAAAACTACTTCTAATTTACCTTTGTTGTGTCAAATTATATAATCCAAGAATTGGGAAAAAAATCTCAAAGACAATGGAGTTCATCAGGATGCACCTGAATAGGAATTCTCTTTATAACAAAGCTCTGAAAATTTGTCATCTAGCCTTTACTTGAATATCGTCAGTGAGGAGGAACTTACTGACTCCCAAGGCAACTCATTCCACCTTTGGACACCTCAAATTGTTAGGAAGTTGCCATTTTCCATATACAGTCTGGTTTATTGGTATTCTTTTAAAAACATGACTCTATAAAAGACCACGTGTAGGCTCAGGACCTCAATGTGTGTTGTTTGTGGTACCTCACCCAGGATAGCCACGGACTGGCTGGTGCCCATAGTGCTCAGGGGCTCATTCTTACAGCTGGGGATGAAGAAAAGGCTTCAAAGAAGAGCTTCTTCAGGGACCAGAATGGTCTTGGTGCTGCCACTGTCCATACATATGGTGCCTAGGGCTGGTATGTGATTATGCAGGCCCAGGAAACATACATCCCAGGGAGACTGAATTGACACTTCTCAGGGGCCAAATGCAGCCATATCTAACCCTTCCTGGGACCAGCCGGCCGTGGAGCACATATCCTTACAGGTATCACTGAATAAAAGTGAAACAAGGACATGTGGGAGAGTGGGTCAAGTGACTTCTGTACCAAGGGGAATATGGTGGTCCCCTCAATGCAGATTTAGAAGCAGCAAGAAGACACACTTCTCTTTGCTTTGTGCTCACCCTGAGCACGAAGCTGCCTGGTTAGCCAGGGGCTGTACATCCCCCTACCCCACCCCACTAGAGCCAAACCCAGTCTATGGGGGTGGATGGGGCATGCCAATGAATATAGGGTCTTACTGGATCCTTCTGGGCAACCCATACTAACCAGCATTTATATATGGCAATCTCTGGTTGGAGAGAAGCACTTTACAGACATTATATCCTACTCTGGGATAAAGTGAAAGGAGAATCATGTAAATACAACGTATAGAGGAAATTGTGGCAAATGTTATGTATTTGTTTTGCTGAACTATGCTTCTTATAAGGAAGGGTACTATTGGGGGTGGGGGCAATCCACTGGGAAAAAATGTGTTTTTTAAAGAGCATCAATAAGATATTCCCTGCCCCCCCCCCCCCAAAAAACCAAACAAACACGACTCTAGATGTAATGTCTTATCCGTGGATGGCAAAGCAGAACTAATGCCTTCTCCACTATGCACATTCTGCCTCTATAAAATGCAATTTAGGATATGTAACTTTTGTTGTTGTTATCGTCATTAGCTGTCCTGTCACACTGTTGGCTTATATTGAACTTACCATCTAATAGAATTCCCCAGATCTTTTTCAGAGCAGCTGTTGGCTAGCCACGACACTTACACTGCATACTCATGACACTGATGTTTTAAAAGACAAAATGTTGACATTTACATTTGTCCCTTTAAAATTTCATTCATGTTAGTGTCAGTCCATTATCTTAGCCTATGGATCTTCTTGGACCTCAAGTCATTCACTGCATTAGCTATGATTTCCAGTTTTATATCATCTGTAAACTTGATAAGCACAACTTTTATGGATTCACCTATTAACTCACAAAAATGTCAAAAAGCACCTGACAAACAACAGATTTTCCTACAGGACTCCATGGATATCTCCCTTTAAACTGACACCAGACTATTCAAGGTGATTCTTTGGGTGCTTTACTCAATCACTTACAAAGCCACCTCACTGTACCACCAGCTAATCCACATGCCTACATTTTGCCCTTATGTAAGTGAAATGACTAAGACGCTTATACCCTTGGACTCATAGATTCTATCACTAGGCATAAACCCTAAGAACGTTACTGATAAGGGAAAAAAGTTCCCAACTACACCAATACATTTATGGCAACACTTTTTGTGATAGCAAAGAATTGGAAACAAAGTAGATGTCTGTCAGTTGAGGAATGACTAAACGAATTATAGTACTTAATAAATGTAATAGAATATTACTGTGGTTGTAAGTAGTGATGAATGTAATGAATACAGAGAAGCATGGAAGATCTATATGAACTGATGTAGAGTGAGGTGAATAGAGCCAAGAAGACAATAAACATAACAATGTAAGTAAAATAATAATCATAAAAAACAAAAGTAAATATTATAGAATTATAAAGAACAGGTATTGTTCTAAAGAAAAAAGATGACACCCCCCAAACCATCCCATTACAGATGTGAGAGGCCCACAAGTGTTATACGTTGCACATATTTTCAGACTATTTCAATGTGTTCTTTACTCATGCTAATTTTTCCCTCTTCTTTTTCTTTTCCTTTTTCCTCTTTTTGGGGTCTTTAAAAATAATATTTGTTCTGGCTCTCTGGGAAGGGGAAAAGGATACTGGAGAAAACTATGGTGATGTAAAATAATAAAACATATCAATAAGAAATTATTTAATAAAAAAGCCTCAAGATTCTCCACTGACTTCAACGCAAAATTGGGAATAAATAAGGACAACAAAAATATATCAGAAGATATAGATCAAAAGTAAAGAATGAGGGAGTCCAAAGTCTTGTGGCCTACACAATTATGAATCAAGAAAAGAACGGAGGGGTACTAGGTATGGCAAGAACCAGCCAATATCACCAAAAATGAAAATGATTACATTTTGACAGATAGGAAATTACTGGTTACTAATATGAGTCATTTCTGCATCAGCTGGGTGCAGATTATCATCTTGTTAAAGCAAAGGTCAAAATTAATATGAACCTAGAGAAATGAGAAAAAGACATGTAATGCAATTAAAACAATTCCATTTTGACTGTTTAAATGAGTTATAATGCCCCCAAATGGGATCTATATGGACGAAAGCACATTGGAGACAATTACAATTTCATGTAGAAGTTTAACTGATAAACTCAATTGACACAATAAGGAGACCAAAGAGACTAAAAGCCATCTTAGTCTCTTAACTCTCTACTTATTGGCTAAGAGGCAAGAGATAGTAGCCAAGGACAACATCAGTGTAGAATGTAAACTTACCTGTGAAATCTTAGAAAGGATAATGGAAGATTACGAAGAGACTCACAAAACTGAGAGTAGTAGTAGAAAGTAAAGTCAGCTTTAAAGAACTTCCTGAAAGATTCAAATAATCAAAATCGTCTTGAGGGCATTTTAAACATCAAAGTGGATACAAGACAACAAAAAGACAGAAGATGGAAAATATCTGTAAAAGTTTTTACGACAAACTTTCACTGTCAAGGACAATGGAGCTGCCACATTTAGACGCTGATATCACAGTTCTAGTTGTGCTTATAAAGGAGGTAGAAGTAACAGCAAAGAGGATGGGGAAAAAGAGCCTAAGAGGTGGTCTGTGTTGGAAGCAATACAACTGTGAGGGCATTGAGCTATAGGTGCTCAAGGTATTTTAAGTAGAGTAAGATACAAAGTGGGGAAAACATTGCCCACCAGAAGCTTAATCTATATGCCTGCTTTCTTGGCTGTATATACGTCTTTTTTTTGTGATCAAGCCATGTATCAGAGGCAGCAGAGCACAGTAGGTAGAGAGCCAGCCTTAAGGTTAGGAGGATCTAGATTTAATTCCAGTCTCTGACACAAACTGCCTTTGTGATGCTGAACAAATCATTTAACCTCTCACTGCTCCAGGCAACTCTATTAGAACACAAGTTGCAGAACAGTTGCTGATCCTTGGAAATTCCCTATACCAAGTAAATAACAGGTATGGTGTGTGCATATACACACATATACACGTGTGTGTGTGTGTGTGTGTATATGTATATATATATGATCATATGCATCCATAAACATACACATGTAGATGCATACAAACACAGATATACATGCGTATGTATGTATATGTATGTATGTATGTATTATGTAGTATATACCTGTGTATGAAGGTAACAGGAAGATTTTCCACAACAGACTATATCTTTACCATCATACAGTTGGCTAAAAGATCTCATGTATTCTTTGTTGACCTTTTTTTTCCAAGTTTTTGATTTTGCATAGGAAAACCATATTTTGAAGACTTTTCTCTAACAATCGCCTCCCATGCACACAAGGGTCCTTGAAAAATATCATAACAAGAATAATCCCATTTAGCAACTCTCTGATCACTAATAGTAAGCAAGACATGAAATAGGGACGCGTAGTTTCTGTTTTGCCACTGTCATGGAAAAGATCTAGAGTAGAGTCCAAGTTAAAAAGATATTCCCTATAGATGGTGAGCTTTTGCAGATGTCTGCCTTTGTGGATTTTACTGTTTACAGCAAACCCTAGAATTCTGCAGAGCCTCCTTATTGAGATCCATAACCACTTCAGATAACTTGACCTAATTATCCACCCAGGAAAAACTCATCAAAATGGATGAAGAATGTCTATTGTTCAAACTCTGATATGTGGTTAGTTGAATAACCCATAGAGCTATCTGTCAGTGTGTATATGTGTTTACATATGTCCATACACAAATATATACATGTATACAGGTACTTCAAATGGATGAGTTGGACTCAGAATTGAACAGGAAAGGAGCAGGCGTATCCAAGTCTTTTCACAATTCTTAAAATTTTTTGGTATATTATTGACTACTCCCTTCTGCAAAGTCTGCTCTCTGGATTTTCATGACATTGCTCTCTCTTGGTTCTCCTCCTAGCTGTCTGATTCCTCTTCAGTCTCCTTTGCAGGTTCACCATCCATGTCCTAACGACAATCCTCCAAGGCTCTGTTCTAATCCTCTTTTTCTTCTCTTCTCTTTCACTTGCTGACCTCATTAACTCCCATGGGTTCAAGTATCATATCTACACTGATGACTCCTAGAATTATATATCTAGCATCAAGAAGAAGCTACTGAGTGTTTCAAACCAGACATTTTACAGGCAACTCAAACACATGTCCAAATCAGAATCAACGCTCTTTGCCTCCAACCATATACGTTAGAAGAACAATAGACACATATAGGAAAGTCATCCTTCATGAAAGTCTCTCCAGTCATCTAATGAGAATACAGATGGCAGACAGACAGTCAAGATGAAACATGGATACTCATGCAATGTCAAGAGAGCTAGAAGAAAGTTCTGAGAAATTTGGGTGGATGGGTCCCCTATTGAGGATTTATGGGAAAATATGGAAGAGAATTGCATAGGAAGAAAAAGCATGGATGGTTCCTAGTCTACATGCCCAGAGGGAGTAATTACATCAGTGTCGAAGTATTCAGAAACTAGAATGATCTGAAGGACAACATTGCTGCAGACACCCAATCTGAAAAGAATTACTGATAAAACTGTAGAGCAAGATGAAGGAACTAGAAATGTTAACGTTAGGAAGAGATATGATTGTTATCTTGAATATCTAAAGAGTTGTAATGCAAAAGAGGTTTTACCTTTGCTTTATCTTCCCCCCCCCAGGCAATGGGGTCAAGTGACTTGCCCAGGGTCACACAGTAAGTATCAAGTGTCTGAGGCCAGATTTGAACTCAGTTCCTCCTGACTCCAGGGCCAGTGCTCTATCCACTGCACCACCTAGTTGCCTATTTATCTTTAGACAGGAAGGAAAACAAAATTTAACATATCAAAGTTACTGTGAAATATTAGGCAAGATTCACAGTTGAGAAGGTGGAGGGAGGAGATCTATGGGAGGTTTGCAGAGGGATGAAAGGTTTCAGAAAAACTTCATGCCAAGAGAGATATCAAGTCAATTAGGGAAATTGTATAAGAATTGCCTTGCTGAAGTGATAGCCCATTAAAGATTACATAATATAAATTTGTAGTGAATCCAGTAAGCGTGGTTTCATGACTTTTTCCAGCTTCATTCAGCAGCACATTAGTAGGAGCAAAGGCTGAAGGTGGTCAAAGCAATCCATGGTTGAGGCTTATCAGGGCAAGATCTTTGATAGGATAAAGGGGCAAGAGATTGAAAAGAGGATGTTGAGTTGAACTAGTTCCCTAAAGGATCAAGATGGAGAAAGGAGAAGGTAGGCAGTGCAAGGGTGGTAGTCTAAGAAAGAAATCAAGGGTAGAAGGACTGGAGGTCACCTGAAGACAAAGAACAGGGTTTGAAGTTGCAAGGTAGGAGAGGTGGAATGACAAAAGATTGTGATCAGATATTGAAATTTCAGATTTAATAAACACAGAAGTGAAGTATTTTTGGGTGATGGCAAATTCAAGAGTATGATCACCTCTGTGTGTAGCTGAGGTGGGTATACTCCCACAGTTAAGTCATAGGAAATGTCAGCTGAGGATCTGGGAGATAGGAATCTTTGAGAAAATACAAATATGTATATAGAAGTCTTTTAGTATGAGGGCAGGAATAGGGGAGGAGAGAAACACTCTGAGCCAGTCATTGAACTCATTGAGGAAAGTAGGGGAGTGTCCTAGAGGCTGGTAGACAATAGCTACCAGAATGTTGATTGGTCGGCAATAAGGATTGAGTGAGCCTCATAAGAGAAGTGAAGTTAACAAGTGATGGTTGTAGATCAAAAGTCTGGAGTGGCAAAGAGAAGAAGGGAATATTCCAACTCCCCTGCCTCAACCAATGAGTTGGAGAAAATGCTAGTGAAAACAGTGCTGGCTAGGGAATCTGTGCCATCATGAGCAAGCTAGGTCTCAGTGACAGCCAGAAGATGAAAGGAGTGGGAAAGGAAAAGATTTAAGATGAAAGTTTTTTTAAAATAGGAATTCCTTAACAAATGGGAAAAGGACCCACATGTACAAAAATATTCATAGCAGCTCTTTTTGTGGTGGCCAAGAATTGGAAATTGAGAGGATGCCCATCAATTGGGGAATGCCTGAGCAAGTTGTGGTATATGAATGTAATGGAATACTATTGTGCTATAAGAAATGATGAACAGGCTGACTTCAGAAAAATCTGGAAAGACTTATATGGTCTGAGGTTGAGTGAAGTAAGCAGAACCAAGAGGACTTTGTACCCAATAACAGACACGTTATGCAATGACTAAGATTGTTAAACTGAACCCTTCTCAGCATTATGAGGATCTAAGACATCTCCAGAAGCCTCAGGATGGAAAATGCTGTCCACATCCAAAGAAAGAACTATGGAAGTCAAATTGCTATCACTTATTTTTACCTTCTGTTGAGTTTTGTTTCATCTTTCTGATGGTTCCTCCTATTGGTTTTAATTTTTACTTACAACTTCACTAATGTGAAAATATGTTTAATGGGTATGTAAATGTAAAGCTTATATCAGATTGTATGCCATCTTGGGGGGGGGGGAGGAAAAGGGAGAAAAATTTTCAACTCAAAAGCATATGGAAGTGATTGTTGTTAAATCAAAATAAATTAATAAAATTTAAAAAAATAAAATAGGAATTCCTTACAGATTGTTCAATTTCTATTTTTGAAATTATTTAAATTCTATAAATCTTGTCCTGTTAATTTTGGTATTTCATATTTTTCTAAAGTATTCATCCTGTTCATTGATCAATTTTATAGGAAATTATAATTGGGAAAAAGTTTCTAATAATTTCCTTTGTTTCTTCTTCATTTGTTGTGAACTCTCATCTATTTCATTAATTTTAAAAAAAAAATCCAGCTTTTGAATTTCTCAATTGAATGGATTTTGTTCATCACTTGATATTTATAATTACTATTTTTGTGTTTGCTTCACTTTCTACTTTCTAGCTGCATGGACAATTCACTCACATTTTTTCATTCTCTCTTTTGTTGATGAAAGTGTTTAGAGATAAAATCTCCCCTAATAACTGCTTCAAATGCATTCCAAAAGTTTTAGTATATGGTTTCATTGTTTTCATTTCCTTTAATGAAATTTTCTTATTTCTGTGATGTTTGTTCTTTGACCCACCAATTTTTTTTAGGGTTAAATCACCCCCTAAGTTTAAAATATTTCTTCTAAGAATCTTTATTCATTATAATCTGAATTGCATTGTAGTCAATAAAGGTTTTCATTAACAATTAACTTTTGTAAAGATGTCATGCATAGCTAATGAATATATCTATCTATACATATATATGTATGCCTACGTCACTGGCAATTCACTGGAAATTACTGAAGGGGAATAGAAAGGAACATCCATCCATCCATATATCCATGTGTATGTATGATCATTTTCTATTCTCATATTTTATCTAGTTTTTTAGGTCCTGACTTTATCCATATTTATATATTATCTATTTCTCCTTTAAACTCTTCCTTCAAGTCTTTCAATGCTACTGTAATCAATGCATATATATTAAGTATATATGAAAAGCAGCATAGCATGGTTGACAGCCAACTTTGAAGCTAGAATGATTGCACTGAAGTACTGCTTCTGGCACACACACACATTGGCTTCAGGGCACATAGCCTCCCATTGTTCTACATAGCTTGCTAAGACTGTAAGTTGCAGGGAAAGTGAAAACTTGGATTGGTAGAAGGCGTTCTCTATGCCAACAAAATCTCAGGTCCAGTGTAACTTATTATTTCATTATCTATGGTGCCTTTAAGCATAATAAATTCTGTTCTAGCCCCTCATTTTAACTATGATTAAAAAATGTTTCAAATATATTTCTTATAAACAATATATTGTTGGCTCTAATCCATTTTATGGATGAGTTAATTCCATTCACATTCATTGTTATGATTGTTACTTTGTATTTCTCTCCATCATTACCTATCTTGCATTTTCATCTTTTCCCATTGCATCCTTTAAAAAGAAATTGGTAATGAACAAGAAGGAATGACCACCACTAATAATCAGTCCATAACTAAAGATAACTTATTTTTATTCTTCTGTCTCTCTGCTCTTCACCAAGTCTAGACTGCTGTTTCTGGTCCTTATATTTTCTTTTTGATCAAACTTTATGAGTAACCTTCCAAAGATGAAATTCATTTTGCTTCTGACTTTTTTATTCATAATTTAAAAAAAAAAACAGTGAATCTGTCATGTATAGTTTGGTTGAGTGTTGTCCTTCATTCTCAAAGAGGATCAAAATTACACAACTTCTCTCCTCTCCCTTCCTATTTCCCATTAAATGAGAGAAGTAAAAAAAGCTCACAGCCAAGCAAAATGGATTTCCAAATTGTGCTTTAAAATGTATGTCATTGGGGCAGCTAGGTGGCACAGTGGATAAAGCTCTGGCCTTGGAGTCAGGAGGACCTGAGTTCAAATCCGGCCTCAGACACTTGACACTTACTAGCTGTGTGACCTTGGGCAAGTCAGTTAACCCCAATTGCCTCACCAAAAAAAAAAAAGTATGTCATTCAATAACTTGAGTCCATTAGTTCTCTGTTAGGAAGTGGTTCATCACTGGTTCTCTGGAATCATGTTTGGTCATTGGACTGATTAGATTTCTTAAGTCTTTTCAAAGCTGTTTGCTTGTGACTATTTTCTTCCAGGATCTATTCTCCCCAGTGGGCTCCCCACCCCTTTTCATTGTCACCACCTATATCCCTGTCCATATTCAAAACTCTGAGTGCATACCTATACTCCTTTATTCAGTTCAGATAAAAGTGAAGCTCCACTCCCCTCCAGGTTTTTAAACTTGTGCTCAATTCATACAAAATAGCAAGTTCCTCCCTTCTCTAGTGTATACTTTCTACTCCCTTTTCTTTCCTCTTAAGGCCAACAGAACAAAACCACACCCAGTCCCTTTCCTCAGTGACCCTAGGAGATGATGTCTTCACCCCTGACTCTGGTGTTTGAATTTCAATGGTTCTACTTTGCTCAGCTCTTTACATCAGGAATGTTTGAAAGCCCTCTATTCCAGTAAAGGTTAATTCTACCACCTCCTTCACTCCCAATCCTCATAGCATTATACTTGGGAGTTAAAAACAAATGTTTCCAGGGCAAATTATTTTCAATTGTAAGCCTTTATCTTTGGGCTTTTAGATGATTGCATTTCAAGATTTTCACTTTATGTAACTGCTACCAAGTCTTGTATGATCCTGAATGCCACTCCTTGGTACCAGAACTCTTTATTTGCAATTTTCCCCCCCTTTGATTTAAAAGCTCTAGATTTTGGCTATGACACTCTTGTGGGTGGGGAGAGATCTGATGATATAAGGAGGTAATTGAAAGGTACAAGGTCACCCTTTAAAGTCCTCTTTGTGCCAGGCTGGTGTTTCTGTATCCTTTAAGGCCTGAGAAAACCAAATACATAACAGGAAGAAGTTATGTCATAGGGAGTCTTGGAACCCCATTAGGAGGCAACAGGTAGAGTGTCCTGAGACGCTGACTTATACCATGTTAGAATATGGTCTATTTATGCTGTGTTCTAGGGGGTGACACTCCTGCAAACCTATCTATGAGACAGGAAGTAGCATAGCCTGTGACCCTACATCAAGGCAGGCTGAGCACTGTTGCAGTATGAGACTCAAGGAGCCTGGATAGGAGGTAGGCATTCATAAGTCCTGGAATTTGCCTCATGTTTCTAAGGTGCCTTGTTTCTAAATCAGTATCTTTCAGTCCTTACCTCTATTCATAAAGCTACTATACCACTATAGCTATACTTGTTCAGGCTTTGATAACTTTCTCTCGTACTAATGCAATCATCATCTAATTCAGAGGTGTCAAAACATATGGCCAGCAGCCCAGAACCAGATTAAAACGTATCGGAAAGTATTTAATACAACAGAACATAGATGATGTTAATATGTTATTTTCTAAGTCAACATAGGGCCCCCAGGGATCTTTATGTATGGTTTAGTGGCCCCCATTCCTATTTGAATTTGACACCACACTTTCAACTGGTCTCCCTGCCTCAACTCTCTTCCCTCTCATTCTTCAGTTAGCTGCCAGAGTGATTTTTCTGAATAGATTTGATAATGTCATCCCTCTACTCAGTAAACTTCAGCAGCTCTGTATAACCTCGAAAATCAAATATTAACTCTTCTATAAGGGATTTTAAGCCCTTCACAAACTGGACCCTTTCCACCTTTCCACCTTTCTTACACACTACTTCCCTCAACACATTCTGTGGCCCAGACATACTGTCCTAATTACTGGTTCTCAAACACTGCACCTCTTTGCACTAGTTTTTTTCTCCCACTCCCCAAAACTAGTCTGGAGTGCTTTCCTTCACCTCTGCTTCTAAGCCAAGTCTGAGCTCAAATACCATCTTTAGCAGGAAGCCAGAAGGCCTTTACTGGTCCTCTCAGCTAATAAGACCTCCTCCTTTAAGGTTATCTTCCATCTATTCTGTATGCAGCTGATAAATCTTTATGCATGTATTTATATAAATGTAGCATCCTCCCTCCCTGTTAGAATATAAGCTTGGGGGGGGGAGACAATTCTCACTTTTTCTTTGTATCAACATAACTTAGCAGTGTGTCTGACACATATTAAGCTCTTAATAAATGCTTGTTTATTGATTGCCCTTCTCTTAAGCCACTGTATTTCTTCATTGTGTTTGGTGCTTTGGTTTGACATTTTGTGCTCAGATCAGTCTCCTTTGGTCCTAGTGTACGGGTTGGGTAAGCCTTGTTTGGTCCCAATCCCTCTGCAATCAGGATGCAATTTGCAGTTCCAATGAAATGGCTGATATTAAGTCCCATCCTCTTGCTCAATCCCTGGCTTTACTTCTCTTTGTATGATCTTCAACCAGGAACTGGTTCTGTTCTTTGTTTCGCCTGATAGACTCTGGTGAGATATTGGAGTTCACGTTGGTCTGAGGCCTCCTGAATAGCTTACTTAACACTTGTGCCCAGATGATGAGTAAGCGCTGCCCCCTGCCACGACTCTCAATGCTTACAGTAATGTCTGGCTGGGCCCTGTTTCTATGTATAGTGATCCATCCGGAGTAGTTCTATTTCTGTTTCTGCTCTAAAAATCCAGAGTCTGGTCCTAGTGGCAGGAAAGCTTTAAGCTCATTGTTTATTTTTTATTATTTAAACTAATTTGCCTTTCTTCTGTTAGGTGAATTTGCATGTTTGATATCCCACTTATCCACAGTTTGTTTTGAAGAAATGACTCAGATTATTACCTTTTGCCCAAAGTCCATTTCTTTCAGTCACTATGGTATTGGAGGTTATGTCAATTTAGGATGTAAATGTTTTTTAAACTATCATATTCTAGAAGTCTCCTTTGACTTTTTTTTTATGCATAGTATAGTGTCATTATGGTTGATTTTCCTTGGCATGTAAAAGGTTTTGGTGGTGGTTGCTGCTTTTCCTGCCTGCAACACATGTGAAATTGTAGTTTTGAAGTTTGACCATATTTCTTGACAAGTTAAATCTGAATTTTCTTTCTATCAGCATCTCCTGGATTGTCACATTCTTACTTTGTTGTCTGGTTCCAAAGTTTGTTAACTTTCTTACATGACTTCCTGCAACATGACATCTGGGAGTTTTCATCACATTTTTTGGGAATACCTTTAATTCTCAGACCTTTTTTTTCAAATCTTCTTCAATATTCTTTTCTTGTAGAGCTCTCATGTATTCATCCAAATTTTTTTTAAAATTTCATTTAACTATGTTTCTATGTCTATATTTTTGTTTTCTAATTCTGTCATTTTGGAGCATTTCTCTGTCATCTGTTGTAAAAATTTCTGGTTAGTCAAGCTTTAATTTCAACCCTCATTTCTTTAAAATAATTTTAATAATTCCTTGATTGCTCTTGTAAGCTCTTCTGAAGCTTCTTGGGGTTGTTCCCCTATCATATAATTTGTTGTAACGCTTACCTTACTTTAAAGTTATTTCTTTTAACTTAGTTTCTTCTCTTCTTTACAAAAACTTACCTATTGTGTTGGCTTTTCTTGGATTGTTTGCTCAGTTTTTCTCTTCCATCAGCCTTTGTCAGTCCTCCGCTGGCAGGGCAGATGGCAAGATGGCCGGCATGGCTGGCTGGCTGGGATGTGACCATGGTCTAGTCTGGGGCAAGTTAAATATAGTAGGCCAGTTGAGCTTACATCCAGTCACTCATCGATCAAGAGAGCTGAGTATGTAAGTTTCAAAGATGAGTATGTTAACTTTCCCAGGGCCTGGTAACAAAGTTTGTGGAGGTCCAGGCCAGAGGATGCTGTTTCAGGCATGGAAAGCAAAGAAGCACCAGGCAGATGATAAGATCTCTGTGGTGCATGTATCTAGATCCTAGCTGAAAGGGATTTGAATGGGGCTTGAATGGTGTTAAGCAGCAAACAAACAGGAATAGAGAAGACAGATGGTAGAAGCAATCCAGAGTTGGTGTTTGGAAAGAGATGAGCAGTCAGATAAGGAATTCAAAGATAGAGAAGAGTATGAATTTGAACTGATTAAATTTAGAATCAAGATTTTCAGTGGTAAAAAATGAGGCGGTGTAGAGGTGATGGCCTATGTAAACAGATTAAAGTTAGGTGACTATAGGTTGCTGTTCAGACGGAAGGATGAAGTAGAGGGAGTGATGGACAGGAAAGAATTCCAGTTATGGACTGTGAACATGGAACTTGTGGGTGATGATGAGATCAAAGAGAATGAATATCTTTGTGTGTAGCTGAGGCGGAGTGAAGATCCTGGGAACTGGCAGATAACAAAAAGCTGGAAGTGATAACGAGCTGATGTAACACAAAGTCCAAAAAGATCTTAAGAAGCTGGAAATGACAGGTAAAACCCTGTTATAGTCACTTTAATGTAGATAAATGTAAAATTCTATACTTGCTGAAACATCAACTTCAAAAATATAACATGGTTTTGGTGTGGCCTGATAAATCAGGTGGTCCTGATAAAATATAAGCACCTTGAGGGTAGGGACTGTTTGGGGGTTTTTTTGGTATTCCCAGCAACTGGCCCAATGCCTGACACACAGTAGACACTTAATAAATGTTTGTTTATTGAGGGAGGCGATAGCTCCTAATGTACTACTATGTCTTGTTTAGACTGTATCTGGAGTAATATCCAGTTCTGAGTGCCACACTCTTAAGAAGGACACAGATAAAAGTACAGTCCACTGCGAAAAGGGCACTGAGATTCAGGAGACAATGAAGCTATATAAGAGTTAAAGGAAACAGACATATTTGGTATAAAGAAGTCTTCAGATATACATGATAATTCTCTTCAAATATCTGAAGAGCTGACACATCAAAGGAAGATTAGGCTTCTTCCAAGTTGCTGAAGAAAGGAAAGGGCTGTTTCAGGAGTTCAGAGCAGCTTTCTCCTCACTGGAGGTGTCTGAGCAAAAGTTAGGCTGCAAAGAACATCCTTGGTCAAATATCTATTACACTGATTAATACAGAATTATGTAGCTACAACACTCTTTTTCCTTTCTTTCTGTCACATTTTTCCAGTCACCAAGCTCTTGGCACAGGTTCCTTTATGCTTCTTCAAAATTTTTTATTCTTGGTTATTTTTTGGAATCACTTCATTCTACTTCATTCTCTATGATAGCCCATAAAAGAAAAGTAACCTTCTCATATTCTTTTACTTTTCCTGCAAGAGCCAAAGCAATATACATTTGAGGCACACATGTTCATTACTCAGTATAGACAAAAAGACAGTGCAGTGTGTAGGATACTATGAAATCTTTCTTACTCTCAATATTTATTATACTTGTGATCCTTAATAGAGAGGTCAGGTGACTTGCCCAACGTCACAGCAAGTATTAATGTTTATTTATGTCACTATTGTTTGCTATCTACTGCAGCTAACTGGGCCTCTTTTCCTATCCTGTACTAGCATAGTTCATTTTTTGAATCCAAGTTCTTATGGCTAATTCTCAGATTTGTAATTAGCCAAATTAGGTAAACTCTCACCAAAGTTGGAATAAAAACTCTTAGCTTTTACAGGGAAGGTTTTAAGTAGAAATTTACTTTTTTCCCCCTCTTTCTACTAATTCCTACCTTGCCTCATCTCAGCATCATCCTCCATCCTTTACTTGTGTTGAGTTTTTTAATAGGCCTTTACATTATTTTCTATTAAAATTCATTTTGTCACTACAGCCCCACTTTAGCCTGCCAAGATCTTTTTCATTGTAATAGGCTCATCTAATGTTTGAGCTTTTTCTCCTACTGGTTTTTTTTTTCCTGAAAATTTATACAACATCTACATCTTCATCCCAGTCCTTGATAAACATGTTGAACAAGTCAGGGCTAAGGATAGTCCTGCATTGGCATAGCAACAGAGACCCTCTGGTAGAAGCTAGTCCACTAATGAAAATTATTTGGGTCCTGCTGTTTAACCAGTAACAAAAGGACTCAATACATTCTGTCAACTAGTCTACATCCCTTCAATTTACCCTTAGGCTATAATGAGAGACCATCAGATACCAGGCTGAAATCTATATATATGATGTCCATGGTATTTCCATGATCATTAGTCTAGGAACCGTGTTAAAAAAGCAAACGTTAGTCTGGTATGCTTTGTGCTTAGTGAAATCATGGTGACTCCCAGGGATCACTGATTTCCTCATAAACTGTCCATTTTATAAGATGTTCCAGAAATTTTCTGAGGATGGATTTCAAGTTTACTAGGCTTCAGGCTTGAATGACTAAGATGGTCATTACAAGGAATACTTTATGTCAAAACTTAAAAAACAGGAGGGTGACTAAAAGGATCCTTAAAAAGTCTGATATAATACTAAGCAGATTTTATTTAAAATACATTATTCATAAATATAAGTTGGTTAGTGTGTGAAGGGGCATTTATGTTCCTCCTGATTATACACATTTATCTAACTTACTAGTTAAGTACTCAAAAACAACTATAATGTGCTCTAAAATCTTTTATTTTTAAATTATACAAATTCAATTCCTACAATCAGCTATGTTAGTTAGTATATATCTTTAGTTTACCAACTTTTTAACCTACCTCTTTAAAAAGTGAGTCTTTTTGAAAATTTTTAAAAAGGATGGAAAATACTTCAAGCTTATTTTTCATTTTAGAGGTGAGTCTTTGATGGATTTATCTGTTGCATGAGAAAATTTATTTTGTTATTTCCCCTACCCTGCCCACCTCTACCATCTTCATACTACTATATAGTAGCTTTTGAAAATGGTATGTAGTATGTAGCACAATATTATTGTCTACTTTAAAATTTTTCAGACATTAAAATAAATACATACATATACATATATTATGTACTTGGATGTTATGATTTTCATTGTTTACTGGCTTGTATTTATTTACAATTTTCAAGATTAAACAAACAACTCTACTACAGGCCTACTTAGAATACAATCTATTACTAACACCTTATTATTATCATCTGTTGCATACCCAAAGCAAAAAAAATTTCCCAGAGTATTTCTGCTAATAATTTTCTAAGTTTCAATTCTGCTAATTTTGGTCTTGGTTGCTAAGACTAATATCTCTTCCTATGAAGTTTGGTGATGCTAGGCTAGTATGCATTTTCCAGGACTGCATGAAAGCTAAACAGCTTTTTAAATGCATCTTATAAATAGCATCAATCATATGTATTTTGAAAAACTAGCCCAGATATCTTACAGTTGAACAGATAAATCTCTTTATGCCAAAAAGATACATTCTTCCCTAGATTAGAACCGATAATCAAGAGTAGGCTTTAACATTTATCTAATCAAATCACGACAATATTTTTTAAGAAGAGTCCTATTTTCAAGTTTTACGTGGTGGTGTTATATACTTTTGTCTTTTTGTTATATATTTACTATATATACTTTTGTCTTTTCTGAAAAAAAGACTATTCATCACTTATAATGGTTTCATATTCATTTACTTAATTCCAGTTAATGGAAATGTTAGGTCTTCATTGTGAAGGGAAAATATACACAGCATCATCCCTGAGAACTATCTTTCCCCCTAGATGCTACATATATACCTTATTTGGAATATATAACCCAAACTGGCCAAAGCTTGATTTTCTATATAAGAAAAAAATTTCTAAGCCAAATGATGCTTACCAGAACCATGATTTGGGCACCAACATATCAAAGTAAAGATTCAAATGCAATCTTATTAATCTTATTTTCAGGTAAAAATATGGTTCTTTTTCAAGAAAGACTATTAGTCAAATACAACTCTTCTGTAAAACACAACATAATAAACATCTGTATCAGACTAACCCATTTATTTGGTACATCTTTAAGTTAAGAAAAGGTAAAGAGATGCAACTCCATAAAGAAAAATGAATCACATTCTTACACTACTTGAACACACACAGCAGTGGCCAACCATAATAAAATGTGGAATGGACCCCAGTGTTTAATGAAAAAAAAATCATTCACTATTGAGAAACATTTTAAGCTTCTAGCTTCACTGAATCCAGAACTGAACGTGCTTCTTTATATTCTTCAGATTCTTCCAAGTCTTTTTCATTTTCCTAAAATGAAACAATAAAAATGAATTTTTAAAAACTCAATTAAATCCAACAAATGTTTATTAAATGCCTACTATGTCCCTTCTAACATGTAGTCATTTGTTGTGATTCTAGCATTGCTAAAAACCATGAAAATCTTATAAATCAGAGGGACCTGACTACCAGTTATCATGTCATATCCCTAGATATGGACCAATTCAATCATGTACCTTTCAGGATAGAGAAGAGATACCATTTTTTGTAGTTGGATATTACTGTACGAATAAATCATTTTAATGAAATTATTTTTGTATAGCATATCCTTACTATAATGATAATTATGACATCACCAGGAATTAAATAAGGCATAAATTATTTAAATAAACTTTCATAAAACATTTAAAAATTCAATCACTTGGAATATAAAATATATTTCATATGATATAAAAGGTAAATTATTACTTTAATTACTTATCTATTATTTCAGTTAAAATAGAATTATTTTATCATCTGGCCAAATTTTTAGAACTTTAAGAACATTTACAGACCTGGTGCAAATGTTTATATTTATGATAAAACACTTACGTCTTTATGCCACAGAAAAACAAATCAGTTACTGGACTGATAATGGAAATGAATGCGCTCTTCTGGTCACATTTTTACTTGTGAAAGTTAATCTTCCTACTTGTCTGGATATTTTTACTAATTTTTTTCCTTATACTGACTTTTAAAGGATGCTTACCAATTACATGGCATGATATCAGGTGACAAATCATGATAGCCTGCTACATTTGTGTAAATTTCAAGTGTTTTTTAACTTAAATATAGATTAAAGGAAAACAAAATGTATGGCCAATTACAAATATGTTAAAGATTACAACAGTGAATTACTAAAGGAAAAGGAACAAAGTGAAAATAAATTTGCTCTAAGTTTCCATGTATTAAAAGATGTGCAGGTAACACAGTGAACTAGGACTAATTTAACTGTTTTCTAAACTCTTATTATCTCATACCAGGCCTTTATTGTTTTTATCCGCTTTGAGGATACTGATGTTTTGGATAATACGTATAACATATGATCCTAAGACAATATTTGTAAGTGATTTTAAAGAATCAATCTCTTAGGCTACTATTTAATGAAAACAAATAAACATTCTAGCAATTAAAGGGTTAATGAGTATACTATTATCCAAAACAGTATTTTAATATGGTAGCAACTCTTCATTTTTATCCCCTGTTTCAAAACAACTTCTTCCCGTCTAGCTGTCAATAATTCAGATCTTTCTCCTTTATAATAGTTTTAAAGATTCTTGAAAGGTTTTTATCAACAAATAATACAGAGCTGGGGAAAAATTACTTGTCAAATAATACCGTGAAATTTGGAAACTTTATTAAATGTAGATCCAAGCTCAATGCAAATAAAGTTTGTAGCCTCCATACAAGAATACACACACACACACACACACACACACACACACACACACACACACACATACACATACATACATACATATATATTTATATTTAATAAGCCTAAAACATCTCATGAGATAAAAAATTAATAGCATATTTAGATAATTTTTTTGAGACTGCTTTGAAAAAGTTATTTAGGAAAATAATATTTCAGGAAGACAACTATGTAGCTAGTAATTAAGTTTAGGTAAAGAAACAAATAAAAGGCAGTATGGCATAATGGATGGAGTTGGAGACCTGGATTCAAGTTCCATTTCTGCCATACTAGCTATGTGAACCAGGGCAAGTGACTTAATCTCTCTGTGGTTCAGGTATCTCTTTAAGATTTTAAGTTGCAAAATAGTTACTGATCTGCTTTGGTAGGAGTTGCCCAACAGAGTTTCCTATATGGAATTAATCATATATCTGGATTTTAAAAAGAAAAGCCAATACAAAAATGGGGTTAGCAGAAGAGAGACTGGAATTCATCTTGGAATTTACTAGTTAACTAATGGTGCAGATCTTTTGTCCTTCGTGAATATTTTAGCAATGCTTGAAATTTCCTGTGTACAGAAAACTGTAAAAGAACGAAGTAAAAACTGCTTGTAGCTATTCCCTGAATCTCACAATTTATAGAACAGTTTCCCCTCTGAATCAGGAGGTATTAATACCTGCATGTATGGGAAAAATAATTTTAATCTAGATCCACATACTACTGAGTAGGGGGACAAAGGGGATAGCTATTTAATGTTAGATCTCACACTGATTAGTATCTAGGTCTGAAAAAATCTGGATTCTTTTTCAAAAGTTCATATCCACGTGAAACATCTGGGTACCTCAGATGAAAAATCCACATTTATCCTTTATGTGTTGAATAAAATACTTAAGCAGGAAGTGAATGTAACCAAACAATTCAAAGAGTTGCTGAAAGAAATGGATAGAAAGGATAGCAAAGTGCATCCTCTGACTGTTAGCTATCAATTCAAATTCACTTACATTAATGTTAAGTTTGTACAAAAGGGAGAAACATGTTTGAAAATATTACTGCAGTTGATAACTAAGACCAGGATCTATAATACACTTTTTTTCCAATGTAATGTCATAATGCAACTGAACTGAAAATTTTCAACTGATCTTCTGCAACACATGTTGAGATTTGCATCTTCAGTGTATTTGGTTGAAAAAGGCCTAAAATACAAGCTACAATATACCTTGTTTTACATACCAACAACTGTAGAAGATCGGAACGTGCAGCTTCCAATCTGCGTTGGCAATCTGGAATCATCATTCGAGATTCTTGCAAAATTTCTGTCTATAAATATAATATTGTTAAATGTTTTTAAAAAACTGAGGTATCTCAGAATATATTTACTATATTCAAAACCTTTAGTAAATAAGTAGACATTTTAGAGAAATTAAAAATTGTTTGAGCTTTTCTAATTTGAATATTCAACAAACAATATTCTGCTTCTTTTTCAACAAGAAACTGTTTAAAATACCTGTATTTGTCAAAATGGCACAAGAAAAACCTGATTGACATTATTTACAGCTTACCATAAAATTTTAAAAATTGAGTTAAATAAATGAAGCATCTTTGTATTCACCTTCTTCCATGTTAAGTGAAAATTAACAAGTAAAAGCTTTTCAAAGCGTGTTAGTTTAAAAAGGCTATTTAAAAGAAACTATTTCTCCTGCTGTCACAAAGCACCTTCATCCAAAATGGGATCAGCTGGTTATATAAATATCTCCTGCATCTTTTGAGTAATAAAGAAAAACAGTGTTCAGATAATACCACATAGAGATAATTACTGCATGAAAAAAGTTATTGAGTTATTGATCACATCGTGTGCACACGGCAGGAGGTTCTCCCTGAAAGACAAAGGTAAAGAAAAATGAAAAGCCAAGACCAGCAGGTTCATATTTTTGATGCTTATCATGCATAAAAAGTTATTACTTATCCTTGTGCTTCATTTTAGGAAAGAGATTATTCTCACCATGCAGTTTGAGTCAAATTACCAACCTGGCACCCCTCTGAACCTGAACACTTGGCCATTCCAACTGAAAACACTACAGAATTAAACACGAGAATACTGATTCTGGGGCATATTTTTTTCTGGAATCAAAATCCATTGTTCAAAGCTGGTTGTGTGAAGTGTAGCACAATGAAGCAAATCACAGTAGAAGAAAAAATAATCAAATCTATGAGTGTGAAACCCAATCAATAAGTAGGATACATGATTGCAAGATTGTACTTTTCTTAAAATGGCACAACATTCTTTATGTGGGAGGAGTTTTTTCCTTAAGTTATATTAAGAGGAACCAATATTGTGGCCCTACTATGAGCAAAGCCCTGTTGTGGTATGTGCTAGGCATCGTTATAAAAGCAACTTAATAAAAATGTTTTAAAACAAGCAATGATCTTTCTCCCCCTCTCAAATGGTTCAGAAATGTGAACTTTTAACAAGCTAAAATTTCTATTTCTCTTGTGGTTTGAACTGATTTAAGAAATAAATGGTCATTTATGTTCTTAGAAAAAAAAATCCTACAATTGAAAGGCAAATATGGAAGCATTTCAACTATACTGTACTCCAAAATATGCTTACTTTTTACAAGTACTTTCGTAGTCCCAGCACCTTTTTTGCTAAGGACAAAAAATTTTAAAAGATTACAAATCTTTCCTTGTTTAGTAGTTTCTTTTATTACTTTTTTTCTTGCAAAGCAGACTACTGAACTTACAATTCATTCATTTGTGTAGCAATGGACAGTATAAATAAATATAAGATTGTGAAAACATAAGATTATGATTTTACCCCATTACTAATTACAGCAGGGATTCAGGAAGCAGTATTCTTCAGTTTATTACCATAAAAAATTGAATACCTACTGTGTGTTTTCAGGTAGTCTAAATATATATATTTAAAATTTGTATGATATGCATCTCATATTAATAAATAAGCCATGTTTCCTTTTGTTTAATTCTGTAAACTAAATGAATAGAAAAGAAGGCATGAAAATCATAATGCTTTAATAATCAAAGCTACTGTCTTCACTTATGCCAAGGAACAAAATGATCAAATAAAATTAAAACCAGAAGCTCTTCACATTAAGTAGTTTTCAAGTAGCAGATTTAACTTGATTGAATCAACAATCAATTCAACAAGAGATTAAGTTACTACCATGTAGCAGGTACTGAGAGAGACACCTGGGCACTGGGGATATAAGAACAAAGAATGAAACAACCCCTACTCACAGGCAGCTTATGTTCTAATGGAGACAACAAGTAATATAAAACTATATACAGTATAAATTTAAAGTTAAGAAATACAAATACATGCAAAGTAATTAAATATATAGGGCATGGCCCTTGCAGAGTGATAGATATGTTGTTGCCTCTGAGGAAAAGAAAGAAGGCTAATTAGGTTAATTTGAATAGGGCAGAAAGGGGAATCATATCTGATGGGTCTGCATTGGTGGCTTGGCCAGGTTTCCAACAAGATGCCCCTCCCAGGATAAACTCATCACTTCTAATCACTCAAGCCTTGAATGTCACCCCCTCTCTCAGGTTCCTCTCCCCTCAGATTAGAGGGCCAGAGGGTGGGGTACCAAACTCCTCCCAATACCTTCCATTATAGAGGGCAGAAACTGGATTCGAAAGATCATTCCTCTAAGATGCCTGCCTCCCCTGCCCCCCCCAACTCCTTACCTCCAGGTGCTTTCTCCCCAACCCTTTTTTGTCTCCTTTTGTGTGTCTGCCCCACCCCCCATGAGATTATAAACTCCTTGAGGGCAGGGAATGTCTTTCTTTTTTTTTTTTTAAATTAATTGTTATCTAGGCTGCATGTAGCTTTTAAAAGATAAACTGAGGGGTTTGAATTTTATCCTAGTGGCAACAGAAAGTCACTGGAGGTAGACTGAGTAGTAGACTCTTATAGTCAGATCTGTGCTTAAGGTAAAATAACAGAATGAACTGGAATAGTAAATGATGTGAAGTAAAGAGACCAACAAGAAGGCTGATACAATAATCTAGAAGTGATGAGGGCATGAGCTAAAGTGGTAGTAGAAAAGGGGTGAGATCTAAGAAATGTTGTGAAGGCAGAAACAAAAAGATTAAGCATTTATGTGCTAAGCAACTGATTGAATTTATGTGTGGAAGGATAGTGAAGAGTACAGTATAATACTGGGATCAATAATCTGTGATTAAGCAAAACCTGCTATTAATTCAAGAAGGTTGAAATGTGATATAGCAACCTAGTTTTCCAGAGGTCTAGTTTCACTCCAGCTCCCCAAATATCAGGCAGTATACTTCCAGCTTCAATTGAAGAAGAAGGCACTACAACCAGAAGCTAACCCAGATATCATCTGTGGGAGGATGTTATCATAGCACCATGCCATACCTATAGCACATTCCCAAGGGCAAAACTTAACAACTCCATGAACCACAACTTTGACATCTTCTTGCACTTACGGCACATTATGTTTCTAGAAAATGTGCTGTAATTTCTCCCACGGAAAAAAAGGAATAAATGGGGGTTTCTTTTGTGACCAAAGGATTGATGCCCAGCTTTCTATACAAATAACAACAAATACAAACTTACTCAAGTACAAACTACATAACCACCATACAGTTCACAGATTTCACATTATTTAAATTTTTATTACCATCTTTTGTTTTATATCTCCCTTATTTCCAGATACATTTCTCCCCTGTCCTTTACTCACTGAGCTTTCCTTTGTAACAAAGAATTTTAAAAAGGGAGGATAAAAAGCAAGTCATCAAAACTAATACATTCTATACAATAAAAAGACTGACATTCTATACAATATACCCATAGTCTTCCCACCTCTATAAAGAAGGCAGGAATGTACATTTCTAATCTCTCCTCTAGACCAAGGGTGGTCATTATAATCATACAGAATTCAGCTTCAATATTTTGTTTACATTTGTTTCAATTTACATTGTTGTAGTAATGATACATGGTTTTCCCGGTTTCATTCTATAACACTTCATCTAAGATTTCCCACACTTCTCTGAATTCTTCATAATCATCACCAGTAATATTCTATCATATTCAATTTGGCCATTCATCAAGTGGTGGGCTTCTATTATATTTATGGTTCTCTGTTACCACAGAAAAAACTGTTGTCTTGAATAGTCTGTTGTATGTGGGACCTTTCCGTCTTTAACCTCTCGGAGGTATATGCTTAGAAGTGGAATGTCTTTATTTTAGCCCCTCCCCTTTTATTTCTACCACAATTAGAAATTCCCTTCCAGAACGACTGGAGACTTGGTTATTTTAATATTATATAGTAGCATGAATATTCACAAACCTATTAAAGGTCCAGATTAACTGAACAAAATTTTTCCCCCCAATTAAAATAAAAACAATTTTTAACATTTTAACACTTCCTTCCCTCCCTTCCCTGAGACAGTAAGCAATCTGATATAGGTTATAAATTAGCAATCATGTAAAACATTTCCATATTAGTCATATTGTGGAAGAAAACTCAAAAGAAAGGAAGAAAGAGAAAGAAAAAGGGAGGGAAGAAACAAAGGAAGGAATAATATGGTTGGTCTGTATTCAGATGCCATCAGTTCTTTCTCTGGGAATAGAGAGCATTTTTTATCATGAGTCTGTTGGGACCATTTTGGATCACTGTATTGCTAAGAATAGCTAAGTCACTCACAGTTGTTCATTGTTCAATACTGCTGTTACTGTGTACAATGTTGTTCTGGTTCTGCTCACTTCACTCTGTATCAGTTCAAGTAACTCTTTCCAGCCATACACTTTCTTAACATGTTTTCTTTTACTCCTTCTTGGTTTTATAAAGAGATACTAGTCATATTCTTTCATCATCCTTCCCTGTAATATTTTAAGATGAGAGTTTCCCAAACTACTATAGCCATAAAACATTTCTGGATGTGAAATTTATTGGCAGAACAACCTATAGTTATTTGATGAGGACCAATGACATCACAGGGTGATGTCTTGACTTGTGCATTAATTGGATTTAAGTGAAGGAGAACTGCACAAAGTCATCAGCCTCACTCTTCCAGAGTCATCAAGTCCAGTGGCAAGACAAAAGTCAGAACCACAGGCCTAGGATACAGTAGATGAACTTGACATCTTCAATATCTGACCAAGCTCTAAATGCTCCACAATGCTTTAGCCCACCTTCATGCACACTGAAACAAATTGTTCTCATCTTCCCATTCTGTGGGGGAAGTCTTCGTGTACTTGGGGTTGACATTCCCTTAACTCATCTGACAAGTTTGAGGCCTGTCAGTTACCTTCAATCTGGTTTAGTCCATGTGCCAAGACAATTCTACTGGGATGTGTCCACTGCACATGCTACACTGTACCTTCTTGAAGCCACAAGTGAAAGTTGGGTGATATGTTGACACTAAAGGTGAATGAGCAGTCCTGAAAAGGGCTCAAGGTGCTAATCTTCCCTAAACACCCCCATACACCCTGACAGAACAAGTTGGTATAGGTTCAGAGAACCTGGTATTTTAGAATAAACCCAGAATAAAAAAAGAGCTGCAGATAGAAAAAAAAACAAGAAAAAAAAAATTTTCATATAAAGTATCTGTAAATAATTACTTTTGATCCACAATTTCATATTTAGTATTTTGAAATGGAAAAAGATCACTAGCATAAAAATTCTTATGGAACCCCAATTTCACATAATGTAGAACAATAGCTCTAGAAAAATAACAAAGCTTATTACTGGGGAATAATAATAATTTTGCTGTCTAGACCAAATCACAAAGACTTTTTTCTGATGTCTTTGGAGATATTCTCTCATGGAAATTACCTTTTCTAATCATTAGGCAAAGTATGCAAGTGAAATAAGATTAAAATCTACCAGATAATTAAAAATTTTATTGGTTTCCATGTAAGCCAATATAGCTAAAACTGATACTGCAAAATACAGTTTATATGTGCTTAAGGAAAATCCCCATGGACTGATTACAACATGTCAGGCAGGAGAAAATCTTACATTCCTTTCAATTTTACTATGTTAATTGTATGTGGAATCTTAAAAAGTTTATAGATTCTATTTTGTAATTTTTCCTGTCAGTGTTAAAAAAAAAACCTCAATATCCCCATAAAATGCAGTCTCTTAAAGATTAATTTTTAAAATGTTATTTTCCAATTTGACTGAAAATTGACCAGATACTGACTTTTATTAAAAATGCAAAATTTAGAAGTTGCAGACTTTCCCATGCTACTTTAATAGCAAAGCATAGCTCTCAAACATGCTGGATTTGGAGTCTGAAGACCTGAGTTCAAATTCTAAATGCACCTTATCAGCTGTGTAATTTGAGCAATTCACTTTAACACTTCTGGGCCTCACAATCCTCACTTTAAATGAAAGGATTAAACTAAATTACCTCTAAGGTTCCTTCTAAGTCTATGATCCAGTGACCAAAAGTATTAATGAAGTGCTTAGAATTATGACATATCTGGGTTTAAATCTCAACTTTAACACTTGATTAATAAGTGACTAAGAAAGTCACAACTATTCTAAGCACGTTCCCTAACATGTAAAAACAAGGTTAATAAATACATTTAATATATGTTGCAAGTCCCAATAGAGATAATCTATGATCATAGAAATGAAATCTATAATCCTATGAATGCAGAGCACTATAAAATATCATTTATTATTGTTAGTCACTACAGAAAGGAAATGACATATATTCCTAGTCTTCTAGGTCCTTATAACTAAAAAGACAATTATTAAAATGGAGATCCTAATAAACAAAATAAATAAATTAACTGGACTAATAAAATAAAGCATGATATTAAATAAGTCTGCCTACAAGTAGGAAAATTGGAGTATTGAGATAAATTGCTATTTTTCTAACCAGTAAATGGGTTAGGTAGTCAAAACAACTGTCACCAAAACAAGATTCTGGATAGACCCAACATCACATGTTCTGATGTAGAATTTATCTGGATATTTAATTTTTAAAATTTAGCTTCATTCAGTGAGAATGAAGTTATCCATGTAGTTTCATGCTGCTTCTGAAATTTAACTCTTCTCTTCTATTGTATTTTAAAAAGTTTTTTTTTTAGGCAATTGGGGTTAAGTGACTTGCCCAGGGTCACACAGCTAGTAAGTGTCAAATGTTTGGTCTGAGGCCAGATTGGAACTCAAGTCCTCCTGACTTCAGGGCCAGTGCTCTATCCACTGCGCCAGCTAGTTGCCTCTAATTCTTCTCTTCTAAAGTTGTATGAACAGATGCTTATTTTTATGAACAAAGATAATTAACACTATTTTTAATACCTTGCCACATATCTCTTTTGTGTAAGTCAGATAAAGTAATATAAGATTCTCCTTCTTTTTCTTTTTTTGGCTTTTTGGTGAAGCAATCAGGGTTAAGTGACTTGCCTAGGGGCACACAGCTAGTAAGTGTCAAGTGATTAAGGGCACATTTGAACTCAGGTCCTCCTGACTCCAAGGCCAGAGCTCTATCCACTGTGCCACCTAGCTGCCCCATAAGATTCATTTATCAAGTTAACTGTGAATATAGAATGATAGGCAGGTAGTTTATACACTTTGTGCCTCCCTCAATCTTCAGAAGTGACAAAGTACTACTAAACACATTGAAGTCAACAAAACTATGTATTATTAACCTATAAAACTTGTACAGAAAGATTTTTTCCTAGAAGTTCTGTTAAGTCAAAGAGGTAACTAGTTTCTACTTAATTATTAAAATTCTGTTGCTAACAATTATGACAAAATAAAAGTCTATACAGTATATTTAATGTATACTATAGTTTGATGGGGAGAGGGGAAGTGGAAAGGAGAGGAATAAACATTTATTAAATGCCTACTATGTATTAGGTAATGTGCTTTACAAATATTATCTCATTTGATCCTCACAACACTGAGAAATAAGTGCTATTATGATCCCCATTTGAGAAAACTGAGGCAGATAGAGATTATGTGACTTGCTCAGGTTCATGCAACTCATAAATATCTAAGACCAGATTTGAACTCAGACCTTCCTGAGGACCACCACCCTATCCACTGTGCCACCTGGCTGCCTCTGTGATCTCATAAAATACGGTTTTACATTCTATCGCTTCAGGTCACAACAGATCCACATGTACCTCATCTTGTGTCTTTTCTACATTCTCTCATAGATGCTCCAGGTAGGGTGTATCCAATGTGCCGGGGGCTTCTTCTCTATGTCATTTTACAGTATATTAGTATCACTGCAGCACTTGAACTCTCTGTTATTCCTTGCCTAAGATGTATGAATGATTTTCATACCTCTTCCATCATACATTTCTCATGCAATACCATTTAGACCACTTATTAAACAGAAATCACTACTACAATCTACTCAAACTACACGTACATTAATTTCTCTATGGTGTTTTGGATCACGTGTAAATTTGTTTCCATTCAACAATAATAAAACTATCACAAAGTGGCTTAGGGTAAGGTTAGGAGACTATATATTTTGACTAATGCAAAATATATGTTACAACATCAATGGATCTATGATGTATGATGTGGGTATTCCATCCAGATGCACAGATTTCAATCTATCCGTAACTGTTCATTCTGGGTCACTACAGAGTTTAAAAAAATTGATTTTTCCTATTTTAGAACAAAAAAAAATACTGAGACGAGGAATATCCTCCTATTTTTAAGATTTTACAATTATGTAATTAGATTTAACCCCCCGCCACTCCTTCCAAAAATCTTTATACATAAAGATTCCCTTCTGCTTACTCATCAACATAAGCAGTATCTTATGCTAAATAAATTTGTGAATCAAAGATCAGTAGAGATGACTGATAAACTCTTAAAATTATCTAGAATTTTATTTAGCATAATTTTAAGTAACAAATCTCCTATTATTTCCTGGAGGATAAACTACACCCTTCCTTGGCAGAAATTTTTAGAAACTCAATTACCTAACCGAAAAAAAAAAATAGAATAAAATGATAGAAGGAGAAAACAATAAATGCTGGAGAGGATGTGGTTTTTAAAACCTGGGACACTAATTCACTAGCGATGGAACTGTGAACAGATCCAATCACTTTGTAAAGCAGTCTGGAATTATGCCCCAAAAGTTATAAAACTGTACAACCTTTCACCCAGCAATACCACTATTACATCTGTTTCCCAAGGTGATTAGGGACAAAGGAAAATAACTTACATGTTCTAAAATATTTATAGCAGCTCTCTTTGTGGTGGTAAAGGGCTGGAAATTGAAGGGATGCCCATCAATTGGGGAATGGCTAAACAAGTTGTGGCATATAACTGTTATGGAATACTACTGTGCTATAAGAAATGATGAGTTGGTTGATTTTAGAAAAACACGGAAAAACTTACATAAAGTAATGAAGAATGAAGAGAGTAGCCCCAAAAGAACGTTGTACATGGTAACAGCAATCTTGTTCTAAGAACAACTACGTCATTTTGAGTATTATAAATACTCAAATCAACCATGAAAGACCTATAAAAGATGCTATTTACATCCAAAGAAAAAACTGATATAGATGTACAGTATAGTTTTGCACGCACACAGACATACACACAAGTGTCTAATGGTAGCCTTCTACAGGATGGGGTGGGAAGGGAAGGAGAAAAAAAATAAAACATATACAATAGAGAACAAAAAAAACTTAGAAGAAAGCACAAAAAAGGAGTTTGGCTTTGAAAACAAAGTCTCTTATTTATTACATAGTTATAAAAAAACTGAAATGGTTTTATATTGGAAACTTCTTATGTTGTGTTGTATACATGGAAATGTTCTTTTTCGTATTTAAGTTCAAAATAAATAAATATTCTAAAATTTAAAATTAAAAAAGAAAAAACTTCTCTTGAGCCCGTATCTCTCTGTGGTTACATTCTAAACCTCTCCCTTCACATGTCAAACTGCTAGAACATCTAAACTTGCTGTCTCTTCTGCCCCTTAACAAGCACTCATTTCTCAAATCCTAGCCATCTGGCTTCAGCCCTCCTCACTGTACTGAAACTGCTTCTTCAGTGTGCCTAATGACTTCTTAACTGAGCATCTCTTCTCAGTCTTCACCTCCCTTGGCCTCTCTGCAACTTCTGATACTTTTAACAACTTCCTCTACCTAGACCCTCTCTCCATCTTGGTTTCTATGACCTCACTCCCTCCTATTTCTCCTGACTGATCAGTTTTTCTCCTGGTTCACTGTGTCTCTCACACTCGCCAAGCCTGAGTATCACACTCCACTCCCTCTACCTCCCCGGCTCTGGCCTGAGTCCTTTTCTCTATATTCTATCTCTTGCTAGTGTCACATTCAGTTATAACTCCTAAAGCTATACATCCAGTCCTGATCTCTCAAACTCCAGTTCTTATCAAATACCTGCAGAATATTCTGTGCCCACTCTTTCCCCACCTGGCCCTAATCATTCTAAGTCTCTGCCTTTGAACCTTTCTTGACTTTGCTTTCTTCCTCCATCTCCGCCCCTACTCCCATTCCTCATCCCCTCCATCCCATCCAATCAACTGCCAAATCCTGTCAATTTTACTTCTACAAAATACTATTAGCATCCACCCAGCTCTCTCCATTCACATGGTCACCACCCCAGAATAGGCATTCATCACCTCTCTTGCTGACTACTAAAACAGTTTCCTAAACATTCTCCCCATTTGCAGCTTCTCCCCTCTTTAATCTGTCCTCCACACTACTACCAAAATATCTAAGGTACAGGTCTGACTATGTTATTTCCCCACTCAAAAGCCTTCAATGGCTCCCTACTGTCTTTGGATAAAATACCAACTACTTATACCTTGGCATTTAAGGACATTAATATGGTTCCAACCTACCTCTCCAGTATTATTTTCTCTTTACACATTCTATGTTTCTGTTGGGCTGGACTTAACATTCCATCTTTGGCCTCTGTGTATTGGTGAAGGCTCAGAAGGCACTCTTTGCTTGACTCTACCATTCAGAATCTCCATTTTTCTTTAAGCTTCCCTGATTCCCTCTTGATATTACCTTTAGTTATTTATCTCTACTGCTATCTCCTAAGAAGAGTGAAAGCTCCATGAGGGTAAGGAGTGCCTTACTTTTGTTTCTGTCTATGCCCCACCACAATCCCTTACACATTTTAGGTGATAAATAAACATTTGTTGAATTTAAGTGAATAAATATACCATGATAGTCCATGAAATATTTTCATACACATTATATCATTTGCAACTCTAATTGGGTCATCTTATTTACAGAAATATACAGTTTTAATATACTTTAATGTGATGTACTTCACATCTGTTTTTGTTTGGGAAAACACTGGTTAAGTTAAATACATATTTTAATCAATTAGGTTTTCCTTACATTTATTCAAAATAGAATTTTACCTGCTTCTTAATAGCATAGTTTTCACCATCTTCAGCTTTCATTTTTTCAACTTTTTCTTCTTGTTGTTTTGCTTCTTTTTCATACATCAATTTTTCTTTGACCAACCTATAAATAAATGATATTTTCTTCAATAAATCAGTTTCCTTTTTCCTACAGAAACTTGTCATAGCTAGAAAACACAATTTTGAAAACACCACCACAGATTCTTAAAACATAAACCAACAGAAGAAACTAGTTTGGGAGGGTGGGAAGTACAGTGGTCTATTGTGGCTGTAACCGTAATCAAGATAAATTATTGCACTTATATTGTGTGTAATTGATTACAAAGTAATTAAAAAATCTTAAATTTGAATTAAAAGTCTGTGCCCATTATATTTTAAAACTGTGATTTAATTCATCTGTGCACAGTATAATCCCTTATGACATAAAAGGATGTTACCAAAGTTAGAGGGAGAAGTTTAGGGGCACAGAAGTTGAGCATGGGATTGGGAGAAGGCAGTATTGACTGTCTTCATGAATGGACATGACTGAGCATATGGTGATAAACCTCCTCCATCTCAACCAGGATGTCCTTGGATAATAAGTGTATATAGTCCTCCATCTCTGCATTAACAATTTTTCTAGTTTTATAGCACCTAGGGAAAAAAGCTTATGCTCCACTAGCATTTGTTTTCAGGAATCCAGGGTTACCTCTAAGCCACAGTAAGGCAATAGGCAATGCATTATATGAATTGAAAGCAGAGTCACAACACTTAAATGCTCTGCATTTTAATATATGAACTACTTAAAAAGCCAAGTATGTTTTTCGTAAAGTTAGACACAAGTTCACAGATCCTCTGAAATCTATCTATGGACCTCATGGTTAAGAACTTCTGTATTAGATCATGGGCAAAAAGAAAGGTTTTTTTGAGGGTATAGGAAGAAGGAGGAAATGTTGAATACAGATTGATTCTTTCACATACTTTAATAAAAATGAAATGATACAGCTCTGGCCACTTAAACAGCTCAGGGAATAATTTTCCTTATAAGAAGAAAAGGGGGAACCTACCATAGTTTTAACATTTAGATATGTGCCTTTGCAGTTTAAAAAAAAGTAACTAAAGAAAAATGACTTGTGATTAATCCATTTTGTTGTTAATACTAATGATATAGCAACTTTAATATTTATAAAGCTCTTTATGTATATTATAAAGGATATTCCTAGCATTGTCCTTTTCCCTTGGAAATTCTTGTAACTTATTAGATCCATCTGGGACCAGAGCAGATCCCAGGGATAGTCCTGGTCCAGATCCAAGTCTGCTCTCTAGTCTTTCCAGCCCCTGAAGTTTAAGGAGGTCAGTGTATTGAATGGCAACATCTTGGGTAGTAGGCAAAACTACTCAGTAAAAAATAGTTCACTGCAGGACAACTGGAGAAAGGAAAGATGGAAATACTAAATTCAGTATGCTGCCTGAAAGAACTGCATTATTAACTTGAAATATAGCTATCTGGAAGCTTAATTATACAATGGCAAACACTGTTTCGAGAGATTTGAAAGGGACTACATAAATCTGAATTTTTACTATTGATGCCTAAATAGCTCCAATTTCATTATTACGTGATTTTAGATTAGGAATATTACATGGCAGGGGTTCTCAATCTGCAATCCATTAACTTGATTCTTAAAATATTTTTATCACTATATTTCAGTATAAGTAGTTTCCTTTGTAATCCTATGCATTTTTATTTTATGCATTTAAAACTATTCTGAGAAGGAATCCTTAGGCTTCACCAAAAGACAGCCAAAGACGTCTATGACACAAAAAAAGTCAAGAACCCCGACACAGTAGATCATAGTATTACAAATTTAGGGCTGGAAGGGCCCTTTAGAGGTTACCTAGTCCATTTACTTCATTTTACAGATGAAGAAATTGAGGCCCGAAAAGTTTGGAGAGAATGGTGAACAAGGTGTTCAGGGACTTAAATTTGAATCCCGGCTCTGCCATTTTACTAGAGCAAATCACTTAACCTTTTAGGGACCTGTTTCCTCAACTATAAAATCTGAGTTGGACTGTATGACCTATAAGGTTCTTTCTAGTTCTAGCTCAATAATTCTGTAAGTCACTAGCCCAAAGTCACACAGAGCTGACAGAGCTGGCATTTTAACTGAGGTTCTCTGACTCCAAACCTAGAATGTTTTCCCACACATGGGATTTTCTTTTTTTTCTTTTTATTTATTTATTTTTTTTGGCAACTGGGGTTAAGTGACTTGCCCAGGGACACACAGCTAGTAAGTGTCAAGTGTTTGGTCTGACGCCACATTGGAACTCAGGTCCTCCTGAATCCAAGGCAGGTGCTCTATCCACTTCCACACCTAGCTGCCACCACACATGGGATTTTCAAAGAACCTAAGAAACCAAAAGTACTTCTGTGATCCCACAGTCCAACTCCCATATTTTACAGAATAGAAAACTAAGGCCTATAGAAGATACATGACAAACTCAATTTTTTTTTCTCCCCTGCCCCCTTCTTTTTTCCTTTTGGTCCAGAACTGTGAATTCATTGGTCAAGGAAATGCTGTGGAAACATCCTTTACTTACACAGATCTATAGCTGTTCTGAAAATGACAGTCTTAGTCTGTGGCTACTGAAAAATTAAGTTGTTTGCCCAGTCACAAAGCCAGTAGTATGAGAGAGAGAGAGAGAGAGAGAGAGAGAGAGAGAGAGAGAGAGAGAGAGAGAGAGAGAGAGAGAGAGAGAGAGAGACAGAAAGATTTTGAGATTTAAAGCTTAAACAATGCTTTCCTCACAACAAATCCTGTGAGACAAGAGCTATATTACCTCTATTTTAAAGCTAAGGAATCTGAGGCTTTAAGAGAATAATGGCCACAGCTAGTAAGTAATCTAAAATGAGATTTGAATTTGTGGCTCCTGATTCCAAGACCAGCAAATTCTTTTTTTCTAGAATATGCCAAACGCACATATTAACAAATTCTAAATATTCAAAGAGAACAACAAAGAAAATAATCATTTTCACTACCTAATACTATTACTGTAATTAATATTGAGGATAAAATGGGTCTGTCTCCTAGTGATTCAATTTTCAGGGAACATCAGCAGTAGGATATAGAATTGATGGGAAAGAGAAATAATCAAAGTAGTAAAGCTTTGAAATCTGGCAAATTACGCTAAGAAGTTCAATAAACAGCACTCTTTAGTCAGTGAAAGAGAAAAGTGGTATTTTCTGTTTATTGCTGGTTTCGTTTTCTCTTAAAATCCTTTATCTATCTATCTATCTATCCATCTATCTATCTATCTATCTATCTATTTGCAGCCTTTTTAAAAAATAATTTTGAGTTCTGAATTCTCTCCTCTCCAGCACCCAATCCACCGTGCCACCTGGCTGCCTCTGTGATCTCCAGCCCTTCCCCCACCCACTGAGAAGGTAAGCAATATGATACCAATTATACAAGTGAAATAATGCAAAATATATTTCCATATTAACCTTACTGTAAAAAAAAAGGAAAGAAAGAAAAATAAAGAAAGTGAGAAAATTATACTTCAATTTGTACTTAGAGTTCATCAGATCGCTCTCTGGAGACGGACAGCATTTTTCATTACGAATCCTTTGGAACTGTCTTGGATTGATTTTGATATTGATTGGTGTAGCTAAGTCTTTCACAGTTAATCAACATTACAATATTGCCGTTACTATGTACAATAATCTTCTGGTTCTGCTCACTTCATTTTGCATATAAGTCTTCCCAGGTTTTTCTGAAACTATCCCCTTAGTCATTTCTTATAACATAATAGTGTTCCATAACAATCACATTCCACAATTTGCTTAGCCATTCTCAACTGAAGGGCATCCCCTCAATTTCCACTTCTTTGCACAATAAAAAGAGCTGCTGAAAATATATTTTTTGTACATATGGATCCTTTTCCCTTTTCTTTGATCTCTTTGGGATACAGCCCTAGCAGTGGTATTGCTGAATCAAAGGGTTTGCACAGCATTTGTCATTTCTGATAGGTGTTAAGAGTTGTTTTAATTTGCCTTTCTCTAACTGACAGTGATTTGGAGCATTTTTTCATATGATTATAGATAGCTTTAATTTCTTTTTCTAAAAACTGTTCATATCCTTTGACCATTTATCAACTGGGGAATAGCTCTTATTTTTATAAATGACTAGTTCCTTATATATTTAAGAAATGAGGCCTTTATCTGAAAAATTTGCTATAATTTTTTTTTACATTACTTCATTGTCTAAGTATATGTAAGTTTAGCCAAATGTAGTTTCCCTGATTATCTTTTACTTAGATCAATTTTTGCTTTGTCTGAGGTCATGATTGCTACTCCTGACAAAAAGTATAATTTTCTTTTTTTTTTTTTAAATTAATTTATTTTGATGTATCAACAATCACTTCCATATGCTTCTGAGTTGAAAATTTTTCTCCCCCTTCCTCCCCCCCACCCTCCCCAAGACAGCACACAATCTGATACAGGCTTTACATTTACATACCCATTAAACACATTAGTGAAGTTGTAAGTAAAAATTAAAACCAACAGGAGGAGCCATCAGAAAGATGAAACAAAACCCAACAAAAGGGATGGCGATTCGACTTCCATAGTTCTTTCTTTGGATGTGGACAGCATTTTCCATCCTGAGGCTTCTGGAGATGTCTTAGATCCTCATAATGCTGAGAAGGGTTCAGTTTAACAATCTTAGTCATTGCATAACGTGGCTGTTATTGTGTACAAAGTCCTCTTGGTTCTGCTCACTTCACTCAGCATCAGACCATATAAGTCTTTCCAGGTTTTTCTGAAGTCAGCCTGTTCATCATTTCTTATAGCACAATAGTATTCCATTACATTCATATACCACAACTTGCTCAGCCATTCCCCAATTGATGGGCATCCTCTCAATTTCCAATTCTTTGCCACCACAAAAAGAGCTGCTATGAATATTTTTGTACATGTGGGTCCTTTTCCCATTTGTTTGATCTCTTTGGGATATAGTCCTAGAAGTGCTATTGCTGGATCAAAGGGTATGCACATTTTTGTAGCCCTTTGGGCATAGTTCCAAATTGTTCTCCAAAATGGTTGGATCATTTCACAACTTCACCAACAATGTATTAGTGTTCCAATTTTCCCACATCTTCTCCAACATTTATCATTTTCCTGTTTTGTCATGTTGGCCAATCTGATAGGTGTGATGTGGTACCTCAGAGTTGTTTGATTTGCATTTCTCTAATCAATAACGATTTAGAGCATTTTTTCATATGACTATAGATGGCTTTAATTTCTTCATCTGAGAATTGTCTGTTCATATCCTTTGACCATTTATCAATTGAGGAATGGCTTGTGTTCTTATAAGTTTGTCTTAATTCTCTATATATTTTAGAAATGAGGTCTTTAGCAGAGAGACTGGTTGTAAAAATTCTTTTCCAGTTTTCTACCTTCCTTCTAATCTTAGTTGCATTGGCTTTGTTTGTGCAAAAACTTCTCAATTTAATGTAATCAAAATTATCCATTTTGCTTTTCATAATGTTCTCTATCTCCTGTTTGATCATGAATTCTTCTGTTCTCCCAGTTTACTTATGGTATCAGCCTTTACAAAAAGTATAATTTTCAAAACTGCAAATAAATTTGCTAAAATTTAATCCTTCTCTCTTGCTCGCTAAATAGGCCTTTTTAGACACAGATATATATAGATGTAGATAAGTCAATCTTTTATTATATCTTATATTGTGCCAGACACTGTGCTAAGTCCTACAGATACAAATATAAACAAGCAAGAGAGCCTACATCCTAAGGGGGAAAGACAATACATAAAGAGGTTCTGGGGTTTGGGGGAGAATACAAGCCAGGTGGTATGGTGAGAAGACACCTGGGAAAGTGGCATGAAGGTCTGGATCCCCAGAGCTAAGAGAACCAGCAGCACAGTCTAAGGTTTTAGGTGAGAGGTAGATGAAGTTGACGACAGAGATCAGGCAGGATGGTGAGAAAGCAGAGAAAATCCTTTAAAATATCATACTCTCAAATATACAACTATATATTTGTATATAGTACATACATGTTCTCAAATAGGAAATGGAAACTAAAAGCTAGAAGAGGCTATAGCCAAAATTCAATTCAATTATTCATATTCAATTCAAAACTTACTAGTCAAATCAAGATTTAATAGAATTTTGATTGTTTAGCTACAATTAGAGCAAGCAAACATTTTCTTCCTTTGAGGGAAAAGGAATAAGCATTTATAGAGTGCCTAGTATGTACTACCTACACTGTGCTAAATGTTTTACAGATCTCATTTGATTGTTCCAACAACCCTGTGAGGGAGATACTGTTATTATTATCATTTTGACTGTTGAAGAAACTAAGGCAAAGAGAGCTTAAGTGACTTTCCCAGGTCACACAGCTAGTGAAGTAACAGGCAAGATTTGAACTGAGATCTTTGTGGCTCCTGGCCCATTGCTATATCTACTACACCACTTTATATGTGTATACACTTTTTAAGTCTTTCTTAAAATTCAAGGATCCACTGATGTGGGTGCCACCTCCAGTTACCCAGACCACAATTCCTTTAACTCCTTGGTAGACTGTCTTCATGAATTGGTGCTCTAGCTAAAAATATGACCACCTGGTGGCTAAACCTCATGAGGAACCCCTTCAAACCTGGTCCTTGACTTACCTGGATGAAAGACTTAGGGTCTTTCCAGATGGGAAGGGAGTTAAGCTTGATTAGCATAATCTTTAAGTACAAAGGATCACCTTCATGCTATTATGAAGCATTTGGTATAGGACATGAGAAGTGAACTATAGTAAAATTTTAGAACTTTACAATTATTACACTAAATCTTAAGGTTCTTAATAGACTTTTACCATCTTTGGTGTCAAACTTTGTTTTTGTTTTCTGTCTATCTTCATGTTCCCAGTGCTTAGCATAGAGCATGTGGAATGTGCTTAATGAATCACTGTTGATTTATTAATTCCCCATCTATTTATGGGAGGCAATATAGTACAGTCTAAAGAATGTAGTCTCTGAAGTCAGAGGCCTCGGGTTCAAATACAAACTCTACCGCCTTGACTGTGGCCAAGTCACAAACTCACAAGGCTTCAGTTTCCTCATCTATAAAATTGGAGGTGGGGGTTGCTGGACTAGGCTGCATTTCAGAAGTCCCTTCTGAAAGCACTGTGTCTATGATCCAATTAAAAATTAAATTGATTACTTATATTCTTATCATGGGAAGACAGTGGCATGCTTGGACAGAGAGGGGCCCATAACCCCTGAAAATCTTAAAATGGGATTTAAAAATATACCACTCCTTAGATCAGTGGAATAGATTAGGTACACAATGGAAAGCAATAAATGATCACAATCATCTAGTATTTGATAAACCCAAAGATCCAAGTTTTGGGAGCATATTTGACAAAAATTGTGGGAAAACTGGAAAGCACTTTGGAAGAAACATGCCATAAATTGATATTTCATATCATATATCAAGATAAAGTCAGTGGGGCAGCTAGATGGCGCAGTGGATAGAGCACTGGCCCTGGAGTAAAGAGGACCTGAGTTCAAACCTGGCCTCAGATACATAACTCACTAGCTGTGTGACTCTGGGTAAGTCACTTAACCCCAAATGCCTCACATAAAAAAAAAATAAGATAAAGTCAAAATGGATATATGATTTAGACATAAAGTGTTCTATCATAAGTAAGATCTATGGATAACGGAAAAAGTTGATGACCAAACATGAGAGAGAGGGGACCAAAGGAAATAAAATGGGCAATTTTGATTACATGATATTAAAAAGATTTTACACAACCAATATAGTGAAACAGAATGAAAGAAACTGCAAGAAAAATATTTTTTACACTAAATTTCTCCGATTAAGGCCTCATTTATCAAATATATAAGCAACTGAGTCAAACTTAAAAAACTAAGGATCACAAATGATCAATGGAAATGAACAGGTAGTTTTCAGAAAAAGAAAGTAAAACTACCTATAGTCATATGAAAAAATGCTTTAAATCAGTATTGATTAGAAAAATACAAATTAAAACAACTCTGAGATCCCACCTCACACCTATGATGATCTAACATAACAGAAAAAGAAAATGACAAATGCTAGTGGGGATGTAGAAAAATAGGAACACTGATGTACCACTGGTAGAGTTGTAGACTGGTTCAACCGTTCGGGAGAACAATTTGGAACTCTGCCCAAAGGACTATAAAACTATGCATATTCTTTGATCCAGAAACATCACTATTAGTTAGACATGTAGCCTAAAGAAAAAGGAAAAGGACCTATATATGCAAAAATATTTATAGCAGCTCTTTTTGTTGTGGCAAATAATTGAAAATCAAGAGGATACCCTTCAACCAGGGAATGGATGAGCAAGTTGTGCAATATGATTGTGATGGGACACTGATGTTTTATAAGAAATGACATAAGGGGATGGTTTAAAAAAAAAACCTGGGAAGATTAATATGAACTGATGCAAAGTGAAGAGAGCAGAACCAGGAGACTACTGCACATAGTTAACAGCAATATTGTAATATGTTGACCAACTATGAAAGACTTAGCCACTCTGATCAATACAATGATATAAGACAATTCCAAAGAATTCATGATAAAAAATGCTATCACCTCCAGAGAGATAACTGATGCAAACTGAGTACAAACTAAAATATAATTTTTTCACTTTATTTTTCTTGCCTTTTTTTTTACACAACATGGCTAATATGGAAATATGTTCTGCATTATTTCATGTGTATAACTGATCATACTGCTTGTCTTCTCTTTTTTTTTCTTTTTAGGCAACTGGGGTTATAGCTAGTGTCAAGTGCTTTGTCTGAGGCTGGATTTAAATTCAGCTCCTCCTGACTCCAAGGCCAGAGCTCTATCCTCTTCGCCACCTAGCTGCCCCCTATTGCTTGTCTTCTCAAGGTGGGGAAGAGAAACTGGAGGGAGAAAAGAATTTGGAACCTAAAAATTTTTTTTAAAATGTTAAAAATAAATAATAATTGGAAAAAAATTCATCACTCTGATTACTTGCAGTCGACCCTATCTAGCTCAGGAATCCAAAGATTTACTCCAAGAGTTCTGAGAAGACTCTGGGATAAACAAAATGGGGTATATGGAAAACAGTACAGGAAGCCCCAGGAGGGTCTGGGAGGAATTACTCAGTACTATTTCCAGCAGCAGCCCACACCATCAGCAAAGCTAGAGATCTGCGGTTATAGGAATCTAGACAGAGAGCAGCCTTGGGGAAAGGGGTGAGGTGGAAATCCAGCCTGCACTAACAGCTGGAGCTCAAATACAAATTAAAGGCTAGCTGAAGCAGCCTTGGCCTGTGTCAGGAGACCAGTATGGGAGAAGCCCCTGAGACCAGCAACAGGAAAGGACCCAGGGTAGAGTCTACAATAAGGCCTTGTGGCAGAAGGGAGCCCCTAGACAGATCTTAGAGTCAGTAGTCCTAGAGTCCTTTAAAGGAGGGACCCAGTCTAAGTTATCATATTCAAGAATAGATAGTACCCCACACCACTGACACAATAGATTGCCCTCATCATTCAATTCTAGAGATTGAAGCACAGCCCTCTTTTCCCTGCCCCTGACCTAGACAGTGAGGTAGGTAAAATTAATAAACCAAGGAAAACTCTGACTACCAAGAAGAAATAAATACCCTGGTTTGAGAGATGTCTAAGGGGTAAACCCTGAGGAGAACAGAGATTCCACAAGTCCAGAGAAAGTTCAGAGAAAAATATCCTGGCCATAGGGACTGCAGGAGTATCTGGAAGAAAGGAAAACAAGAGATACAGAAGAGAAAAGCTCAGGAGGCAGAATGGTAAGGAAAACTGACACTTTAAGATAGTGGAAAACCTACTGGAACTAAAAGCCCTTGAAAATCAGGATGGGCCAGAAAGAAACACCAAAACAAAACCAAATAATTGGGGGGAGGGGAATGGTGCAAAGGATAAAAACAGAAGAAAACCTAAGACATACTATATCAAAAAACAAATGACTTGGAAAACAGGTTCAGCAGAAATAATCTAAGAATTTTAGATTGTCTTGAAAATTATGATCAAAGAAAAGTCTGGATAGCTTATTTCCAGAAATTACAAATGAAAACTACTCAGAACTCTCAGAACCAGAAGGAAAAGTAGAAATAGAAAGAATCTATCAGTCACCTCAGGAAAGAAACCTCTTAATAAAAACTCCCAGAAACATAACAGTCAAATTCTGGAACTTCCAGGCAAAGGAAAAAACGTTATAAGTAGTCAAAAAAGAGTTCAAGTATGACGGCGCCAGAACAAGCATCACAGAAAACTTAGTAGCTACCACGCTAAAGAAGAGGCAAGCTTGTAGTATAATATTCCAAAAGGCAAGAGATAAAAATCTTACAATTAAGGACAACCTATTTGGAAAAACTAAGTAAAATTCTACAGGGAAGAAAATGGACCTTTAATGAACTAGAGAATTCCCAAGAATTCCTGATGGGGAAAAAACAAAACAAAACTGAACAGACAGTCTGAAATGGAAATGGCACCAAGAAAAACCCAGAAAATTACCCATACAGGTTTAACAAAAATGGAATATGTGTGGAATCTACTGTTTTCATATGAATACAGGTATATGAATCAAATGTCTTCTCAGAGCCCTAATATCATTAAAGGTCATAGAAAAAAGTAAAAATGACAGGGTCTGTGGGTGATTTTGCTATACTGTTCCTATGAGAACACAAAGATGAGAGCAACAGGGAACTAAACTGGGGCAGAAAGGAGGAAGAAAAGGGAAATAAATGCAGTGATTACATAAAAGAAGTGCATAAGATAAAGAATACACACCCACAGAGGAAGAAGCGGGGAGTAGAGGCATCCAATAAACTTCACTTTCATTTGTATCAGACAAAACAATTTTGAATATATTAAAAAAAAACCCCACAGATATTGCAACAGAAATATACATTAAATTCAAAATGGAAATAGGAAGGGATAGGGACATGAGAGAAGTGGAGAGAGGGCTAAGAGAAGGCAGGCTAGGTAACAGAACAGTCATAGTCATAACGGATTTGAATGCTGGAGAGAGAAATATGAAGGGAAGATTAAAAGGAAAGAAGATAAAAACATGGGATCAGAGGCAGGGCAAAAGCAAGAGGAAGAGCTGCAACAGAGAGAAAACAAGATGTTCAACTGAAAAAATCACGAGTGTCTGACAAAACCTCCTTTTTACCACTTTCTTATTCTTTTCTTAAAGAGGAGTGGGAGTAAAGAAAGGAAAAATTACAAGAGGAATAGATAAAGGGAAATACACAATTAACAATAATAATTGTGAATATGAATGGGATAAACTTGGCCATAAAATAAAAAAAGATAGTAGAATGGATCTGAATCTTTACAATTTATAATTTACAAAAAACACATTTGAAATACAAAGATTATGAATATGAATAAACAAGGGGCTAGAAATACAAAGGGGCTCTGAAATGCAAAGATTAACATACAAATAAATAACGGGCTGAACTAAAATCTATTACATTCAGATAAACTCAAAAAATTAGGTGTAGCAATTATAATTTCAAATGAGGTCATATTCTATAAATGTGATAAAAAGATATAAGCAGGGAAATTATACTTAAAGGCATCATAGATAATGAATGAATATAAATACTTAATAAATGTGTATCTCAGCACAGAACCAAAATACTTAAAGAAAAATTTAATTCAATTGGGAGAAATAGTAAAACTAGTATAGTAGTAGACCTCAATGTGCTCTATACAGACTTAGAAAAATCTAACCAAGACATAGACAATGGATTAACAGCAATATTAAACACATATGAACCAAATGACATAGCATCCAAATTCTTAAAGGAAAAAATCAAGTAAGCTATAGGAGGAAATAGTAAAACTATGAAAGTGAGATTTCAGTTTACTCCTCTCAGATCTAGATAAATCTAATCATAAAGCAAACAAGAAAAAAGTTAAAGGGAGGGGGAGTGTGTGTAACAGAATTTTAGAAAAGTGAGACATGACAGACTTCTGGAGAATATTAAATGGAAATAAAAAGGAATATACCTATTTCATCTGTGCTGATAAAAACCTCACAAACAAATGCAGAAAAGCAGAATTATTAAATGTATCTTTTTCTGATTATAATGCAATAAAATTATATTCCATAAAGGGCCTTTAAAGCAAAGATAAAAATTAACTGGAAACTAAATAACTTACTCTTAAGAATGAATGGGTCAAAGAAAAAAATCATAGATATGATTAATAATTTCATTAAAGATAATGATAACAATGAGACAAAATACCAAAATTTGTGGGATGTACCTAAAGTAGTACTTAGGGGAGTATCTATATTTCTAAACATTTACATTATTAAAAAAAAAGAGAGGTAAGATTAAAAAATTAGGCATGGAACAGTAAGAAAAAAACCTAGAAAACTAACAAATTAAAAACCTTTAATTAAACACCAAAATGGAAATGCTGAGACTCACAAGAGATTAATGAAAATGAAAGTTTTTTTCAAAGAAAAATCAATGGATTAATAAAGTAGGAGCTATTTAAAAAAGCAATAAACTGACTAATTTGATTTTTAAAAATAAAGAAAATCAAATTACTAATATAAAAAATTAAATAGGTGAATGCACCACCAATGAAGATGAAAAAAAAGCAATTGTTAGGAGCAATTTTGGCCAATAAAACTGATGATCTAAATGAAATGGATGATTATCTACAGAAAAATAAAAAATGGACAGATTAACAGAACAGGAAATAGAATATTTATATAACCCTACCTTGAAAAAGAAACTGAACAAGCCATAAATGAATTCCCTAAGAGAAGGGGAAAAAAAAAACCAGGACCAGATGGATTTACATGTGAATCCTACCAAAAATTTTAAAAACACTTAATTCCAATACTACATAAATTGTTTTTTTAAAAAAAGTTTTTTTAAAAAAAGAACAGACCCAATAAATTCCTTCTATGACACAAATATGATCTTGATATCTAAATAAGAACCAAAACAGAGAAAGAACTATAAACCAATTTCCCTAATGAATACTGATGAAAAAATTATAAATAAAATACTAGCAAAGAGAGTTATAATATGAAACAAAAATTACACACTATGACCAGGTTGGATTTATACCAAGAATGTAGAGCTGGTTCAATATTAGGAAAATTATAGGAATAACTAACCATATAAAAACCCCAAAACAATAAAAATCATATGATTATTTCAACAGATGCAGAAAAGCTTTTAACAAAATAGTATACCACTGCTGATTCAAAAAAAAAAATAAAGCAAGCATAGAAAATACCTATCTAAAATCAAGAATAAGCATTATCTGTAATCATCAGAAATATTAACTGTTCCTGTATAGGCCAAGCCAACATAGTAATAATGATAATACTACCTAAATTAATTTACTTATTCAGTGCCATCCCAATCTATCATATAGAGCCAGGAAAAAGATAATAAAATTCAACGGAAGGAAAAAAGTCAAGAACAGCAATAGAATCCATGGGAAAAAAAAGATGAAGGAAGTTTACTGTGAGGGGGGGAAATGACTGTAATATCAAGACAAAAGACATCAAATATTAACTGCCCTAGCAGTACAGACATCAAATTATACCACAAAACTGTAATTATCAAATTTGGTACTAGATGACAAATAGAGTAGTTGATCAATGGTACAGATTAGGTACACAATTTAAAGAAGCACAGTATAAATGAGCACAGTGACCTAGTGTTTGATAAACTCAAAGATACCAGCCACTGCGGCAGGAACTCATGATGTGACAAAAACTATTAAGAAAACTGGAAAATAGTCTGGCATAAACTGGACAAAGACTAATATCTAACACTGTATACCAAGACCCAAAATGATTTGGACATAAAGGGTGATATAAACAAATTAATGAGCATGGAAGAAATTACCTGTCAGATCTACAGATAGGGAAGAGTTCATGACCAAACAATAGATATAGAGGCTCACAGGAGGCAAACTGGATAATTTTAGTTACATAAAGTTGCAAAGTTTACATACAAACCAAAACAATGCAGCCAAAATTATATGAAGAGCAGGAAACTAGGGGAAAAAAATCTTTGCAGCAAGTTTCTCTGATAAAGATCTCATTTCTTAGACATATAAGGAAATTTACATGAATAAGAGCCATTCTCCAATTGATAAATGGTCAAGACTATGAACAGGCAGTTTTCAGAGGAAGATATCAAAGCTTTCAATAGGCATATGAAAAAAAAGCTCTAAATCACAAATAATTGCAGAAATGCAAATTAAAACAACTTTGAGATACTATCTCACACCCATTAGATTGACTCAGAAGACAGAAAAGGGAAAGGATAAATGCTGGAGGGGATACGGGAAGATAGAGCCATTAACGTACTATTGGTAGAGTTATGAACTAGTCCAACCATTCTGGAGAAAAATTTGGAAGTATAACCAAAAGACTATAAAGCTATGCATACCTTTTGACCCAGAAATACCACTACTAGGTCTAGATCCCAAAGTGATCAAAGAAATAGGTGGGGGAGGGAGAGAATTTGGAACTACTGGCTATGTAACTTAGTATCTGTATAACTAAGTAATTCACTTTCCCCCTCTGAGAATCAGTTTCCTCTTTCGTAAAAATGAGGGGTTGAATCCAATGACCTCTAATGTCCCTATGTTCTGTGCATATGAAATGATGCAGAGAAAAATATGCAGAACCATGAGAACACACAACAACTACAGCAATATAAATAAAAAATAACTGAAAAGAAGCAGAACTTTGAGTAACATGAAAAAAACAAAAGGCGTAGACCCTGGATGTCAGGCCCCTTTTCCTTACGGCAGAGAAAGAATCTATTAGAACAGAATATTTTATACGCTATCAATAGCTATAAAGTTTCTGTATACAGTGTTTTTACTTTTATGTACACTGCTTATGTGTGTACAATATGTTTGTTACAACAAAAAGTTTACTGTGAGGGTGGGAAATTACTGTAATATCAAGACAAAAGACATCAAGTATTAGAAATGTTCTCTACCCTCAAACAGCTTATGATTCTAGTTCAGATCAGAAATAAGCATATTAAAAAGTTACATATTTATAAAAGACATTAGTAACATTATATGTAAATTCCTTCAAACTCTAAAATGCATACACTTTTAATGATTACAAGCCAGCCTGTGGTTAATAGCCAAATGAATTCTACAAGTAACTACACAAAAGTCTAGAGGAAGATTTCCCCTTCAGGTTAGAACGACCATGGAATACTCTAGGGAACAAGAAGTATGGATATTAGCTGAGTTTTGGAAGGATGGCTAGCATTTAAACAATAAATTCTCTGCATAACTGATTCTAAACTTTCTCTACTTCCCTTAAGTTCCCCAATCACTGTAAACTTTTCATCCTTTCATCATGCTTCAGAAGACATATCTCCCTTCATCCTTCCATATGTGATTTAAGTTTCATTCCTCAAACCTCCCCTAGGTCTTTTCTGATGAATTATTCAGGTAGAGCAGTGGATAGAATGCTGGACTTGGAGTCAAGACCTAAATTCAAATCCTGCCTAAGATATCTATTAGCTGTGTGACTTGGGGCAAGTCACTTAATTTATCCCAGATTCAGTTACTTCATATGTAAAATGGGGATAATAATAGCACCTATCACACAAAGTTGCTGTGATGGTCAAATGAGATAACACAGAAAATGCTTTGAAAAACTTAAAATTATATATATATATATATATATATATATATATATATATATATATATATATACACACATATATACATAAACAAAAATGCTAGCTATTATAAGCGTCTAAATTTTTTTTTACATTCTATTAGTTTCTGGCTCCCTCTCTACTTTTTCAAACGCATATGTACAGCTCAAAACCAAGCTCACACAATAACTTCAAAGCACCTTCAAGCTACAGTCCAGTTGCTTACCTTCCTTTCAAAGACAAGTTTTCTGAATGGGTTATCTACACATGAAGCCTCCATTTACTCTATTTTAGAAAGAAAATACTAGAGGAAAGAAGGAAATTATGTAAGCAAATATGGCAATTTGTTTCTGCTAGGCTCTATTCCATATACAAATTTTGCATTTTGTAAGACATTTTTCAAAAAAAATCCCATCACCAGCAAAAACAGGCAATATGATAATTTTTGGATTGTGACCAACTCATGACAAAGATATTTGCCATTTCCTGCCCTCTCTGTTTAATAACTATTTCCAGTCAAATGTTATTTTAAAAAGCAGTTTCAAGGGCTGGGACAAAGGTTTGTAAGTATATGAATATATGTGAGAAGAAAGTTTGCAAAGAATTGGAATCTTTATATGGTAATTCATTCAGTCAATAAACATAAAACATTTTGCAAACCATAAAACTCTAACTATATTTCAGCCATTATTTTTAAGTACTTACTAGCACAAAACAGGGTTTGGCACTATAAGAGAAATAGTCCATAACACTGAACTTACAAGCTGGAATAAGACATATGTATTGAGATTTCTTTCTACATATGTATGTAATACAAAATATAAGCAAAAAAAGTGCTATTCAAAACCTAAAAGGGAAGGTGCTTACCAAGGGGAAGGACTGTATTAATGAAGGAGGTGGTATTTGAGTTGAATTTTAAAGGATTAGCAGGAACTGAAAAAGCAAAGAGAGGGAAGGAAGGCATTTCACATATAAACAACAGCAGGAGGAATGGAAGTAAGAAAGGAACAGAAGAGAGAAAATAATGAGTAGATAAGTTTTCAGAAATAGGCATTACAGAACCTAAGTTCCATAACGCTTTGGTGAATGAAGACAAAGAATGGCATATGGTTATTTCTCCAGCTCTACTGAGACTGTACTATGCAAGGATGGTACACATTTCAGAATGCTTGGGGCAGAAAGATCTCATAGAAATAGCTTCTTACAGACTTTCTTGGGACATATGCCTTACAGTGGAATCAATGGGTCAAAGAACCTGGACATCTCATCCACTTTATTTGTATAATTCCAAACTGTTTTCAAGAATGGCTATACTGTTCTCAGATGAAGAAATTAAAGCTATTTATAGTCACATGAAAAAATGCTCTAAATCACTATCGATTAGAGAAATGCAAATCAAAACAACTCTGAGGTACCACATTGCACCTATCAGATTGGCCAACATGACAAAACAGAAAAATGATAAATGTTGGAAAAGATGTGGGAAAATTCGAACACTAATGCATTGTTGGTTTAGTTGTGAAATGATCCAACCATTTTGAAAAGCAATTTGGAACTATGCCCAAAGGTCTATAAAAATGTGCATACCCTTTGACCTGGTAATAGCACTTCTAGGGCTATATCCCAAAGAGATCATACAAATGGGAACAGGACCCACATGTACAAAAATATTTATAGCAGCTCTTTTTGTGGTGGCCAAGAATTGGAAATTGAGAGGATGCCCATCAATTGGGGAATGCCTGAACAAGTTGTGGTATATGAATGTAATGGAATACTATATTGTGCTACAAGAAATGATGAACAGGTAGACTTCAGAAAAACCTGGAACGACTTGTATGGTCTGACGCTGAGTGAAGTGAGCAGAACCAGGAAAATGCTGTACACAGCAACAGCCACGCTGTGCGATGACTAACGTTGATAGACTTAACCCTTCTCAGTAATACAAGGATCTAAGACATCTCCAAAGGCCTCGTGCTGGAAAAGGCTATCCACATCCAAAGAACGAACTATGGAGTTTGAATGCAAATTGAAGCATACTATTTGCTTTTTTTCATCTGTTGTGTTTTGTTTCCTCTTTCTGGTGGTTCCTCCTATTGGCTCTAATTCTTACTTACAACATCACTAATGTGAAAATGTTTAATAGGAATATGTATAATAGTTTATGTACAGCCTATATCAGATTGCACGTTGTCTTGGGGAGGGAAGTGGGGAGAAAAATTTAAAACTCAAAAGCTCCTGGAAGTGATGGTCGATAAATCAAAATTAGAAGAAAAAAAAAAAAGAACGGCTATACCAAATTCACAGCTCTGTCAACAATGCATTAGTGCGCCGAACTTTCCACAACCCCTCCAAGATTGATTATTCTCACCTTTTGTCCTCTGCCAATTTGTTAGGGGTGAGATGAAACTTCAGGATTTTATTGACTGATTTTGGTTATATTAACAAGTAGAGGAAAAACTGAAATAGTCATTTAAATAAATGTTTTAGTCTTTAAGAATCTCTGGAAGAGGAATGCTGAGAAACCATTATTCTAAAGGTAATTAAGAAAATTTAATTAGTTGAGTATTCAAAGTCCCTTTGCCATTAAAATTTTATCAAACATTTATACTCCAAGGACCATTTTAATAGTAATAGACAGTTCATGATTTAGAAACTTTGTTTCTTACGTGACTTTGCATATATGAAGCATAGCAAATGATAAAAAAAGTTATATGATTGGAATAAAAGAAATCTTTAAAGTCAGAAAACAAACCCATTGCATTGACACGCCTTTGTCAAGAATTCAATGTTTGTTTGTTTTTAATTCAATTGTATTTTCAGTTTTGAATTACTTCTCTTTCTTTCTCCCCTCCCCATCTATTGGGAAGGCAAGAAAAACAATACTCATCACAAATATGTATAGTCACGTACATTAAATCCTTACATTTCCCTAAGTCAGGAAAGAAGGAAAGGAGGGTGGGAGGAAAGGATTTAGGCTCCAATCTGTAATCTGGGTCCATTAGCTCTCTATCTAGATGGAGGTGAGCAGCGTGTTTTATATGAGTGCTTTGGAATAACTGTGTGTTGATCAGAGCTACCAGGTCTTTCAAAGTTGATTATTTTTATAATATTGATTTTTCTGTGCAAATTGTTCTCTTGGTCCTGCTTACTTCACTTTGACTCAGTTCATACAAGTTTTCTCAGGCTTTTCTGAAACTATCCTCTTCATTATTTCTTATAGCACAACAGCATTCCATATCACAATCATATACCACAATTTGTTCAGACATTTATCAATTGATGGACATCTCTTCAGTTTTCAATTCTTTGCTGCTATAAAAAGAGTTGCTATGTTTTTGTATATATGAATACTTTCCTTCTTTCTTTGATTTCTTTGGGGGTATAGACCTACTGGTGGTACTGCTGGGTAAAAGAGAATGCTGTTTCATAGCTTTTTGACATAGTTCCAAATTAACTGCAGAACGACTGGACTAATTTAAAGCTCCACCAACAGTGCATTACTGTACCTATTTTCCCACATCCCTTCCAGTATTTGTCATTTTCTTTTGTCAACTTAGCCAATATAATGAGTACCTCAGAGTTGTTTTAATTTGCATTTCTTCAATTATTAGTTATTTACAGCATTTTTAAATGTAACTATTGATAATTTTTATTTCCTCCTCTGAAAATTACTTGTTCATATCCCTTGGCCATTTATCAAATGGGAAATGGCTCTTTTTCTTGTAAATTTAACTGTTTCATATATATGTATATACATATATATATGAGACCTTTATCAGAGAAACTTGTTGTGAAAGTTTTTTCTAATTTCCTTTGCTTCTAATGTAATAAAATTTGTACATTTTACATACTGTAAACTTCTCTATCTCTTGTCTAGTCACGATAAACTTTTCCCCTAGCCACAGATCTGACAGGTAATTTCTTCCATGTTCCATTAATTTGCTTATGATGTCGTCCTTTATTCTAAATCATGTACCCATTTTGAGCTTATCTTGGTATATGGTGTCATGCTGATCTATGTCTAGTTTCAGCCAGACTACTTTTCAATTTTCCCAATAGTTTTTTGTCAAATGGTGAGTTCTTGCCCCAACGGCTGGTATATTTGGGTTTATCAAACACTAGATTACTGTGTCCATTTATACTGTGCTTCTTTAAACTGTGTACCTAATATGTTCCATTGATCAACCATTCTATTTGTTATTTAGTGCCAAATTGTTTTGATGATTACAGCTTTTTGGTATAATTTGAGATCTAATCCTGGCTAGCCCTCCCACTCCCTTCCTTCAGTTTTTTTTTATTTGATTCCCTTGAAATATCAAGGCCTTTTGTTCTTCCAGATGAATTTTATTGTTTTTTCTAGCTCTATAAAGTAATTGTTTGATAGTTTGATTGGTTCAGTACTGAATAAGTAAATTAATTTAGGTAGTATTATCACTCATATTATGTTGGCCTGACCTATCCAGGAGCAATTAATAATTATCTCCATCTTTATTTGTGTGAAGAGTGTTTTATAACTGTGCGCATATAGCTCCTGTGTATGTCTTGGCAAGTAGACTCCCAAGTATTTTATACTATCAGTAGTTATTTGAAATGGAATTTATATATCTTTTCCTGCTGCATTTTGTAATATACAAATTGTGTAAGCTTATTTTATATTTTGCAACTGTATGGAAGTTGCTATTGTTTCTATTAGTTCTTTAGTTGACTCTCTAGGGTATTCTAAGTAAACTATTACATCATCTGCAAAAAGTAATAGCTTTGTTTCTTCTTTGCTTGTGTTTAGTTCCTCAATTTCTTTTTCTTGTCTTATTGCTATACCTAGCATTTCTAGTACAACACTGAATAGTAATGGTGATAATGGACATTTTTGTTTCAATCCTGATTTTACTGGAAAGGCTTTAGTGCTTTTAACAGGAATGAGTGCTGTATTTTGTCAAAAGCTTTTTCTTCCTCTAACAACATAATCACGTTTTTTTGTTGGTTTTGTTATTAATATGGTCAATTATGTTTATAGTTTTCCTAATATTGAACCAGCTTTACATTCTTAGTATAAATGAAGTCTGGTCACAGTAAACAATCTTTTGTATTATGCTGAAGTCTCCATAGTAATGTCTTATTTGAAAATTTTGCATCAATATACATTAGAAAAAATGGTCTAGTTTTCTTTCCCTCTTTTGACTCTTTTTAGTTTAGGTATCAAGATTATATGTGTGTCACAAAAAGAATTTGGCAGGATTCTCATTTTACCTTTTTGTCCCCCCAAACAGTTTAGTACCAGAATTAATTTTTCTTTAAATGCTTGGCAGAATTCACTTGTAAATCCATCTGGTCCTATCTTTCCTTTTGGGAGTTTATTTATGGGTGATTCAATACTTTTTTCTAAGATGCAGTTACTTAAGTATTCTATTGCCTATTCTGTTAACCTGAGCAATTTATATTTTTGTAAATAAAATTCCATTTCACTTACTCTGTCAGTTATATTGGCATATAGTTACATGAAAGAACTAATAATTGCTGTTTTTCTTCATTGGTCATGAATTATTTTTTTTCATTTTTGATACTATTAATTTGGCATTCTTCTTTTATTCAAAATAACTATTGGCTTACCTATTTTATTAAAGTTTTTTTTAACTCCTAGTTTTATTACTTAATTCAATTTTTAAAATTTTAATTTCATTAACCTCTCCTTTGACTTCTTTCAAGGACTTCCACTTTGGTGTTTGAGGGTTTTTAATTTGTTGGTTTTCTAGTTTGAGGTGTTTTTTTTTTAAGTTGCATGTCCAATTTGTTGATATGCTCTTTCTCTTTCATTGATTAAAAAAAAGTTTAGAGATATAAATATTTGCAAGTACTGCTCTGACTGCATCCCAAAATTTTGGTATTTTCTTCACCATCAATCTTATTTTCTATGAAATTATTGATTGTTCCTATGATTGTTCTTTGATCCACCCATTCTTTAGAATTAAGTTAGTTTTCAATTAATTTTTAATGTATGCATCAAAAACTTTTTATTAAATGTCTTTTTATTGCACTATGGCAGGGAAAATGTATTTAATATTTCTACTTTTCTGCATTTGTCAGTTTTCCATGTAATATAATATGTACTCAATTTTTGTGGAGGTGTCATATATAGTTGAGAATAGGTATACTTCTTTCAATTCCCATTCAATATTCTCCAGAAATCTATCAAATCATATCTAATTTTCCTAAATTCCACTCATTTCTTTAACTTCTTTATTATTTTATGGTTAGATTTATCTAGGTCTGAGGGGATGTAAACTGACGTGTCTCTCACTATTTTGATTTTACTATTTTCTTCCTGTAACAACTTTTTCATTAGTAATTTAGATGCAATGTCATTTTGGTGTGTGTACATGCATATGTATTCAGTATGATATTCAATCATTACTTATGGTACCTTTTTTTTAAGATGTAGTTTCCCTGTTTATCTCTTTTAAAAATCCAATCCAAAAATGCTCTATGGTGTCCTTTAATTAACACATAAGCATTCCTTTACCTTAAAAAAAGTGTTAAATATGTCCCTCATACTTATATTTTGAAAACAAAAATTGTTCATGCTACTTCTTACCTCAGTCTGACCTAATGAGCAACTGTGATTCAACAAATTAAATTAAGCCCCTAAAAAAAAAAAGAAAACTGTAATAATGAAATGTCCTTGAGTAATGAAGTGCTAATCCAAAAGCTATAAATTCTCATCCTATCTCAAAGACTATCTGAGACAAATATATGGACAAGTCTCAGTGTATTCACTGAGATCCTTATTTTCTAATCTGTAAAATGAGGACAAACTAGGCATTGATGCTGTGTTGATGAATAGCATGACTTATTGAATAATATGTCACAAATCTGTATTTTATTCATTTAAAACCTAATACAATATAGGCAAAAAAAGCTCACTAAAAAACTAATATAGTCTAATACATATGTACATGTGTGTGTATACAGATATACATACTATATATATTTATATAGACCTACTTGAATAAAGACCAAGTTTTTTTGAAAACTTAGAAAAACACTGTCTTTGTTGCATTTATTTATAAGAAGGAATTGCTCATTAGAAATTATTTTTATTTACTATATTAACTATCAGATTCTATAAGACTCAATCCCTTCCTTTTTCCTCTCCATGTTATTATTGAGTCAGACAACCACAGGTATATCTCATTTAACACAACACATCCCTGGAGAGGATAAGTTTACACTGAATGTTCATAAATTTTATATTTTCTTATCTCAAATTACAATTTCAGAATTGTTTTCACAGAAACAATTCTGGTTCTAAGACATTTTAACTGTTTAAGAAAGCATCAACTATTTAAAGTTACACATTCAACAAAAAAAATCTCTAATAAAACAATAGCATTCAATAAGTCAAATAAATTACAGTAAATGAAACTGGTAATTAAGATGAAGAAAGAGAAGTTTTCATAATTTTTTTATTCAGAAAATGAAGAACAAGATGGGTGCTTCAATTTTTCTTTGGCTGTATCTTTTTACTGGCTTGGCTCTTTAAAGTCAATTCACCTTTCAGTGCCTCAGTTTCCCCATCTAAATAACTAGGGTATTGTGTAAGAGATGATTCAGTCAAATTCAACCAAGATTTATTAAGTTATGTGCAAAGTTATAGGCTAAGTGTGTGTAGAAGATGCAAAGTTTGGGTGAAAAACACTGTTCTGCCCTCAGGTCACTCACAGCCTAGAAAGGATAGATACAAAATTACAAATAAGCACATAAAACAGCAACAGAGTAATAATAATAAGCACAATGCGAAATCAGAGCCAAGGGGATCAATCATTACAGACTTTTAGTAAAGTATAAATAAGATGAAGCTATAAAATAAATAGGACTACATAACCTCAATACTTAAGAAGGCATAATTAAAGAACACTGATTATTTTTTTTTGTTTGCCTTCCAAATTTATTTATACTCAAAAACAAAAGAGAAAGACTATTTAAAAATTTTTTAAAAAGGCAAGAGCAAAAGAAATTAGGACCATGGCAAAACACTGGAAAAGGACACTTATCTGGTTTTTAGTAACCAAGATCCAGAATTTTATTTTGGTTAAAAACTTATAATTCAGTAACAATAGTTATCTTAGTACCAGCTTGACTTTAGGAACAATTTGTTGTAGGAATAATCTCAGCTATTGGAGTAAGAACTCAAGACAAAAATTTCGGGAAAACTTGAAAGCAGTCTGGCAGAAACTAAATATAGACCAACTAGTTTTACACTGTATCCCAAGATAAGCTCAAAATGGGTATATGATCTACACATAAACGGTGCTATTATAAGCAAATTAGGGAAGCACAGAAAAAATTACCTGTCACATCTATGGATAGGGGAAGAGTTCATCATCAAACGACAGAGAGAGTCATGGGAAGTAAAACAGTTTTGATTACATATAATTAAAAAGGTTTTACACAAACAAAACCAATGCAGCTTAGAAGAAAAGCAGGAAACCGAGAGAAAATTATAGAAAATTTCTTTGACAGAGGTCTCATGTCTCGTGTGTGTGTGTATTTAGATACCTGAGCCAAATTTATAAGCGCCACTCTCCAACTGAGAAATGGTCAAGGGTTATGAACAGGCAGCTTTCAGTGGAAGAAATCAAAGTTTTCAATAAGCATAGGAAAAACTGCTCAAAATCACCAATAATTAGAGAAATGCAAAATAAAATAACTCTGGGATACTACCTCATATCCATCAGCTTGAATGACAGTACAGGAAAAAGACAAATGTTGGAGTGGATGTGGGAAAATAGGTATACTAATGGACTATTGGTGGAGCTGTGAACTAATCCAAGCATTCTGGAGACTTATTTGGAACTATATCCAAAAAGCCTTTCATCTAGCAATACCACTACTAGGTCTATATACTAAACACAGCAAGGAAAAAAAGGGAAGGACCCATACATATAAAAACATTTATAGCAACAAAAGAACTGGAAACTTAAGAGTTGTCCATCAATTGGAGAATGGCTGAACAAGTTATGGTAGATGAATGTGATGGAATGCTGTTATGCTATAAGAAATGATGAAGGGGTGGTTTGAGGAAAACCAGGAAGACTTGAACTGGTACAAAAAGTGAGGTGAGCAGAACTAGGAGAGCAATTTAAACAGTAACCTCAATATTGTAAAGATAATCAACTGTGAAAGACTTAGTAGCCCTGAACAAAACAATGATGCCCCACAATTCCAAAGGACTCATGATGAAAACTGATGGTCTCAGAATACAGACTGAATCATATTTTTTTTTCTCTTTCTTTTTTTCCCTGAACGTCAATAATACAGCAGTATGTTTTGCATGAATTAATACATATAATGGCTATTGTAATTCTTGCTTTTTCAATGGATAAGGAGTAAGTGGAAGAAGAGAGAATTTGTAACTGAAAATAAAAATAAAATTTAATTTTTTTAAAAAAGGAACCAGCAGGAATGAAAGTAAGATTAGCCAGTGACAACTGGAAGAGATTTGATAAACATATTCATTAAAGCACCTTTAAAACCTTAAAGAAGTATATTCATGATTAGCTAGTATTATTGGCTATTAAAATTCAAATCATTATATTTCCAGTGCCAGTAGCACCCGGAACTTAGTAGACAACTAATTAAATTGAAGGCACATATTTATAATGTATAAATGTGAACATGCAATATAAAATTTCCTTAGAAAATCTCATTAATTCTGATTTTTCACTAAGGGTGACTGACCTCTACCTTCTGCCTCATTCTGTCAAACCAATTCAGCTAAAAATTTAGAATGGAAAGAGTTAAACGGGAAAAAAATCTTTGCAGGTAGTTTCTCTGATAAGGGTCTCAATTCCAAGATAAAAGAAATAAATAAAATGCTTCAAATAAAAAAAAAAGCACCATTCCCTAATGGATAAATGGTCAAAGGATATGAACAGTTTCCAAAAGAAAACTAAGTTTTCAACAGCAACAGAAAACAATGATCCAAATCTCTAATAATTAGAGAAACTCAAAATTAAAACAACTCTGTGGTTCCATTTTACACTCATCTGATTGGCAAAACTGACAAAAAAGGAAGGCAAAAAATATTGGAGGTGCTGTGGGTAAATAGATACTCCACTGGTCCAGCCATTCCATAGAACACTTTGGAACTATGCTCCAAAAGTCACTAATCTGTCTACATCTTTTGATCCAGTGATACTATTAATAGCCCTCTCTCACCAAAGAGATCAAAGAAAGCAGAAGAGCATCTATATGTACAAAAACATTTACAGCAGCTCTTTTTGTGGGGGTAAAAACTGGATTCTAAGGGGATGTTCATTAATTGGGGAATGACAACAAATTATGGCATACAAATATAATAAACACTATTGTCCTGTAAGAAATTATGTCCTCAAAGCATATGCAGTTTTATTTTTTTCTAGACTTGTGATCTGATTGGTGAGAGTTATCAGGAAGGAAATTTCCAATACCAAAACACATCAACAACTGTTCTATAGTTTAAACAGTCTCAGGGAGTTGCCTGGGTTAACTGATTTGCATAGGATCATAGGACCAACACGTATTAAGGACTAGACCGGGGTGGGGAACCTTCAACCTCGAGGCCACATGTGGCCCTCTTGGTCCTCAAGTGCAGCGCTATGACTGAATCAAAACTTCACAGAACAAATCCCCTCAATAAAAGGATTTGTTCTGTAAAACTTGGACTCAGTCAAAATGCTGCACCCAAGGACCTAGAAGGCCACATGTTGCCTCAAGGCAGCAGGTTCCCCACTCCTGGACTAGACTTAAATTCAGGTCTTCTTACTTCATGGCTGGCTCTCTATCTACTATGTATGTCATGCTGCCTTTCACATATATAGTACTCTCATAAAAATAAAACTCCTAATAGGTGTGAAAGTAGTTAGCTAGGTTGATAGCTACTGATACTCATCTAGTCACCCCCCTTTTTTTTTTGCAGCAGTAATAAGTTGTGAGATTGCCCCACAGTTTTGTCTCTCCTTCTCATTCAGATATCGATCTTTGAATGCTTTTTTTTTGCAACCAGCAAAGACCTTCTCTGTGTAACCCAGTCTTGTCCAGCTATTTTTCCCATCTTTTTTCTATTCAGTGAAATTTCTACTTCCTCTAATAAGAACATCCAGAACTATGATATCGAACTGAAATGTGGTAGCTCCACTGACCTCGACAGTGAAAGAGGTTGGTTATTGGGTTCTTTACAGATCTTGTCCATATTTTTGTCTATCTGTTGCTATTTCTAGGTTCATATTTAAATACCTTCAGAATAATTGTTCTTCCTTGGATCTCTTACCAAGTTTCCTAAAACTAATTTTACCCTTCATGCTTTGTTTTACAAGCAATAATTTCAAACAATCTTTAACATCCTTACCCCTAAGACTTCACAAGCAAGTTTATATGTGAAACTGATGTCCTTGATTGTCATCTTTCTCTTCTTTGAAAATAAGTTAAGTATTGCTGCCTAAGGTACTTTTTAAGTTTTTTGGTGTCCTTGTACAGCAGCTGACTTCACTCATCAAACTTTTGAATGGAATTATATTTGGTGTCAATGTACTTTAATTCAGCTATATTACCTGTTTTTTGGTATAATAACTTGCTAAGCTGGTCAAAACAGAGTTATTTCAGTTGCCAAGTATATTTTTTTGTTCATTTTTATTTTTCTTCCTAGCTTTGTACTCATGTTCATCTTGACCTTAACAAGTTGCTGGTTTAACTAAAACACAGGCAACTGATTTAGGAACAACGCATACATTAGTGTACAGTCATTTCCAGACTGTTAAAATATAACCAATTTTGCTTTGTGTGGTGCTGTCTGGGGTACTTGCCACGTCCAGTACTTCCTGGTTCTTTTCTTCAAAAAAGTATTCATTCATGATATATAGATGTGAAACTTCTGTGTAGACCATACGTCTTTGGTCTCTCTTCTTCCTTACTCTTGATTTTGATCTTGCAACTTTTTTTGGTTGTTTTTACCATTCAAACTTCACATCAAAATTTCTGATTATCAAGGTTTAGTACACACTGATTTAACTTGAAGGATCTTTCCCTTACTAAATCCTTACATGATTCTTCTCTCTGAGTACCAGGCAACAAACACTGCATAAGCTTCGATTATTTTCACTGTGGTCTTTTTTACAAACACTAATGAGAGCTACCATACAAATGATATTATTACAAATCTAAAATAGATCCTCATACAAATGGGATATCCAGATTAAAGAATTTAGTGTATTTATTAGCTCATAATTAGGTAGCTGTAGCTTTTTTTCTCTGTGGGCCACTAAAACTCAGGGGATGGGAAGATAGGGGAAGAAATCATGTCAAAGTTACATGAAAGGCAACATGGTATAGCAGTAAAAATGTTAGATAAAATCACAGTCCCCAGGTTTGAAGTCTGCTTCTCTTGCTTAGTAGTTGTATAACCCTGGGAAAGTTACTTACATATTAGTTTCCTCATATGTAAATTAAGAGGATTTAACTAGATGATTTAAGATTCCTACCACTTCTAAACTTTTAACTGTAGAAAAAAGTAACTTTAAAAAAACACCTGAAAGTAAAATCAAAAGGTATTATTTTAGTTTAATTTAAAAACAAAGAACATAAATACCAAATAAATATAAAAAAGAGATAAAGACAAAAATACTGAAAGAAAAAGACAAATTCAAAGGGAGAGACAAAGAAACATGTAGACAATCCCATACAGTTTGCACTTTGAAGTAAATTCACGTTATGCAAATTCAACTGTATATAAAGAAACACCTATGTTAACTTTACTGTAGAGTACCATGCTCTCTCTTTTCTCCTGCCCCTTGGCTAGGCATTCCATGGCTTCCCAACCCCAACCTCATGTGCCCCACCAAAAAAAAAAAAAATCCTACAAGTGAAAGCAGAAAAACAGATGCATGGAAGTCCTGGAGAGGAATTTCCACTATCAGTTACAATGAACACCTTTACAATTTATGGTGTAGAGGTATCTGGGATCTAGGGTCATTAAAGCCAGTAAGTATCAAAGGTGAGACTTAAACCCAGGTTTTCCTGATTCTTTACCCAAAGCTGCCTTCTTCTGCAATGATACAAGTTTAATGAACATAATACTTTGTACCTAAGAGGCACTTATTAAGTGGCTGTTAAATAAATAAAGTCCTTTCAGCCCCACATTCTAAAAGGATTATTTTATGTAAATATAGTATTTTAAGGCACTGAAGAGTTCCATTACAATTTTTTGGGAACTATTCCTTACTGACTGAATAAAACAGAATCTGCAGTACTTTTTGGTCTTTCTCTTGGAAGGTTTGCTTGAGCAGGCAGGAGAAACCTAAAACACTCTAAGATCTCTACAGCCACATAAAATCTAAATTTACATAAAATAACCATTTCAGCTATAAGAAAAGAAAACAAACTATTCCAGGGCTTAGAATTCCATTGACTAGGTAGACACTGGCATAAAGTCTCTCACACTAACCTTTCGAGCAAAATAAAAGCATGTGGGATAGATGATAGTATAGTAAAGGCTGATTTTGAAATGGCTGAATAAAGGGACCCAAAGAATAGCCTTTAAAGGCTTGATGTCAACTTAGAGGGAGGTCTCTATTGAATGCTGCAGCAGTCTGTCCTTGGACAGATGGTATTTAACATTTTTATCAATGAATGGATAAAGTCATAAAAGGCATGCTTGTCAAGTTTTCAGATGATGTACATCTAAAAATGAAAGTTAATACAATGGATGACACTCAGGATCCAAGAAGATCTTCATAGGCTAGGATGATGAACCAAAAATAACAAAATGAAATTTTAGAGGGATAAATGTAAAGTTCTACATTTTAATTTTTAAAAAGTCAACTTTTCCAGTAAATTACCCTCAGTATCACTAAGCCCTCTCCCATCTTCAATCTCCTATCAACTGCCTCATTCCCTGTTACCTACACGACCCCCATTATTAAAAAATAAAAACAAAACAAACAAAAAACCCCTCTCACTTGATCCTACCATGCTTGCTACCTACTGTCCTGTATTTCTCCTCCTTCTGGTTCTGCTTCTGTCAGACTGCTTCTTTTCAGTTTCCTTTACTGATTCATCATCTATGTCACAGCTTCTAATACTGGGTCACCCAAGACTTTGTTTTGGGCCTTCTTTTTTCACTCTATACTATCTCATCAACTTCCATGCACTCAATTATCATCTCTATGCATATCATTCCCAAAGCTATATACCTAGCTCTACCCTCTATGCTCAGCGACAATCCAGCATCTCCAGCTGCCTCTTAGACTTCTCAAACTGGATGCCCCATAAGAATCTCAAACTCAACATGTCAAAAATAGAACTCATTGTCTTTTCCCTCCAAGCCTTCCCTTTCTGAACTTTCCTATTACTGTGGAAGACAACACCATCCTTCCACTCACTCAGGACCACAACCTTTGTGTTATTCTCAATTTTTGCTCATCCTACATATCAAATCCATTGCCAAAGTCTGCTCTCTCTCTCTCTCTCTCTCTCTCTCTCTCTCTCTCTCTCTCTCTCTCCTTCACATCATCTTTTGTATACCCATCCCATTCTCTCCATTTAAACAAACACAACTCTAGGCTTTCATTACCTTTGGCCTAATCTATTGCAAGAGTCTTCCAGTTTGTTTCCTTATTTCAAGTATCTCCCCACTACAATCTATCCTCCACTCAGCTGCCAAAGCTATTTTCTTAAAGAGGTCTGATCAGGTGTGCTCTGCTCACAGTAGCTCTCTATCAACTTCTAGAATCCAACTATTTGGCATTTAAAGCTTCATATAACCTGGCCTGGGCCTAACTTTCCAATCTCCTTGGATTTTACAAATTTATAATTAATTTATGAAATTATGAAATGGCAGCAGGCACTCCCAGTTCTTTGGGTATTTGCTGGGAAAGATCACAACTGGCAGCAGGAAACAGCTGCGATCACATTTTTAATAAGGTACAGAGACAAATGGAATACGGAGGCAGATGGCAGTTTGGTTAAAGGTGATAGGGAGGTCCAGGCAATGTTGGGGAAGGGGACTGGAGGTGGGAGAGGCAGAAAGCATCACTCACATAACCATGGATAAGAGTTGGGAGCACTCAGCAACTTGATGTTCTGTTGGTCTGGAATTTGTCTGAGATTTACATACCATAGGACCAGAACTCTAACAGCAGCACCTACATGGCTTCTCCTAATTCAGTACATATTACCAAGATGTGAATTTTGGTTAACATATGAAACAATTTATAAATTATGCTCTTTTGATATCTTTGGGACAGTCTGCATGTTACTTCCAGGTTCCCCTTTGCAAACTGACTTCCTGCTACTGCCCCTTTATACTGGCTATGTATAAACTTACTATACTAACTAGGGGGAGAGTGGTTAGGAGACCAGAACAAGATATAATTTTAACACACTTTACTTCTCCCTCTCCTAGGACTCTGCATTCCAACTACACTAACCTTGATGTTCCTTGCACACAACTCTAAATTTCCTGACTTGCTCCCTTTTCAACGGCTGTCCTGATGACTGGAAGGCCCAAAGCACTCACCTTAAGTTTCTTTTCCTCACTTCCAAATTCAACTCAAATCCCACCTCCTCCAAGAGGTCTTTTCCTATCGGCTGCTGTCTTCCCCTCTCAAAATGCCTTCTTCTGTATATACCTGTTTTCGGCAGATGGGCTAGGCCAGTTTGAGGGTAAGAAGGAAGTCTACCCCAAGCATGTGAGGCCTTCCCCAAATAGAACGGGTGGATGAGAACAGTTTGTTCCAACAGTCAATTAGGTGGCCAAAGTAGGCACTGTTGAGCACTCAGAGCTTGGTCAAACACTGAAGACACCAAGGTTATCCATTACAAGACACCAAGGTCATCTATTACATTCCAAGGCATCCATCAGTCATTCTGACTTTTGTATTGCCACTGGACTTCAATGACTCAGGGAAAGAGAGTAAAGCTGACAACTTTGTACAACTCTGCCTCGCTTAAATCCAATTTAGGTGTGAGTCTCTCTCTACCTATATGACCATCAGACTGGTGCAAGCCCTCAACATCTCATAACTGGACTATTGCAAAAGCCTTCTGGGTGATCTCCCTGCCTCAAATTTCTCCCTACATCAGTCGTCAAATTAATATTCCTAAAATGGTCTGAACATGTTACTTTATTCAATTAGCTCCAGGGACTCCCTATTTGGCTTTTAAATCCCTTAACAGCCTGCCTTCTTTCAACCTCTCCTGTTTTTTTTCTACCTTAATTCTTCCTCCAACTGATTCAATTTGGTGACAATGACCTCCTTGCTGTTACGCAGACAAGACATTCCATCGCTGATTCCCTCACCTGGCTTCTCTGCCTTCCTTCAAGACTCAGCTCAAATCCCACCTCCTGTAAAAGGGAGGCCATTCCAGATCATTCTTTCCCTCACTGACAGTCCTTTCCCTTCAGATTATCTCCCATTTACACTGTTTATGTCTTTTATGTACATGTTTATCCTGCATGATGTCTTCCCCATTAAAATGTGAGCTCTTTGAGGGCAGGAACTGTGGTTTTTGGTGGGGTTTTTTGCCTTTTCTTGTATCCACAGCAGTTGGCATATGTGCCTTAATAAATGTCTATGGGCTGACTGACAATGAAAAGCTGTTGCTGAGAGGCAGAACTCAGCGCAAACTATGAAATAACTGCCTAACAATTTGAGCTTTTCAAAAGTGGAACGGGTTGCTTCAGGAACTGGGAGTTTCCTCTTCAGTGCAGGTCTTTAAGGAAAGACTTGATGATTTTTTCAGAGCTATAAGCAGTTATCAAAGATCTTTCTAAATATAATACGCAACATAATAATAGTGAAAATAACAC